>NW_024103885.1:1360488-1960488 GCF_003945595.2 Pipra filicauda
TGTATATTTAGGTTGGACTGTTTAGGAAGTCTGGAGTCAAATCAAGAATTCAGGCTTTGCGTCAGATGAATGAGAGTTCCACAGACAGCGTCAACTACGAAGGCCAGTCTGCCTATGATGTAGCAGACATGTTAAAGCAATTCTTCCGTGATCTCCCTGAGCCTCTCATGACCAACAAACTCTCTGAGACCTTCTTACAGATATACCAATGTAAGTCATAAGATTTCTGCAGCAGATGGCAAATAGTCATTTGTGTAGCAAGGGTGGAACTTTGTAACACTGCTTCTCTGGGCACTACACGTGTTGCGTTTCTCCAGCAAGTTACAGTTCAGGGTGCCTCATAAGGAATGGATTTTTTTATATTGTAGTTGTATAAAAATTTATAGTGAAAGTTCTTTTCATTTCACCTTTCTCTCTAGTTTGGGAACAAATGCAAATCCTCCATCGCTTGCTCTAAATTTTCTTCTCTTCCTTGAGCATACTTGATATTATGGTTTGAAAATAAGCCATATCTGATATGGCTAAGTAAACAAACAGAGCAAACACTGGATGAACAGAGTTTGAGGCTTTTGAGGGGATTGGCAAGGCTGCCAAAAAATTTCTGTTTTCTTATAGTTCATATTCTTCTATTCTTCACCACAACTGCTTAAAACAGCTTCTAAGCTGTAAGCTTTTCTGTTACTCACTTGTAGCTGCTTTACCCATAGGTACCATAAACAGAAAGTGCTTAGAGTAAATCACATAAAGAATAGAGTTTATCGATGCTTGTGAAAAAATAATCAATCCTTCTGAGATGGCATGTTCAACTCAGCAAGGGAGGCACTCTCTTGTGAGGTAGATAAATTGAGTTCTGTATAGATGGTAATTTTGTGCTGGATCTTTTCAAACAACATACTGTCTTTCAGAAGTTTTTTTCAACATTGTTTCATTGGGATTATTATCACTTTATAAAATGGCCAAAAGTGAATTAATGTTTGGTGACCAGAACCAAAGCTTTTTGAAGCATTCATGGGGGTCCAAACTGACTGATGCACTATGGGCATCTTACCAGTCCTGTGGTTTCTCTTTCTAACACCACCCCAGCTCTCTCCCCATGTGTTCTTCCCATGGTAGTACAGCTACGACAGAACTTACTGCAAAAACACCTTCTTGTGTGTTTTTGTGTGCCTTCCTTATGATGAGGGTTATAAAAAACATTACAGGAACTTCCTTCACAGCTCTGTAGGTAGAGGTGACAGTTTAAAAAGAAAACATACATACCATTATTTCAGTGCATGCATTTTTTGTATGTTTGGATTCCCAAGCAGGTTTATGTAGAAAATTAATCAGACTCTCCGCTCCCATGTATATTAAACAACAGCTCTGGGGGTTAGAGGCAAAAAAGTTTGACACAGCATTGCAGCAGTATCTGTTCCTTTCCTTTTGCAGGTGGTAGGTCTGAGGAATCCCCAGAGATGGTTGGGAAGTATTATGTCTGTGTAAAGCAAATAGCCTTAAAACTGCTATAAATTTTGCTTCCCTTCAAAGGACAAAATTTCCCTTTGCTTTGGTGCTGTGCTCCAGGCTGCACACTGGAATTGTCTGCACGTGCCTTACATTTACTTTGAGCTGATTGAGGAGAGAGCATGGAGAATGGTGGATTTTTGCTTAAAACTGCTTTCTAAACTCACCTGCTAGCCTTATAAATTTGCTGAAGCCCAAAGCAAATACCAATTAAATATCTGGGTAGCACCACATGTATTTCAAGACATGCAGTGAGGGTGGCGGGGTGCTAATGAAGATATAAATGCTCCAGGACTCAGACTCTGATGTTGTCTTCAGAGGTGGCTTATTGGAAATCCCTTCATAAGAAGTAGATCTGGTCTGGGTTATTTCATTTTTGTTCCCCTCAAGTTTGGAGGAGAAAGCCTTACATAAAGACACACGTCAAATTTTTCCAATGGCTGTTTGTTGTTTGTAACCAAGGAGCTGTTTAATGGTATGGGACTTCACAGCGTTGACTTTCTTTTTCCACTGCATGACTTTGAATGATCTGCTCAATAAAGTAACCCTCTGTGTTTGGTAAAGCACTTTCTGCATATTTTATGACATCACTGTTGAAAAGGTTTGCTAGCCAGTTTATTTAATTAACTTACCTATTCTAAAATGCATTCAGGTTTTAAGTTTCTTTGCAAGCCAAAGAATTTCTAAATTGGCTGGACTGTGTTTGCTTGTTCCCTGCCTGACTCCAGGCTTCTGTCATTTTAGTGCATCTGCGGGAGCATGTAGCTGTTGAACCTAAATCTAAAATTAACTCTGGCCTAGGCACAGCTTCCTCTTGCTTGCATTTCTTGTGAGGCAGGAAATAGCTGAGGGTAGTTAAACTAGTGGGTTGAAGAAAATTCCTTCATGTTTCCTACAAATGGTATGCATCCTGAAGGAAATCACTTCAAACTAGAGTCAAATATTTGAAACTGGAGTTTGCTTTGGGATGTATTCATGCTGTGTGTGTGGAAAATCAATGGGCTGATGAGAGAATTCCTAATATTATGCAGATGTGCCAAAGGATCAGCGTCTCCAGGCTATCAAGGCTGCCATTATGCTTTTACCTGATGAGAACAGGGAGGTCCTCCAGATTCTTCTCTATTTCCTGAGTGATGTCACAGCTGCAGTGAAGGAAAACCAGATGACACCAACAAACCTGGCCGTCTGCTTAGCACCTTCCCTCTTCCACTTGAACACTCTCAAAAGAGAGAATTCTTCCCCAAGGTATGTCTCTGGGGAGCAGGACTCACTGCTGATGGTCCCGTACTACAGCTAACAGTGACGTGCAACAGGCACGGTCTAGCATTGACCCTACCTGCTGTGATCACCTTGGACACCTCGGGGGCAACAGGTGTAGAATGGTTATGGGATCCTGCCTTTTGCTGGAGATTCGTTACAATATAATAAAGCTCATAAGAAGATAAAAAACAGGGGTGGGGGAGGGAATTCCAAAGAAAGGGTTCAGAGAGATTAGCAAGAGAAGTTGACAACACCATGCCAATATTTAGTCCCAGGTAGCAATGCTCTAAATCACCAGTAGATTAGGGAATCTTAATGTTTTCTTACCAAGCATGTCTCTTGCTCTGCATTAAATAACTAGATATGCATGTTTGTGTTTTTTTCCCCTGTGAAGGGTGATGCAGAGAAAACCAAGCCTGGGAAAACCCGATCAAAAGGACCTAAATGAAAACCTGGCTGCAACCCAAGGGCTGGCTCATATGATTGCTGAATGCAAGAAGCTCTTTCAGGTAAAACACCTGTTTGCAAAACTGATGGGTGAAATATTGGCCAACATATCTTAGATCTGCTGTATAATGGAAAGCCAGGAATGTCTCTTTATTTTAATGAAGTTTAATACGTGATAAATAGCTTTTAAAAAAAACTTTGCATCCTGATCTGTGTGCATACATGAATTAGAAATAGTGCCAGAAGAAAAGGAAGTTGTTCTGTTGTCACTGGTGCTCTAAAATCATGAGGCAGTTGTGGGGTTTGTCACAATTTTGTTGCCCCCAAGCTACATTTGAAATACATTTTCAAGCTTTTATTATGCAGCCATGAGTGTCTGTGAACCTCAGCTCTAATTACAAAGCAAGAAGCTATTTCCAGGAATTTCAGTGCTCATATTGTACTTAAATTCCCAAGAGGTAGCAAGGCAGGCCACAAAAGCATCCTGGAACATGACACTGTCAAACCATAGGCTGAAGGGTCTGTAGGAACTAAAGCATGCTCCCTCTAGGGCCTGGGATGGAGAACCAGACAAGTCTCAAGTCCTGGTTTTCCTCACTGTCATCAAAGCTTTTCAGAGCCCTCAACTGAAGACGTGCCTGTCTCTTTTCTTGCGGCTGACAACTGATCCCTCCTTCCTTCAGTTTGCAGGATAAACTGCTGTGGGAATGAATCTAGTTGTGTAGCAAAGGGGGATACTCTAGAGAATAAAATAAGACACCCCATAAAAGAGAGACTAATTTGAGTTAAATCAAATCACAAACTTAATGTTGGCATTTCTTCACACTGAGTGCTTAACCTGACACACACGCAACCCATCACTTACAAAACTAGCATACCCATCTTTCTGTGGCTATTGAACTGCTAGACTAACTCAGTGACATGGGGAGAGAGAGCTGCAGGAGGATTATTTCACCCTTTTCACCCCTCAGATACCTGAAGAAATGAGCAGGGGTCGGAACTCGTACACAGAGCAGGACCTGCGTCCCCTCAGCCTGGAGGAGCTCCGGGGCGGCAGCAGCAACACTGAGCCCTCTGACTACCACTGCTACCTCCAGGACTGCGTGGATGACTTGCTCAAAGAGATGAAGGAGAAGTTTAAAGGCTGGGTCAGCTGCTCCACCTCAGAGCAAGCAGAGCTGGCCTACAAGAAGGTATGCACCCTGTCATTCTCGCCACAGCTCTGGTTTTTAGCTCACTTTGACACAGGATATTACAGAAGGTTCAGTGCACATCTTTACGTTGCAGATAGATTTAAGGAAAAAACCTCTTAATCTTTTGACACAGTTGCACACCATCTAAAAACAACATGTCTTTCAGCAGTAGTCAGCTGACATGCACTGATTTGTGTTCTTCTGTTTATCCAGCCCAGGAATGTTCACTGTATTGAATTTACATGTCTTTACTCACATGCAAAGCCTTAACAAGCTGAGTGAGGCCTCCAAGCACTGTCACTATAGAGGCAGTAGGAAAGAAGTTTCTGAGCTGTAATCTTGCATAGCTCAGAGCTCGCACAGGGAGAAGTGTTTCAATCAGAATTTTAAAAAATAAACTTGGAAAATTAGGATATTTTTCTGTAGCATCACAATTTAATGGGGGCCCATACTGGAGTATATAACTGTAACTTAAAAATAATTTGGACATCGGTGTGCAGATGCCTTTGGCTGTTTGGAAAAGAAACCTTAGTCTGAGCATATGCCAAGCTTAGTACAATATGTACATATATGTGTGTGTGTATTCAATTTTCTGTATTTAGCCAAAACTGAAATAGAAAGGAAAAGAAAATGTAAGGAAGAGCAAAACTGAGGACTCTACTAATTTTCCCCAGGTATGCGAAGGTCCTCCACTCCGATTATGGAAAACTACCATTGAAATCCCAGCTACACCAGAGGACGTTTTAAATCGTTTACTCAAAGAGCAGCATCTTTGGGATGAAGATCTTATAGAGTCAAAAGTAATCGAACCTTTGGATAGCCAGACAGATATATACCAGTATGTCCAGAACAGCATGGCACCTCACCCAGCCAGGGACTTCGTAGTCTTAAGGTAAGACTTTCACGCGCAATGATGTTTATATCCTACACAGCCTTACCTATTTCTTTATAATGTAAGTTATGTTGGTAAATATCTATTTTTTGCCTTATTTGAAGCCAGATGTCTGAATTACTGTTTGTCAAATATAAGACTTTTGTTTTTCTTCTTTTTTCTTAGAACATGGAGGACAAACTTCCCCAAAGGAGCATGTGTGCTTCTAGCAACCTCAGTGGACCACGACCGTGCTCCAGTGGCAGGTGTTAGAGTCAATGTGCTCCTGTCTAGGTATCTGATTGAGCCCTGCGGGTCAGGAAAATCCAAACTTACCTACATGTGCAGAATTGATTTAAGGTAGGAATTTCTACTTTATCCTTTGGTGGTGGTAACTTTTCTTGTATAGTTTCAACGCGGTCAGTGGACAATTTTGATGATTCAACAGACTTTAGCTTGGCCAGTAGTACACACTTCTCAAAGGTATGCACGCAGGTCTCTGAAATGTCACAGAAAATTGGCTTCAGTGCACATCTAGCAGCAGGTGTGGTTTGTGGCATTAGAAGCCTCTAGTATGTGCTCCACTATCTTTATTGGTATATAACCCCACCTCTTCCTGTTACAGTCATATTTGGATGCAAGGACATGTTAATTTTAATATTAAGCTAGTAAAGAGGACCAGACTTCTCATAATTTTTCCTCACTGTGGCAGACTTGTTTTGAGCAAGTCTGTGTATCAATAAGGCTGAGCTGAGCAGTGAGTGGTACTAAAAAGATTTCTTAGTTGGGCATTTTTTAACCAGCTAGATATGTATTTGATTCTGACTAAGAAAATGCATGCAAAGTTACTGGTACCTACCTCATTGTGACTTTTTCTCCACGCAACAGGGGCCACATGCCAGACTGGTACACCAAGTCTTTTGGGCACTTGTGTGCATCCGAAGTTGTTAAGATACGAGACTCTTTTAGTCATCAGAGTCATGAGAGCAAGGAAATAAAATCCAGGTGACTACTGAAGAGGAACAGCCATGAGCTCCACACCTCAGCAATGTAGACATTACCCAAAACTGAGACTCATCGGCTGCAGACTGGACTGTGTACCATCTGCAGGTCATGTCATGAAGGGATGACAGCGTGAGAACTTGACTGTGAGCATTACTATAGGACTGTGGCCATACCATACACTTTAAAGCTGCTTCCTGTCTGTATAAGGTCTATAGTGTAGGCCTCGACTGGAATACATAAGAGGACTGTGCAAAAAATAAAAAATTTAAAAAAAACATTGAACTATTAGTGGTTTGAATTGCTTCTGAGAAGCAAATGTCTTTAAATACAAAATATATTATGAAATATGGTGAAGGCTTATTCCCATGTGAAATACTTAGCTTTATGTACATACTCATGTCATTTTATTTGTAGTGCATTGAGGGACTGGTGTATCCACTGGAATAGTTGGTACTCTTCAATGTGTTCTCACTGAGATAAGCAGAGAAAGGTTTGCACAAAGATTAAAGTGTGAATGAGTGTGTTAATGGTTGAAAGGATAGAAGAAGTTGAATTTGAAATGTGTCTGGTACACTGATAGGCAACCAGAATGGATTTTAGTATGCTGGATACAGTTAAACCTAGACTGGGACTCCTCTGTGGACTAGGAGTGGCCATCCTTCCCATGTGCCAGTTCTGCATTTTTCTCAACTCTAACCTTGTTAAAAACCCTAGCAGATGTTACAAGAGGCTTGCTTTGGCTACTGTTCACTCCTTATCCAGATGAACTCTTAAGAGTGATGAGCAATTCTATAGCAAATCTAAGAAAATACACTTCTGAGCAATGTAGCAGCTTAGAAATGTCTATGCAATGGTGAGGAAAGGCAATAACATCAGTTGATAATTTGCCAAAAAATGTTCATTGCTTTTACTGCTACCTGCATTAACTGTAAGTCTTTTAATGAGCTTTTATATATTTAACTGTATTCTAAAGGCTCAAGAGGAAGAAGTCAACACTGGAGTTATGGTGCTGGGAGGTGGCAGGACTCCTGCAGTAGCAGCTGGGGGGACTTGGCTAGGGAGAATCACAGAAACTCTCTCCTTTCTCACCTTCCTTTGTCCATTTTCCTAAAAGCTGCATGTTAACATGAACAGAACCTGGATGTGAGCAATTTGGAGGGTTATGTTTGGGGACAGAAAGGAGGATGCCATTTTTTTCTTGGGTTTTGTTGTGTTTTAAACCCTTTGGGATAGTTCCCCCTCCTTGAGAATCAACTTGTATGAACTGCAGGAAGTCCTGAGGTCCTCTGGAAAGGTGTCTTTCTGTAGGTTTTACTGTAAAGGTAAAGATTTGCTTTTGAGATGCAGTATTAAGTGATAAATGTATTTTGTGGCTAAGGTATGAATGAGTTGCAAGATGGAATCTTGACTGAGACTTTGTTACCATTGTCAGTATTATTTTAAGCTTTTTGATGAAGATTTTTGTATAATGGCAGATAATGTAGTACTTCCAGTAACAATGTTCCTCATGAGTAGGAAACTCTTGTATATTCCTCTACATCAAACACTTTTGAATTTGTAAAATTGTATGTTGTACATACCATTTTATTGTAAACATGTATACTTGCCCACAGTGTACTGTCAAACATAGATTAAGCATGATAAAGACTATTTAAAATATACCTGTATTTATACCTCAGATATTCTTTTTGGGATTTTGTACCTCAAGTATGTTTTCTATTGTAAATGTGCTTTACATGACTATGATCTACATGAGAGAAAGGAAAATGTTTAACTTGCTATAGATGTCTGTACAGAGTATACTCAATAAGTGCACTATTAAATGTTTAAAATTGGAGATGCATAATGACTTTTATTTTAATCTGCATTCTTCCTTCTGCTCTTTTACCCAAAGGATGAGGTGTTTTTCTTACATTCGTTACATGCTACAGCCAACTGCATGGCTACTCCCGCTGTCTCCCAGGCTGATATTCTGAGTATTGTTAAGGGCAGGTACCAAAGCAACTTCAAAATTTTTGGAAGACAAGACCGCGCAATGACAGACAACTGGACAGGAGTATTCCCCGCTCAATAGCTTCGTATATTTAAAAATAAGAAGAAACTTTTGGTTTGTTGCAGTCTTGTGGAAAGGAAACTCTTGAATTTAACAGGGTGGAAAGCAGACTGCTACTTGATAGGCAGCTGTATGCAATGCTGAAAAATAATTCACTGCTTTCCTATTTTCTACAGAGAGAATGAAGGCATGATGAGTTGTGGAGTCATAGGTTTGCTTTAAAAAATGCAAGTGTAAAAGTAATTGGAGGAAGTTAAAGCACACACAGCAGTGAAACGAAGCCAAAGTGAGAGCCAGAAGGATATACAAACAACTGACTAAGGTGAAAAATGAAGCCAAAGACAGCTGTTAATTCAAACAACTTTTTAAAGTTTTTCAAGTCTTAGCCAACAGAAATATAATTTGGGCATCTGAAGGAGGATTTTGATTTGTGAGGCCTGTCTGACAGAGCAGCTGCAAGGAGGCCTGCTGCCTTTCAGTTACCAACTGAATACCAATAGTTATCATTCTATTCTTTCTGTGCCTGAGCGTCCCAAAGTCTTAATCACTATCACTTCCCCCTACATTCCCCAGGGAGCACTGAGGGATGCTGCTTCACAGTCTAGCAAAAGCAAACCTCTTGCTGTCATGGTATTAGTTCTCACACACCACTTAAGATATACAAAAATTAAATGTCATACACAGATCTTCTGCAAATTGCTGGAGGCAGTGTCCTGCAATCATAAAGAATGAAATCATGATACTGTCTTAACACAACAATGCATTAAATTTAGAAGACAAAATGCTAATTCTGTTATACCATAACTTGTTCATACAGCCATCGACTGCATCTCTGAAAAGTTACTGCCAGCTATTTCTCATCTGTCAACCCAGAACTATTTCATTTCTCTAGCAAGAAAAGGTATCGATGTCTAAAATGATGAATAGCATAGCACCAGAGGTTAAGGTGAGGCACTGATGCAGTGCATCCATGTGCCTTTTGCACTGAGCACTCTCCCAAGCGTTGGGAGCGTTGCTCACTTTCCCCTCTCCTCTGCACCATCCTACTGTATTTTCCTTTATATTCTGAGGCATCCAGAATGCTTGCGAGAAGTGAACTTGCAAGCTGAATCCAAGGACAGTAAAATACAATGAAATATGGGAAGGAATTCAAAGAAGAAAAAATTCCATCAAAAGATAAGGGCACCAAGGGGGTACATTTATACAGAGAGATTCAAGACATAATCTGGCCACTAGACAAGGGGCATGTAGTATACTAGCACTGGAAGGTCATAAAAACACAGAAGAAGAGTTCAAACTAGTTGAGTGGGTGTACAAGTTGAGATAAAAAATCGTTAATGGAAAATTTGAGGCAGAAGGAAAGGAAAAGGCATTTTCCACACAGCAAGAGGTCTTTAAGACTGTGAGACAATCTCTCCCTGAGAAGCAGCAAGAGCATAAGTCATTTAAAACTGCGCATGCTTAAACCCTGGAATTATTCCTTCCTAGCTTCCGTAAAGCATCACACATACCTAAAAATCACTATTTGCTATGATTATAGGACTTACAGGCTACCAGTTTTGTAAGAAGTGTCAGGTAGCACTGCCTTGTGAGCAAGAAACAGTCTAGTGTCGGAAATAAAGTAATTCAATTATTTTGGTAGTTGCTAATTAACAAGTCTTTAAGAATTACACTGGAGGTTGTGGAGTACAGTTTTCTTATGTTTTATTGAAGTGGACATTCACTGAAATGAGAAGATGCAGTGCCTTCCCCCCATGGGCCAAGAGCATGAAGATCAGCATGGGGAGGTTACCACACAACTGGGAGAGCCCTTTGCTTTTCTAACATTTACTCAAAACCCAGAAAGACCTATAACAGATAAGGATGATTTCCCTGTCACAGAGGGAATCAAATCCATTACTTCATAGGCTTGGCATTTTTTTCTTACTGTAGAAGAAAAAAGCCTGCAGCAAGTGTTGTGTATGCTTCTCCAGGTACTAGTGTTTTACTAGTCACTTTGTTAGTTCATGTAATAAAAGGCTGATGTGGTGGGTCTGAATATCACAGTTGCTCCTAACCCACACAGTATTTCTTAAGGCTTTATAATACTAAAAATGGAAAAGTGCCTTAGGAACAGAATTCTCAGTGAATGAAAGAATACTACTATTCAAAAAACAGGTAGAGTGTAAAGTGCCAGTGCAGTTATGTATGTATTCCAGGGAGGCAAATTAAACAGCATTTTCTATGATATGATGAGATAAGCATGTTATAAGCATATAGACAGGATGATATAGTCTAGATGGCTCTGATTTGATAGGGCTCATGCCTCATTTATTAGAAAAGTTGGAAGAAATTGGGAATCGAGAAAGGGTGGCCTCAGTTAAAACACTTGTCACTTTAGAGAACTGTCATTTTTTAAAATAAGACAGCTAGTAGCAGAATAGCAGAAGTAGATTATATTCATGACACAGCCCAAACTAAGATGGTGTGCAAGGTGTGTGTAATAGGGGAAGGATTCTTCTAAAAGGAAGAAGTGGCCAAACACTTCCAACATGTTTAGTGACAGCACTCTGAAAGATCTATTCAAAACAAGCTGATCATCTGGTAAGTATCCTGCTTTGTTTCAAAAACAGTTAAAAGAAAATAAATTTCAGTCAAGTCATTGTTATGAGCTGGTTAAACATGTAAACTTCAGCTAGGCTATAATTCAAGTTTATAGAAACACTGATGGTATGATTAGCAAAGTTGCTAATAGGCCACTTTTTTACCAACCTTTGGGGAAATCTGTACAATACAGCATATTTTAAGTATTTAAACATATGAAAAGGAATGCAAAGATACTAAAATATTTGTTTTAACTCAATCATTTGATCTCCAGCAGTCTGTACTCATTTCTCTCTTCCAAGAGAACGTCTGAAGAACACGTGGGCTTTTTCACTTGTTATTGAAGCCTTTGTCACCTACATAATTTATCAACTAGGGCTTCCAAAGCATATAAAAAGTAATAAAGCATTCAGTAACAATAATACAAGCAATAATCCAAATTGATTTTGAATATGACACCTCAGTGATATGCCTACAGAGCTAGAACTACATTAAAATCTGTACTCAAGTAAAAGAAAGAAAATGGTAACATTTTACTGCCTATGACCAATTTTATTCAGCAGATAACAATGAAAACTGCTTTGTGATACATAGAAAAGCATCTTTGAAAGCCTTGCTAGAACTTCTTAAAAAGAAAGGGAGATTCATTAAGGTAATGTGTCTAGAAAATGGCACCTGCCCACCTTCTACTTAGACACTGCACTCTGTTATCTAAGACTGGTAGAAGTACATACAAATTGCTGAAACTGCCAACTCTGGTGCTGCCTCCTGTAAACCCACAGCAACAGTGAAGCCTCCTCCTCCCAGTGAGGGGAAAAGCAGATGAGGATTCTTGGTCTTACATGGTGAGAACCGACAGTAATTCTCTTCCTGTAAGGGCACCCCACCTCTGTGCCATGCTCCTCATGGATTCAAAGGGGTACATAGAATTACAGAATCCATTTGGTCTGGAAAAGACCTCTAAGATGACTGAGTCCAACCATTAACCCAGCTCTGCCAAGCCCTCCACTAAACCATGTCCCCAAGTGCCCCATCTACACATCTTTTAAAGAACTCTGGGGATGGTGACTCCACCACTTCCCTGGCCAGCCTGTTCCAATGCTTCACAACCCTTTCCATGAAAATTATTTTCCTAATATCCAATCTAAACCTCCCGTGGAGGAACTTGAGGCCATTTCCTCATCTTGTCACTTTTTACCTGAGAGAAGAGACTGACCCCCATCTGGCTACAAGCTCCTTTCAGATAGTTGCAGAGAGTGATAAGGTCCCTCCTGAGCCTCATTTTCTCCAGGCATTCCTCATAAGACTCAATGACAGTTCCCTCAGGCATTCCTCATAAGACTTATGCTCCAGCCCTTTCACCAGCTCCTTTGCCTGTCCCTGGACATCCTCCAGTACTTCAATGTCTTTCTTGTAGTGAGGGGCCCAAAACCAAACACAGGATTCAAGGTGCAGCCTCATCAGTGCTGAGTACAGAGGGATCCAGTATAGAAACACATACTCCTAATAATGCAGGGCAAGTATTCAATTAAAGTAGAAACAAACCATATCTAGAAGGGTTCACAACTGCTTATGAATTCCAGAATTGTAATGGTACACACAGTAGCACTAACAGACAGCTCTTGGTCTGCAAGCTCCCTTATTTGGCATTGGAGGCCTCTGAAAACAGATTAAATTGTGTTTGGAGGCCTTTTAAGAATGACCTTGAGCAAGCAGAAAAGTCAAGATTTTCTAGCTAACATCTGCTTTCTCCACCTTTCCAACCAAAGACAAGAATAAATGCTTATGTATGAAATTAACATATAAACTTCTAGGCAAAGCACTCGCCTTGTGGCATTAGTTGTAAACAAGATCAGGCAGAATAGTTACTGAACTAGGTTCCATTCAACAGACTTACTGCACTGGGGAAGGAGGAAAAGCTATGCCCCAAGCATCCTACCCACAAGATCAGTGAGGGAATGAGTGACCCGTCAAGAGCGGTGATGGAATTCAGAGGCCCTGCAGCTGAGAAGCACAGAAGTTTAAGCAGGCCAGTCACAGCTGTTAGACTGTTAGTCATGTATTTGATAAACACTCAAGCAAATAGCAGACCTCGGGAAGCTTTACGTGTCTAAAGTTTGAGGCTTGGAAAGAATTATACCCCCAGCTTACTGCTAGAACCAGAGGCCATCGGTGCTGATTCAAAATCTCACCAAGTTGTCTGAGGAAAGAAGGCAAAACAAGCTGGTTTTTTTCTTGAATTTCTGCACTAGCCACTTGGACTTACCTCTGGACGTATTTTTCACAAGAGCCTGCAGGAATTTTCTTGTGCTTTTGTTCTAACAGTCTTGCAATGGTCATTGTCAGAGAGAGCATTTGTTTAAATTGATCAGCAGCATGATCTAGGACATGACATGATACTGTGCTCTTTTTTAAAGTGCGCCATGTAGCAAAGCAAGCTCATCACACTTTTTGTGTTTTGTTCCTTGAAAACTGACATTTAGTTTTTACTGTTTCAACACTCTATCCTACTGATGTAGAGATTTTTCTATGAGGCTTTATACAATTTTTCAGGGGTTTTTTGTTGTTTTGTTTTTTTTTAAGGTTCTTTCCTGTGTCTCCTTTTCCTCTCTTGTTAAATTGCTAAAACAGTTTCCAGGGCCAGCCACTCCATGTAGTGGTTTGCTGGTTTGTGATGAAAGACTTGCTGCCAAATTTTATAAAGAATATTCCCTGGGGTACAGAGGGGAGGGAAGTATTCTACATGGCCTCTGTTTTCTTCCCATATTGTTTAACAAACGAGCAAACTGCCCTGCAGTCACTCTGTCCCCTATTTAGACGTATCCCTTTCAGGCAGCCGCACAAATGAACTAGGAAGGAAGTGCCGTCACAGCCCTTAGAAAAGATGAAGGGAAATAAAGGCAAACATTGTGTGTCTAAACAAACAAGCTCACTCTGCTCTGCCCTTGTCTTCTGTCTAATTCTTATAGGAACTGGTCCCAAAAGTAGCAGCTGGGACAAGAGTATTTCCCATGTTGTATAGGACTCAGCTACCCACCTATTATGTTCCACTGCCCTGCCAGGTTTTGCACCAGCCCCAGAGATGAATGAATAATCCAAAAACCTTTGATATAAATGGGAAATCAGCCCAGGCTCTTTGAATGGCTTAAGCATGTCCCTCAATCTGCTTTCTTACATGAACCTTGTGCCCTCTGTGCCTCACTTATGCCTCACTTTCCCTGGTTAGACTTCCCCAGAACACCAAGGGGAAAAAAAATGTGATATTTGTGCTTCAGTAATCTTAAATTGAAAGTGCAAGTTTTGCAAGAAGCTGAAACAAAAACATCTAGAGGCCAAGTTGAGAACAAGTTTTCCTTTGAGCTGCTTCTTGTCTATATAAAACTCCAAAGGATTTCTAAATCAAATTACTTTTGATAGACAAGAGATGAAACAGATGTGGTACAAACCCCATTTTGTGATAGGGAGCTAGAGCATAAAGGATTTTTGAACTGGAGATGCAACTAGAATATTTGAACCTCAATGTTGCATGCTAATCACAGGAACAAGTTTTGACATATCAAAGCTGATAAACCTGGTTTAAAGAATGCTTAGATAAACTTGGGGAGGAAAAAAGAAAATACTGTAATTAAAAGGTTATGAGTATGATTTTTTTAGTATTTCCACATTTCTCTGGTAACATCCATTCATAGTAGTAACCTTGAAGCAGTTACTGAACCTGAAGTCAGCGCTGGCTACCAAAGACAACTTGTTGCTGTAGGATCATGGCACAGCACAAGCACTGTATCACCTGCACACCCCTTGGGCTGCTGCAGGTGACCTCTGCTCTGCAGGGCTCTTCTCCACACAGCAGACCTTGAGGCCGCTTTTGCCCAAACATCAGCTTTAGCCTGACTGAAACACAAGAAATCCAGTTTCAAACAAAATGCTTGGCTGATTGCAAGAACAAAGTCTTGCTTTCAGTCTATGCTCATGCGAAAACACATTTCTAGGTTTTGGTCAAAATTTGCCAGAGAAGTTCATAGGAGGGCAAACCCCAACATTTGTGAAGGATTTTTCAAGAGTATTGCTTTGCCCTTTCTCATAGCTCTTTGTCGATAGCACCACACAGAGCAGACAGAAAACAGAGCTGTATCTGGTCGACGTCATGCACGGACTGCAATATGTGTGTATTTGTGCCTGAGGAACTACTTATCACTGTGATGAATGGCATAGCATTTAGCTATCTCCTTAAAGAGATAAGATGCTGTAAGTTTTTGTTGTCAGTTGTGCCAAGATTTGTACCATTAAACAAAAAATTGGATTAATATTTTTAAACAAATCAGATTAATGTTTTATACCCATTATCATGCTCCAGGGGGTCATAAACTGGGATAAGAAATACATATAGTTTGCAGTTGTTTCAAGCCATGAAACTTAAAATAGTCTACAAGATACCCTTTGTAAGGAAACATTTCCTAGAGTGCCTCTCCCTAGGTCTCAGCACTCTAAAAATACTGATTTCTTTCTTTACCTTAATTATTAATTAAGCATACTACATGTGATTTAAAGATGCACACTTCACAAAAGGACCAAAAATCTGCCAAATGCTTCCCAATCATGGATAAGATGTTCTGGTTGCTCTCTGTTGAACACCACAGAAGTGGGCACCTGAGACTGAGGAACAACAGCTTCTGAGATCATTCCCTGCTGTTGCAGTCCTCCTCTTTTCTGTATGGACACTTTTCACTCTGCAAACCTCCTGTCAAACCCTGCAAGCCCTCTTTTTCAATCAGTTTGCCACTGCTTGTGTGTTTTTTCTGGTTGTGACATGTTCTTCATCCTGCCAGATACAGCACTGCAGTCAGGACAGGCTCAGACCTTGGTATCTCATTTCCTTCTCCCTTTGCCCTTTGATCTGATGTAAAACCTTTCACAGGCGTACGGACAGCTTGTGCTGGGTGCCTATAGATTGCATCGTGTTCAGCAATGCTCCAAGGTAAGGGGCCTGTCACCACCCTCTTGGAGAGCTTGGGCTCTAAACAACCAGTCTTTCACCTAAACAGCATATGTTTATGTTAGAAGAGGGACTCTCCAGAAGTTTCCCTGGCTGGGACAAGAGGAGAACTTGATCAGGCCTTGATCAGAAATGATAAATAAGCCTTCCTAGTTGTTGTCAAGTATGGTGATTAAGTTACTGAAGAAGGCACCCACAAGTTCAGGATCATCAGAGGTCTTTGTCTGTTCCAAGATATTTGACTATTTTGTCCAAGAGCAAGAAATCTTCAGCTTCTGATGTGTCCTATACCATGACCCACCTGCTCTTGGTGAACTGGCAATGAACTGGTCGAACCATTACAACTTGTGTCTAAATCTGGTGTCTTCAGAGAAGTCAGCTGCCTCACTCTGCTTGCTCCTCGTGGCAAGTATTACACCCCAGCCACTTTTTAACAGGAGGGAGACCAAACTGTGAGAGCACAGCCTCTCTCTGGAGCTGCTGCCTACTGATAGTTTGAGAATCACACATGGACAGTTCCCTACTGAGGAATCAGCCACTCTTCAACATGGTATTTCTAGGCCTAGTAAAAATGAATTTGGCTTTCATTCATCTCTTTGGCTGTCATGTTTCCTATGAGGCATCTGTCATAGGGGGAAAAGTACCTACTTTCTTTGTTGGTAAACATAAATAAGCCTAGGCCTACTGTTCTATGGATGGCGCTTTCTCTTGTGGCATCTCTTTCCAAATTGACTCATCCTGTGCTTTGGATAGGCACCTAACAATTTCCTCAAGGTCATGCAGTGACCTCAGAAGAACAGTGAATCGCTGATCTACTCATCAGGCTTTTTCAACAAGTAAATTTAACACTTTTCTCCTGTTTAAAATGAGGGGGGAAACATGGAAAAGAACGTTCCATACTAGCAGCTCTCCTCTGGAGAAATACTCTGCAAGAGCCAGCTTTAACTCCTAAAACTATGTATTATTTAACAGCAGCCACATACAGTGACAAAGGAGCACAGCTCTTATTTCATCTTCTACTTTCCCTGCAGACAAACTCTGCCTCAAGAGGCCAACTGTCCCCCGGCTCTTCAGTCTGGGACAGCTGAGAGGTTCACCAAGAAATACGCAATAGTGATGGAGGAAGCTTTTCATTAAAATGGATCTCAGACTCTTGCTTGGTCATTTTTACCCAGTATTGCTCTATAGAGAATAAGAAATATGCCCCCTATGAGAGGCCAATACAACACCTATATATTAACTCCAGTCCAGATAAACCTTCTGAGCTAGCTCAGAGCGTATTTATAGCTGAGACAGAGCTTCCTCAGAGAATTACAGTCTCCAAATCAGTGTAGTTGTTACCAAAAAAAAAAAAATCTAAGAAAAGCTACTTCTTTCTTGGTCTTCTCAAGTATAGTGAGTTCCTTTCACTACAGAAATTTAAGTATGAAATTCTCTCTTAAATGCAACCAGCTGGCTGAAATAACTTCTTGTGTGTTTGGCTGCAATGTCATGTCCAGAAAGCTTGACCATCACTAACTACACTGTCACATTCACATGATAAAAATATGGTGGCATTAATAACTTGTGCTGGCATGCCTTTTCAATTGTCAGGGTTTTACATAAATATAGAACTTGGCCTATGGATTTGTTTCAGAGTCTTTTTATATCTGATTATGGCTCCAGGCAGACAATTTTCAGTACAGACACAGTAATTAAAGATCAGTAATTCTGTCCAGTGGCCAATAGTCCCTACAGTGAGAGGTACATGGTAGGTTTTCAGCTGCTCAGCATTTCAGAGCTTCACTGGAAGCCAGGGATTAGAAAGCTGTGTTGTACAAGGACAGAGCACCAGCCTCAAAGGAAAACAGACAGCAAGCATTTCCATTCCAGCATTTTGGCAGAAGAAAGCACTGTCCCAAAGACCTCTATAGGAAACAGTTTTACTTAGATAGCTCCACAGTCACACTTGGAAAGCCATAGCCCCCACATGCTAAACCAAGGGCAGGCGCTGGAAGCCAATAATTCCCTCACTCCTCCATCTCAAACAAATATGCAGCCACACCGTTTCTTGGGAACGAGCTGAATACACACAGAAAAACAAAGGAGGGTTCTTAAATTTCTGAAGTACGTGTCATAGAAATAGCAAATAAATAAAACATCATAAATAAAAACATTTTTCTGGAGTGACTTCTCAGAGGTGAGAATTTCAACAGCAAAATAAAACTTGACTGCAGCAGATCCCAAGTTTTATTCCCACACTTCACAGCCAAGGCTTCTGTCAACTGGGAAGAAAACACAGCTGAGGTGGAAATCATGGATGTTTGTGAATAGCAGGAAGAGAACAGTGTAATAGCAGCACCAATTCCAGCACCAAAGACATCAGTCTTGAGTAGAAATGCAATTTTACCAGAAGGAGCTAATTTTGTTGGGCTTTGGTTCCTGTAGGTTTGTTATAGGTCAAGACATATATGGCAAGACAGTTGTGAAGTCCCCCATGGGCACTTCTGGCTCATCCTGAGACCATTGGCTCCTTCCTCCAGCACTGCACTGTCACAAACCAATACCCCTACATAAATAAGCTCTAAGAATTTTTTTTTGTGAAAGATTTGTATGAGCTTGATTTGGAAAACATCATACTAAAAGAAGAAAATTATAAGACTTATAGAGGAAGTATGCAAGAGCTAAACAACTTAGTTAAATATCTGAGGGATAGAGGGAAAGGTAACACTGAACTAGAGCCTCTAGCTCATCTGGAAGAGCCTTCCCTAACAGATAGGTTACATTCAGGTCCCAAACCTCCCAAATTTACCATGCCAGGAAAAACAATTTCCTATTAGCTTGCAGCCAAGCTATTCACAAACTCATGGCTCAGTGGAAGGATGGCAGGAGGCAGTTCTGGTGACCTCCAAAGCATAGCCTGTATTTGATACATGACTTTAAAAATTGCTAGGGTAGGTCTGCTATTAATAAGAGTACCTGAAAATGTTTATTGGCAATAGTGATATCAGCATGTTTCTGGAAAAAGTCTAATCCAATGGGGAAACTTACTGTTTACTACTATACCATAGGCAATATGACACAATTTTAACATTCTTTATCAAGTCTCTGAATTTAGACTGTGAGGCTGCTGGTGCTGGAGCTTGAAAACACATTGGGAAGGTATGAGCTGATTTAATCTCATCTGCCAAGCAGGGAAGCTGAGCTGAATGAGGATGGATGAAGAGAGTCACACAGAGATGTTGGACTGCTGGCTCCCAGTTCCTCCTGCAAAGCCTTGCTGTTTCTTCCAGTCTGCCTATTCTGTGTGTTTTGTAAAATTGCACAAACAGGCCCACAAAAAGATTCAGTTCTCTCTCTGTTGTACCAAAACCAATACTTAAACAACAAAGAAGAGCAATGCAGTAACAAACACAACAAACTAGTTTTTAGATTTTTGGGGGTAACTATGTTAAAAGACATCTTAATTCCTCTACCAGATCATTTCAATAACATTCCCATCATTGTAATGGCCTAATGGTCAGGTGAAAGGAGTAGCTGCAGTGCAGTGAAATGAGGCAGTCCAGCACACAAGAGTAGTAACTTTCAAAATATCACACAGATGACAAGACTGATGCTGGTGGAAGTGTAGAAAATAAAGACTGTCAGAGTAATGCCTTTAAAGAGCCTCAGGGATTAACAGTCCTGATTTGCAGAACCACCTGGACACAGTAGGCAACCTAAGAAGCCGCAGCCCATGTGAGTACAGCCTGTTCAAAGCAGCTGCCAATGTGAAGCGTCACAATAAATGGTATATCTGGGACACAGGCTTACACAAGAGATGGGGTCTTTGTTTTTATGAAGCCAGATTGAAAACACACTATTTTCCTTCTTTCTTCTTGTGCTTTCTGTAGCAATATCTGGCTCACTTGTTTGGTTGGCATATGTCTTGCTCTGCACCATCACTTCTTTCCTTTCCTGTGTGTTCTTTGGGTGCTGCCCTCTCACAGTAGCTCTGGTCTGGTCAAGCCTGGCAAAAGAGGTGGTCAGTGATCTTCAATTGCCATTGTGGCTAGCAAATGGGGCCAAGGTTACCATTAGTAAGATGGTAACTTATGTCTGGATTCCCTTTTCAAATCCATATTGGCACACTCCTCTCTCAGCCTCTACCTTTTCCTCTCTTTCTTTGTGGAGATGTTTCTGAACTCTTCCTCCACTCTCAAGACCTTTCCCAAGGACCTTATCATGCCTTGAACTGGGAAAGGTGCCATCTTCTTTTAGTGCAGTGACAGTTCAAAGGCTTGATGCTTCGGAGCTTTCTTGAAAGTTGTTGGATTCTGCTGCCTGAGGCCCCCCCCCTTGAAAAGGTAAAATCCTGCTGCTGCTGGCTCAGGACTGACATGAAATAACCAAGCAGAGTCTTCACAGGCAAGGCCAGCCTGCCCCTTCTCTTCCTTCCTGCTCTCCCGTTTCCCTGGAATTGTTTGCTCATGGATCCGCTGTATCAGGCTTGGAGATTGTGAGAATTGTCTTGACTTCTGTTAAATGGAAAATGTAAAACAAACAAGAAAACACAGAGGTACAATTAAAATAAAAGTGATCTATTTGGTCTCATTCTTTAAAAATACCTCTGGTTGGTTCTCACAAAAAAAATGTAAGTATTTTTATAGCAGCTTGGCATCTGCATTTTGCTCTCAATTGTCTTCTGCAGACAGAGCCTACTTAACCAAAGAAATAGATTGACTGACATCTAGTGGAAAATTGAAGCTTTTCTTTCTCTTATTCATTTGAGTGAAACACTTTAGGCAGTATTTAAATCAATTTTGTACATACTATCATTGCTGTAGAAAACAATATTATTACCAGATCACCTGTATTTTATCTCTATTTCATTAGTGTATTCAAATATTCAGCATAACCACAGACAGGACAATCAACAGGAATTTATTTTAAATATATACTGGTTCTTTGGTTAATGAAGGAGCCTGGTATTAGACTAGGCCAAGTACATCCCTTCCAACACTGAGCAAATCTGTAACACAGCTCTGGGAGTCCCTGAAGTCCTAACAAATAAACATAAATTTATTCTCAAAACTAAGTCTTCTGGAACTGTTGTTTCTACTAAACCAGAATTATCGATTCCCTTATTAATGACTTACATGTAAATATTTAAAAAGGGAAATGTACACTTTTTCCTGAATTTTTACTTCTAATGGCCTTAGAGAAGTTCATCATGTGGTAACATTAATCTGACTAATTATAAGAATGTGAAGATGATTTTGCTTTCTCATTAGGATTTGTAGATGCTTTAGACTCTTGTCTCAGTGGTCGCCTAATGTTCAGCATCTGTGAAGGGATTTTGCAATGCAAGACAAATGCCAAACATGGCTTAGCTGACTGCAGAGTTCCCACAGATTGATGTAGGTACCATCACCCATATGTGGTGTGACTAATAGATGTTTTTGGTGCAATGATGTGCTTTGCAAGCCTTACTGAGAAATCACTTTACAAGGTCCAGCTGGAGAAGAATTAAACAGAGGGGGCTGTCTTGCAGACAAAAATATCTAAATATAATTCTCTGGTAGCAATAGACTTTTGTATTCACTTTCTTAGGACAGCACTTCTGTTCTCCCAGTGCCTCTCTCTTTACTTTCCAAAATAAGTTATCTAAACTGTCAGATCCCTATTCCATATTCTCCTGTCTTCCTCCTCTGCCTCAAATGAATGGCATGTGGGTCTTTAGAGATAATCTGACATTTGGGTTTTTTCAGTGAGAACTAGGTCATGTTGTAAGTAGCTGAGAATAAAATTTGATACTACCAGCAGTGCCATTCACACCCAAATCTCACAGATCTCAATGTTATGTTTGATAAAATGATTACACAACTTGATCTGAAGTGACCTTAATATACATCTAGGTCCTGAGAAGTTACTTATAAGCTGAGTCTGTTTAAGGCACTGCTACCCAAAAGCCAATTTTTCTTACATAAAATCCCAAACTAATGACCCCATAAAGCTTCTGCATTCCATCCACACGGTGATCAGGTCTTACTTTTAATTTTGCCGATCAAAAAAATTAAATAATCACATTGCATATAGAATCAGTTAATCTTCATGTTCTCATTCCAATTTGTCAAATACAATTTTTAAAAATTTAGTTGTACTGAGTCAAACATTAAAAATGTAATAGTTACTTAAATGAGCATTAAACTCTTCTATTTATATTCCTACAAAGAAAAACAAGGACTTCAGCTCATAGGTGTAGATCCTGTGTTTGTATTCTGTCTTTCATAACACTTAGACTCTTTCAATTGGCCTCTAACTGGATATGGGAAAGTCATCTTTTTCTGCAGAGTTCTGGGGCTTTTTTTTTTTTTCAGTTTGGCTCATTTACCATCTCTCATTTTCCTCTGTCCCTACTTTTGGTCTCTGGGAACAGCAGAAACCACAAGATGTCTGTGATTATCCACTTAATCCCCTCAGGCAGTGTAATGTCTTTAAACCAGACTTCAGTGAAACTACATTTATTTGTCAAGCTTTTAGTTCTCAATTAAAAAATATGTTGAGCAACTTCCTGTGGTCCCTTGAATAGACTTTTGGCTGGTTTATATGAGACAATCATTGCCTTATATTTCATGTACATATTTTTTCTTCCTTTCCCTTAATAATTTTTGAAATTATTTAACATTTCTTTCTTAACTGTGGCATCCTCCAGCACTGTTAAATATTTCTACCTACTGTTTTTCCATCCCCTCTCTCTGTCTTCCATTTATGAATCCTTCTGACTTATTTGTTCAAACCTTTGCACTCATTTTGAGGGCAAGCAGGTACACAATGCAGGAGACCACTATGACCTCGATAGCCATGACCTTGGCCTTTGCAGAAAAATGTCACTTCACATTATTCTCTGCACACAACCAACCAATCCAGGAACAATCCAACTTTGGTACATGCAAACTGTAGGGATCGAGCCAGACGAAATGTAGCCCCAGATCATGTGCTGGTATTTCCTTGATTATGTTATATTTCTCTAGAATCCCCTTGTAGTTAAGACAGAGCATGGGTCTGTAGATATTAGAGGCTGCAGCAATGATTTTCACACTGTCAACTCAATGTAACAAACATGGCCTTCACTGAACTATCTTAGAGAAGCCCACGCTACCAAACACCCCCTGACAAAGATATACCTCAGATATGGATCATGACAGTGGTTGAACATCTCCATCTTTCACAGCACTCTTCAGGATATGAGGAGTGACTATGAGTGTCTCAGAGCTGCACCATTCACCCAAGAGTGACATCTCCCCAGTCATGTCCAGTCAGTCAAGCTTAGAATTTTGGGAATGTGCACTCATCTCCCCCATTTTTGACCCTCTTTCCATTCCATGGTTTCACATAGGCATCATATAGCCTGTTCCATACAGGGAACAACCCTTTTGACCCAAGTACACAAAAATATAATTTTTACTTACCTCAGTTGTATGTGCCAGCAATCCATTTTCATGTCGTCATCTCTGAAATCTCCATATTTATTATCAGGAAGTGGCTATCACTGCACATGATGACTCTTTGTTTATTTCAAACTTAAACATAAGAACGTTGAAACTGTTTATGTAGCTGCTGTGTTAAATCTCTTTTTTGCATTTATCCACTTGAATGTGGGGTTTTTTATACTCTCCAGTTAGTTCTCATTTACACTTCTTTATTCTCAATAAGCCAGAGCCTAATATGTTACCACAGAGACCTGATCCAGCACAGATTGAAGGGCTCATGTGAGTAACCTGCTCAGCGACACTAATGGTTTGTTTAATATTTCACAGATATGTAAATTACAAATTCAGTTCCTATTTCACAGAATCAGAGAATATGATGGCTGCCAAATTGTTTGTCTACCTTTCCGAAATTGCACTAAGCATTACTTACCATTATATTGTAACCCAACTGAAACATTTGACATACTGAGGGGAAGAAAATTAAGAAGGTTGCATCAAAATATATATATATATATATGTATGTATATTTGTACCTGTTCATTATTTAAAACTACTGCTCAGAAGTAACATTTTTAAATGGTCCAGTGGTCGATGTTGGAACAGCCAGGCTTTGTAAAGGTGAGAGGGCCAGATCCCAAGAGGCAGCAAGCACTCTTGATGGTTATTGATGTTGATGGGAGCTTCTAGTGCTCAGTATAGGCAATGACCTCCATCAGGCTACACCACTGAATAAAACACCAATTTAAACCAGCCTGGAGATGCTGTGTGCAACTTGCTCTCTGTTCATTTTATCACTGTCTCATCTCTGGTGTTCTCCTGGACACTCTGGAATGCAGCTTTGGCCATTGAGGCACAAAACAATCTGCTTGCCTCTTTTTAAGTAGAGAGGTTTAACCTCATCTTGAATATCTGTGCTTTGTCTGCACTAGTGTTTGTTCTGTCCAAGTGGCCAATTCCTCCTTTCACAAGAAACATTTTGTTCAGAACTAAATCTGACCATTCTGTCAGTCCTGTAGTAAGGAAGCAGAGAGGTGAAGGGTCAATTTATTCCCAGTAATTCTGACATGTAGCCTAGTCTCTTCTACAAAGATGTAGAGAAGAAACACAGAAAAGAACATGATGCTTCCTCACCAAAATGCCTCCCACGAATGACTCTTATTTTTATCCTGTGCAAAAGGAACATCAGCTTTCAATCTGACTGTGTACCCACAGACTTTTTTGTTTCAGCACATGGGTAAGAGGTCGTATCTTCAGCGATACGATATATTTTCTCTTTGTCTCTTTTACTTGTGACAGTTTCAAAATGACCGAGAGCCATACAAGAAATACTTTCTTCATTCAGAAAAGAGAATTTGAGATGCTGTACAAACAGCAACAATAAACTGTTAATATTCTGCAGAAGGCAACCTACTTTGTCACAACTGAAGAGGGCAACCTAATACCATCTCACTGTTGCTGCATCCACTGTCCCACCCACATATCCCTCCATCAAAGCAGAGCAGAGCATCTTGTCAACAAGGCTAAAAGGGATGACAAATTTATATTGAGAAATCTTTTCAAAACTAGGAGTACCACACATAATATCCTTTTTTTTTTCTTCTCCTGCATTTCCATTTCTGCTTGGATATGATCATAACTGCTGAAGCACCTCCTACTAGGGTTTTTTTGGTGGTGGTGGTGGTTTCAGCAGGAGGTGGATTGGTTTGTCTTTTTTTTTATATATAGGGCAATTCGGATTCTATTTAACACAACTTTTCTCTATTGAGCACTGGGAGAAGCAACAGGCACAGGTGCTGAATTGTCATAACACCAGAGGCATCCACAGTCCATAAGCACCCCAAGCTCTAGGAAGATGTAGACACAGTTTAAAGGTTTCAAAAGGCACCTAAGTGAAGACAATGATGACTAAATAACAGCTGAGAAAAAAGGAGAAAAAGGAGAATTATGTGTAGATATAACATTATGTTTCACACTATTAGAGATTGTAAAGTGCCCCTAATTGCCTAAACTGAATACTGTAGTGAGGTTTGCTTATGATGCTTTGAGGTATTAAGGCGTGGGTTTTTTCAGTTTTGTCTTCAGCTGTCAGAGGTGAAGGTATGGAAACAGTCTGGAAGTATCTTCACAAACAGAGATTTAAGATTGAGAAATATATACATATTTGTGATAATCTTAGGTGCCACTACTATACTTGCTGTTTGGCTGTATCTGCCTGAATAAAAAGGTGGGAGGCTGAAGTGGAGAGTCTTTGGAAGAAAATGCGAAGAAGTAAGAAAACAAATAAAATTAGAAATAGAAAGAAATACAAAAGAAATAAATAGAAATAGTGGAGTTCTTGAATATTAATCAAGCAAAGGGGGCTGTGCAATCACATTCATCTGAATCCAGAATGCTAAATATATTGCTACTATATTAGCAAACCATTTATCTAGTAGTTCACTCAAGGTAGATTTTGAAATTTATCTAACTATCAAAGATGCAGATACACATCTTGTACAAAGGCATGCACATAATGCTTTAAGAGGGAGTCTCAGAGCAATCCTTTTGTTACTCTGGATAATAATAACAAAATTATATAGTAACAGCAAGTCATTGGGATCCACTAACTGTTGAAAATATGCGCCTTTTTGTGCCTTTTTACTTATTTAATCGGTCCATACAGCCCTTTCTACATACAAAGCTTGTACTAATGCAACTATATTGGCAGAGGAGATAACTAGGTAAAAGATTTTGGGCACAGTCAAGCACGATCAAAAAAACCAGAGCGAACTGAAACACTCAGCAAGAATGAAAGGAACCAAAACAGAATACGCTGCAATGAAGTGATGGGGATAAAAAAGAAGGAAAAATTGTTATCGCTAACCAATCTTCCTCTGCATATGCCTATCCTTGGAAGTGTACGGGAAACAGTACTGAGCTCCAAGTGGTGGGAAAAAGGTGTATTCCTCCTTCTGCACATGCTCTTTAAGTAAGAGAGCAGGGAGATACCAACTAGACTGTCCAGAAAGTTAAAGCAGTCAAAACAGGAACCTCTGCATACGCTAAGAATATCCTGCAGTGCTGATTGTGCTTCCTCTGCTGTGATTGCTCCCATCTTTGCCATTTCCCTTCATTTCTCTGTATACTACCTCTCTTTGCTCTTTTTCCCTAGCCTTTCTCAACATTACCAGATTTAATTTATTCCCTCCTCATAAAGATCATTCCATATCCCCCTGAAATTATATTTGTTATCCCCCTATTGTCCACCCTGTGCTCATACTATTTTCCCATAACCTAAATACTATTAGGTTACATATTCTGTACTACTGGATATGTATTAATATTCATCTGGATAGTGCTTAATTACTATCAGGTCCTTAGTCATTACTATAATAAACATATCAGTACAATAAGTGACATTGCAATTGTACAAACATAACAATCACTGCAACTGTAAAACAGTATAGCTGTAACCTGACCAGGCAATTGAATAATTCTAATTACTTTCTTTTTCTTTTCTGATTAAAACTGGTGCAAAAAGGACATTGGCAATCCCACAGAAATACTTCAGTGTTATCTTACACCATAAAGTTTAGTCCTGGATGACTGTAAATGGATCAGAGGGAACAGGAAATGTAGCTCTGTAGCAATTAATTATGACGACCATCCTGATTTTCTATCATCATCAGGACATACAGTATTGACATAGTTAAAAACCACATTTCACCACCTTTATTTACCTAAATGAAATTATCACATTTATGGTTAGGTTAACTATGGTTCTCTAAAGCCAGACTCCCTGGCTTCACAGCACATCATTATCCTTACCTGTTTTGCCTTGTGTCCACTTGGCCTAACTTACTGAGCAAACAGCACTAACAGAGTCTTCTCAAATTTAGCATTCACTAAGAACTTTCCAAGATACAGATTTCCTGGTGGCTAATATATTTATTAGCTAATCTGAAGACACAGAAATTTGGTAGGAAATGATATTTTAACCAAGTACGATTTATTTTCTGTTGAATACTAAAGAACAGGTTCCATGTAAGGACATGGAACTGATTACAGAGCAGTACCTAAGCATGGTTTGGACCAGCAAACTGGAAGATAAAATAACGGGTAGCTGCCAGAATTCATATACTGTAAGAGTAAGAAATGCTGAACTCACAAAGAAGTGTAGAAGTATATATTTACCACTGACACACTTCATTTTTCTGGAGTACTAAAGTAGTGCCAAATCCTGTAGAAGTGCTGAGCAAGAGAGTGGGTAGACCAATACATTCAACACAATGCCAATACTAATACAGATCAACAGTGATATGAATGCAGTCTGATGGAGATATGATGTGGCAGAGAGGACACAGGAACAGAGCAATTATTTCTATTCAGAACCTACCCAGGTAGTTCACTAACAATATTCTGCCAGTGGAACATACACAACTCTTCACTCAGCATTTTAAACTGTAACTTGTATACAAGTAAGTACCAGAAAAAAATCTGCTAGAATGTTTATAGCTTTTATTTCTCACTTGTGATTTTAAAATTCCTACACGATAAGT
Organism: Pipra filicauda; assembly: GCF_003945595.2. Classification (NCBI taxonomy): domain Eukaryota; kingdom Metazoa; phylum Chordata; class Aves; order Passeriformes; family Pipridae; genus Pipra; species Pipra filicauda. Next base: position 1,388,386 of record NW_024103885.1, read on the forward strand.
TTCAAAAAATATATAGTCGTCACTGGTAGTACTAAAAATTTTACAGTTGTTCACTTCTAATAGAAATATTTTCATGTAATAAAAAAGACAAAATGTAATTTACCAAAGTTTGCAACTGTATTAGTTCTGCAAAAATAAGTCTGTTCAATTGTGTATTTTTTATTGCAATTGTGGTGCCAAGCAATAGGACAAGAGGCAATGGGCAGATACTGACACTCAAGAAGTTCCACCTCAATTAATTTCTAAAAAAAAAAAAAAAGGCATCTTTTCTCATGTAATCAAAATTTCTCCGTGTGTTCCACTTAGAGCTAGATAAGTAGCTTAGGAGCAATCCCAGCCCACTAAAGTGAGAAGCAGGTTTGTTATCAGCAGAACTGAGATGAAATTATTGCCCACTTGTCAGACAAGCAATGTAAGAACATATTTGCCCTTTGCCTTATAACAGTCAGGTCTTTCAGTCTGGACATTGCTGAAAGTTTTAGCATTTGAGGACAACTGGTTTTATTTACTTATTCATTAATTTACTATAGACTTCCCAATGGTATGCACACTTCTCTGAGCACATTAACTCTGTCTGTAAGCTATTAAAGTCTGGGATCATGTGGATTCTTCTGAAAAGTACATTTGCCTAAGGTGGGCCTCATCAAAAGAAAAACCAGTCAAGAGAGACCTTCACCATGCTTTTAGTGAAGTGATCTGTTTTCTTATGAAATGATAGAGCTGTTACAGATCTAGGCAGCCACTACAAATAGATGGAAGACTGCATACAGGAATAAAGGTTTGCTGTGCAGACCTCACACTCATGACCTCCGCTGACTGATCTCCAGTCTATGAAAATTATGTTACATGGTGCTTATACATCCTCAGAGGAAAACTGAATATTTGGGAGGGGAAAAAAAAAGGCAATTTACCAAACCTCCCCTCTTCCTCTCCCAGGAATTTATAAGAATACAATCCAAACTTGTATGAAATGCAACGTAATGGCATTAGCTCAGAACAAGAGAAAATCCAATACAGAAATAAGTCATTGTAAAAAGCGTCCCCAAGCAAGAACCTCAAACCAAACAATGCATGGAAAGTTTACAAACACAAAAGCATTTTAAAGTACCTCAGTAGCTTTGAGGTGACAGCTGTTATTCAAACAGCTGTCAAACAGCAACAAGTTTTCACTGGATCCTGACACTGATCCCGATTCGGTCTCTTCCAAGGATAGCAAGTCGATATTGTAAAGAGAACGCACACCTTTCCTTTCTCATTTCTCCAAATTTCATCAGCCTGCTTGACTACATACCAAATACGTCACCGTCAGATTTCAGAAGTGCAGATAATAGAATCATGATGTTCTTTCTCATAATTAACTAAACCCAGCTGTCAGTTTAGATTAATAATATTTAATAAATATTTTTATATATGTGAGATAGAGTTTCTGCATGCTGGAGTTTAGGGATAAAGTTTCAGAATTGGATACAGGATGATAATAATCTTCCTCTTTCTTAAATACTGCCCAAATTTCAGGAGCACTGAATATCCACTGTCATATCTTATCTGGAAGCAATAGACTTCTCTTCTAAAATCCTCAAACTTCCCCAGAAATTCCCAACAAAAGAGACAGCCGTCACTTGTCTGACACAAGCACGTGTCAAACGAGGTGTGGAGCTAAGCACAATCCACATGGGCTCTGCAATATGCCAGCATGGGTACTTTGGCACAAAGCTTCTAAACCTGGAGCCTGAGAATGCATCAGGTGCTGCCCCCTCAGACAGGAGCAGCTAGACCCAGTGATGCAGGGAATACTGCCATTTTTCTGAAGTATAGATTATACATACCACCTGAGAGCAATAGCCCCAGGCTGTATTGAAAGTAATAATTAGAGTGGAATAATATTTTAGAAGTCTCAGGTGTATGCTTTTTTGGCCATACATTTATTTTCAAAGGCCCATGGGGACCACAAGTGGTGCAGATCCAGAAAGAATAAAGCATGAGGATCCCAAGGTATAAGGGAGACAAAAATGATTGCTCTATGGACATTGCTCCAGTAAACAAATTTATAATACATTACCATGTGGCAATTTACTGCTGGGAAACTGCATCAAAAAATACTCAGCACCATCAGGGCTTCCTACTGAACAATCCCAAATCCATCTACTTATGCAGCACAGATTGGAAGAGTTTGGCATTTCACTCCTGTTGCCTTGTATTCAAACCTATTTGCTAAATAACAGGGCAGACATCTTAATTATGTAGGTCTGTTTTGCTGTAACAAAAGGGGTTGTTCAGGGGTTTTTTTTGGAGGGGGGGTGTGCAACTCCATTAAAGGTCATGAAATCACACCAGCTGAAGATGTGCCCTTCATTGCAACCACTGACTACAAATAAAGCCTAGAAACGGAGTAACTCCGTGCTAACAAGGCAGTTAGCCTACTCTAGCCTGCTTCTTTTGGCAATTTCATTACTGATCTTCTGAAGCCAGGTGTTTTTTATCCACAGCACGTATAACTTCACATCCCACTGAGAGGGATGAAATTATTTGAGTGTAAAGAACAATATGAGGGTAATTGCTGCAACCTAGTACAGATTGATAATGATGGGGCACCATGCTCAGTAAAATTTATCTTACAGGGAATGGGAAAGTAGCGTAAGCAATCTGTTATCATTCAGGTCTCAAAAGATTCATTTAAAATGCAAAGACAGGAATTTGTATTTTCTGTACAAACTGGGCTTATCCTCTTCTAATCTACATTATTTAACATACAATTTAATATATATTCTCATGTCAGTGAATAAGAAAAGTAATATGACAGCTGACCAGATATATACTGGATTTTTATTACTTTTATCTTAGCTTCCCAAGCTTATCAAAAAGATATATGTATCTCAAGTATTTGATATTTTATAACTTTTACATAATACTGATACTCTCACAAATCCCTCTGACTTCTTTATATACATAACTAATGAAAAACTACAGCAAAGGAAATTAAGTATTTGTGAGAGTTAACACATAAAACTTAACCTGAGAAACAAATTAAATAATTGTTAAAATAAAAGTCCAAAATACTGTTCAAAATCTGTTCTGTCATTTGCTCTGAAATACAAACCTCAAATGACAGAATATGCAGAGCTTGTTTGGTACATAGTTTTTGCTTATTATCAACTCTACTCCCAACTAAGTAGCACTGGGACCATGCTTGCTCCCAGTTCTGCAGAATGCACTCTACCAGTATATAGTCAAGTACAATTTTAGACATAGTGTCTATGTCTCATTTACAGGACTTGAAGAACAGGGAGCAATGTGACACACTTTCAGATTTGAAGAATAAAGACTAAACTTTCTACTGAGAGGATATTTCTCATAAAAGATGCCCTGATCCTTGTCTTACAAAAAGGTTTTATTTCTCAATAGAAAAGTATATTTTAAAACACAATTATTTGCTAAAAGCAATATAAAACTCTCCAGTTTTAATTTCATAAAAGTTTAACAAAACATAAATATTTTTTACCACTTATATTCCTATATATAGACCTTGCATTAACTAATTAAATAGTCAGAGAAATAACAAATCACAAATAAATGGCACACAACTACAAGGTTCAAATTCCATGTCACACTGCACAATCACAGTAAAACAAGGAGTAGCTTAAAATCCTCAGTCACTGGATTCTGCTTTGATCTCTTTAAGGTTATGTTCCTCTTCTTTCTGCAATAATGCACCAGTTTCCATGGTCATAGCAGGAAGAAAGTATCTGAAGCTCAGGCACGTTCTCTTCTACCAGAGAACACAGCTCCCCTTCCCGAAAAACATGGTAATAACGCATGAAGGCCTTTGTATCCAACATGGCATCAGTTTGGTCCCCAACAGACACTGCTGAATCCAAAGCTGAGTCAGTGGAGTCAGTTGTTGAAGTTCTTTTGAAAAGCTTGTTGGCATCAGACTTACCAGCACCATCTTTATTACAACCACAGCTGCAGTCCCTGTCTTCCACTGAGCCATTTTTAAATGAAGCTTTGTCATCCTTGCTCTGAGCTACATTTTGGTGTCCTCCATTTAAACTTAAATCCTTCAGTGCATCTGTGGCTGGTGACCACTGTGGTTTTTTGAGAGACAGGCTTTCCACGAACACATCATCATCATCTAAACTTTGTTCTTTTAACAGTGCCCTGTGGTGACCTAAATCCAAACTGCAGTGTCGCGAATGCTGAATGGGTACAGTGCTGTTTGCCCATACCCCTTCATGTTTCAGGTCAGTACTGTTTGCCCATACTCCTTCCTGTTTCAGGTGCCTCATTTTATCACTTTGCTTTCTCAGGGCTGATTCATCAAGGGATCTGGAGAAAAACCATGAACGGAAAGATCTTCCTAGAGCACTGTAAAACCTGTTTTCTTCTTCAGAAATTTTCATGCAGCAGGCTCTGGGTAAGCAATGGCCCATATTGTGGCAATGTTTTGAATCAGTTTCTGGCTGCAAATTGGTTTGGTAGCTGCACTCAGAGATGATGAGCTGTGCAGGGTGTATGTCTTGGCCTTTTGCAGTATGCACAAACTCACCCTTATCTCCAGATTGATTTGATTCTGAAAAATGGCGTGAGCACAAGGCCTTGTTCCATGGAACAAATACATCTTGTTTCTCAAAGTGACGATTCTTTTGTTCCATAGCCCAAACATAAATCATTATCTGGCCTCCAGGTATCAATACCCTTGCCATTTCCTTTATTGCTTTGATTCTTCTTTGTTTAGTTGAGAAATGATGTATCACTGTGAAAAAAAGAAATTTATCGGATATCAGTAAGGACAGGGCATTTTTGTCTTCAACCTGTTCCACATGTTTAATCATTTTAGCTCCTCATTCCACATATCACTTGCTGCAAGTCAGCAACAGCGCTGAATTTATTGGTACTACAATGCAAGTTTACCACAGAATGCTCTCTTTTACGATTATGTTCAATGGATAAAAATAGGAAAATCCCAAAGAAGGAAATTAAACTCATCCCAAAATAGGGATTCAAGAAAACTCAGGCACATAAGGTGGAGGTTTGTGTTTCTCTGCATCTAAAAAAGGTCATAACACTACTAGCTTTCACTTAAATGCCTGGCCTTTAGGTGAGTTAGGTAGTATCAAGTCTGACTTTAGTTTCTGGCACACTTTTCAGACTTACCTTACTTACCTTTCTTACCTTGAAAATAGAAAATCTTTTCACCATGTAATAAATACAGCAAAATGTAATATCAGTAAAAAGATACTTTGTACTTTTATATCAGCATACTTTCAAAGAGCTAGTGAGAAAATTTAGACAAATATTTCCATTGTTTTAATTTTGTAAAATTAGATTTCATTTTTGTAAAAAAGAATGTCTACATTGCATGTCTGAGCATGATGATTTTTTTACATTATGTTATGCTATTAAAAATAAAAAGTCAAATTCAAAATAAAACTATTGATCACTTTATTTGGATTTTCTTTCCAGGATAATTTCCACATTTTCAGGTTTCACTCTAATGTGAAATGAAGCTATATTTCAAGATTTCTACATTATTTCTATCTTCCTATTCACCTGGAATAGGAAGGAGCCATTTTTAACAGTCAGAGAATAGCTAAGACAACTGTTTTCTCTCTAAAGACAACTATTTTCTCTCTAAACTCTCAGAAGCATTAATTTGTACTGCGCTTGGACACATTGGTCATGCTGTTCTATATGTCATCAGTATTAGATTTGATTCAATCAATGATGTAAAGAGGACTGATTCCATAATTTGTTTCAAGTAGAGTTGGAGAGCCACTTCTACGTGCAAAACATTCAACATACCCATGTAACAGCATATAATAATAGTATATGTTCTTAGCTGAAGACATCTCCATACATTCAGAATATTTAGATTATCTTTATATGTGCCGCTTGACAGTACCCAATTCTACTAGTGGAAATAGTGTTATTTCAACATTGCAGTTATGAACAGTGAGTCCAAGTAGCCCTGTCTTTATTCAAAACTCATTAAATTACCAAAGGGAAAAAAATATAGCTTTATTACCACAAGCCAAGAAAAGCATTCTTGGCAATTGATATTAACTAGGCTCTCACAAGCTGCTGAGAACACAAAATAGCCAACTCTGAGAAGGGTTGCCCGTGGTCATTGTTTGTTTCCAGGTACTCCTCACTCTGGTCATTTTTTTCTTGAATTTTGAAAAAAAAGTTTAAAAAATTCAATTGCTTGCACAGTGTGGGGAGAAAGAAACTGATCTGTTCTCTCATACTGAAGTTAGGCCATATGTCACTACAGATCCTCCTGCAAAATTTTATCAAAACTGACAGAGATAGCATAAGCACACAAGCTTAGTTTACCAGAAAGAAGTGTCAATCAACCAACAGAATCTGTGCAAGATCTATCTGAGCAATTAATTTAATGGTTTAAATATTCTTCCTGGTTAAAATCATAGAATCACTTTGATGGTTCTGCAGAAAAAGAAATCCTATAAACATTATTATACCAGCAAAGCCAATAAGTGTACTTGATTACATACATAAATACTTGTTTTTCTCTCCATTTTATTTCATTTTATTTAGAATTAGACGGACACAAGTATACCATGTCTCTGTTCAAGAGGGGTAAAAATCCTTTATTGTTAAATGCACTGAAATAGCATGTGAACTTTTAAACTTGTCGGGCTTATAACTGATATAAACACTAGATAGGTATGCTATCCTTCAAAGTCAGCTGATCTGACAGCCCTGAAAATATGCTACAAGACCTAAAATTTGGGGAGGGCTCACTGGTTAACTAGCCAACATGAAAGCAAAGTAATATCACTACTGCTTGCATATTAGTCACTGTTCCTTTCCACCTGCATATGTGAAAAATAAATTTTAAAATACATTTCTATCACATTGCAAATAGTTTGTTGATTGCTATCAATAATAATTATCATACTTTATATTTTTGCTGATACATTGAAAAACCCTAAAAGAAGTTCAAACAAGAGTACAGTTAAAAACATAGAATGTAATTGGGTAATCTATTTTTCCTCTACACTTTGCAATTTATACTTCTCAAATTATGAGTAATATTTTCAAAAAGAGAGGTCAGAGGAGTTAAGATGCTGAGATGCTTCACTTATTTAAGACAACAGTGCTTGTATGGCTCTAAGTTCTTATTTCATGAATAAGAGAAATCAGAATTCATAACACATAATAGTTAACATGAGTTTCAAGTTCTGCTACAGAGAAAGCTTTTATTTCAATGCATTTGCTGATTAAAACAGAACCTATGGAGGAACCAAGAGTTTATCTTGACCACCTAATCTGTTTAAACTGCAAGCAGCCATGTTTATATTAGTTTTCACTTGTTTAAAACGCATGCTGGAAGGAAATCTTTTCTCCACAGGGTGAACAAGACCACATATAAACAAACAAATGATCCACATACTTCTTCGGCCAACAGTGCCTCTATGCAATGGAACTTTTTTTTTCATGTTTACTACATTCATTTCAGTTATATTTGCTGTGATTCTAAAAGAACTGTTTCAAAACAACTGAAATTAAGCCACATGGAAAGAGAAGAACCCTCAGAATTTCTCATTTGCTGTGGGCCAGAATGCATGTATGTTGTCTTACCTCCAATGGAAATGACTGCATTGAAGCACTGGTCCCTAAAGGGAAGGTTAAGGTTGTCACACACCAGAACTTCATCATCTTTCTTCCTTGCAATCTCTACCAATGCTTCACAGTAATCACAGCCGAGATTATACACTTGACTGTTGACACTGAGATACTTTCCAGTTCCACAACCTAAAGAAAAGAATACTAGATCAGAAGTCCTATATTCCAAACATTTGCTATCCCTCCCAAAGCAGGGAAAATAATGTGAGGGCTTTCCTAATCCTAAGGTTTCCTAGAAAACAAAATGAGGGCTTGTGCCTACAAGCCTAACTGCTGCAGAGTTCATTTGGACTGTTTGAAGTTATATGTTCACACCATTAGGATTGTAACAGTACCAACATCACCAACAAAAATACTCATTACACAGCCCTGTATAATAGCAGGCTATTTGTATTTCTGTGGGGAATTAAGGATAAGTTCAGGTGGGAGGAGGAGGCAGTAGTCCTCTGTGGCCACTATTGCACATCTTAGAGAAACAAAACAACCATGCTGCTTCACACTGAGCCTCATATATAGCCTCATATCCTGCTTCCAACAACGAGCATAAATGGACGTCCAGGAGAGGGTAAGAAAAAGGTAAGCATTATGGCCCTTTTCCTCAATACCCTTCCAGCTTCCAGTTACTTTCTGTTCAGGGGATTTCCTGAAGCCAGTGTGTTTCGTTTTCTTAGTGACCTGTAATAGATCTCTTTTCCAAGTCCTTCCCTACTCTTTGCTAAACCTCACAAAGTACCTCTCCAGTGCATCTCATTTCTCTCCAAGAAGTCCTAAACCACAGATGCCACTGACACAAGTCAGAAAGGAAAATTTTAACTTCAGATGTAGACTTGAAAAATAACCGTAAATCATAAAAATTCCTGCCATGTTGCAGGCACATCCTCTTTCTGTCTTTGTGCCAATGCATTTTAACACATGCAAATGTAATGAACTGTTCTAGAATGTCTTCCACCTAAAAGTCTGTCTTCTCAAGGACTGTGCTGTACTAAATGGAAATCTTGCAGAGTGTTTCTCAGTGCCGTATGCTTAACAGGCACTTTTCAAAATTGTATTAGGAATCATTCACTGCAGTTCTAGATCAGTAGTGAAGAATAATTTCTGAAAGTTGACAGCCAAGCAACGGGGCAGCAGCCTGGCAAAGAGAATCATCTCAGTATTGGAAATTCAATTTAAAGGCCTGGAGTTATCTTTAGAAACATCACTGTTTCTTGCAGCACTGCTGCTCTCAGTGATGTTAATGTGCACCATTATCTAGAGAGACAGCACAGGAATTGTTGTGGAACAGAACAACACTTCAGTGGTGAAAAAGAGCATATTTCTAAGCTAAAAGCAAGTGCTATTTTTTGAAGTAACATTTGAGATAAATGGAAAACATTAATATTGCTAATGAAGTTCAAGAAATGTATGCAATAAAACATGAAGCCTGGCATGTTAGTTAGAAAACTAAGTTAGTTTTAAAAATTTGTATAAAGTATTATTCATTACCATGTTTGCACAGGAACATATTTATTCAACCATACATTAATTTAGAAGATTCAGTTGCTTAATACATGGATTTTGGTAAAGTGCTTTTTAATCACGGGGAGTTTTCAGAAGTGGAGGGTCCTCCCTGGAATGAAACTAAATAGTTTTAATAATCCCAGTATTCTAAAAATCTGCATTTGCCAGAGATTCACTTTTGAATGAATCATCTGAAGGGTGAATTCCTTCATGAAGCTAACAATGGTCAAGCTATTGTCATTTATTTTGCTGAATGAAAAATAATAAGGCAATTAGACAAGATGATATTTTAATAAAAGGTGGTATTAAACTGAAAAGGAAATTATCAGTTTAAGATCTCATTTTGAAAATTTTAGTGCCAGTAGGCACTAGTGTCTCTTTAGTGCCACTCCTCCCTGAACACATACTAAAAATAAACACAATAGTCAGATTCCTGTAGATGTTAATAAACCTCATAAAAGGAGATACCTTGTGTGCCTTAATGGGAATATTCTTCTTGGCAACTATAAGCATCTACCTTCTCTCCAGATGAGACTGTTAACAGGGTGACCTTATGCTTTCAGCAATCACCACGATACCTGCTGATAAAGCCTCAAAGAACTTCAGCTAAGCTTCAAATGACTTCTACTGAGATGACAACAATTTTGGCCGAGAAATATCAGTTTAAGCTGACTGTTGAATGAGTGTATGCCACAAGGATATTTCCTGAGATTATTAGTGAAAATGGTGCAGACATATAAAAATAGCTACAGTAGCAGGAGAACTACATATTACCTATTGATTATGGCCTAAAGCTTACACAAATAAGACAGATACATATTTTATTGAGTACATTCGTTAAACCTTGCTGTGTAAAAGCATTTTATTAGTTTAAACAGTGAGGAAAATACGACGGAGCAAAAGAGCATCTGTTTTGCAATGATGTGCTGTATAGGGCCGAAGTCATAACGCATGGAAAGGAAACACTCCAGCACCTGGAAACCCCTAAAAAGTCTCTAGGAGAAACAGAAAATCAAGGTATAAATCAAACATGTAGGGAAGACAGCACCATAGAAAGAAAACAAGGTTTTCGTGTCTGTATTTAGGATCATAGGGAGATTATGAGATCATAACTTTTTTTAAATATTTTTAGTAGAAATCACATCAGAAGATTTCTCTTACTATAAAGCCTTGCTGGGAGGAGCTTTAGAACAAATGAAAAGCAATAAACTGCAGACCAGTAGTACATAAACCAAGAGATCTTAAGAAACTGAAATATGAAATAATTAGCTATTAACATAATTTTTTTTAAAGGGCTCCAGGGGAATGACAGATCATTAAGCCTATGGGGAAACTGATAAATTAAGGTTTAGCTCAGCAAAAATAAGGGCAAAAATTATTAACTGTCTACCTGATACACTGCCAAAAAATTAAAACAAGTGGTATATGGCATCTAGCAGGGGTTTAAAAACAATTTAAAACCAAATCTAAACAGGTTTTAAAAGCAGTTGATCTGAAGGTACATATGATTAACATATAAACAAATAAAGCTTATAAAGAATCTTTCATGCCATCTGAAAGAACGGCTTACCAATATCAACAACAAGACTGCCAGGCTTTTGTTCCAGCAGGAAGTTCCGAACACGAGGCCATGCTTTGCTCTGCAAATCACTAAAGTAGGCAGCTGTATTTTCATATACACTGTGCACATGCTGCTTTTCTAGCTGGGTAGCCTCATGTTCCATCCTGAAAACATAACGAAGATTATGCACAACAAAACGCAAACTGTTGCAGCATACATTTTACGTTTTATAGGCATGCATAATTCAGGATCTTGTAAGGATCTGATTTTATTTCATGGAAGTCAAGAAAAAAATGTGAATGTATGAGCATGCTTGAGCATGGTATAACTGCACGTGCCTATTCAATCATATGCACATTCTCGAGTTCACCAAAAGCTTATTTGGCGCAAAAGGGAGCCTGTATTCAGCAGAAGTACAGAATGATTCTAGAATCACAGAATCATTTTGGTAGGAAAGACCTTTATGATCATCAGTACAACCAATTAAGAACAGGATGCTACAACCCAGCTTTTCATTTGTTGCTAATGTGAGTAGGTCGGCAAACTATTAGTGTGTTACCTGAAATGTAGCCTGGTCCCTGAAACCAAAGCCCCCAAATCACACATAAATTATCTGTGGTTTATCAACCCTCTAGAAGTGATTAATTGGCTAAAATTTTTCAGCAACAAAACAAGGATTTCCCTACTCCCACTCCACTACCTTAATTCCTTAGCAAAGTACTTTATTTTAGTGATTCATTTGAAAAGTAGTATCTTCTTAAACGTTTAATATTACTTCTAAGCTCATATAAAACAAGTGGATACAGATACTGAATCCTCTCATACAGAATCTTACATCTTCCTTAATATATCCCCTCATTCAAGTACCAACCAGGTCAGGCTTTAACATCTGATGGAGGCTGATGGGATTACATTTCAAAGTGCTAAGACATTCTTCAAACTAATTCAAACTGCCTGTTTATTTGGGAAATATTCCTTCCCATTATTAAAACAGAATTTACTCAATTGTCCATCTACTCAACAGAGATGAAAGCCTGTTTGCAAATTTATTACAAGAAACTAAGCAATATTATCAAGATGAAATTATAAAAGTAACTCCTTTGACTTCATTCGAAAATGTCAAAAGCAAAGACTTTAATGTGCTTTTCTTGATTTTCAAATAATATAGATGTTGGAATCATAATAAAAAGGTTTCTTTCCGTCTCTTCAACTATTGAAATATATTATTATGATAAAATAGATGACAATATATGAGAAAAGATGAGCTATGTGAGAAAAAAATTAATTATTTAAAAATATAATAAATAATGTGAGCTCTCCAAAACACGTCCTACAAAAATTATCTTTTTAATTTTAAAAATGGGAGTTAATCTCAGTGATTGAAAAAACAATTAACATAGTTCAAATTAAGTGTGTGAATGCTAACAGAATAGTACGTAAGACAATCTGTTTCACTGGTTTTATATACTCTGCTATGTAAGGGGTTGGGCCAAATTGTTAACAATTGTCACAGTCTGTTCTGACTCTAGTATCTATAAATATCGCTCTTCAGAACATTTATGTTGAATTTTTTCACAATCCTTACTTTCTTTTTTCTCCACAATCCACAATTTTCTTTTATAATACACTAACTCTCCTTTTACTAAGTGAATATACATAAAAATTAAATTCAATAACAGTATAGTACATTCCTAATAGACACATTTTCAGTGTCATTGAAGCGTGTAAAACTAACAGACTGAACACCAGAAGTAGACAGGATTGCAACACAGACTTCTAATTATATTACACGTGCCAGAAGTTACTCAATCAGAACTTTTTCCAGAATGCCATTTCAAATCATGTTGTCAAATAGAATGGGTTAGTTGCAGTGATTTCAAATAAGTATTCCTTACAGTCAAAAGCCCACTCTTTTTTTGTTATTTGACCCTTAAATAAAACAAATTGAGTGTTTCATGTCTCCAGCTATCTGTCTTCTCTGCTTCAAAACATACTCTATTTTGTTGTTCAACTGCCTAGGAATCCTCTCTATATAAGTAGCAATTCCAAAGACTAATAATCATTTCTTTTCTTTTGTTGTCTGATAAGCTCCTTGCTCTAGTTTACATTTCATGTTTAGTTACTACGTGGTTCAGTGCATCTGAGTGCTTTCTTTTATCTTTCCACTTGAAGCTTTTTGTTCAATCTTTGCAGTTCTTAAAAAAAAACAGAAAAAGGAGAATGTTTTCAACCATTCATACAGCATTCCAAATGTTCTCTGAACTGAAGGTTAATTTGACTATTTTAGATAAACAAAAGAGCCAACTTGGACTTGACTTAGAAGATGGTAAGAATTTTCCCACTGATATAATGTTATGTTATACTTTTCCTAAAATGTCTTCATTGAATTCTTATGCAGGCTTAGTTTCCTACTGAATCACAAGAACATTAAGTTTTTCCTTTAACTTTCTCATTCACTGGGACTGGCACTGAATCTTCTGCTACAAGGAGCATGCTGGAGACTTCCACCTATTACAACACTACATAAAAGGTTATTATTTTTATATATACTTAATAAATATTGCCAAGAAAATAATTTGGTTATAATCTTAGAATAACAGTAATATACTAAAATACAAAATGCACCATTTTGTAACATTTTCCATTCCTGATGACGGTTTATATTTTGCAGTTAATTAAGACACATGTGGAAATTAGACTTGCCAGTTTGACTTTCCAGTCAAGATCCATAACACTATCGGGTTTTACTTTACAGCATGGCAGGGAAATATCCTAGCAATTAACCTCTTCATTTCAAGGTTTACAGAAGGCAAGAAATCTGTGTAGTCTGCCCAGACCTGCAGCTGTACCACTTTCACAGAAGTCTGCAGTCACCAAAAAAACCCAGAAACCTAGACCCGTGTAACTTAACAAGCCAATCTCAATGCCTCTATTTCTTTTTCTAAACGAAAACAACCATTACAACATCTTTGCCTTGAAAGTACCAGGCAGTGCCTCTGTTGCACATGAATTGTAGAAAATGTTCATTTCACCCAACTTCTGGGTTGTAACTTCTAGGATAATTAGAAAGTCAGTTTTGCAACGTAGGTAATGAAAATCCAAGGTACCCAGAAATCCCACTGCTTCAGCATCTGCTCCAGTTCTCATTTAAGCTACCCAGAAGCTGTTCGGTAAGACCAGCAAAGAGGAGCAGAAGGTGGTAGTTATGGGCACACCTTCCCCATGCTCAATTCTTCTCTTGCCCTTATGCTCCTGTCAAAGAGCTCACACAGAGACGTGGAGCAGAGTAGGGTGTATGCAGTAAATTGGCACCCAGCTGTTCAGTCACTGCAGCAGGTCTTGCCAAGTCCCCAAAACATGAATGCAGCTCAACAAATGCCAGCCTCCTGCAAACAAGGAGTTTGGAAAAAAATTGAAGAGCAGTATTCTCTTCCCTTTCAGTGCTTCCTGGTTATCATGATTCGTTCAAGAGACTACAACAGGCCCTTGTTGCAGCTGATCTATTAAATGAGAAAACTGGATGAAAATTGCAGTGTCATTTCTGCTGAATTTGTGGGGAAATGGATCACCAGTCCATCACATGTGACTGTGGTACATGAACAAACTGTTTGAAAGTAAATAGGCTATAGTCCATTCACTCTTTCCTACACTGCCGTAAAAAAACATATATATATAAACTGAAATGTAGCAGCTTCCCAGGAGGTAAAAGAAACTGTACAAACATAATATATATTTTCATAGCTATGTATCTCTCTGAAAGTTCTCTGACTCTGAGGTAATCTAATTTCTTCCTTTTCTATTAACATTTTGCAACCTTTAAGATAACTAACTTTTCAAGGATATTGCTTTAATAAAAGTCATGTTGCTTGGATATTTTCTATCACCACCAAATACATTTAAGCAAATGACCTTGAAAAGAAGACAACCAAAATTAATAACCCCCATTTCCAACATTTTTAAAAAATCAGGTTTGGTTTTGTGGGTTTTTTGGGGGGGAGGGAGAGTGTGTTCAGACTTTTTTTTGTTGGTTTTGAAAGTGTCTAATTTACAATTTTCACTAACTGTGTTAAATACTTTATCCTCAAGAGGACAAATTATTTGTTGGCTCCCAGATGCCTGACAATGAAGCAGAGGAGGTAGAGTTCTGTCCAAAATCTCTGCCTCTACCACAGTCTACCTCTGCAGTTCTGAATCCCTTACAGTCCTCCTCATTTACCTCAAATTATCCCCTCTCAGTCACCTATGATTTTTATCTTCCATCTTCTTTTCATCTTTTCCATCTTCCTCCATCTACCTCAGCATGTGCTATGTCAGCACCACTATTTTAGTCTGATGTTTAATACTGTGAAGTCTTGACCTGGCTCATGTTCAGTTCCTCCTTGCCTCTATTTCCAGGCCAAATGCAATACCTGGAATATGTTGGAAAGGTTTTGTCAATGGCCTTTTGGAAGCACCCTGTGATTTTCAGAGTAGTCATCAAATCTTGCATTGCTCCTATTTGTCTTGAAATCAATTGCTCTTGATTAATTTCAGCCACAGGCTTTCCTTATCTTCTTTCTTGCAACTGCCAATTTTCTCTAACCCTTTGATGAGCAGCAGGAATACACTCAATTTAGTGAGTCAGATGTACAAGACTTCAGCCTATTAATGAGGGCCCCTCTTAGTTACACTCTTCACACACTGATGGGAATTCTTAATATCATTTTGGATAAGGACCCCTGCTTCAAAGATCTAGGAAATTCAGCTCAGTTGTGTCTCTCTTTGTTGCCACAGCAACATAAATCTTGATTACGCATGCAACTCCAGCTATGGATGCAATAACCTAATTAATCGCTGGCCTTAAATAAAACAGTATAAACCACAAGGGCCAAGTCTACATCAGTACCCTGCTCTCAGCAATAACATGTGCACCTATACCATGTACGCCTAATTAAAAGTGGGGCAGTCCAATTTGCATTCTCTCCCTTCATCTGCAGAACAGGAAGAACTACCTATTCAATGAGAAATGCTTCCAGTTTACTTTCCAGACTTACCAGTCTTTTCATTCAAATGGAAGTAGCCATGGAAAACTAGGTGTACAGCCCTAATAGTCACCTACAAATCACAGTATTTGTTTCCACACGAAGACAAAAATCCAATTCATGTCCAACAGCAAAACCTCACTGCAGCCCTTCTCAAAAACAAACCCAAGATTTCTTTATCAGAAGGACTGATTTCATTAGTGTTGGTAACAACTTGGTCTATGTCGATATATTAAATGGCTTCCAATATGAACCATTTCGCTATTCAGAACAGCTATATTAGTAAATAAAGGATAATGAAACAAAATAATAGGAATGCTGCCATGAATAGTTAAATTAGCTGCAATGAAAGTTTACCAAGAGGATACAAAAGGGGATGATTTGCTTACATAAGGCTGACAACTCTGGTAATTAATTTCAACCATGTGTGAACCTTATCATCCCATTAAAATGCACAGCCTGAAATCAGAGCAAGGAGAACTCCACGCAGCATATCTAAAACCTTTCTGAGCAGAAGTACTGATTCAACACCCTTCCTCCAGTAAAATTTGGGAAAATCTCGAAGTGAAAAATAAAGAGCTGGGACACGTTTGACAAGAACCAGTGTTAGTTGAGACACTCACTGAAACAAGCATTTTAAAGTAATTTCCTTCACTGAAATAAAGTCACTATCAATGTGTTTTTTCTTACTAAAAATAGATGGAACCTTATCCTAATGAAACATTGAAAGGACTGCAAGATCTCTTGCAAAATCTTGGGAAAAAAAAGATTATGGTTCAAGCTCTTGTTACTCAAAATTGCAAACATTCACTGTCACATTCATTTTTTTTAGCTTTATTTTCCAGTTCAGACAAAATCTAGTACTATTCACTGCATATTCTTGGATCAGTTAATCATTTAATATTCCCCTTGCTGTTGTACATTTAGGGTCATAGTCTATGTAGCTGAAATGTTGCACTGTAAACATTTATTTCAGTTTAGTACATAAGATTCATTTCATTAGATTTATTTCAGTTAAGTACATAAACTCAATTCTGCTAAATGACAATGCAAAAACATGGACCCTTGGCCATTAAAAAACCCTGAAAGGAGGAGCATACTCATGCAGAAGTTTCACAGTCCCTCTAACTGTGTTCATCTTTACTATCACATCAAAACTCACAAATCAGCTCCCAGAAGACAGTCTCTTCCTACTGGAGTCCCACAGAGTCAAAAATCCATGGTGCTAGATGTGCACTGATGTGCATCTTCAGATCCTGCACAGAAACACTCTGTACAGACATCAGAGGAGAAGGGAGGACTAGGAAAAATTTGGCCTATTAAGCAGGAAGGAAAATCCAATAATAAGTGGTGCTGAGAAAAGCAAAGTGTTTAGGTTCTTCTTCACTGTTCATGTTAATTGGCACCAAATGTTACTATATCAGTGATAAAGGGACAAGAACTTAGGTAAAGAATAGGTTGGGGCTCTTAAAATAAGTTAAGGGTTTTCAAAATGACTCGGCTTATAACCAGTACTTAAGTAATTGATTGCACTGGTCTCAGATTTGCCAGTCTCAGAGCCATAAGAAATTAGTTTTGAGAAACCATGGGCAACATGTACAATCCCTGGTCTTATGATATTCTAATAAACAAATTAGGGACAGTTGGTTTAGATGAAATACAGTAGAAAGTTTGGTACCATTTGAAAGAGGATATTTAGTTTGTAGTTACTAAAATTCACTATCACACCGGAAGGATATCCTGAGCAAGGATATGCTTTGGACACTCCTCAATAATTTCTTTGTATGATGGATTAGAGAGTAGGATTATACCTACAGATGGACCAAACCATCAGAGTTCAAATGCACTGGATAATGGTATCAGAATTCAAGTGTTTAAACAGATCAAAAGAGAAAAAAGCAAAGCATTACTTTTAGATAAGAATAACCAACATCACAAAGACTGAAGGAGGCCGGATGGGATGACTGGCAGCAGTTCTACATAGAGAAGTGGATCTGGGTGCTGTAACATTTCACAGATTTGACACCATACATGCTATGGTGTTATGGTGGTTTTTGCAATATACTGTTGCAGGAAAAAAAAAAAGATCAGCACACAGAAACAGGGCAGATCCTTGCAAGTTACATAAAACTGTTGTTCTCCTACAGTCAGCACTGCTGGCGTATCAGTTTGAGCATTATGTTCAATTTCAAGCAGGAATATTACAGAAAAGAACAATTTATCAGATTGTGTATCTCTAAGAGATCAGAAATCAAGTAAACCTCTGGGAAAGAAATATGTTTCAAAATGTTTGTCCAGGATGAGAGAGGACCATCTTCTCATACAAGAAGGGCTGCAGCAAAGTGGGAGGGAAAAACTTGTTTTCCAAAATTGAAGGGAAGACAAAAGATAGTAGGTTTAAACTACTGCAAGGAAGATAGACGTAAGGCATTTTAAACATAAGAAGAAGGACAGAAAAGCACTGAAAATGACTGTAGACTTGTATCAATGGGATCTTAAAAACATAAGTCAGTTAAGCACCTGTCAGGAAATATTCTGTGCCCTGCATCAGTATCTCAAAGCCTCTGGCCATGTCCCCCCTATCCATACACTTTAAATGCAGCTATTTTCCTTCCTTGGTCACTGTATCTCTCATATATTTGTAAACAGTTATCTTGTCTTCTCTCCTTATTTACCAGCAGTTAAGCAAGCATTAAATATTTAGTAATTTTCATCCTCCCTGATGAATCAGTCAAGGTGGTCTTTTACAAAGTATTGTTGTCATTCTCTGTATCCTCTCCATATGTCTTCATTCTTCATGCCAAAATATATTCACAGGAATACTTGATTCCTGAATGTCATCCTACAGTTCTGGAATTATAGTTTTCTAAATTTCTTCTGTTTCTTCAGACTCAGGGTTTGCATTTAGAGTATTATTTTTTATTTGATTAGTTTTAATTTATGCAGTATAATTCTTCTTTTTTTTTCCACTCACTTTTGTTGGTGCTTATGTGGTACTTTATCTAATATACAAAGCCTTCCCAATTAAAACAATTTACAAACTGACTTAGGTAAGACATTCAATTACTTGAAAACACATCTTCTGCTGAAATCTTAGTGACAGAAAGATAAGCAGCACGTTATCAAGTAGAATCCCAAATTGAGGCTATTAATGGTTACCTTTGATCCCAAGATGAAACATAAAATGTTGCAGAATCAATTACAGTAATTACAGAACTACTAAGTGGTTTCTCTTGGTACATCTCATAAACTACTCTTGATTATCACAAGCTTATTACATCTGAACATATAATTTCCTATCTTAAAATATTCATATACAAATGTATTCAGTGTTCAGCATACTCACCAAACACAGTTTCAAAAGAAGGACAGATCTTGTGGCAGTGTTAGGTATTAAATTAACCTAAGTAGATGACCACCAGAAGGAGAGCAAAGACAGTATTACATTTTTGTTATCCTACAAAACTAAAAAACCTGACAGATAAGCTTTTTTTTTAATTGTTAGTTATAGGAAGTCATGTATTTACATTTGGTTTCTTGAAAAAGTAAAGGTGTCTCATATGTCTTTGAGGCTAGTGCTCAAAGACAAAAGGTTATCTTAAGCACTCTAACAGTAATTGGGTGCTTACGTAGCGTACAAAGGCTTCTGCAAATACAAAAGTAATCCTATCAGGATTCAGAGTAGACACAGAAAAACTGCATTATGTTGTCACTAAAAGGTTGAGGTGTAACCCTCCATGAAGTGCCAACACAGGTTCTTCCAGTTGTAGCTGTAGTAGACTAAGCAGTGTGAAGGCCTAGTGGTCCTGTAGTCAAAATCCCTAGAAAGGACCCTTGGTGTTTATAAATCACCAGAGCTTCACTGAAAGACTGTTTCATTTTAAATGCTTTGTAGTATGAGTGATACCTTTTTACATAACTTGGCATTTCTAAGCCTTCTATTTTAAGGTTAAGAAAGGACTTTACACAATGCAATTTTTCCTGATCAGCATGGAAAGGAAAAGCTCTCTGAGGGAGCTGAAATTTCATTTAAACACTACTAAAGTTCTCCATTTGGAAATTATTTTAATATTTATTTACTGTGGCCTTTTTAGGTATATTTTCTTTTCCTTAAAATCAGTGTTTTCCAGGAAACTATTGTATGATGGAGAACAAGAGTTGATGCCTACAAAAATCATTATCTGAAGCATCAAAATAAATATTTTCTTAGAAGAAATTTGGGCCATAAGTAATTAATTTTTCCAAAATTACTGCATGTTAACATTTTCTTCAAAATGGAATATTTTTCAACAGTAAACCACAAACCAAGTTATACAATGCCTTTGGTCCAACTGTGTTCTTTTGAAATTTTTCTGAGGAAAAAATCAGGCAGGATTCAGTGTCATATGAGTTTTAGTCAGCTACATAAAGCCTGGCTATGACAGAAGTATTTATCTTATTTTTTAATAGACTTTTTTCTCCCAGTAATTCAGTTGATATTTCTGCTTCCATTTATGAAGATACATACATAATTTTTGAAATACCAGTGTCTTTACTCTTAAGCAATTTTAAACCAAAGGACTTTGTTTTTTCATTCTAAAATTATTTTATAAGCATATGGAAGTCTAAAGTATTTTTTCAATCTCTTTAATCTTCATAAATCTAAGCGACATGCGGCCCTCAAGACATGGTTTTCTGGCACACAGGATCATCCCATCTCTATTACTACCTATAAACTGACCCACATATACCCTGGTACTGCAAAGACATGAACATCTGCTGTAAAACATCTTACCAACCTCAGGTAGCCTATTAATAATAACTTAAGGCAGGAATTTGCACATAACATTTTTCAAGACCAAGTCTTATACTGTTTGTACTGTCCCATATTCTGATTCATCCATCCAGAACGGACAGTAGAATACCTGCAAACCTGAGTGCACGGGAAGTGTTTATCCCTTGATGCAGGGCTGATTTCCAACTCTGTTCAACAACATGGTCTATAAGAAGCATATATTACTGAAACAAATATATACTCAAATAAATATACTGATGTACTAGACTGAAAACAAACTACTAAAACGAAGCCAACCCCCTCCCTGGGGTCCATTATGGGGCACTAAGAAGTCCTAAGAGGACCAGTTCTGTTGCTCATAAAGAGGCTGCTGAATGTTTTTCTTATCTCTTCTCGAGTTTCATGCACAAAATCATAAACTCCAGCAGCACGCTTCACCTGAACAACTATATCAGCAGGGAATGTCATCCTGTGCACTACATCAACACAGTAGGGCTGCTGAAGTAATTCTACCAGAAATTCTTTGCAAAAGAAAAGGAGCGGGCAAGCTGACTCCCTGAGGTCTGGCTGCTCCCACTGACGTTCAGTGGGAATGAAAATCCCTTTACAAACATTCATTAAGCAGCGAACACTCTGCAACGCTGAGGGCTCTATGGGGAGGCAGTACTTCGGTATTTCGAATTTTCTAGGAAAGGAAAAAAAAATAATTATAAACTATTATGGCTTAGGATTGCTCCAGGTCATTGGTTAAGACTGTTTGCCAATGCACAGCGCCTACTTAATTTTTAATTAATCGGCAACCACGGAGAAACTTACTATTTGTCTTGCAAATTCCTCCCCCCCTTTTCCCTCCCCCGTCTCGCAGAAACTCCCCTCCCCAGCTGCTACACCAATTTCAGCGCCAGCATCCGCGCTAGTTCCCAGCTCTGCAACCCGCGGCTCCTTTCAATTAAAATGGGACGTGGGAGAAAGCGGGGGGGGGGACGACACGTGTGTAAAAAAATTAGTTAAATCTCGAAATCCTTCCCTCCAGGGGTGGGTCAGCACCGGAGGGGCGACTCCCGGCTCGGCGGGCAGTGTTTTTAAGAGGATCGTCTCAATTTGCAAAAATGTGCCGCGGCGCTTTTTTTGGATGGTCTAAGGTTGGGGTGGGGTTTTTTGCTCTTCCTCGCCTCCTCTCCCTTCTCCTTCCCTCTCAGGCTAGCCCTGGGCGGCGGGGGGGTTTGCCCTCCGCATCCCCCCCGCCTCCGCGGCCACCTTCCCCGCGTTCCTCACCTGCACCCGCGGGGCGGTGGCGGCTCCATCCCGATCCCGCCGCGGAGGCGGTGCTTGGCCGCGCCGGGCCGGGCCGGGCCGGGCCGCGGGGGGGCCCCCGGCGGAGCGGTGCGGAGGGGAGCCCTCCCCGCGCCTCTCCGCCGGGGGCCACCCCGATCCGCGGGTCCCGATCACTCACATCCCCGCAAGCAGGAGGAGGGCGGGGAAAAAAAAAAAAAGAAGGCCGGGTTATCAATTCCCTGTTAACTCTTCTCCTTGCGGTCTTGTCTTATCCCTTGGGCGTCTTCTGCGAGGAGGGTGGTGCTGATGGAGATGATGGTGGCAGTGGGATGCTCCGTCAAGGGAGGGGCGGGGGGGGAGCAGTAGGGTCCCCGAGGTCCTCTAAACCTAGGTTGATGGGAGCCGTGCTGTCTCTGCTGGTGGCAAAAGCGGCCAAGGAGGATTAGCCCTTGCTCATTTAAAGGTTAAGCTCAAAGCTAACCTTTGTGACTCGGTCCTGTCTGCAAGTCTTCCTATCCTGTGAGCCGTGAGAGTGAACAATTGCTTTCTCCCCCTACTCCAGCACCGATTCCTATTAAAGCAGTCTAAAAATAGCAGATTGTTTCTATACTTTCATATACTTACAGGTGTTTATTAGACAAGTAGACAAACCACCAGCCAGGACACCGATACATTTAGCACTATAAACATGAGCTAAAGAGATAGTCCTGTCCCAAGACCTTATAAATTACGTATAAGAGATGACAGATAAAGAAGAAGGCGATGAAACAACACCAGCTAGTATGACAGGGAGGGAACTCAGCACAGCATTGCACAGAGTACTGAAGGTATTGAACTATACGCTGTTACACATAGTCTTTTGCTCAAATCAGCTTTAAAGGTATCAGGAGACAAGATTATGGAGAACATAACTGTGTATTGATGGGATTTTCAAAACTGCTAAAGTGACTCAAGAACATGCATTCCTTTTATTTTGACAATCCCACGTGAACTAGAGGATTCAGGGGAAGATTATAAGGATAACATGAGAATAACTACACTGAAGACACATAAACCTAATATTTGTACCAAGCCTAATAAATGTACCAAAGTCATGGAGTAATGAGGAAACTTTTGGTCTCCATTATCAAGGTATCGGACAGCTAAATAACAATTAACCATCTTAACACCTCCAAAGAGCTTTGACTAATCTGTAAGACATGAATATCCTTTACAAACATTGTGTTGACTTGTCCCTGTTATTCCATACCTCCATGTACATCTGCTAATTTAATTCTGTAATGTAGAGTCAGCTAAATTGGCTGGCGCAGACAAATTAGGGTCTGCCATTCCCACACTCTTTCAGATATCTTTTCTGCGTGGTGAGGTTATATATGCTGTATTCTTCCTTCAGGTTAAATTCCTCAAGTGTGAATACCACCTGGTCCATGTTACTTGTTGACATAATCATTGACTTATTTTAAAAGCTCTTCAGTTTGAAATAACTGCCTCAAGTTCAACCTTCTTAGAAAAAGATTCTGATGTAGACTCTTAAAACTCTCCTGTGGTGAATTCACACAGACTTTCCCCTTACTACCTAATCTTTTCTGGACACTCCTTAAAAATACAATTATATATTGCTCCTATAGATCCTTTGCACACTTCCTGCTTCTGATGCATTTGAAACAGATGTTAGTCATGTAACTTAATCCACTTTAGGTAAAAAAAAAACAAACAAATTTACTAAGGTCTCATCATGGTATACAAATTTAGGTAGAATGAAAATAGAGTACTTTTTCCTTTGAAGTACTATGCATCTACATTTACATAATAAATTGCAGTCCATAGCAACCCCTCTTCCCTAAACAATTAAAAGACCTCATCAAAATCAATTTTTTCTATATTAAAAATTATTTAGGCCACTAAATTAAGTGACCAAAGGTTGTGAAAGCCAGAAGGCTGCCCATGAAACCGTAATTCAGACCTCTTGTGCATGTGTATTGTAACCCTGTACTTAATTATGAGCTTGTCTGCAGAATGCCAGGCTCAATTTGGAACATTTGAAATTTTGTAGTGGCAAGCATGTGAGACTGGCTAATTATGTCACCTCCTGTGTTCCCATCCATTTATTCCTTTACTTACTAGGGTCTCTCTTGTGCTCATCCCTGATCATCTCTCAACGTGGAGATTTCTCTTTCCTGGCCTGTCTGAAACCCTTACCCTTAGACAACCACTTTCGTAGTCAATCAGGTAAAGTTTGTTACCATAGGGTCACAGAAATTGCTAATTATTCCTTCAAAGGTTATTTGTGATTTTTCTCCAAAGTTGAGGAAAAAAATTAAAAGGAATAAAAACAAAACAGGAAAAGAGATTGAAAAACAAGGAAACAAAAGTTTCCAGGTTGAAGCAGTAAAGAAATAAGGAATTGAGGTCAGTCTTCCTGATATCACAGACCTGTCTTCTTACAAAGGATCAGCTCTCAAATTACAAGCTTTACAAAGAGACAGTTGTAGCTGAAAGCAAAAGGAAGCATTAAGTTGTCTGATGCCTTGGAGGGGAAGGATCATGATGTATTTATAAATAAAGCTGCAGTGTGTCAGTGGACATTCTGGAAAACTGATAATTTTGTTTTTAGTTTTGTGATAAAAACTCTACTTTCTGGCTGCTTCTCTTGGAAGAAGGCCTCACCAGGCCAGGTTGGTGAATTTGTTCTTCCCATAGAATTATGTTACTGTCAAACTGTAATGTTGTTTTAAAAAGTTTTCCAGCAGAACTAACAAAATTGAAGCATTGGTGTTTATGATACTACTACAGTGCACTAAAAGCAGTATTTCCATTCATTTATGGGAAATTTTAGACCCGAAAAGGCTAAAGCAATAACTATTCAATATTCTTTTTTTTTTTTTTTCTGGAACATGAAGATTCAAAGAAAATTTGAGCTAGAAAAACATATTATTTTCTAAATGAAATGGAAATACTGCTTTTAGTCCACTCTAGTAGTATCACAAACAACACTGTTTCCATTTTCCAGTCAATCTCAATATCACAAAACTTATATTTTCAAAAGAGTTGCTAAAAATGGTAGTTATTCTCCTGAGTGCTTGTGTCTTTCTGACCCTTTCCTATACACTGTCTTTGCAATCATTAGCAGTATAAACTTGATTTCTTAAATAAAAATCAGATTGTCTTCTTGTTATTTTCTTCCAGGAGTTTCAATAATTAAAAAAATCCTCAAAATTGTGATAATACTCTATGCGGAGCCATGCTGCAGGGTACAACGGATTTATTTTGAATGGGATAAGAAAGCAGAACTAATTTACCGAAAGTAAATTAGTTTACTGCACATTAAAGTGCAGTAAAATCAAACACTCATGACCTGAGGAACAGAACTGCGCAGATATTTTTTCCTATAGGCTTACTATGGAGGCAAGTTCATATCGTGGGAGATTTTTAATGTGTGGCCTTCAAAACCTACCACACAGAGCTGCTGTGGGGATTAACTGGTTAAGATTTGTAAAGTACTTTGAAGCTTATAAGGTATTAAGTTGCATAAGTGCTAAGCACTATTATTTAATACTTAAGTATTATAACCAAGCTTTACAGGACAACTCACATTCACCTCACTAGAACAAGTCTTTGTGATTTCACTACAGTTGTCGCAAGAGGTAAAGCAAGCAGAACAGACCACAACAGAGGGAAATTCCTTTCTTGTTTCACGATCAGAGACTAAAGTAAGATACAACTGTAACGGTGTTGTAGAAAAATTAATTGAAAAATAGTTATTAGGAAATGCTATAGTAGAAATCTACATAAAAATGCAGGGCTCCTTACGGTGCCAGTTCTGTCATTTGTACTTAAACTATGTTCTATCTTACTCAGACAGACCAATGGACTATTCTCCCAGAAGTACAACTCCAAACCCCAAACCCATAGCTGAGTGACAGTAGGGATGGGTAAAATTTGTACATTCTAAGTTGTACTCCATACATGTTTTAGCTTAGTTAAGTGAAAAATTTGGAAGAAAGATGAACACTGACTGTTGTCTTTATCAATCAGATTGAGAATACCTTTTTTTGATACAGTTGCTTTGTTGAGTTTAATTTTGGTATCAACCTTCTTCTCCCTTGTTTTGTAATGTCAGTTTTCCATAGCAGAAGTCGTCATTGGTATTTTTGTGGTAGCAAAAGGACAAAGCACTGGTTAATAAAATAACAATGTAAACCAGAGATAATATGATGTAATTTTGAGCCGAAGCATGTTAGAGACAGAGGAACAGAAGTGTTTCAGGACTGCGGACAGGCACATACTGTAGAGGCTAGGGTGGCATATAGGTGGGACCTTGAGCTGCATCCCAGCATCTTGAAGTCACAAAGACCTTACTGGTATGCAGGGAAGGAGAGTTTGGTTTATTTACCTTACAAGGACTAATTATTATTCAATGGCAGTGTCTTTGCAGGACAAAACACTGAGTACTTAACATTTCTTGTCTCTGCAACAGCGCTGCAGACATTTCACAAGGACAGACTTTCCAAGTATATGCATTTCCTCTGTGGCTAAAAACAAAGATTACTTTCCTATAGTGTTTTGACATTTTGATCTGAGTTTAAGCATATAATACAAATTCATTTCACTGAAAGTCTCCAGTATGATCTGAAATTCAGCTTTAGAGATAAGTAAAGGCAAAAGAGGGAAAACAGAAAGTGAGTAGTGTGCTTGCACAACAGAGATTCATGTCCTTTCCTGGGTCAAGGAAGCTGCAGGCTCCTAATGGTCCTACTTCTCTTTGGAAAGCATATACTTCGCTTCCTCTATTAAATTACCAAGAATCATTGGTAATTTAACACAGACCAAATTATTTGTCCCAAAACACAAATAAACTCCATGAAAAAGCCAGAGTTCAATTTAGCTTTCTAGACACCGATCTCTGGCACAGATTGCTTTAATTTAGACACAGCTTAAAACAGACTAGAACAGTGCAGTTCAGAGAAAAGGTTGTACGGTGGCAAGTTTGACTCTACAAACTCTTGTTGCACAGTGTCTTACCAGGCTTTTGAACAGCTGTCCCAGGAGATGTGGGAAACTGGAGATAGTACACTTTATTCAGATTCAGCTCCTTAAGCTCAAATGTGTTTGCACAGAGATTCAGGGCTTCTTTGTTCTCAGCAGGTTTTGTAGGTTTTCCAACCTTTTATCTGAGGCTCCGCTCACATCCACAGTTGCTCACCCACCTCCAGGGTCACAGTGAAAGTGAAAAAAGCAACACAGCTGTAACATTGTTTTCTTTTGTCTTTTTAGGAACCTTTTTCTTTGAGTTCCTTACTGCCTTCTGTTTTGTTTAAAGAGTGTTAAATCATACAACGGCAGTTGTTCATTATTCATTTTAGATTCAAATTATGGGTTAGTTACACTGTTGCTCATACCAACAGTAAACTACTTGACCTGCATTAGTATTCTTAATGTTCATTTTCGCAAAAGTGAAATTATGTTTCTGAAAGAGCAGACATTTACCAGGTGCATTATAAATCTAGTTAGAATTTGAAAAAAATACAGTTGGCTCTTCTGATGCCTGAGCTTGAAAGATACAGTGACTGCTATCAATTTCACATTGCAGACCATCACACACGCAGTTTGGAAACAGGTGGATGTGGCTCAGTTGTCATGTGATTTTAGTATAGCGAACAAGGAAAACTTAAACACTGTAAAAATAGAACCATCAACAAATGTTTTCAAATGTTGCTTAAAACAGTGTCTGGTGTACAGGACACCAAAAATACAACAAGCAAGCATTCCATCAGTCCCTCCATGCCATGGATCACACACCACTAAAAGGTGGTACATAAGTTTCATGCTGGCAGTAGCCACATGAGGCTACACAGTGGACAGTATTGAAAGATAGCATGTCCACAGCCTCCTCGTATTCACAGCAGACCAAGATCCATTACAGCAAGACCACGTATGTCTTTCTTATCTTTTCCTTTTTTCAGCTGGCAGATGTGTTTAGAATAGGACCTTAAATACCATCCTTCTCTGATGAACTATCTACCTGAATTACTGCGAATATGTCAGATCTTTGGCGTCCTAAGCTCCCAGCGGAAACTATTTTCCTGGGGCTGTGGAGTCCACTGTTTTTTCTCCTTCATCTCTAGGGCTACTATTCTTCCCACATAACCACATCCTATAACTGTCAGGACCAAATAGACCATGGCCCAAAGCACTGAGCTCTGTTTTCTTATGCATCTACTTATTTCATGGGGAGGTTAGTCTAATTTAACTCCTCCTGATCACCAAGAAGCAGAAAATATATGTGTTGGGCTCCAGATAGACCTTCTAGTCTAAAATGTATCAGAGTTAGGAAAAGTCTCACTTTAGCTGCATATGTTTATAATGCAAATTTCTATCCTAAGTAGAGAAAAATATTCTCTCTTGACAAGAAAAGCTGTTAACATCAAAGAGTCTGAATTTGAGTTCTCAATATTTCTAAACTTATTCCCATGATATTCCTCCTGCATACTCAATCCAGTAAAAAGCTGAAAATGTCTCTTCTGCTCCTTTGTATTTAAAAAGAGATTGATGGAAAGGAATTTTTTTGCAAGTAGTATTTAGAGATGACTCGTAGATCCATTATATTCCAGGACCTTTTTCTGTTCCTTTACCTTTGCCCATTTTTAAGTTAAAGTAACAAAGTGAAATGTCTTATGGTTCATTGCAAATATCAAACTGATTTTATCTCCCTTCTTTTCAAGTTTAATTTAGTTTTATGAAAAGATATTTGGGGGAAAAAAAGGAACAAAAAAATGAAGAGAACATTACTAAAAATAAATTCAAGCAAAGAGCATGTGATGAAGAGTTGCAGAGCCTTCTCAGTCTGGAAAAACAGACTTAATAAAAAATGTGCCTTTTTCTCA
This sequence comes from Pipra filicauda, assembly GCF_003945595.2. NCBI lineage: Eukaryota > Metazoa > Chordata > Aves > Passeriformes > Pipridae > Pipra > Pipra filicauda. Next base: position 1,417,048 of record NW_024103885.1, read on the forward strand.
ACCCTATAACAATTAACTTAATATTAAGTACAAGCTTCTTAAGATCTGGGGAAAACTCCTATTATTGTTATGGGTCCCCCAACAGGGGGATGGGATGGGCAAATCTCTATCCATGTTTATCACATCCTCACCAAAAACTTGTCTCTCAATCCCTTCATTCCAGAGTCTAGCTTTCTGCACCCTCTTATGAGCAAGAGGAAACTCAGATTTACCCATGCAAGTGGAAATGGAAGTGAGTGCTGAAGAACAATGAAGTGTTATTCTGGAGAGCACACCTCAAATATCTTTCTCAAAGGCCATCTCTAACTTCAGATAATATCTTGTTCACAAAAGAGGGTCTCCAGCCAATGTTATGATAGATGTCTGATTCAGCGATCAGAAAGTCTTCAGAATTCGGCTTTGTAGGGCTGAAGAACAGACTGTATACCATATACTACCCAAAATCTGCTCTCCTAAATCCCTGTGCCCCCTCCCCAGGCCACAGAATTGCAGGTGTGCAGGTGTATGAAAGCACCCATAGGCTATCCTCTGGATAGGAATTAAGTCAATTATTAGGTCCTGGAAATCTTATTCTCTTATCTGTGTCTGAAACTTTTCAATACGTTGTCCAAGAAGGAGAAAAGCCTTGGGGAAAATCCTGACAAGGCTTCTGAACTGCTATTACAGCCCCTTCCAGTTTCAGGCTACTTGAGGTTTAGGCAGAAAAGAACACAACCTCACTCAGAAATTTTTTATCTTCATTCCACGTAATAGCTCCCTCAGCCTTTCCTCCCAAAAAGACCTGCACTGAACAGGGGGACCCACTGCAGTCACAGTGGCAGTAAGTATTGAGTTGCTATCTTGATGGCTAACAGCTTTCTTGGGTGGCAGTTTTAGTACTGGGAAATGGAATTATGGAACTAACTGCATTTTGAAGAGAGTTGCCCATAATTTCCAGCTGTGTCTTTAACAGAGGTTTCCGCTTAATTGTTGACAACACTTTTCTTTTTATAACAAATCGTCCTTCTGAATTTCACTTTTCATCTTGAAGAGGCACTTTCTTTATTTCACTAAAGCTGTAGGTTCACTTTTCTTATACCTCTGAAGTGGGATCCTAATACCAGTAAGACCACCCAAAATACACAACAGAACTTCAGTAAACTTTGAAATGGCTAACCATTTTAGACTTACCCATACAGCTAGCTCACTTTCTGAGGACTTTCAGATTTCTCCTTTGGAAGCAAGCTGTTGTTGCCAGCAGGGAGGAGAAGCAAACATGTTTCTCTGTTGATCTCACTTGGAGTTTTTAGGCTTTAAGAGAGTGACCAGTAGCAGGAAAAGCACCTGGCATAAGGAGTTAGAAAGATGTGGTTAAAATGCAGTACTCCCAACATCTTTAAATTGAAAAGCTGTGTAAAATGTTCTTCTTGAGCACTAGTTGATTTTAGGTCAGCATTTCTGTTTTGACAGGAATTGCAACAAAGATCTGAAGGGAAATGTCTGGTCTGTACCAGGGAGGGTCAAGATGCTGAGTGTAATTGCTCTCAGAGAAGGACAAAGAGCAGGGAACTGCCTTACAGGAAAAATGCCCAGCCTGTGCTCTCCTCTGAGCCAAGCTCAGGAATTGTCTGGCAAAATCATAACCAGCATCTGCCAAAATACTGCAGGAAGCATGCTAACAGCTATACAGCTTTGACAATGAAGAACAGTGGCTGAGCCCAAGCCCCCGTTTTTCTTTAATTCTTGCTGGTATAGACGTAGACCAAGATCCTGTTTTCCTAAAAAGAATCCTATGTCCTGCTATCTCTGATGAGGCTTCAGCTCAGGCATATCCACCCCTCACAAACAAAAGCCATGTAAGACATGCCACAAAACAGATTTTTCTTTCCAGATCCAGTAGATTACATTGAGGCAATTGCTAATCACCTTAATGGATGACAAGCTCTGAAAGCTGCTCACTCATGGAAAGTAATGAGTTAGTTGAAAACCAGAAGGAGGAATAAAGCTGTGACTAAAAGAACACTATGGCAAGAACATTCCTGCTCTTATTTCCTATTTTCTACAGCTAGAAAATATGTTTCTGCTTGTACAGCATTATGATCATGTATCATTCACAATCTTTACAGCTATCTCATGACTATCTTCTTACTGTAATACAGACTTTAACCTTCTCTGGATATGCTTACACAGTAAATTATTCTGCTTCTACCAGTTTAACCACTACCAAGCACACTTGTCACATAGCTCTGCACTAGTTCTGCATCCACAGTGCAGATTTTTAGAGCTTGCTAACCACATCTCTGCACTTGGACGACATATACAATTCCCACTAAATCAGACAAATGGATGCTGCTGAGCCATCTGTTTGAAGATATGTTTAGTTATATAACCTAAGTTACAAGTACTTCCTCACAAATAAAGATATCTCAGCTTAGATGGCTACAGAGAGGGGACTGTGCACCTGAAATACCCCCACAAGACGGGAAAATACAATGTAGGAACTGTACAAGATCTGTGCCCTTCTGCAGCAGTTTGTGGAGGCCTGGCAGGATCCCTTAGGTCATCACAAATGGCACTGAAATCTATACTTAGACTAATGAACTGAACCCTACTGTCTTCATTTGAGTGAATGTCTAAGATCCCTTTAGTCAATATGAGATCTACTCAGACCTATTCTGAACTCAGTTGGAGTTCAGAAAGCAGAACAGATGGCAAAATATAGGATTTATGAGTATTTAAAAAAAAATGTTCTTTTTGGTCAATTCAGAGTAAGAATCACAAGACTAGACTCTGTTCCCAAATTTGCACTTGCTACTAATGTGAAGTGCCCGTTAAGATTCTTGTGCTGCTTTAATAAATGCTTACAATCAGCACAATTAGAAATTTGACTTGCTTTCCTTGGTATATTACACAGTGATTAACTTTACATATTTGTGGAAGCACATCATCATGGCTAGGCTTCGCGAATGAAGATTTGGGAAGGACTCTGCCCACACTTGCTACAAGCGTGGTGGTGGCTAAAAAGGCCAATATGAGAGAGACAAGATCAGTTGTAAAAGGCACAGCAGAAAGACTCCTTAGGTGGTATCAGCAAGACACGATTCTTTCTGCGTTGTCTTTTCTCCTTGAGAGTGATCCTGCGTGCATTTTCAAAAGAAGCAGCAGCGTTATAGATGGTGTGTCTCCAGACCTCCCAGCTGGAGGCCAGAGTAGACCAGTGATGATGATCAATATGGCCAAGGCTGAGATGTTGCTTTAGGGAGTCCTTGAATCTTCTCTTCGGGGCTCCTCTCTCGTGGCAGCCGATGGCAAGTTCACCATAGAGCAGGATCTTAGGGAGGCGGTGGTCCTTCATCCTTGAGATGTGTCCTGCCACACGCAGTTGTGTTCTCAGCAACATGGCCTCAATACTTGTGACTGCTGCCTGTTCTAGAACAGATGTATTAGTCACATAATCTGACCAGTGGATGTTTAGGATTGTACAGAGGCAGCGTTGATGGAAGCATTCTACGAGACGCAGGTGGTGGCAGTAAATGACCCATGATTTGGATCCATATAAAAGAATAGCACAATGGCTCTGTAAACACTGATCTTTGTACTTTTCTTCAGGTGTTCATTTTGCCAAACTCTTTTATGGAGTTTTCTGAAAGCACTATATGCCTTTACTAACCTGTTGTCTATCTCTCCGTCAATCTTACCATCCGATGAGATGAGGCTACCTAGGTAATTAAGCTACTGGACTGATTTGAGCTCTGATTCGCCAATGGTGATATGGGGATGAAGGAAGACTTCCTGCGGTGCAGGTTGATATAGAACTTCTGTCTTCTTTAAGCTGACTTCCAGCCCAAAGAGCTCAGCAGCCTCTGCAAAGCAGGATGTTAAACGCTGCAGACCTACTTCTGTGTGGGCGACAAGGACGGCAGCGTCAGCGCAAAGCAGCTCTTGGACAAGATGATTTAAGGTCTTAGTGTGGGCCTTCAGCCGCCTTAGGTTGAAAAGGCTTCCATCAGTATGGTATCAAATGTAGATACCGTCCTGATCATCAAGGTCTGCTGTGGCCCTTTGGAGCATCATGCTGAAAAAGATTGTGAATAGGGTTGGTGCGAGAACACAGCCTTGTTTCACATCACTGGTTATTAGAAAGGGCTCAGAAAGTGCATCGCCATATCTGACTTGGCCGTGCTGATCCTCATGAAGTAAGATGATCATTTTAAGGAACTTGGGGGGACATCCTAAACGTTCCAAAATCTGCCATAGACGTTTTCTGCTCACAGTGTCAAAAGCCTTGGTGAGATCAACAAAGGCTACATAGAGACCTTTGTTCTGTTCCCTACACTTCTCTTGCAGTTGTCTGAGAACAAACATCATGTCTGTGGTACTCCTGTTGGCTCTGAAACCACATTGGCTTTTTGTATGTTTTTTGCCAACATACATATATCTTTTAATAAAGGGTTGTTATTTCTTCTATTTTTCCATACTTCCTCGATTGAAGCCCCTTAATTTTGAATTTACAATTGCTGAGAGAGAGAAGTTCGGTCTATCTCATAACTCATCCTCTTTAGCAAACATTCCAGTCTCATCAGACTGAGACAATTGTTAACTTGGAGTCTCCTCCTTGGCATACTGCCCCTTTTAGGTTTGAACGTAGGTTGAAGTTAAGTTTACAGCGCACAAGTCGATTCTCTGTTTGGCATTCTGCACTAGGCATGACGCGGGTATGGTGGACATCGCAGACATCTCTCTGTCACACCAAGACATAATCAATGAGGTGCCAACACTTAGATCTAGGATGCATCCAGGTTGTCTTCAGACTATTTTTATGCTGAAAGATAGTGTTAGTGATGGCGAGCTGTTGCTCCACACAGAATTCTAGCAGAAGGTGTCCATTATTGTTGCAGTTTCCAACACTATGCTTGCCTAAAACTCTTTTCCAGGCTTCAGAGTTCTTTCCTACTCTGGTGTTGAAATCACCAAGGATAATGATCTTATCAGCTGTGGGAATCTTTCGGGTAAGGCGGCGCAAGTCGGTATAAAATTTATCTTTTTCGGCAGGGTCAGCTTGGAGAGTTGGGGCATGTATACTAAAGAGGACAGCATGTTGCTTGTTGTGTAGTGGAAGGCGTAAGGAGATAATGCAATCAGAATGACCTGTTGGCAGATTTTCAAGTTTAGGGACAATAGAATTTTTTATCATGAAGCCAACTCCTGAAAGATGCCTTTCAGTTCTGGCTTTACCTGACCAAAAGAGTATGTAACCAGCACCATGTTCTCTGAGGCTGCCTTCCTCGTGGAGATGAACTTCACTAAGAGCAGCAATGTTGATGTTGAGACAACAATTGTTCGTGGGCAATTAGGGCAGAACAGCGCTCAGGACGTCCGCTATCCGCAGTATCAAGCATGGTTCTGATGTTCCAACATGCAAGTGTCAATTTGGGTACACCCTTGAAGGTAGGTGTATGCCTTTGTTTCTTAGACTTTGTTTGACCACATCAGAAGATGCCCGTTGGCTGCGGTTAACCAACTGGGTGAAGGGTGGAGATGAGCTTTGGTTAGGCCACCTTTTCTAGGCCCCTCTCTGAGTGGAGCAAGCAGTGTTCTCCTTGAAAAAGGCTGCTTGGTCATTCAGGATGCTGCTGAAAGAGACTGTCATCTCCAAGGTCAGTCTCAGGCACCCAATGTCCTGGACCGCCTGCATGCAGGGTTGGGTCTGCGGCTTCCAGGGCACCTTTCACCTGCCGTTTCGACCCTCACCCGTTGCTATAGGGCTTTACAAATGTGGATGTCACCCTTGAGCCTGCACAGTAGATTTTTTAGGTGAGACGCAGCATGCGCAGAACCAGACGAACCCTTTAATCCTAAAGGGATTCATCTGCCAGGGCCTAGTGAGCTTGGACACTGACAGCGAGGTCCTTAGGACGTAGGTTTAATTAGAGTGTCCTTCTCTTAGATGGATGGCCTTACAGGACTAAGCAAGCTCCATTTGCCCGGGTTTGGAATTAGAGTTGTCCTTCTCCTGGGATGACTGCCTGAAGGCTAGTGAGCCCATCCTGCCCATGGACACATTTTTTATGTCCCTTCAGTTTTGACGTCTGGCATGGGAGACCCTGCCGAAGGCAGGTACCATCGCCAGCATAGCTCACAACTTCATAGGGGCACACAAGCTACTTCCCTACTAAAATGGTTAGGGCAAGCCTTTCACTCCCTACTTTTCCCCCAGCCACCTATACTCAAACCCAGGGATATTCCCAGGGACATTCCCTTGCCCTGAGCACCCTTTCAGGATGCTATACTTCCAACACAAACCGTTCCTGGGCAGTAGCCACAGGTGAGCTAAAACAAACCGTTCCAGTTCCTGCACCCACCGAGGGCTTGGGTACCTCCCATGGCTCCAGCCCAGCCTCAGCCACCCAACCCCCAGAGAAACCCATTACCCACCCTGACCTTACCTTCCCCCACCGTGTTACTACAGGTCTTCCCTTGTACTGCCCACCTGCGACCCTCCAAGCAGGACTGCCCCAGCTGTCCTCCCGCCGGTCTGGGGACCCCATGGTCCGCCAGACCCCCTCGCCCCCGAAGCATGTAATTTCCGGGGTTTTAATACAACTTCACAGCATCACTAGTTCTTGTATTTTTTGTATTACTCCACAGTTTGCTTTATGTCATATAAATATATATGCCATATTTTAATAATAGAAACAAGCAATCAGAAATTTTCAGTGTTCTTCTCCAAGAGTCATGCTAATTTCCCTAGTTTCTGTTTGGTATTGTTGCAAATAAAATGTTTTTACTTTGTATACATGTTCCACTTGTTCATTTAACTGTACTTTTCTGTTCTAAACAGACTTTCAGTCTGTACTCATCATGAAACACTCTTCAAGCATTGAGTAGTATGAGGGTTATAGCATCAGTCAGTAGTCTCATGATTCTGCCTTGTCTACTCAGCTCAGCTCTCACAACTCAAACTCTTATCTGAGACTGGAGATCAGTTTAGTAGACATCCCAGCCCAAAAGGCCCTCTACCCCAGGATGTAGGAACTGAATTCAGCCTTGTGGCAGAAAGGTAGATTGTGCCACACCTTTTAAGCATATCCTTATGTTTCTGTAACTTTTCCATAAGTGTTGGTGACCTTATTTAGGAGTCTTGAGAGAAAGTGGCGCTCTCATGGAGGAATATCATAGGAACAAACTCTTCCAGAACTCGTGCTGGTGTTGCATGCAGGATGTACAGTTGTCAAGATCAAAGGATCACCCTAAGGTCAATGCAAACTTTACATTCTGCTATGTACAAGCTTAGCTCAAAAAGGACTGACTGGCTGTTCCCAATGCAGGCAGCACGTATTTCTGAAGTGACTGTACACAGGGAAAAGGAAACTTGTTCCTGTGTTACACCTCCAAATCCCACTAGTTTATTGTTATTACTGCTTTACTTCCAAGAATTTTCAGGGCTCTACAGAAAAAATTGCATTTCAGCAATAGTTATGTGTTTGTCTACTCTGAGTAGAAGAGATGGCAAGTTTTGAAAGAAATTGCCTCAATTGGAGAAAAATTATTGGTCTGAAACACAAACTATTTGTTGGTCAGTGGCAGGCAGGTTCCTCATGTAACACTCTCCACTCTTAGGGACCATTATCCTGATGGGAATTCTCTGATCTCCAGAGAGCAGACTGCACATTCCCAGTCCAAGGCTGCCACTAGGACATCAACAGACTAGGGACAAGATTTTCACCCACAGGGAGGCCCTTCTAATCAGCACTACAGCTTTTATAATGTCTTCACAAAGGAAGCCACATCTAGGAAACTGATTTTTGCTGCCAGGAAGTTTTAACCACCCAGTCCAAGTTTGGTCAATAATGTGCCACTGTTGTGCTGCTTCACTGATTACTTTTGCTTCCACAAAGTAGAAGTGAGTGCGCTGGCTCTTATCTGGCTACACTTCCTTTCTTTCAGAGATAACAAGGCTCCATGGAGAGGAAGACAACGTCAAAAAATCACAAGGTATCAGCCAAGACGAGGAGAACTGCCATTCCAGAGCATCTTCTCTCAGAATTAAGGTGCAATATTTGATACCACCATTTACCTGCAGCTTCTTCTTACACAAGTAGCTCCTACTTACCAGAAGATGCCTCAAATCACCATCAAGCCATGAGCTATAAATCTATATTGCAGAACTTGGTGCATTCCTTTCTACTTAGGCACATACTTGTGATTATTATGCTCACTTCTACAAGGAGCAATTTTTTACTACCTGGAGTAAGGTAAACAATTAGCTTAAATATCTTTGAATATTTGATATTTTGTACAAAGTCTGGCAGAGAACATTTTAAATATAAATATTTACATTACACATATCAGTTATTGGTTTCCTTCTTTTATGTAAGAAGTCTTTATTAGTAAATATTTTCATTTTCCTTTATCTCACTTCTTTCAAAACTATAACACCTCTGTATTAGAAGACTGTATCCCTAGAATTTCAAATTTAAATACAATGAAAACAATAAAATTCTAGTTTTTCTCCAGCCCACACAAATTCGCAAACCTAATGTTTAAAGAGCTATTCCTTTTGGCAACTTTTCAGTTTATTAGCCTTCTTATTCTAGGAATCTCAGGGAAGTGATTTTAGCAAATTAAATCCCATAAGCACACATTAAAAAAAATTATTTGCCATCTCGGTTACAATTTTAAATCATGATTGGATCACTCTATTTACTTCCATTGTCAATAATTTCATTTTGGAAAGAATTTAAGAGAATATTAGCAGAATCTTTCCTTAGCAGTTTATTTGCCAATATTTTACTATTGTAGAGAAGTAGGACCTTATAGGTCCCTATTTAGCATTTCAATTTAAAAAAAAAAAAAAAAAGACACCTCTGATGGATTCAGCTCTGTTAACCTGGTAGCTAAAACTAACTGTCTGACCAGGTGTACTTACCTACCTAACAGTACCTACCTACCTTTCATATGGATAGCAGGCAGCTCCATCAGGCAATTCGTCCCACTCTAAAAAAGGTGGGATCATCTGCCTTCCAGGGGTGTCTCATACTGTCTGCTAAAAGGCTAATTCAACAAATAAAATTGGAGCTCATGTTTAATGTGCTCCAATGATGTGCTCAGATGACTCTGGTCAATTAAGTGGAATACAGCCCTAACAAAGCTATCTGATTTGAGTAAAAAAGATAATTAAATGCAAGAGTACTGTTTTATACTTCTTCCAAAACCAGAAAGATAGTAAAAAGGAAATGCAGGGGCAGATTTCACTGTCATCACTCACATTCAGTAGTGCTTCCTAGTTAAGTTGTTACTGGTTACCAAATCAAACCCGTCTAAAGAAACTTAGCAAAACCAGCTGTTTGAGAGTAAACATAAATTATTGACATAGATCGTATTTGGATGACTAAAGGGAGAGACCAAGTTGTTTATCCAAGGACCAAATCCAGACTCTGTCAGAGTAGGCTACTTAATACATCTGATGATTTGAACACAAGTCTCAAGTCTCCCTTGCTGTGTATAGTGCTATATATCTGCCCAGTTGCAAGCCTCAAGTGCTTCTGCTACTTCAGATAATTAAATTTTAAATCTAATGTTCATATGAATTTTTAACCTGCCATGAAAACTCAGGGCTCATAAATCATTTACAATAACACATGAAGGCATTCTTTGCCATCTCTGACCAATTTGTCCCTCAGATCAACAAAAATCCTTTCAGAACTTTGAGATAGGCTAATATATGCCTTTGTAAAATATGCCTTTTTACAGATCCAGAAAAGCTGGCTCTGCTTTATATGAAACACTTACATAGGCTTACCAGCAAAGATGGAAGGGGAAGTGGTACATATATACTCCTTAGGAAGAACCATCTCAAAAAGGAAAATATACCATCCTTAAAGGCTAGACAGAGAAAGTTATTTTCCTTGACCATAAGAAGTATGGTGCCACCTGACCTAAAGAACAATCTTTGCTGTCATTACTGCTGATGTGGCAAGTTCGGTCTATTCTTTTGTTGGAATACTCATTTGTATCACCTTTGGAAGAAGGAACAGGCAACTTGGAAGGACTTCAAGAACATTGTGATATTATGCAGGGAGAAAATTAGAAGGGCCAAAGCCCAACTAGAACTTAATCTCGCTACTGCGGTAAAAGACAATAAAAAAAATGTTTCTATAAATAACATCAGCAACACAAGAAGCCTCTCCAGCCTTTACTGGACGCAGAGGGAAACACAGTGACAAAGGATGAAGAAAAGGCTGAGGTACACAATGTCTTCTTTGCCTCAGTAAAGTCAGTAAGACCAGTACTCAGAGTATCCAGCCCGCTGAGCTGGACACATGAATGGGAAGCAAAATGAAGTCCCCATAATTCAAAGGGAAATGGTCAACAACCTGCTACACCACTTAGACCCACACAAGTTCACGGGGCCAGATCGGATCCACCCAAGCGTGCTAATGGAGTTGGTGGAAGTGCTCATTGAACCACTTTCCATAATTAACTAGCAGTCCTGGCTAACTGAGAGGTCCCCATTTTATGGAGTTTAGTAAATGGGATGCCCATCTACAAGAAGGGTCAGAAGGAGGATCTGGGGAACTACAGGTCTGTCAGCCCGACTTCAGTGCCAGGGAAGGTTTTGAAACAGATCATCTCGAGTGCCATCATGTGGCACATACAGGACAACCAAAGGATCAGACCCAGCCGTCAGAAAGGAAAGGCAGGTCCTGCTTGACAAACGTGATTGCCTTCTATGACAGTGAACTTCGGCAAAGCCTTTGATTCTGTCTCCCATAGCATTCTCCTGGAGAAACTGCCTGCTCATGGCTTGGATACGCTTCGCTGGGTGAAAAACAGGCTGGATGGCCAGGCCCAGAGAGTGGTGGTGACAGAGTTACATCCAGCTGACAGCCAGTCACTAGTGTGTTCCTCAGGGGTCAGTGTTGGGGCCAGTCCTGTTTAATGTCTTTACTGACAATCTGGACAAGGGGATCGAGTGCAGCCTCAGTCAGTTCACAGATTACTCCAAGTTGGGTGGGAGTGTTCATCTGCCGGAGGGCAGGAAGGCTCTGCAGAGGGATCTGGACAGGCTGGATTGATGGGCCAAGGCCAATGGTATGAGATTCAATAAGACAAAGAGCTGGGTCCTGCATTGGGTCACAACAACCCCATACAATACTACATGTTTGGAGAAGAGTAACTGGAAAGCTGCCCAGTAGAAAAGGACCTTTGGCGGTGGTTGACATTGGGCTGAACGTGAGCCAGCAGTGTGCCCAGGTGGCCAAGAAGGACTGTGGCATCCTGGTTTGTGTCAGTAACAGTGTGGGCAGCAGGACCAGGGAAGGATTGTCCCCCTGTATTTGGCACTGGTGAGGCTGTACCTCAAATCTTGTATTCAGTTTTGGGTCCCTCACTACAAGAAAGACACTGAGGTGCTGGAGCATGTCCAGAGATGGGCAAGGAAGCTAGTGAAGAGTCTGCAGCACAAGTTTTATGAGGAGAGCCTGAGGGAGCTGTGGTTGTTTAGTCTGGAGAAAAGGAGGCTCAGGGGGGACCTTATTGCTCTCTACAACCACCTGAAAGGAGGTTGAAGCCAGATGGGGAGTCAGTCTCTTCTCCCAGATAACAAGTGACAGGACCAGAAGTAATAGCCTCAAGTTGCTCCAGCGCAGGTTTAGATTGGATATTAGGAAAAAGCTTTTCTGGAAAGGTTTGTCAAACACTGGAACAGGCTGGCCAGGGAAGTGGTGGATTTCCATCCCTGGAAATGTCCAAAAGGTGGTGGATGTGACCCTTGGGGATATGGTTTACTGGTAAACACAGGGGTGCTGGGCCAATGGTTGGACTCGATCTTGGAGGTCTTTTCCAACCTTATTGATTCTATGGTTCTATAAAAGAAAAGGAGAACAGAAACATGTTGAAATATCACATTCTTTAGTCATTACTTTTCAAAGAAGTTTAGTTATAAAGATGTCCCCTACGAAGCAATCTACAGATGCATAAGTAATTTCACTGTAGACAGCTATGTTCATTTAGCATAAAGTATCAGTGACAGAAAGAAACAAAGAAATGTGAGTTTTCTCATCTTCTAGTGAGTTTTCAGTAACATTTTTGAAAAGAGAAGCAACTTCAGTTGTAGCTGCAGATAAAAATCCCTACTTTTAAAATCTGACAGAACAGTTCTCTTGTAACTTCCTGTCCCTGTGGTGGTTTCTGAGGGACAACATCTTGTTGTACAGCCTCAAACTGCTTTTTTCAACCCTTTCTTCCTACCACAAATGTTCTAGGTTGCATTTTCAGGAATGGCCATTACTCTCGGGATACAAGTCATTTGTTTTAGCCTTGTCTGCCTGTATATATATTTTAAGTCCCTAATGGCTCTGACATCAATATCTAACCCTTTGCTCACCATCTTGAGCAGAACTGCAACACACAGGGCTTAATATATTTACCAAGAAGATTGTGTCAGACGAACACTGAAAGACAGCTTTATTGATTCTCTGAATATAAGACTAAATTTTTGAAATACTGTGATTAGGTTTTTCCAGAAAATTCTCTATAGGTAAAGATCCAAATAGTTTACATTTGGAAATCTAACTCCTAGGAAGAGGTAGATTTTTTTTCCCCTAAAACCACAAAACCCATTATTCACATTTTCCAGAAGCCAGCTGAGGACAAGAGCCATGTACTATCTTCTATGAATGACATCCTTACGTGGTTAAATCTCACCAGATGCCAAATTGTTAGTGCCATGAGACAGATAAATGTCTAAAAGAGCAGAGCGTTCAATAATGAGCACTACATCTGTCTGAAGGAAGAAACCCCTCTGTATTCTTAGCCAAAGTCCCTTTGCTAAGGGGCATTGCCTTCTGTCTTTGCCAGAGTATTGCCTTCTACTCTGCCAGAGTATTAGTCTAAATTTTCTGTCTTACCCCACTGCATAAACTGATTCTTAAAGTTCACATTAGCATCTTAGTAAAAAATATATAATTTCTTAATTGATAATATCCAGCAATTAGTTTTACACTTCAGTTTCATTTCATTATTTCTGTCAAATTATCGGAAAGAGTTAATAAGGTTTAAATATTTTAAATAAAATATGAACCATTAATTATTTGCCTTATTTTATGCTCGAAATTATGCATCCAATTACAATGGAAAATTATCTACCAGTGTATCTGAGTCATTCTCCATGATGTTATCGTAGTTAGTAACAGCCTTACTGGAACTGTCCAGGGAATAAGAAATGCTAATGACATTGTCTGGCTCTGACTGGCCTCATAGTACTTTACAAAAATAAAAAGCTATTGTATGTAGCCTATTTAAATCCAACATAATAGAGCCTCATGAACAGAAGTTTAGAAAAATCCAAATGTGGCCTTTGCGATTTAAAGAATCTTGGAGACATTGAAGGAAGAACAATAATTTTAAAATGTGTGTTTGCTTTTTCAAGCTCTTCTGATTGCTTTGGCATGCTGGGAAGTAACAGAATTGTAACCACTGCAACGAAACTTTCTTGAACAGAAACTGACATTCGTGACAAGTTGTTTTGATTTTTTCCTCTTCTTAATGTCCAATAGATTTGAACATAAATATGTAATTCACTGCAGAAAAAAGTGAAAGTCCTCAGACCTTTTATAAGAATAGTTTGGAACTGATGGGCTAATGGAATTTATTTTTCCTTAAACAAAAGAAGAAATCATATCTTACACATCATCTGCCATTCAAACCAGTATTTTCTTTGCCCAGTCTCAACTAAAGCAGACAAAACTCTTAATATGATTAATTTTCCTTGATAGCCTACCTGCTATTTTCCAGCATTTTCCATGGGAGAGAAGCAGTGAGGAAGATTTTAATTGCAATATGTTATGGTTTGCATGTCAACAAGGAGCAGGACAGCCTATTTTTCCTCAAAAAGGATTGTGAAGATTACTAGATACATGCAGCAGCTGCTTCTGAATCTGAGGAAAGGGTCTCAACAGGATATACCCAAAAAGTCTTCTGGAATTGAGACACAGAGTAAAGAGGTAAAAAAGGTAATAAATAGAGGAGGTAATGAGGAGGCTGTAGCTAACTCATAGAAAAAAATGAACTTTACAGGGAAATAGGTCTCAATTTCTATACCATGCTTCAGGTATGAGCTATACGTTTCTTTTCATGGGAGCTGAGGATCTGCTGGAATCCTGCTAGTGGTGAAGACCTCACAGGCACTTCTAAACATACAATAAAGGACCACATTTACATATTATATTCATTTACTACATGAAAATACATCACAGGAAAAAAGAAAGATGTCAGTTTGCTGTGATCTGTGTCATAAAGTTCTTCACAGTATTCCAAATGCTTTTTACAATATTTCATCCAATTCTCTGTACAGTATTTTAATTTTAAGAAATCCTAGGGTTCTCCCTCATTGGATATTGTCTGGAAATTAATTACTCATGGGTTCTTATCAAAGTTTTAATAACATATCCTAGGGATTTATTGACAATCCTGAAAGAAACTTTGACTATGCTCAAGCTAAGCAGTAAGGCCACTACGTTAACAGCTACATATTACACACATAACAGCTACATATTACAGAGCCTCCCTGCTCATCTAGTACTTTCTCTAGTCTCCAAAAAAATGCAAACAACCCAGTGACAATTGTGTCTCAATGCTATCTAATGCCATTAAACATCAGTGGCTAAATCCATGAAAAAAATGGTCTCCCACACAACCTCTACATAGAATTCAACTTGGCTTTCTAAGACTTGATACATCGTGCTTAGAAAGGACAAACACATATATTCTAAAATATTTTAGTTATTAAAAAAACTCTACCTTCAATTCTGATCCACAACCAGTATAACCAGAAAACCCTTTCCCTCAGTTGCTGTAGAATTATTGTTTCCTTAAGAATCTTTTACTTCTTACCTACACAGGGAGTTGCCTGGGTAGCTTCAGGAGTTCAGGATGTAGGACAGATGTGCATGAGTAACACACAAACCCAGTGTCACGGAGCCATGTGGACATGGTTTTTTATTTCCCAGCAAACTGACTAGGGCCACAGTGCTGCCTCAAGTCTGTTCCAAGTATTAGCACATCACTATCTAAGCTAAAAAGCAAAGTATACAAAAATAGCTTGTCATCTCCTTTCCCTTCAAGGAAACATTGTTCTTGTCCCTCTTTGAGTTTGAGGCTTGTCACCATTGAACACTGTTGGCCAGCCCTGAACTCCAGCTAACAGAGCCAGGTTGAGCTCATTCAGACATCTGTGTGTCTCTCTGCTGCATCTCCCAGTATGCCTGACTTTGACAAGATGTTTGACCAACAAGGAGCCAGCTAGCATCCAGCTGGGTCTCACAGCTCAGGCTCTGCTCCAGCTCAGAGCATCTGTTCTGCTCCAGATGAGCTGTCCCTCAAAGCAGAACAGCTGTACTCCTCTGACAGTCATTTCAACTAAAGTGCCTGCCCAGACACACTACAAGCCAAACCGGCAGTGAATAACAGAGGCAACTATAACAGAGCATTTCATCTCAACTCCTTCTTGTCACATGTTTCTGACATATACATCCCTCAAAAGAATTGGCCTCAGGTTACGTTATGGGATTCAGGTCCCATTTCAGGTTGTGTCTATACTCACTGTACACAAATAGTAGACTCTCATGGCTTCTCTCAGAAATGTGTATGTCACAAAATGCCTGTTTACTCTCACAGATCCAAGAGAAACTTCCCCGTCAAAGTGAGAGACCACAAAAACAGAAATAAAATACTGTATCAGGCTTCAGAACACCTTCATTGAAGAAGTGGGCCAGAGGCAACAGATTTCTTCCTGCTGCTTCTCCAATGTGTCCCACTACACTCCTGATTAATGTACAGCAGTCCTACAGTATGGACACAAGGCCACATCTAGTGATCAGAGGAAAATACAATATTCCGACATCAAACACATCAGGAAATATTTTGCTGACCTTTGTATTTGAAAGCACTAAGGACCAGTAGAATTAAGCTTTGAAAGCCTAGATTTACTCTTTGCTCCTCTTCAACCACTCTGAAGTCAGAACTACCAACACTAGAGAAATAACTACCAAATCTACAGGACTAAAAAGTCATGAACTTAGCTCTGTAACTATTGAATGATAGTCACTATTCAAGTGAAGCAATTCACATGCATGAAGATTTTCATGTGTGTACATTTTGCAGAATCACAATTTATTGAGACATCCTAGTGAATAAGTATCTTCTGTTAAAATCCTTTTAAGCAGCTGTGTGAATGGATGTTAGCATGATTGGAATACAATTCCTCCATGAGTTATCTTCACTGTTCTGCAAAATAGAAATGCTATTACAAGAAGATAGTGAAAATGAACAATTAGATGTAGAGTTGCAGATTATATGCCCAGATATTTTGGTATCTTTCTAGAGGGCGCATCATTATTACTGTTGCCTTCCTGAGGGAAAAGGTGATTCTTGTAGAACAATTATAAATGCAAGAATCTTAGGGTAACTCTTTCTTACGTTACTGTGATTCTCCTATGCATTTTGAAAATATCCAGTATTCAGCTCAGTTATATAAATTTCCCTTTAGATGGCAATCTTCAAGAGATTTCAGAGGAAGAGGTGGTTTTTGAAGTCTGTGCTTACGGACATGAAACACATTTTGCTGCACAGCCCTTCCTTAGCTGTGTTGCTTAATTTCAGGGCTCAATGCTGCTATTATCAACTAAATTGCATATTGTATCTACTTTAATAAAACCAAGTACATTCTTCTGGAATGGAGATATTTAAGCATATCAAAATTATCTATTGTCCTTGGTCTCATTATACCAAAATGGCTCCCTTAGGCCCTCAAATAATGAGAAGAAATAAGGCATAATGTCTGATATTCCCATGAGCTGATCCTGCTCATACAATGTCAGGATACAATGTATCCCTGCCTATCCCACCATAAACCTGAGAGAACTGCACTGAGAACAGTGGGGCTAGACTGTGACCTTCCACTGCCACTATTCCATCTATAAGGTTAATTAAGAACTTACTTTCTAATAAAGAAGACTATATAAATATGTATACCTGATCCATGGGCATTTTGCCTTTGTCATAATACCTAATACAATTTACACAAATACATGTTTTGTGCTGTAGACAAATAAATGTTGCTGTTTCTGACCCAGAGTTTCATGACAAAAAAAAATTGTCAAAAGAGTTATCCACTGCACACCAGCTTTGATATACTGCAGCTGACAGCATGTTAATTGTCTTCAGTTCCTCTACTGGTAAATTCAGTCACTTATTTTCATTGCTGTACACAAGGATCTTCAATAATAATCACAAATCCTTGAAATCCTCAAGGCTTCTCCATTTTTATTTTTTATACATGAAAATATTAATGATATCCATAAATACAAAAATCATCAAGTAGAACTCTGAGTAAAGTATAATTTTTGAAAACAGCTTAAGGAATGAGTTCATTTTC
Organism: Pipra filicauda; assembly: GCF_003945595.2. NCBI lineage: Eukaryota > Metazoa > Chordata > Aves > Passeriformes > Pipridae > Pipra > Pipra filicauda. Next base: position 1,434,464 of record NW_024103885.1, read on the forward strand.
AATAGACTTCCAAGGAGACTTCACAGAAATTTATTGAACAGAATACTTCTAAACACTGCAGCCATTGGCTTACAGTTGGATCAAAGTACTCTAAGATTGCACAAACCTTACATTGGGGTCAATAATATTTCTAAATGTGGTATCAAATTTAAATAAGAACTGTAATTTTTTAACTTGGAAGCTTGGCATTATCTGGCAAAAGCAAACTGCATCTTCAGTGCACATATCCAGCACTGTGCATGAGGCAAAATAAGCAGCTTTCTGTGGAAGCCAAAGACAAGCTGATTTGTCTCCTAAATTTTCTACTTGGACTTTGAAAAGGACAAATTCTTTTATCTGGATAAACTATGATTGGTACAAGATTGAATTAGCAGCAGAAATGGCTTTAAATACATCATTAATTTTATTATTGCTACTTAAAACATTAGCCATCCTACCACACTAACAGGTCACTGTATATTATCTACCATCTTGTCTAATACCCAATTTTTATGTCAGGTGGATGTAAAAGCAGTGATAACATTATTTCATTCTAGTTGAGGAAGCCTTGGTTCGCTCTTTAAAGCAGTGTAGTACTTTGAAGTAAAAGGTAAACTTCTTATGATTTTGAAGGCAACAGATTTTAGCCCAACATAGAGGACACAGGAAGTAATTCCTTTCCAGTATAACTAGAGGATAGAAATATACTCTCCAAGAATAATTAGAGAACACTTAAAGTCAATTTGGTCTCATTAATATTCTTTTGTATATGAATTTATCACTTAAAATAATAAAACAATAAATAATAGTAGTTTTGAATATTCAACAACTTTTTTTTTCTACAGCAGTATGCAAGAAGTGAGTGAGAAAAAGAGAGGGAAGAAGCTAATAATTACTATGGATGTAACACCCAAGACGGAAGGGAAGGTCAAATCAATCCAGCACTTAGATGCTCTAAAGTGACTTCAAAGTGAAGAGGGAATTATGCCCTATTATGTTTACTTAACATTATGAAACTGTTCTAAAATGTACTAAAAAAACCCACAGGTTTGGCATCACACCTACAAACAAGAACCATATGGCCCATAAGAACCATAACATTTGGAAAAATAATGACACAAAGTAGAAAGGAAAGAGATGAAAAACGGAATAGAGAAGGTTTAGCTAATATCCATTGAACATCAGAACATCATGGGTAATTTGTTAAAGTACTGCAAGTCCTGGGCTTCCATTCAAGTGTGAGAGTTGATGACAGCTGAGCTAGCCAAGAGACTGTACTGGCAATCTAGGATTAGACTGTTTCCGAAAGAGCACAATCTGTAGGACCATATACCATGTGATTTCCCTTCCTCAACTTAAAAGCCCCCTATCTAAATAGGTCAAGCTCATATTCAAAACAAAATCTTTTGCAAGCCACCCTTAAGTCCATCATCAGCTATTGTTCTAAGAGTTTCACTTAGCCACTTCTATCATCTCCTAGGTTCTCTCTCTTCTGTAAGAACAAGGACAATACATGGAAAAATAGAATAACTGAATCATAGAATTATTTAGGTTGGAAAAGACCTCTAAGTTCATTGAGTCCAACCATTAACCCAGCACTACCAAGTCCACCACTAAACAGTGTCACTAAGTGCCACATCTACACATCTTTTAAATAGTAAAAACCAATCACCAATACCCATCATCCAAGTGTCTGATGACATCCTCCTTTATGCCTTTCCTGATAGTATCTTCAAAAGTCATTTTCTGAAGCACTTGCACTCTTGTAATTGTCTTTGTTTCCTTAGAGTTGGGGTTTAGCACAGCAAAAAGTTTTTCAAAGTTATCCCAAATGCTGAATGGAAGCTGTATGATCCTTTATAGCTTCAGTGCAAACTGTTCTATATTCCTTGCCAGCATGCTACACTTTGAGGTTTTCTTCAGGCTGGGGACACTTTTTTTTTTCAGAAATCCTTTTGTATCTAGGGAAAATATCAATAGGATACTCTGAAAGGGGAGCTGCATTACTAGTCCACTTCTGTGCTAGGTAACTTATCACCTGGAGTAGTGTCCAGTTCTGGGCCCCTCACTTCAGGAAGGATATTGAGGTGCTGGAGCAGGTCCAGAGAAGAGCAACAAGGCTGGTGAAGGGACTCAAGCACAAGTTCTATGAGGAGAGGCTGAGGGAGCTGGGGTTGTTCAGCCTGGAGAAGAGGAGGCTCAGGGGAGACCTCATTGCTCTCTACAACTACCTGAAAGGAGGTTGTAGCCAGGTGGGTGTTGGTCTCTTCTCCCAGGCAACTATCAGTAAGACAAGAGGGCACGGTCTTAAGCTGTGCCAGGGGAGGTTTAGGTTGGATATTAGGAAGAAATTCTTTACAAAGAGGATAATCAGGCATTGGAATGGGCTGCCCAGGGAGGTGGTGGATTCTCCGTCCCTGGAGGTTTTTAAGATAAGACTGGATGTGGCACTTAGTGCCATGGTCTAGTAACCACGGCGGTGTTGGATCAAGGGTTGGACTTGATGATCTCGGAGGTCCCTTCCAACCCAACTGATTCTATGATTCTATGAACTCAAAATGACTGGTCTGTGCCTCAGTTTCCCTATCTGTAAAATCTCTATGAGAGTACTTCCCGTCTTTGGTGAACTTTCAGATGAAAAGCACCAAACTTATAAAGCAGGAGTGACTTATAGTTTCTCTAAGTCTCCCTTCCTCTACTACCAATTTGCATACAAGTCCAGTTCTTTTTTTCTGAAACAAGAGCAGATTACAGAAAAGAAGTACATGCACACACAAGGAAACAATTTTATTAATTTCCAGGGATACCATAAAATCCTGTCATTTCCCCACTCGTCTTTAGAAACAGGTAAGAACATACAGAATTGCTCTAGAAGTAGATTACAAAGTGCACACATCCTACAAGATATTTTCTATAGTTTTTTCTAGTATGTCTAATATGTCAAAATTGTTCAACATTAGAACTGACCACATGCTGACCATTGTAATCCATGTGCCTGTTTACCCATTCTCCCAAATATTCAACAGATTTTCAGTTCAGACCAACCTGTATGACTGTGTATCCTATCTCCACCCAGAAAAGCTCAAACAATTTCATGAGTGATTCCTGTCTCAAACCTTTGTCTTACATGTGTTCTCCATAACTCTGATAACACTGAATTTGAAAATACGAGGATTCAGTTTTGCAGCTAGACTGACGAGAAATGCTTCCTGCCTTGCAGGAAGTTGTAGTTGGCACCACTATCAGAGATACAGCCTCTTGTGTTTCTTAATTTCACATTTTTCTGCTGCCATTTCCGTTCTGAGGTGTCAGTATGGTTTTGTTTATAGATTTTAACAGCATCAGTAAATGTTTAGTGTCCCAAAAGCCTTTAGTTACCATGTCCGATATTGTGAAATTAATGCCACCCATTAATTGTGGACTTGTCTTGAATTTGTCCTTGTCACATTTCATTGGCCTCCCTCATATCTTAAGGTCATGAAAAATAGTTTTGACAATCTGTCATTTGACATATGTACCAGCACAGTGAGCAGATGGCCTAACCTGGATGAGCTTGCTGGAACACTATTTTTATGCTGATTACTTAACAGCACCCTAAGATTTTACTGCTCAGAATTTTTTTCTGCCAGCAATAGGCAATGCAGCAGTACAGTTTGTTTATTATCAGTAAGGTAGAGAGTTAAATCCTTTTAAAAGGCAAGCTTCTGGCTACAGAGCACTGGATTTTAGTCTGATCTAGGATGTTGGCATTACTTGCTTGGAGGGCATTACCTTCCAAAATTAACTTATCGTCTCCTGGCAACCAAACTGCTCTTGCTAGAATGCCAAAAAGCCTTCTGCAGTGACCCGACAGAGGAGGTAATGCTAATTCTCTTTATATCCATCTTGAATTAAGGCCAGTGGAAATACTGTAACTACTTCCTCAATTTTTTTTCATTGCAAAGCTAATTGCTGAAAGTGTTACACAGTTTCTACTGTATTGTAACACAGAGAAAGATCTATTCCTTTGGCTCTGTATTAAATGATATGATGTAATATGTCTAATTGTATATATTCCTAACTGTATTTAGCTTGCCAGCACCTGCCACAACACAGGATAAGCCTTGTTGTTAACCCACTTGCCTTCAAACTGGCATTTAGTGTATGTCCAGATTTTCTGTATTCAGTACTCACAGATGTTGTCATCATCCCACTGATCAGAATCTCCAATCCATTGGTAAGAAAGCACATCAGATCTCTAGGAGACCTGGAAGGCCAGATAAAGATGATGATGATGGCAGGCAGATCATACCAGGAGAGAAGGAGGAGAACAGAAAGAGGAAATCGTCCTTGTTGATTCACTTGACAATGTTTTTGAAACATTTCTCAATTTTTGGTTGTCATTTTTGATAGCCCTCTGTGTTGTGGTCTAACCAGAAACAGCTGCAGTATCAAATAGGCAAATGCTATTGAGGCCTTTTTGCTGCTGTATAAAGTCTTAGAGAATAAATCAAACTGAGGAATATGTCAGTAGGGTTTACTTATGTAATTTTGTTTCATTGCCAAGAATAAGACTTGTGTCTTTTTAATAATCTCACAGTCCTGCACCTTGAATATTTTTCTTTTGTTGGTAAAAAGAGGGGAATTGCAAAAATTTCTTCTACAACAAAAACTTAAAATATGGGTACACTTATACACACACAAAAAACACATGAAACCCTAAGAAGTTAATATATGGATAAAAGCCAGAATTACCAGAACTTAGCAAGTAGTTACCCCATTTTCTGAGAACATCTCTGCAGAGCTCATATCCTGAGGCTATGCCATAGATCATAGCAGTCAGAGATAAGGTGCTATGGATCAGAATAAAATTTTCAGTATCAATATTAAACTTCTCTCTGTTTATCTCTCATGTATAAAAATAGCTGTAGCTCACAGGGCTGACTTAATAGTTCTGTTAAAGGACTGTTATTAACATCAAACGACGTTATTAATATAAAAGACATTAAATTCTACTGCTAAGTAACTGGATGTACATCATCTGAAAACATAACGCCTCAGTGCTAGAGCAGATAAACATCAAAACACATATCAGAGTGTGATAGAACTAACATATGATTTAACAAGTATTTTCCATAAAGGAAAATCTACTAAAAGTCCCAGAAGGATATTTGTATAACTTGTCATGAGTTCACTATGAAAACCTATTCTCTAGTGCTGAGTTTCCTCTGCTTTTGCAGTAAACAAATGTACTGACAGAACACAGGCTGTACATCTGCTCAAGCAGGGTCAGAAACACGCACAGGCTTGTATTCCAACTGTGGGCCTATGAGCAGGAACAGGAGAAAATAGTTGTTAGGGTAGCATAAAACGCCAAAATGGCCCTTCCCTATCCCCTCTGAGGGAAAGGGAGCAGCTCACCAGTCACACCACGCTGACTTAGAATAGTCAGTAAAAACAAATTATTGAGAGAGACACTGCTGAGTACAGTTTAAAACACAACATACTTCTTGATGTGTTGTTCACATGACTATGCTGGAAGAGATATCTTCTGCTGCAGTGCCACCTGATGTGCCTCTTCCCCCGGAGACCTCAGCCAGCATGCCAGGTAACACTACCACCATGCAGTATGGGGAATGCAGTGAAATACCTGAGCAGGTAGGCATGGATAGAATGCATTCATGCCACAGTGGGAAACTCAGGAGCCCATCCAGGCCAGTGACCTCCCCAGCAGTCTGCCTGTGTTCCAATAACACCACACAAGGTGAGTCTGGGCTCAGACACAGGCTGAGGACTTGCATTTAAAATACTGCATAGAAACAGAATGTGCTTTGTTTCCCTAAGAATTTTCCCACTAAGGCAGCCACAAAGTTGGATGATCTCATATGCTTGTTTTTCCTATTTGTCAGGTTCCCCAAATTCACTTCTATATGCAAAATTGCCACTCAGAAACAGATTAATCCCTTGAGCCCCATATCTTTGGAAATCCACATGAAGCCATTTAAAAGAAAAGCTGTTCTAATTCTTTATTAGTAGTTAAAAGTGAATCTGAAGAGATGAACACTACAACTATCCATTACCTGCAGTTGTCAAGGTAACAGGTGCCCAAAAGATTGCCTTTCATCACAAATACTAAAAACACTACATGTGTTAGTTAGCTGGCTACTCACAAGTCCTTTCTTTCTTGGTGCTCTTCCCAGGATAGTTTTTTTATTAGCTTTTCAAGAGCAATATAGTACTAGCCCCAAATCAAGAGGGATTTTTTTAATTGCGTGTTTATATATTATTTATTTATTTATCTTTCAATAGGCATATAATTACTTCCAACTCACCTCTCAATTTCCTCATCCAGAATGGTTAATTTCTCTTCTAAGACAAACATATCACCTCTCTAATTTTAATTCCGTGAAAATACATTGCTTATATTTATCTTGAGAAATTTTAATGAACTACTTTTGTATTTCCAAAACATCTGCCTCTTTCTTTTTTTTTTCCCCCTACATTGCATAGCTCTAAAAGAGGGCATTAGATCTTCTCTTAAACCAGAACAGATTTTCCCCAAGAAAAAATTTCTGGCACTAAGAAATTTGACTTGTTCTAAGGATTTTCCAAGCATGTTACAGGGCATAGTCCTGAAGACTGAACAGACATTTAGAGGCAATTGCCTTGGAAACGATGAATTCATTTCTGTATAAATATTAAAAGGACACCTCTGGTTCACAGACTTCGGTGTGCATAACAGAAAATCATTCATCAGACATATTGGCAGTTGGGGTGAACTCTGCTGACAAAAAAATAAGCAGTCTAGGAACTTCAGTGCATTTCTTATAGGCATCTGAAAGCTTATTATTTTTCTTTTCTTTATTTCTTTCCTGTAAGGATCCTCTGTTAATCTTGAACAGCCCTGTCATTTTGTGACTTAAAAATTGCCAGTGCTAATCAATGATGAAATCCAGCATCCCTGTGATCTTGCTTCTTGATACAGTGCCTCAAAAGAATTCATTAGACTTGATCTATATACAGTATCATCCAATATCAGTCCCAAAGTAAAGAAACACCATCATTTTTTTTCTAAGAATACAGGCAGGAGAAACACATTAACTTCTGTAAGACAGAACAAAAGGTGCTACAGGAGTATTTTTGACGAGAAAATTCCAATCATGGGAAATATCAACCTTGGCATATACAGCATTTTTTTTCTTCTTCTAGACAAGTTTCACGCAGCAATTGCTCTTTTCAACACCTAACTGAGAAAAGTACAGGTTCAGGAGATTCTGGCATTTAGTCTTCTCGTCATTTCACACTTGGACCATCCTGCGTAAGCTGAAATGCTGTATTCACCTGGCAGTTACTAGCAGTTACTGGTTTCAGAGTAAAAAATTATATGACTAATGTCAGAGTTCCAGTGTAAAAACTTCCACTGAATGTTTGAAAATATCTCATGTAAACTCATTAAATAATCATAGCCAAAAATGGACTGTCGCTCATATACTTTAGATAGAAAACAGTGCTGCCAAAGTTTCTTCTGTTTTTTCTGTCTATACCAATGAAAATAAAAGCTGAACCTGCAAGAATACTTTTTCATTATTGTTTTTAATCTAATTGCTTGATGAGCTCTAATAGATTGGACAGAACTCATTTCTCTTTTCTGATACTCAGGTTTCACAACCATCATACTGACATGAGTTTATGCAAAAGAAGGCAACAATTATAATGTCCATAATATGCATAAAATTAATTAATCTGCTTTATAATTTATCTTATTAATGTGATAATTCTGAAACATGAACTTGAAAGGATGATGCTTATATCTGAGGATATAAATGTCTTGTTTGTAAAACAATATTAAGTAAACCTCAGAGACATACTGACAACTTTTTGAAAATCTTGTCAGATTCTTATTAATTAAATCTGAGGATATCACAGCAATACTTCTAATGCTTAAAACTGTTTCTAGAAGACAATTAATGACCTCAGCTTTTAATTTGATGCTAAAGAACGTATCTTAAGGAAGCTGGATGAATTTCAGACTACAAGAGAAAGGATAAAGAATATTTTAGGTGTCTTAAAGGTAAATCTGCTTGGGAAATTAATCTTCATAGCCTAGTTCACCATCCTGTAGTAACTCTTCCATGTAGATTACCTTGAAGTACACTAAACAGAGACTAGCTCAAGCAATGGCATTTTTAAATGACTTATTCTCAGAGTTAACACTTTCAGTTATTTACTCTCAGAGTTAATATTGTTCCAACAGGAATGCAACCTGTGAATACAACACCCAAGCTAGCCTGCTGTGCTGAGGTATGTATGGGCTTATAATGCCAGGCTCTGATTTTAGCAAGAAAAAGCTCATTTACTACCTCATAAATCATTATAAGAGGACCTTCCATTTTCAAGACAGCTTTCACTGTTAAAGAGATATTCAGATAGTGCAGTTATGAGTTCTGCATAACCCCCTAGCTAAATAATATTCCATTCCTTTTATGCTAGTTTATCATGAAGACAAAATACTTCTTCATTTCCTTCGTTAGAAATAACATCCCTACGCTCACACCTGTTTTATCTGGAGCACTGAGGAGAAAAAAGGAAGCAATTCCTTATCATCAAATTTACATGACTTCTGAATATGCCTCTGGGTGATGCATCTAACAAGACAAGGACAAGAAGTATGGTATAATTCTTCACAGGACATTCCTCATTAAGTTAGTTGAAATAAATCAAGTACCCAGATGAGCTTAGCACAAGACAGTGCCCTTTAAAACTGGAAAATAGGTGCCTAGCCATAAATTTGGTCTTCATTGTATTAGCTTGCAGTCTCTGAACAGGAGTTTGGAAGTCTCTTTCTGTATAATAAGTACTGTAACTGCACAAGCTACATTTATCACAGAAAAGAAGTTATGATGACAGAGGGCACAGTCACATATTATTGAAAGCAAAATAGGGATTAGAGGGGAGGAAATGAGGGCTGCACAATCACACCACCTAGGAGCTGAGTCTTTTGTAAATCCAGGTCTGTCTGTAGCACTACATATTTACATTGTATTCTCTCACTAAGCACATTTTCTCCTTACAAAAAAAGTCAAAGGTGGGGAATAAAAAAAGGATGGCTTTAAAAATAACTGTAACATTAGCTACCAAAAAAGAGAGCTCAAAGTGAGTTCTCGCAAACTAGGCATGACCCCCAGACAGGTGATGCATCAAGCAGGATTTAAGAGTAGAGATGTGAGTAAAACTTGGAAAGGAGTTGGAGGAAAACTCTCCTAAGCATTAAAGATAGCATACCATGAGGTACAAACCCAGGATCACTAAAAACAGGAGATGAAATAAGCCCACCAACTATGAGGAAATTCAGTCCTATGTGCTTACCCGGATTAGTGTAAGGATGATGTGTGCACCACAGAGAATGAACGTCTTCATCTAAGTCCCAGGATCTGCCTAGCCTGGTATCAGATTCTCTGTTTTCAATCCCTGCACAAATAATCATAACCTCACTGTTTCTCTCTATGGAGATATTAAGTCAGCAACACAAGAACTTATTTACTTATCCGGAAAAATGACAAGAAGGTTGTTGGAAGATTTGCAAATTTTTAGATAATGTGAGCATGCTTTAGCCTGAGCTAACGAATTCCTTTGTATAGCCCAGCTGGAGACTTTTAAACAATACTGAGAGGATTTCCATGTAGGCAAGACCTTAAAAAAGGGACACATTCATAGAATTAACAGGTTGTGGCAGTAAGGACATGAAATGACATATGTATATACAAAAATATTTTATTAACTGTTATTTATGACAACCATTTTATCATTATTGCTTATTTATTATAACTACTTTTGAATCTATATATATTTGCTTCCTTTTTCTAATCTCAAATTGAATTTTCTATCACAGTGCCTATGATTTTAGATGTTTCCTGTAACTAAAGAAAAAGAGCACATGGAATGTTATCCTAACAACCTCGCTTATTTCAGAGGAAGGACAACATTTTACCTTTGTCTGAATGACAATTCCTAAACCATAAGTTCAGCCTTAAAGAGCAGAGAGTGGATGACAACTTCATCTGCTGTCAAGCCTCCCAGGTTGGTTGACAGCTGAACGATGGACAAAGGATATAGTATGCAAGCAAGGACTTCATGCAAACCTTACAGAATCTATGTAGGTCAATCTTGGTAAGCAATCTGACAACTGCACAAGTATACTATTTCCTTCCTCTCTACTCTGGATATAAAAAAAGGATATTATGTGATGCAAAAGATGCTAAAAACACATAAGCAATTCCATTGTTCAGTTTCCTGCTACATGTATGACTGGCCACTCTGAGCTTACAATTTTTCTAGAAGAACTGTGATTACCTATTTTTTGTTTATACTGAGATTGATTTTTATATAAAGACATATTATTAAATCTCTAAACTGGAAGAGGAGGTAGTAAGAAAAAAATAGTTCTCATTTGGTTATTATTAAGGAAACCAAAGTTTGCTGACTTTCTCTTCTTTATAGTAAGAATCAGGCAGACTATTACCATTCTCAACCCCATCAGAAATTTTACCACTATGACAGTGAAAGAATGCTGCAATGTCTAAGGAAGCATCTTTGTGATTCCATATATCAAGAATTATTTCACTCTGAAATGTGAATCCCCGAAAGGATTCTATGGAGTTTGCAGGTCACTGGTGATGGAAAGGATAAATAGAAGTGACATTAGACACGCACACACACTTCTACCAAGTTACTCTCCAACATATTATCAAAAGATTCAGATTGTAAATTAGTAACTTGCTGTTATTAAAATCCTAGCCCACAAAAGCAAAGTAAATTTTATAAGTTTAATAACATCTTTCTACTGCTATTTATAACTTCATAGTAATAGTGGCCTCTCATATGATACATAAACATTAACTGACATTAATGGCTTTTTGAAATGTCCTTGCTGATACTCCTAACAGTCTTGTAGACTTAGATTACCATAGAAGCCAAAGGCTCCAATTAAGACCAAGAGCCCTTTTGTGCTAGGCACAGAGCAAACATATTCTGTTCTGAAGAATGTATAAGCTAAAAAATGAGAGATGCTTGAGGGTTGAAAAATAAAAAATGAGGGTTGAAACATGAAAGGTATAACTCAACATTTACAAATCATTACTGGTATATTAAAAGATTGTGAAATATTCGTATCTGCTCCTTTAGCTGCCATAATTCATTAAAGCAGAAACATCTGAAAACCGAACTTGTTCGTGTCCTATATAATATTGTTCATTTGGTTTTCTTCCCTTTGATCAAAAAGATAAACAGTTTATCTCATTTTTGCTTTGGCACAATGCTATTCTGTCTAAAGCATGACAGCAGAAAAATGAGTTTCTTTAAGACATTTTCATCAAAAATAAAGAGTCCTCTAGGACAATATTTATATACATAAAAGTACAACAAACCCAAAGTGACTACTTTATGACAATGGTGAAAGGTAAGACATCTTTTGCTGAAAAAAATATTTTGCTGAATCAGGATCTTAATCATATTATCCCAATCTATTACCAAATCAATCCACAAATGCCAGCTAGTTCCATATACCTTTTTCTTTCTATTAGTCCAAACTTACATTGACCTCAGGTTGCCCAAATCACTGTACCAGACAATTGTTTGTGGGCTAAGGTGAGAATCTGATCAATGAACAAATCCAGATCTGAATACTTTGGGGGTTTTCATTTGTACGGTTATTTTTTACTTTGGTCAGCTCACCTGTTTTATGTAAAATAAATTATGAATTACATTCTTCAACAGATTTATAAATGTATATTATAAACAATGTACTGATAGTATGTAAACACTTTCTTAATAATCACTCTGGGTGGCTGCAATATTAAGCATTTACTTCCATAATAGATTTCCAGTTTCTGTATTATTTAAACATCACTTTCACTTTTTAGGCACTCAGAAGTTGAACTGCAGCTTTTAATAATGTTTAATGAACAAGCAATTTCTTTAAGGAGGGTAGTGTCATTTCTAAACTATTTTTATTCACTGGAATGAGCCAGAAATTCCCATTTTTCCTTGATTACCAAACCTACAATTATTTTATTTTAAAATGATAAGATTTTCAAGGTTTCATAATCTTAAAATAATTTATATGCCATATACATATTATGTATGTGGGCTGTAATGATGTAATAATAACCACACAAAATTAATCCTTTATAATTAGTAATAATTAATCACATACTATTAATTAATAAAATAATAAAATTTGGTGATCTTACTACAATATTAATTTCCTGTCAGTGAATAAAATGAGGCTCCTTTATATGACATGGTGGTGGTCTGACTGGTGGTACTAAGCAGCTGCCCCTGCAGGGCTGTGGAGGATGCTCTGGCACCTGGACTGTCATATCTATTATGATCAGTCCTAGCTCCAGCCTTGCATAGGCCAAGGCTACTCACTCCCAAAGCCACAGCTGAGTGGCTCAGATGGCAAATCACCAGCACTCACAGCAGGACTGGTGGAGGGGGAATTATTATCTACCAGCTGAAGAATAACCACTATTGGGCCATTAATATCTCAATGCACAAGGTCACCACATGGTGCCGAGCGATGAGCAGGCAGTAGTTCTTGTGTCATAGAACATTCATTTTTACATATCCATTTTGTTCCAGAAATGGGTCAGTTTGATGCCAGGAAATCTTATTACATCTCTCATCTGAATCCGTGGCACAAGCAGCTTTGTGTCGGTAAATTCACTGCCATCACAGTGGAGCTGTGTGAAGTAATATACCACCAGGGTACACCCTGTCTGGGCTTTCAAACATCAAAGCCTTCAAGCCAAACCATATACCTAAATGTACCAAGACCAGTAAGACACATTTCCAATTGTAATCACAGAAAGTAATACTCCATTATTTCCCACACCCTCAGTAGTCACTGCAAGTACATACAATAGAGAAGCTCCTTGTCCAAGTGCTTCCAAAGCAATCTTCCCAAGACACGTGTGGGCATGCCAACATTCCAGCATCAAAGACAGGAGCACAGCCTCAGCAGTCACAGCTCCGATGATGAAGGTGACATCCAACACCACACACATGCTTTTCCAGAGGACACATTAATGTCTAGTACTGTAGCTCTGAGCACTATTTTGGCGTGCTGTTCTTTCTCCTTAGAACTGGGGGATATGACTATACCAGTAAATTAAAGACACCCTTGACTCTTCCCTGCCATAAAGGCCAACTGGCACTAAATGACCCTCTATTACTTAGGTCTCACACTCTACAAAAATGTAGAAAATGGACAAAGGGCAAAAAAGCAAAGCAGCAGTTTGGAAAGAGAAAATTAGGAGAAAATGAGTAAACATACTGGAAGTGGTGGCTGCTTTCCAGAGGTTTCATGGTAGGTTGGAGAAAGGGTCTGGCAGGACCTCATGGAGTTCAACAAAGACAAATAGGAAGTTTCTCACCTGCAGAGGAGTATTTCACACAGTTGAAAACAAGTGAGTCTTGGGTACATGACAGGGAGCTGAAGATAACCAAGCCAAGTCAGGCCTCTCTGAGCCAAGACAGGCCTCAGTATAATGCTGCTAATCATCATAGCAAAGTACAGGGAACTGGTAAATCAAGATTGGCTTTGATGTAGCTTTCCTAACCCTGTACAAACATATTTGTCATTGTGGCAAGATAAGGACTAACCAAATGGCTAGTCACAAATGCGAGACCTCAGTATAGGAAATTATGAACTAAAATAAATCAATTTAACAAATTTCTGATTGCAGGCCATTAATAAAATACAGGGAAATATTGCAATAACAGTGCCTTGGTAAGGCAGCTGTGGCATGAGGGCCACCTACACCCTCTCATACCAGGTGCCAGGAGTGTGGGCCTTGAGGGCCAAGAGAGGAGCACTGAGGACCTTAATGGATTGGGACAACTCAGGGATTTGCTGCTATAACCGTACCACCGTGCTGCTTATGGTTCAAACTAACGTTGCTAATGTTTGTTACAGCTATCTACTGCCATTTCCATTGGTACTCAATAGTTATCTCACAGTTATCTCATTTGTTCTCCCTTAAGTACTGCATAGTTAAATATTGCTAAGACATAACTGCATCTGCTACTGCCATGCTTGAGTTCTTATATTTACACATTACAGTTTGCATACACAGTTAAAAATAATCACATATAAAGCACACAGTCACAGCCTCTTTCCTTGCTGGATATCACTGCTGCATCCTCCTGTTCTTTCCCAGTACCAAAGAAGAATCCAGTGGGTAATGGTGCATGCAATGATGTTTTCAGCTATGCTGTGTGGACCACTGAGACAGGTGCTAGAAGACTTGGCATTCTAGGTAGAGTCATTTATGAGGCAGATCATCAGTAACACACGTATACAGGCCCTAGAAAGCACCTTAAAGACTAGATACACTTGAAGAAATACCAGGTGGGTGCTTTCACAGAAAAACTAAAGGTGTTCACGTGACTAATAAATTTGGAGAGCTGGGGAACTTGGCCTTAAAAGCATTGGCAAGGCTACATGCCTAAGGAACAGGGTAGTTGTGCATCTCATTTACCAGAAATAAATTCCATTCCAGTAAGTTTCTGTCAAAGGAAATAGTCATGAGAACAATTTTGCTGAAAAGAAGTTGTATTTTCATATTGTTACCATTTCATGAAGGCCAGTATTCCTTTATTTTCATGGATTTCCTTGTCCAGCATTCCTACTTTAGTGTCAGTTAATTCCCATTTATTATACCGCCAGTTATCTCAGACATCTGCATCTCCCCCCACTCTATGCAGTGTGCCAACGCTGATGAAAAGGAAGCACTTGTGTGGAGGAAGGAGCAAAGGAATCTTCCGACATCTGAGACTGCTAATGAGACTAACAAAGAGCAAAGTTTATATAGGCAGTTTAGTGAGGCAGACTTTTCTAAAAACATTTGCTTTGGATCCAACCTTTGCCAAGAGCAACTAGAAGCAATTGTCACTCAGTGGCTCTTCTTGTATTGAAAGGCACTGAGTTTAGGTGAGTTATTTCCAAAGTGCAGGGTCCTGAGTCACGCTGCCACACTAGTCTAATTGGCTGTGATGATTTGACCCTGGCTGGATGCCAGGTGCACAAAGCTGCTGTATCACTTCCCTCCTCAACTGGACAGGGGAGAAAAAATATAACAAAAGTCTTGTGAGTTGAGATAAGGACAGGGAGAGATCACTCACCAATTACTGTCATGGGTAAAAAAACCTCCACTTAGGGAAAATAATTAAATTTATTATCAATCAAAATCAGAGCAGGATAATGAGAATTAAAATCCTAAAAAAACCACCTTCCTCCTGCCCCCACTCCTACAGGCTTAGCTTTATTGCAGGTTCTCTATCTCCTCCTCCACAACTGTTCAGGGAGACAGGGAATGAGGGTTATGGTCAGTTCATCACATGTTGTTTCTGCCACTGCTTTCTGCTCAGGGAGAGGAGTCCTTCCCCTGCTCCAGTGTGGGTTCCCTCACAGGGGAGACAGTCCTCCAAGAACTTCTCCAGCATGATTCCTTCCCATGGGCTGCAGCTGTTCACAAACTGCTCCAGCATGGGTCCCTTTCCATGGGGTGCAGTCCTTCAAGAAGGCAGGGGTCTCCTGCCTGGGCTGCAAGTGGCTCTCTGCACACCCACAGACCTCCATGGGCTGCAGGGGGACAGCCTGCTTCACCACGGTCTTCACCACAGGCTGCAGAGGAAACTCAGCTCTGACATCTGGAGCACCTCCTGCCCCTCCTTCTGCACTGACCTTGGTGCTGCAGAGCTGTTTCTCTCACATGTTCTCAGTCCTCTCTTCTCTGGCTATAATTACTTCTCTGCAATAACTTTTTTTCCTTCTCAAATATGTTATCACAGAGGCATTACTACCATTTCTGATGGGCTCAGCCTTGGCCAGCAGTGGGTCCATCTTGGAGCCAACTGGCGTTGGCTCTGTCAGACATGGGGAAGCTTCTGGCAGTTTCTCATAGAAGCCACCTGTGTATCCCTGACCCGCTACCAAAACCTGGCCATGCAAACCCAACACTCTGGCCTTTTTGGCTGATCTCTGAAAAGATCTAGGGCAAGCAGCAGGAAAGTGTTCTAAAGTCTAAGCTGACTGCCACAGGAGAGCTAAGACATGAAAAATGGGAAAATTTTTATGGGATTCTAGACAGTGGATCTATCATTCCTTAAGGTTATTTCATTGGATTATACATGAGCCTTAATGATCATTGTGTTATTTTATTTTGCATATTAAATCCAATTTTTTTCTGACAATTCCTGGTACTTCTATTTGTACTGGGTTGAAAGAAAATCTATATTCTGCACTGGTAAAAAATCTATTCATTTCTGAGAAAGTCTTACTAAACTGATAGACAGCAACAGTTCTCAATAGCTCACATCTCTCATTGTCTTACTGTTTCATGGAACCTTACTATTTCATAAATATGGAACAGCTGTTGTTTCTAGACGCGATTAAAGAATGTTACATGAATCTCAGAAAGATGGAGAGATAAGACAACCAAGAATTTCTCTTTAGAAAAATTGTTTCATATTATCAAAAGTTACTTGAGCCATTTCAAAGAAATTCTGCTTCAGAAACAAACAGAATTATTCACATTTTCATTCTGGGTTAAATTTTAAAACCTAGGTTTATCTCACTTCACAATGGCAAAATTTTGCAAAGTTGCTATATTTGCCATAACACAGAAAATTAAAATTCTACCCAGGACCACAAATATACATAAGACAACTTGGTTGAATTCTTGATTTTTCTTTTTAAAGAAACAACCTTTGTGGGTTATTGGTTACAGAAAGTGGGAATAGAGGGTAAGACTTAGTGAGAAGCAGATTCTACTCATCTTTTTCATTTGAATAACTCCAGTAGCCAGTAAGTCTTTATTTAAATATAGTTTTCAAAGACACAACTATATAAAAAAGATGGGTGGGACTGTAGCATCCAGGCAATTTCCTGGATTCAAGAAGTACAAATTAAGTTCATTTGTATCACAGGCTTCATTGTGTGACTATGTGTGTGTTATTTGCACTTCTCAGTACCTAATGTATAACAAACACCACAAGCACTGTGACAAGGAAAACATATTAATGAGGGTAAGAAATTGAGGGAAAAGCCATACAGAAGCTGATGGCTGTGTGGCACATACCTATCACTAATATCTTTGAAAAGCTCCTTTTGCAGACTAAATTCATGCTTCGAGTACAATAATAATGTGTTACCTTAACAGATGTTACTAAATGTCATTATATACAAGAAATATACTAATTATCTGGATATTATGGATCCATACAAGTTTGAATAACTGACATAATATAAAAACTAAATTTGTGACATTTAAATTAGAGAATGATGAAACATAAATTGCCAAAGTGACAAAATTAGTCTCTATTCATCTAGAATGAGACAATTAGTCTCTACAGAGCTGCTTTTCTGCCAAATTCATTTTTGTAAACTGACACGGATGGAACCGTGCAGCTCTTCTAACATGAAACCTGACAAATTCAGCCCTATTTCCTCCTTCTGTTTACCTAATCCCTTGTTCATAGACTCCCTGAGCTCTGAAAAGGTGTAGATTGATTGTGATATCATGTGTCTAAGGGAAAAATACATTCTTGGGTCCCAAACACTGCGCGCATCTGGGTTCTGTTGTAAAGCTACTTCTCATTTCTACAATTAGTATTCCTGACACCAGAAATATATTACAAAAATACATATAAATTTACAAGAATTTTATTCAAGATAATGATACAGAAGTATGAAAGGGGGCTTCTGTCATTGAATGCAGATGACAACTAAAGATAAATGATCATTTAAAAAGATGGTCTCTGGGTAAGTAGTTCTGTGGTTGCTCTAAGTCTGAGGAAACTGATCTCTCCTGCAGCTTGTCAGAACAGGAGTGAATACTGACCATTTTGGTTCATTTAAACAGCATAAATGAATAAACATGTGAAGGGAATGGGCTGAGCTGAAGAAAATGCATTATTCATGCAGTTAACAACACTTACTCATGCTTAGTATAAACTGAAACCTGAAGTGCAAATCTAGGACACTGAGAAGATTTTCAATCATGCTGAGTTATATTTAAATTCAATCTATGCCAGAAATTCTGAGTTCATTTCATGTTTTCACATCAGCACTGAAGCATTTCACGCTTTCTTTTACTGGCTACACTTCGGGAAACATAAATTATGAATGTAGCAGTTTTTGCAAATGAATGCTAATAAATGCTAGGTGGATTTAATTTGAGATGCAGTGGACATGAAATTAAGTGAAATGTATAGCACTGGTGATTAGTTTAATTCCATCTGACACCTCCTGAAGAAAAATATTTTGATCACAACAAAACTGAAAAATGAGCAAGTTTTCTGAGTGAGGAAAAAAAAGTTGTATTTGCAATTCTATTTTCTTCAACAAAACACTCTTATAACACCATTTCTGATATGTTCTGATATAACAGTTTGAGTTAACTCAAAACTGTGAAGACAATTTTTAGAACATGATACCTGACTTTTTGCAATCCATGTTGTTCTAATCTCTCAGCAATTCTTATTTTCAAAATATGGAAATCATGCTGAACTCCTACATGGAGCCACTGAAAAAGCTAATTGGCATTTGCAAAGTGGAAAAATCTTCTTTTCTGTTTTGCATATTCAGGCATCTGTAATGACACTGTTCCCAAAGATACATAAAAACTTCATCCTCTGACTTCTCTTGGTCTTAATTACCTAAGGAGTATGTGCCGGGGGGGGGGGGGTATGAAGAGAACAGACATAGCTATGGTCTTAAGGAAGAGTTTAATTCAGTGAAAGAATCTGAATCCACAAATTAAGAAAAGTCATAGTAATTTCACCTCGCTAAACCTGCTTCCTTCAGGTAAGATTTCCCCAGATAAGATTTTTATATCTGAGTGTGTAGTGGGTTGACCCTGTCTGCACACCAGGTACCCACTAAAGCCTCTTTCTCACTCTCCCTCTGCAACTGGACAGAGGAGAGAGAAAAAAAACAGCTAAGGATTCATGAGTTGAGATAGCTGGGAGAGGTCACTTACTGATTACCTGCATGGGCAAAACAGACTCAAAGTGGGGATAGTACTTAAATTTATTACTAACAGGATAAGAGCCAAAGACTGAGAAATAAAACAGTCTTAAAAACACCTTCCCCCCACCCCTCCTTCCTTCCATGTTCTTCCTCCTCCAGAGGTGCAGGGGGACAAGGAATGGGGGTTGCGGTCAGTTGTTGTTTCTGCCACTGCTCAGAGACAGGAATCCTTCCCCTGCTCCCGTGGGGTCCCTCCCACGGGAGACAGTCCTTGATAGACCCAGTGTGAGTCCATCCCTCAGGCAGCAGTTCTTCCCAAACTGCTGTCCCATGAGTCACTCCTCCATGGGGTGCAGTCCCTCATGAATGAGCTGTACCGACATTGGTCCCCCACAGGAGCTGCAAGTCCTACCCGGGAAAAATCTGCTCCACTGTGGGCTTCCCTCTCCACGGGCTGCAGGTCTCCAGCAGGACCCCTCTCCATCCTGGGCTTCCCACGGGGTCACAGCCTCCTTCATGCATCCACCTGCTCCAGCATGGGCTCCTCCATGGGCTGCAGGTGGGTCTCTGCACCCCGATGGTCCTCCATGGGCTGCAGAGGCACAGCTGCTCCACCATGGGCTGCACCACGGGCTGCAGGGCCTCAGCTCTGGTGCCTGGAGCACCTCCTGCCCCTCCTTCTGCACTGACCTCGGTGTCTACATTGTTATTCCCATGTTCTCACTCCACTCTTCCCTGGCTGGAATTCTTTCTGCGCAACAACCTTCTGTTCTTAAATATGTTATCACAGAGGCGTTACTATCACTCCTAATTGGCTCGGCCTTGGCCAGCCAAGGAAGGAAGGCAGGAAGTCCGTCCAGGAGCCGTCTGGCATTGGCTCCATGGAATAGGGGAAGCTTCTAGCAGCTTCTAACAGAAGCCATCCCTGTACCGCCCCCCCTGCCATTACCAAAACCCAGCCACAGAAACCCTCTACATAGTGCTAAGACCATTTGAAGGCCAAGCATTGCAGGTGAGCTACTACAGCCCTTAATACAGCTCCTGTTTCTATTGACACAACTACAAAATAATTTGTACTGAATGCAAGCAGTTCAGCCACCTCCTCTCCTCTCACAAACCTATGAAACACCACGAATGTGCAAGTAAGAAATCTGAAACAGCAATTCTTTTTCTTACTCTAAATGTATCACAGTTTGCAATTAACCTCACAGGCCTTTGATTTCTGGTATTTGTGACAGGATATTGTGTGCATAGCACAACAGAGCAGAAACACCAACCTTAAATGCAGCATAAGGTACTTTAGCATAAAATTGTACCTGGACCATTCCGTTTGCTGTCACATAAACTATCACTACTTCTGTAATAAGAAAGAGAATATGAATCCACTGTGTTGTTTCTCCATGGTTTGTTTTTTCCACTGAACAAGTCAATTTAGCTTTATGTAATTGCCATTAGGAAAACGAACTTGACAATGAAAAATCCACAGACAGATCCAGAAGGACTATTATCAGACTGGAAATTCTTTTTCTTTTGAGATTTTTCCAGTCCTTAGAGAGCAAAGCAGCTGTTGCTGAGAAGTTACTTTAATTTACTTCCACACTGGCCTTCAGGGGACTGAACAAGAACTCTGAAAGAGCATAAATAAGACCAGGACTCCTGAGGCTGGAAAGGAATCAAACCCTACTCCAGAGGACTTTGCACAGTTTATCTCCCAAGAAGAGTGTTAGGCAAAAGTTCTCAGTCAGAAAATGTGTTATAGTTTCAGAACAGTGAAATAGGCAATAGTCAGATGTCATGGCCAGTCTTCGCGAACGAAGATTTGGGAAAGGTCATTACCCTTCGAGCCTGCGCAGTGGATTTTTTAGGTGAGACACAGTGTGCGCTGAACTGAGCCCACCCTTTAATCCTGAGGTTCATCTGCTGGGGCCAAGCAAGCTTGGACAGTGGCAGCGAGGTCCTCAGGACGTAGGTTTGTTTAGAGTGACCTTCTCTTAGCTGGATGGCCTTACAGGGCTGACGAGCTCCATCTGCCCAGGGAAGTCCCCTGACCGGGAACCAAACTCAGGCTGTGGCGGTGAGAGCGCCGCATCCTAACCACTAGACCACCAGGGGGCCCCCAACAGTCAGATGTAAACACCTTATAATGGATTAGTCACTCACAAGTTTGAGTGATGCAACAGGCAACTCTGAATTTCTCTTGTGCAGACAATGCCTACACAACTGAGACCCATTTCTGAATCTATTTCAGATCTGAAAGGATGTAGTGAAAATATCATGCCACACTTTGCTTTCTAAACAACAAATTCAGCCTGGCCAAAGTCTGTTTGTAACAGCAAATAGAATACTAACTGATGCAAGGTTTAAAGCTTCACAGCTTCCTCACCTCCAAAGAGAAGTACGTACTGCGGTAATATGATTACAGAACTTCCAGCAGCTAGCACAGCATTCAGACAAGTATATTATTGGCAGCAGCTGCTCAAACAAGTGCTCACCTCACTGTGCTCACCATAGCCCAGCAATTGAAGGAATGAGAAATTATGTCTTTTCTGAGTCAGCCTTTTCTGAAAGCACAGTATGCTTCCATAACAATCCAACTACTTGCTGAACAAATAAAGTTGGCAATTTGACAAACCCTTTAAAGGTTATTTAAATATATCAAGGTTATTTCATCACTGGAAAGAAAGACTTTAACGGTCTGGATATAACCAAGTTAGCACTTAAGCCACTAACCTTCCAAAGTACTAAGCATTTCACCAAGTTATCATCCAACCTAAAACGGGTGAAGATTAAAATGGTAAAATGCTAAGATAAGGCTTTTGTGAGAATTAATCTGACACAATTTAATTATGCATATACATATAAATCCATTGTACCTACAGTCCAACAAAACAGAAGAGAACAAAGTCTAAGAAAGCAGAGGCTTAGCAGCTTCTCTCAGGAAGCTTTCTCTAAGACCACTTCTCTTCCTGTTGCTTGATTGGGCACCTTTTATATCTTCCTGCCTTAGAAAACATTTTTACATGGTGGCCAGCTGTCCTAGCATGTAAAGGATTACAATCTAAAGCATCTTATGATTATATAGATAAATTACACAATGAAAATTAAATGTACCTGAATGGATGAGAACTTCCAGTAATAATATCAAAACTTATTTGATAGAGCACCACCTGGGGGAAAAAAAAAAGAAAGAAAAAGAGAGTTACAAAAATGCATCATATTACCTGAAAGACCATGGGTCAAATTGGTAAGAAAATAGTTGGATTGCCACAGGTTTTTAAAACAAATACCTATATGAAAATATCTGTGCATTATGAATACACATGTAAGTAAATTCTGGATACAGCACATTCATTTGCTATTATATCAGCTAAGTCTAATTTACAACACTTGACTTCTAGGCTGTGCTTTACACATCCCTGCACAAGAGGGAAAATATAAAATCACCATTTGTGCTCTTTGTGGCATAGGTTTCTAACACAGACATATGGTAGGAAAACAAATACATAAAAACTCACATATTTTCCTATGTTTCCATATTCATATTTTGCAAACATAATGAATTTATAGTTATATAATTTCTTAATCTTGATTTCCAATTCCACCCATATAAGTATACTGACATACTCCAGTATTATTTGAAATCCCGATCTCAGTTTTGATGCAGCTTTCTTACTAAACTAATTTTAGGGCAGAAAAAGTTGTTTACCAGTTATTTCTCACAACAGGATGGGATTTTAAAATACCATTATCCTTTGAGACCGTCATAAAGTGCCAACACAGTTCCAAGGAAGTCATCATAGCTGTTCATTAGTATCATCTGAAGATCTGGACCTTACATTAGTTTTGAAAATCCAGTATATCTAAATTTATGCCTCTTCATTGTTTATGGCCTTTCCATGTCCCAGTTGCTACAATTCTACTGGACCAGCACAACAAGGTTTCATGCAAAACATTCGTATATGCTATTCCTCCATCAGCTCACCACTTTACACATGCAAGAATAATGACTACAACAGAAAACCAGCAATGGTTCCCTTGACAGTTTTGGTGGCTAGCAAGCTCCATAGATAGATCTGTCAGATCATTTGGAAACCTCAAACCAGTCGTAAAGGTATTTTTGATGCAAAAATGAAACCTCAAACTACAATGGGTTAAAAAATCTGAAAGTAAGGGGAAAAAATTTTAGAAATCCCTCCCTCTTTCCTCTTTTTCCTAGTCTCCTGAATAGGTAATTGGATTAGTTCAGTCAAAATTTTAAACTGAAAATTTCATTAGACCTTCTGAATCTCCATCATTTTTCACTCTAGTTAAAATGAAGACTTTTTGAAAAGCACTACTGTAAAGAAACTGAAAATTAAGTCGAGAAAACAACTCAGCAAAAACCAGCCTCTTTCAGAAAAAGCCTTTGGTTCTTATGAATTTATATTATCTTATGATAAGGCATTTGCAATAGAATTCTATTTGACAGGAAAATGCTATAACACGGTTTTGCCATGGCGGAGGAAAATCTGGAATACTGAGAATGCAAACAAAAAATCTTCTAAGATGCCTTGTAAGATACTGTAGGAATCAGTTTCTTTCTAATTGCCAGGTGATGATATCCTAGATGTTGGGGTTTTTTTAAAATATAGGCACATAAGAATCACTTAGACATTTACATCTAAAATTCTCTTTTTACCTAGAAAAAAACCTAGCTGCCAGTATTGTATGCTGGCTAGATGTGCTGAGTGCATCCAATATTACCAATATTCTTCTGCTTCAGCAAATTACTTTATTAAATTTTCCTGGCAAGAGTTTACTCTGTATGAAAAATGGATGTATTTGATGCACTTCCAAATTGTTAAGTGACGAGTTCTTTACAATTCTTTAAAAGATTTCAAAGGACAAAGATACAGGGGGGAAAAAACTAGCAGATTTTTCACTAGGATGTCTTTGTTGAATAAAACACATTACCACAGGTTATTTCACAGCCTGAACACATCATTGTTTTCTCAAATGAAGCCATAGGGTTGGCCTTTGTGGCCTGGAGGAAAGGCAACTTACAACACTTAATGAATCCTCAGCACACTGGCATTTTTTCACTAAATACTGTGCAAGTATTTCCAAAGTCAAATCCCATTGGCTGTATTTCACTCAGAGTCTTTTCGGGGGTTCTTGTTGCTCTTTCAGAGCAATAAAAAGATCAGCGGAGGTACACTGATGAAATAATGTAAAAATGCCCACAAGAAATGCCTGTAACTTCACTAGACTGAGATATGTTATTTTCTCATAGTATTGGCAAAGGTAAATTATAACTTGAAATACTAGTTGCAAGTTTTGAGATTTACATTTCATTCAATCAGAATTTGAATGCATGTAAACACAAATCTCCTAACTTCTCTGTAATAGGGAAACTGCACCACAGCAGTTTTAACAATCTTTGTCAATGTAATTATCTAAGCTGAAAGACCAACCTTGAAAACTGTGTGCAGGCTAATCAGTCAGAACAGAAGGTTTTAGCAGCATAATTTCCAATTAATCACATAATCATAGAATCCTTTAGGTTGGAAAAGAACTCTAAGATCAACAAGTCCTACCATAATCATGTTTTCTCCTGCACATTACACAGACATGCAAAGTAACTACAGCCTAATAGTTCAGGATTCTGACTTCTCAAAGAACGTGTTTTACCATGGTTTCTCCTGTATGAACAGTAGGAGGAAAAGCAGTGAGGAAAGCAATGTTTGGTATATCTATTATTTATGATTGGGGGGAAAAAAACATAACCAACAAAGACAAATTTACATATGCATGACGATGATTGAGTGAAGAGTAGATTGACTATAAAGATGTACAAACTACAGAGATGTACAAACTGCATCACACATACAGAAAATAATTTCAGGAACTCAAAGTGACAGCTTCCTTTTCTGGATTTTTGAAAACAAGTTCTAGTAACTAGTCTGACATCTAATCAGTTACAAAGTTCCCCTACAAATAAAACTGATTTAGCACTTCAAATTTCCACAGGAAACAAAGGCATTTCAAAATCTGACCTCATTTCAATTCATAATAAATCTGGGTACTCTCAATATTTCCTTTGAAATACAATTAAAAATGCTGTGATAAAAGTGATTTTAAGCTTATAATTATCTTTTTCTACTACAGGTACATACAGGTACATATTATATATGTTATTAGATGCTGTCAATGCATAGTATTGTTTATATTATCAAGCTGTCATATTACATCATGACATACCAAATAGTCCAGTGTTCTGTTTTGATATTATTTTTATATTCTTTTCATTTAAAAGCAAAAGCAATTGCTACATTGTTTATAATGAAAGCACTTATTTTTGAAACTAGGGCTGTCTAGCATTTTAAGAACTGTGGCTTGGTATGAGTTTTGAGGCTCCCAGAAATCAAATTCACCATTTCCTGGAGATGGACAGACTCAGCAGTAGTTTGCAGAACTAGATGCTCAGCATAACTGTATGAAAACTTTACAGACCTGAGACAAATTCATCCTTCAGCTCATACAGTTCGCAGGCCAGAAGTTCAGTAACTGCTATAAATTAGACTCTTTTATTCATGCTGCAATGAGAATGTGCTACTTTGATGCAAAATGTATTGTCTCCCTTTCAGTGCCTAATAGCATTATGAAGAAAACAAGCTTTTGATCTTTCTGAATATTCCCTAGACACATTTGCTTTGAATATCCTAATCTTCATAAAAATATCTGTTACTTTGTCAGATGTTCTTTATCAATCAGCTCTTGCTCTCACAAATAAAGGAGAGATTTCTCACAGCTGAAATATATGGATAATGGATAATCAGAGGCATACACTTGTTATCAAATGATGCAAGCTCTCAGCTCTTCCCAAGATTCATACTGCACACATCTGAGTTCTGCTTAGGCTTTCATTTTGAACAAACTAGTTCCCCTAAAACTGTTAAGGAAACTTTCCTGTCTGACCATCCAGGAGCCACTCTGGCAGTCACACTCACACTACCTGAGCTGGGACCAAGGCCCCTTCGCAGGTACACACTCCACACTCACCCAGTCAGATCAGGTTTCTTTACCAGCTTAACTTCAGCTTTCCCATGGCAGAGCCTCAGACCTCTGGATCCTTTAAGTAATTTAATCATGGTGCAACAACAGAATAACAGCTCCAGCTAGTGCCTCTGAGGAGGGGCCCTGAACAAAAGAAACCTCTGCCTCCTGGAGCTCAACCTGCAGCTCACACTGCAGCTGCATACCGAGCTACCTGCATTAAATGTATTCCTCAACAAAACAATGCTTAGGTGCAGTGCAGAGGTAATTTTTTCCAAGGACTTCAACCTAAATGTAATAATGACAAGATGGCATTAGGGCTGGCTCTTTCCTCCTTCCATAGTCCCCCAATACTATTTCAATAGACTCATGCTCAGCAGAACAGTACTTTCAAACATGTTTCTAATACCCTCACTGTGGTGGGTTGACCCTGTCTAAACGTCAGGTGCCCACCAAAGCCGCACTGTCACTCCCCCCTTTTGCTTAAAAAAAAAGCTCGTGGGTTGAGACAAGGTCAGGGAGAGATCACTCAGCAATTACTGTGATCAGCAAAATGGACTTGACTTGGGGAAATTAGTTTAATTTATTACCAACCAAATCAGAGCAATGTGGTAATGAGAAATAAAACTAAGTCTTAAAACATCTTCCCTCCACCCCTCCCTTCTTCCTGGGCTCAACTTCACTGCTGAATTCTCCACCCTCACCTCCCAGCACTGTAAGAGGATGGGGAATGGGGGCTGTGATCTGTTTATCACTCATTGTCTCTGCTGCTCCTTCCTCCTCAGGGGAGGACTCTTCACACTCCCTCCCCTTCTCCAGCATGGGGTCCTTCCCACGGTAGACAGTTTTCCATGAATATCTCCAACATGAGTCCTTCCCACAGGCTGTAGGGGAATCTCTGCTGTAGTGCCTAAGGCAGAGACCCTGGTATCTGCAGGGCTGTTTCTCTCACATATTCTCACTTCTCTCTTCTCCGGGTGCAGTTGCACATGTTTTTTTCACCTGTTCTTAAAAGTGTTATCCCAGAAGCACTGCCGCTTTTGCTGATGGGCCAACTTGGCCTTGGACAGCAGCAGGTCCATCTTGGAGCCGCTGGCATTGGCTCTGTCAGACATAGGGGAAGTTTCCTGGAGCTTCTCACAAAAGCTATCCCTTTAGGCCCTCTGCTACCAAAACCTTGCCACACAAAACCAACATACTAATTTGCCATGCTCCATGCATGCAGAACATAACCCTGTTAACATCCTATAAAAATGCCACAACCCTTACATGACTGCAGACATTTTCACCAGAAAAAGTACAAGTTAAAATTTATGTCCCAAGAGGGACCAGATGCAGTCAGTAAGATCCAAGATGAATATTCTTCTACATGGATGTAGATAGTCTTATCTAATCGAAACCACCATTATCAACTTACTCCACTACTTGAAGGACAGGGGGTTTCTTCCAGATATTAACCTACACTCACATGTCCTCATGTTATCTATTTGTCCTAGTTATAGGGGCCAGGACCAGTTTATTACTATGTGGGTATAACCAAAACTGTGTATTCTACACCCTCTATGTCAATTCTGATGGACTGTTAATAATGGATCATTTGCAGCAGCTGTCCAGGGCATATCTAATGACTTGGCTGTGATAACTCCTCTCTGGGGAGGAATCAGCACCTTCACACCCAGCCTGAGGGGTCATTGCTGCTAATGGGCCATACTGGACTGACATAACAGGCAGCTGCAACACCTAGACCATCAAAGACTCCAAAAATATCCCACAACTCACAGAGTTAAATCACCCACTGTGAAACTCCCTGCCCTGGGGGACGTACTGGACACTCCCACCTGAACCTGAGCGCATATAATCTTGGGGTTTTGGGACTTTTGGTACCACTCATTGGAGCCAGAGGAGGACCAGAACTCCAACAGGATTGTGACTGCCACTCTCTACAAGACTGCGATCATTACCTCAACAGAACTGCCACCATCATTGGGACCAACAGGTTTTCCTTTCCTTTTACTTTGCACCCAGGGGGGCCACGTGGTGCGCCAATGAACACTGTTCTGTTCTCGTCCCAGGGGGCTGGGTAATACGTCTGTTTTTGTGGCTTAAAACCAGTTTTTCTCTGTATCATTGCATCTATTGTAATTTATTTTTAGTCAATTGTAACTCTGACTTATAATCTCTCTAGAGTTGGGTTAATTTCTCCTGCTAGTTTACTTTTAAACAAGCACACTATTCAAAACCTGATACAAAGAGTTTGACTCTGCTAGTACTGTTGAAATGAGAGACGCTCTGTTCTGGAATGACACAAATTTGAACAGTAGCTACTAGAAGGCTGTAGTCCCTGCTGGAAAATAGGGCAAGGTTTGCAAAAAGCAATGGCAATTCTAACATTAACAGAGAGGAGTGGGTCTTGTAGAGAACAGTACAGGCAGGTTATTTTAAACATCATTAAAATAATGGGGGCTGTTCTGGATATTGTTTCAATGAGAGAGAGGCAGAAAAACAAGAACAAACTCTAAAAAGGTAACATCAAAATGCAGTTATAAAAGCATTCAGGCCTTAATTCCATGCTAAGAGCAATCCTGCCTTATTTCTGCTGCCCCCAGCTGCTCATTCCTATCTGCATCTTTGTTATATACCCAGCATGGCTTCAAAAACACAACCTGACATGGTGGGTAATTGCACAGAAGTGCAAGAAGCTTTGAAAGGGCTTTCCCACCAAACAGTGATCCTGTAAAACTGTGATCTCACAGGATTACCATAAGCAATAACTTTTTTTTAGTGTAAGTGTTGACTGGAATTCTTGAAATTCTAAAAAAATGCATGTATCTTTCTGTGATTAAGGAAAGAATTGTGTTTTGGTTCTCTGGGGCACTTTTAATTATTTGTCAATAAATGTGGGGAATACCCTTAAGATGCGGAATTTCATCTTTTTTCTGACAGAGACAACCTGTATGGACCAGAATTTTATTTCAAAATAAGGTAGCAGCTGATACTGCTTCATGCATAAGCTTTTTATTTTCTTGCTTTTGCACATCTGCATATATCATATGGGAACTTTATTTGCCTCACAGCATAGCGTGTTTTATGAATTGGAATCTCTACCTAAATGCACCATAACAGTGCTCTAAGAGATATCCTTCAACATTTCATTGGTGCAAAAGCAGTTCTGCATCATCTTTAATGAACAGCTTTGTTGATTACAATTTTCAGCATATTATGTAAAACAACTTCACACAGAGCATAATCAGTAAAGCTATAAATTAAAATAAATACAAAATCTTTTTTATAATTTCAAAGAGAATATGAGGAGCAGCTCTGTTTTTTCTAGGTATGTCCATATAATATATATATATATGCTGCTGATCTGGTTCAGTTCTGTGTAACCATGCCAAAAAGAGAAGCATAGCAAAGACATTTGAACTGAAGCAATATTTGCAATACCAGAACTGGAAAAATTACATGGCTCTGTTCCAAGTGCAACACAGCCATTATTCCCAGACACAGCATATTCATTCACTATGAATGAATATTCATTTGGCTGTGAGCAGGCAACTGCCTAACCAGGAGAAGGTAAATGAAATTCAAAGGGTTATTCTCTCTTATGGTACCTGTTGGCACAGCTTCCTGAAAGGACTGGGTAAACATAATAGTAATTTTATTCCTAACAATGCTATCATTAAAATACTTTATATAAGTAACATAGAAAGAACTGCATGGAAATTAATAATAAGGTGTATCAAGAAGAGATGGTTCCTGTCATTATTAGAAATTGATTTTAATTAAAACAGGAAATAATCATGTATCAATAACATCAGTGTTCCTGTTACAAGAGATTTCGTATTTCAGTGGAAGACCAATACAATCTACAATAAACAAATGCATTGGCTTTATCACATACTATTTCCCATTGGTTATATTTGATTTGACTGGGTTAAACTCACTGTGCCCTGATCCAACCTGTACTTCCAAATCACTTTCAAGATGAACAGATACCTAGTGCCAAATTAGTTTGCAGGCAACTCAAATAGTGAGTAAACAAATTAAGGTAATTACTGATAAAATCTCATCTTTAATAGGATATACGTTTGCAGAAAGACAGACTGTTTTGGTAGTGGTCCTAAACTAGCAGAGAAAACCTTCTTTTCTGAAAGACTTTGTGACTATTCATATGATTTTTAATTAATGTTAAAATGTTGCAATTTTTTTAATGATTCTGAAGGAAAATGATTGGGACATTGTGTACCTCCTAAATATGCACGTGAAGATGAGCCACCCACAGTAATTTTTACATCCCAAAAATGGCCTGCAGTACTGAATTGTTTCAGCCACTGAAATACTGGCTGGATTCCAAAGCAACTGAAGTGCCAAAAGACCAAATGGAATTACTTTCAGATTATTATAAAATTCAAAAAGCATTTATAGAATTTCTACTTTTTGTTAAACAGCAATTTTGCCTTCTCTGTTAATACAACAGCTAAAAGTATAGATCTGATGTAGTATGTGACCTAACTGGCTGAAAATCTAATTTACTAAAAAATTAATTCATTTAAAAACCAAAAAGAAAACAATAAATTACAAAAGCCCATGACAGGTTAAATCCTTTCTGGATCTAGTATGAAAAAGCTGAAGAATGGCAAAGGATGAACCATGTTCTCTGTGACCAAAGAAATCCGAAAATTCTGAAACTGCTTTAGTGGTCAATCCACTTCCAAATATTGTAGTGGCTACCAGATCAGGAACTAACCCATTCCTGTTACAACTTTACTGAGCTCTGGAACAACAGAGAACACAAATCAAACATTTAAAGGAGATTTAACAAAAACAGTAGAGATCAACAAAAATTGTCATCTATTGTTATGCAGTATTCTCATAGTTGAATTCTTCTGAAGCTAATCCTGAATACCAGATGCAGCTACAAGTGCATGTTATAATGGGCAGTAATACATTTGTCAGTGATTGGATGGAGACGAGTCAGTATTTTCATAGTATCTTAAAGACCTGTATGTTTTCATAGCTAAAAAAAACCAACAGTATAAATCAATCATAACGTAAACCAGAAAAACAAATAAACAAAAAGAAAGAAAACCTTTGGAAAACAGAGAAGTCAGTAATATTTCTGGCTTAGACAAAGCTCCTAAATAATTTTAGACAAATAATTGTGGATAAACTAAACTGGTAATTTACCATGTATTTAGACTACATTGTAATGCTACCGGTAAAACAGAAATCTCTACTGAAATATAATTAGTGAGTTATAAATCAACTCACAGAAATTTTACCAGAAAGTCACTTCTGTTTTACAGAATGCAGTAAGCATAATTGGTTTGACCTCTAAATTAATGTTAGTTTTCTCAGTAATAAGCTTTTGGATTCCCAAAAGCGATATTCCAAGCCTACAATAAGAATGCTCTCAAATGAAAAAATTAACTGGATGCATACAGAGATTTCTAGTGCCTATTCAGAATGAGCTTTCTCAGGGCATTACACCAGAGCCCTGAGAATTTAATGTAAACTGAGGCAAACATTTCAGTTATCCATCAGTATATGGAAAGTAGGTAAGAAGGACTATAAACAAGTTATAAATTGTTATGTGGAGTAGTACTGCTACAATCATTTACAATAAAATTTATGAGGTTGCATAAAGGATATTAGAGATGAGCAAGGTACAGAAGGGAAAGAATATTGTACTACCCCAGTAACTGCTGTTGTTGTATTCTATTTTTTCATGTCTTGTGGTAAGCTTATTTTCACCCACTAAAGTAGAGAAGCTTGATTATGAAACACATGCAGTCCAATCTCAAACACTGTTTGTTGCACACATGAAAGGAAAAAAATATTATTCCTTACAAAGCTGCAAATAGTAGTCCCTGACTGTCCCTTGAAATAACAGGAAGAATGTAAAACCGCAGATAGATGCATTTCAGAATAAGGGAATGGTTATTCCTCAATTTCAACAGATTGGGCTGTATAGGTATTATTATTATATTTGATATATGCAGGGAAACGTGAAGCTTGTCCTAAGATTCAAATTTCAGAAATCTCAAGTATTTGAAATTTCAGCTGCAAGTTAATTTCAGCTCTTCTTAAAAAAAAAAAATATAACAAACAGAAACCCGCAGTGCCCTACTTTTAACAAAATATATGTTAGCTTCAACACTTTAGTTTGGCAATTTCATTAACCAATATAAATTCATCCACATTCTTAGAAATTCTGTTTAGAATACAAATTATTGTCTTTATTTTTAAAGCACCAGGGCAACTTTCATTTTGATCAATTTTGTCAATAAAGCAACTCTAGTATACCATCAAATAATCAAAATAAAGACTCCGTAAGATTTCATGAAAGGAACTTCAAAGCTATGAAAAGAAAGGAAAGCATCAGGAAAATATTAGATAGAAATGATCCCCATGCTTTTGTCAATCTGGAATGGAGCTCACTCATGCTAAAGTGATTTAGGAAAGCAGCAAATCCATTTTGGGTACACTGGGACTGAAACAAGGAAAAATCCAACACAATTCCTGTTTTAGAAATTTCTTTATTATTTGATGAGCTTCAACACAAAATATATTACATAACTCATTTCTATAGTGAGTAATTCAGAGAAAATAGACAGAATCTCTATTCATATGTTTGTCTTAGAAATCACAATATGGTCTTCTTAATTTGGAGCTGAAGAAAACCCTTCGTTTTATGAAAAACTAATTAACAATGACTCAAGAGCTCTCATCTGGAAGTTCCACAGGTATACATCCAAAATAAAAAGTGACAATTTAGGTATCTGTTGAGATCTTGGTTCAACCATACTTTTTCCTAACCACAGTCAATGTTATTTGGATCAGAAGTGCAGAGGAGTACTCTGCTCATGATAAATACTTAATGCTGACACTGCACCTATATGTTTGTCATAAATTTGACTTTATAGTAATTTCTAACACAAGAGTTTCAACCAGTGAAAATCCTAATACCTCCTTGTTCTTGAAAAACACTGCAACGTGCTTAGAAAGGCTGTCTCCTGTCTGCAGGCACAGAAGTGATTCAAATACGTATCCCATGAGGTTTACAAGATAGGATCAACATCACAGAGCGTCTCACGAGGATGGCAGCTTCTGAAAGTAAGCTGTAAAGAGCTGTAAGGTTCCTTTTCCAAAATTTAGCCTTGAACTAGAACATAACATTGTCCAAAAAAAATTTCACATGTAGGGAATATATCGGAATATATATAGGAAATAAATAAGGTCATGTATAGGGAACAGAAAGGTACTTTTGTCTTGTTATTATGTAATTAACCATTTAGCCAGCTGCAGAAGTTACCATTATCTCAGTTCTGCTCAATACTAATATTTGTTTCACAACTGTCTTAAACAGACCTGTGAAATTATCCTAAATTTAAAAACAGAAAAGTAGCATAAGGCATGTAGGGGAAAAAAATCTCCATCATAAAATGGAATTTTTTATTACAAAGCTTTAGCAGATGGAGCAATCAAGTAAACTGCTATTGTAGCAGAATAAACAGTCAGGGTGGTAATTTTCAGCAAGGAGGTGATAATGCACAGCTGAAAGGGGGGCCAGGGTTGATACCTAGATCAGTCACTAGTAAAATAATTTGTAAAGCTACAGTCTCAGATTGAGACACACAAAACAAGCAACAAACAACAAAGATTCAGTCACTGAAAGGAAGAAGAGAAAGCAAAACCAAAAAAACAGGAACATAAAGTGACCAAACTGTCAGACTTGAGCCACTATCCCACAGCTTTCAAAAGTAACTCTTGTGACTTTAGATTTACTGAATTACTGCCTATACTGAAGTATATTATTAATAAGGAATTAACAGTATATCACAGAAATAAGCATCAAACTGCTCTTTTGTCCGAGGGAGATGATGCCTCTGCTCTTGTAAAGCCTGTTTAAGGCTCAGAAACTAAAGACAGGGCACTGCAGCCAGCCCTTGGGCCTCTGCTGCAGACTTGAAGCTTCTCTCAGCACCACACTGTGGGAGAAAGGGAATACTGCACCTTTCCACCGGCAAACTGTAGCATGCAACTAATAGCTTGCATTTCTTTAACTTGTTTGCATCTCTTTTCTTCTTATTTCTTTGTGAAGGGCTTCTTCCACTGCTTTTTAAACAACAGTAACAAAAAAGATTTAACTTATCCAAAATTTATTGATTCAATACACCTTCCTTACCAGCACCTGCCTTTCAGCCACAGCATCTGTTATATGCACGATATAATTTGCAAGACCCACCATCCCCAGAAACATACCCAAACATATAGGGGGCATCTTGATTGTCTTTTTCCCCTCCATTGCACAGCCTGGTGTGACATGCACTCCCACGTGAGATAATGTAAGGGCTGGGAGGCTGCCAAGCCCTCCTGTACCCCTTCCTATCACCTCTCTACACCAGTCAGATCCAGACAAGCTGTAAAACTGTGTAAGAAGTCTTATGGATGTCAGCAGCACTCAGTGTGGGTATAAAAGATAGAATCTTTTATACTGAGATGTAACAGGTTACCACACCCAGAACCTTATCTATTTATTTTGGAGACTAATAAATCAACTCCAACCCCAGTTCCACCCTGAACTCATATGCTAAGAAAATTTTAAACTCTCTCTGTCTATGAGCCACTGAAATGATGCCAGAAAGATAATTTCAGCAGAAATAGAAAATGTTATTTCCATTAAATGAAAAATTCTATTATTTGTTTGATTCCCTTTACCTCTGCTTTAGTTAGCTTCCAGAAACAAAGAGCAACCTCAGTCTTACACTGAGCTCCTTCAAGAAAAAAAGGATTCACTCACAGAGATATCTATGTTGGACTCTGCTGTCATTTTACTCTTCACCAGAATAAAACTTCACAAAAAATAGTCACTCTGCAAGTAAAAATACAAGTTTTTACTTGTATGGAAATATTCCTTCCTAATTTCCCAGAAAAATCTACTGTCCATCTTCATACCTGTCTCCTCTAATAACAACTAATATAACAAGAGAGAGCCTTGGATGCTTGTAACATAAGCCCACGTATGGGACAGAGGATAAGACTGTAAGATTTGAGACAGACACTGAGGATGAGAAATTTGAGACAGCTAAAACATTTTAATGCAATTACATAGAAGCTCGCTTAAGGTTTCCAATCAAAACCTGGCTGTTAATCATTACAATAACTAATAATTCACATTTGTGTAGTCTCTATCAACTTAGCAAACCTTTTCTTAAAAAAGCAATACCTTAAAATGGGTTAGATAACAAGCAGTAGAGTCACAAAGCTCACATATATGCTGAGGTTAAATAGACATGCATCTTTGTATTAAACCACAGACATCCTAATAAATAATTCTAAAGAGCAGTTAAGGCCTAAAATGCTTCTAAGTGACATTGTGCTGCAATGAGGCCAGTGCCCAGCAAAATCTCACTCAGTCTACAAATAATGGGAGATCCTGGCAGAAAGCTCAATACCAGCGTACCTCAATTTTGCAATACTTTCACCAGAAAGGTTCAAAACATGTTGACCTTCAGAACATCTTTTCAAGCTCCTCTGTTTGCTCTGGAGTTTAGCGAGACTGAGGTATCTGGGTAAATTGAAGGGGAGAAGAAGGTCTCTGTAATAGCTGAAGTAACCTTCCCAGGTCTCACTAGTATTGTTTTGCTCTGGGGTGGACTTCTTGTCACTGTCTAAACAGATATTAACCGAGTCTTCTTATACAGACAAGTGCTATTTTATATTTAGACATAACTAAAATGGACAGTTTCCAATAAGAAGCTTTTTGCAAATGAAATATTGCTAGCCCTAATATATACTACTCTCAAAAATGCAATCATTACAACAACAAAAGGAACAAAATCATCAAAACACTAAACAGAAAATATCAATCAAAAACGCTTATTAGAGCTATATTAATGGGGCAGTTGTCAGACAAGACTGTAGAGGTTAAACAGTCCCAGTGTTCTTCAGAAAAATTATACCTATTTCCTCCACAATTCCAGAAAATGTCACTTGCATCTCAATCACATGGCTTTTCCTCAAGCTCGGGGTGGACTGTAGGCAGCCCCAGCCCAGCGCCAGCGGGTGGCAGCAGCGACCCAGCGACTGCAGAAGACATGCTCCTGCTTATCAGTAATTCTCATTACCAACCCATATTAATATTCATCTTAAGTCTCCCTCCTTCCGTTTCTTTTGTATGTGGGTTTTCTTGGGTTTTTTTGTTTCAATTCCAATGGGAAATGCACCATATGAATATGCACACTGATTAATCAAAAGCTTTCATAACTTTTTTCTTCAACTAAGAAAACTAACCTTGAAATGGCCAGGCACAGCCATAAAGTACCAGTACGCTGGATACCACAACTAAAGTCACGTTTTCAATTACAAGGTAACATCTTCTAAGAAAAGGGATACAGCTCCACAAAATGTCTTCTAATTGCATGAAAGCTCTCATGTCACTATTCACTTTGCAAACAAAATACAGAAGTCAGGACTTCTCCACAAGATATTTGCTGAGAGGGAAGCTGGAGCCACACACAGATTTCTCAGGAGGTTGAGCAGATCAGTAGCCATCATTTTTAAATTTAATGGTATTAGTTAAATATGTACTGTGTCTCATTTCAGTATATATACATAAAACCCACAAAATTAAGCATTTTGTTGTTCAAATTCCAGAAAGTACCTATATACATATATATTCACTTTTAATTTAGACTAATTTTGAAGCAGGAACTCTGTCTCATCTGTACACATTTCTAAACATTTGTAATCCTTTAATGACTATCAAGCTGAACTACTTTACCAGAAACTTTTCTTTTGCACTGCAAACCTGTCTTGGCCCTTCTTATAAATACCTGAATTGCTGAATCTAAAATTAATTAATTTTCAATGTATGATTAAAGCTATTTTCTTATATATGCACTTCAAATTAATTGCAACAGACTAAAAAATTGAGCCATTATATAAAAAATTTGAATTGTAAGTTATTTATTTGAATGTATGAAGTCCCAGCCAAGACCCCTAGTAACAAATTTGGCAAAACAAAAAAAGCCCAAAGGCCAAACTTCCTTACTCACACTTGGTACATTTATCCTCACTTTGTCTTAGCTATTGATACTCTTTTCAAACACTGTTTTGACTCATTCCCCAATTCTTAACCAAACCTTCCCAGTCAAAAGAGGCTACAGGCACTCCAGAAAGGAGATCCTAATCAAAGTCCTCAGAACAGAAATGGGGCTTATGCACAAGAAGAAAAGCCACAGTCCTCTACAAGCTTACTCTGGTCACAGGGCTAACAGATAGGCAAAACAATTCACTAGGTCCAGGCTTTTGACTTTACACACAAATAAGGAGTAGTGGGACACAGAAGAACAAAAAGACTAGATACAGCTTGCAACAGTGGGATCTCCTGTGGGAGACCTGCATCCCCCACTTTCTTCTCAGCTACCAGTTCTGTAGAGGTGTTGAATTAACTTCAGCCTCTAAATCTGTCAGCAGGCTTCACCTTGCCTCCTCAATCTCTACTCCAACAAACCGTTAAGATTATAACACCTTTCTGTCCCACTGCTTGGTGCTCACCGATGACTCGCTTATCCTCCAACACCACGAGCAGCCTGAACAGAGGATCAGCTGCTAAAAAGAGCTGATTTGTTCTCTTCAGAAGGGTTAGTTTCCCACAGGATTTCCATGATCCTCTTCAGCTGAATGAGGACAACTCATCAATATAATCACATTGTTGACCCTGGATGCTGCTCAGCAGACGAATCAAATTCTTACTGGTTGTAGAGGTGGTCAGCTCTCTTCTACTTCCTGTAGTGAAGTTGTCTCCCTCAGCCGTGGTGGCAATGCTACCTGGCTGGCAGAAGTTCCTGGGGAGAAAGAGCCATTCCACCACAGCACCAGCTATGGATGAAAAACCTTCAATTGTCCTACTTTTCCCTGAGCTCCAGGTAAATTCGGGCTCACACTCATGCTCTTAAGCTGGCAAGAGCTGATTGCACAGGCAGTGCTCAGAGGTAGCAGTTATAAGACAGTAGAACCTCTCCACTTGAGGCATTGGGCTTTGACTCCTCCAGTGGAAGGATGTATTCAGTCTGCTGACCTGGACTCTGGCCTGATTCTTATGACTGTGCTAAATAGTCACAACAAGCAGGGAAACAGACTGCAATGGACAGTGGCTACAGAAGAGCCTGCCAAGCACTAGAGCGAGACTTTTGTTTTCTCAGTGATAAGAAAAGGAGAAAAAATAACAGTCACAGAAAAGTGAATGGAAGAAGTATTTTGTTTGAGAACAAGAACAAAACAGTAGTGAAGCGCCAAAGGACTTCCACTGTTCATGACCAGCAGAAAAAACTGTGAGTTCTTTCCCCTCCATGCCAATTCACTGAACAGTCACCTTTGAACCTGGGATTGCTGGTCTGCCAGTGAACCCTTACAACCAGGTTCTGCTGGTAGAGAACTCATCCACAGGCTTCCAAGAGTACTTATGTGGAGACAGAGGATATGAAGGGAGAGAGAGGCTCAGGTTGTATAGAACACTTCAGTAGAGGAAAAACATCTCTAAAAGAGGAAACTGAAACCATGATTAACAATGACAACAATCACTGACACAGCTTTTCACTTTGAGACGGAAAGAAGGGCTTAAAGTTTCATCAGGCTCACTAGAGCAATTCAATGAGAAACTGTTTGTATGTTTAAAGACGGGCCTTTCTATTGTACGCAGTGGAAAGTGTATACATATTATTATAATTTTAATTAAAATAACTTAGAATTTGTGAATATTTCATTGCTAATTGCTATGAAAAATATAATTACTTCCATGCTATAAAAGCCTAATCTGGCACTAATTAAATTATTTGTTTTCATTGTTTTTCAACCACATACATAACAAGTAGCCATCCTCTGTGATTTCATGAATTTCACCAAATCTTTTCTAGACTATTTCTCCAAATCACAAGCTTGTTTAACATCCACCATTAATCATTCTATGATTCCCCATTGTACTCATTTCATGGAAATGAGACTGCCAAATATTTCAGATATCGCATGTTAACAGTTCTGACTTGTGAACAGAGTACCAGTAGCGGAAACGAAGCCTGAGACTCATTTGCCTATTACACACTGAAAAGAAATTGTTCTATATTTCCTGTACTTGTTGCCATAGTTATAATCTGCTGGTAATTCTACAGACTTTCTGTTAACTAAGATAAACCATAAATATGCATTAAACTGAAAAACAATTCAACTATTTACATTAGAAATGTAATCCACTTGATTCGGTCCTTTAGCTGCAGTACACCAAGTCTGCAAAGGGGCTTACAGGTCTACAAATATCTAATTAAACAGATAGCAAATGAATAAAACCACTAACAACTGTAAGAGGAGGGAGAAAAGAATCAGAAACTCTCAACTGATAGTAACGGGTCCATCTAAATGTAGGTGTGATGAAAAGGATTTGGCTAGAAGTCAATCACATCTCTTACCCTCAGGTTTTTGACACACAAAGAAACAAAAATATAAATGCAATGAAATGGACACTGTTGGTCCAAATTCTTCTCTTAAGCAAACCAGAGATGCTGGTGATCATTTTTTTACTATTCTTCCACAAACACCTGAAAGATGTGACAATATATCCAAAATACATCACTGAAATTCAAATTCATTTTAAGTAAAAGGAGTAAAAATTCCTCCAGTTAGGATGAACTGCAGCATTTTTTTTTCAGAGTACTGGTAAAAAGTACTTTTGAATACTAACTTCTAATTCTTATAGTTCTAGCTTCTAAGGATAAAAAGGCTACAAAAGTGTTAATCCACAAATCCCTGTACATGCTGGTATGGGCAGATGCATTATCTTCTCAAGAACAAACTATTACAAATGTGGGAAAAAAGGACACAGCTGTATAATTATGATATTTAAAGATACACAGAAAATCCTCACCTCAGCCATTCCTACCACACTCACCACAAATCCAATGATGATGAGCCCTATAGCAAGTTGGGACTAGATTTTGAAACCTCCATAACAGTGGGCCACTGCTCATTTCCCATACTCATCCAGTGGTTTTGAGCCACATTTTCTAGCATTTGCACATCATAAGATAGGGATGGAAGGATATGGAAGAAGTACAAGAGAGAGGAAAATAATTAATTGGTAAGCCTCCTTTTCATCATGGGGCAATTTCAAGGACTGAGTATCAAGCAAAGATATATTGCATTTCTTTGCCAAGTTTGATGACAGCTTGTTAAAGCTACTGGGAAACCCTCTTTCAAAACAGTTTTAAAATATGTACTTTTTTAAGAGGAAGAACACCTTTTCATAAGATCTAACATACTTTAAATTTCTATTGCTTTGTATTTGTGGTATATAGGAGTATCATACACAAGAAATATTCTTATTCCCACAATTAGCACTTCTGTCTTCTCTTCT
This sequence comes from Pipra filicauda, assembly GCF_003945595.2. Lineage (NCBI taxonomy): Eukaryota > Metazoa > Chordata > Aves > Passeriformes > Pipridae > Pipra > Pipra filicauda. The sequence goes on from NW_024103885.1 coordinate 1,474,903, forward strand.
TAACGGGCTTTCCTTCTCAGAGTCTCTGAAAAATTTCATGGATGCCAATCCCCTTTTTTAGGGCACAGATACTAACCAAAGGAGAGCCCAGACTCTTTATTTTGACTTCCATCCAAACAAATGTCTGTAAATCACAGTGGTATGATAATAAAAAAGCAGAAAGCTCTTGTCATCCCTTCCTGTACCACATGAGATCATCACAGAAGTCTCTGCATCATAAACTTGCAAATTTATTTTGATTTTTTGCTAGTGATAATTTAAATGGAATATTTAATATAATTTAACGTATTTTAACAAATTTTGTTGTTATAACTACACCATGCAGAATATCTGCTAAACTGTGGTAAATAGATGAACATAACTATGACAATATGAGAGGACGTGTAACCTTTCAAAAAGGTTTCGCGGTCCAAAAAATTTCCGTTGGTCTTGAGTGGTCTTCACAATGCTTGGCAGAATACAGGCTCATAAAATCCATCTGACCTCTTCCTTATGACAAGTATAAAAGATTCATGGTTTTGGATCCGTCTTATTTGCAATATATTGTGCAGTAGTATCAGATAAAGCAACATGACCTTAAAGCAAGACTCATGTTTCACTTTTGCACCATAGAACATTTAACCTTTCAATACTACTGGATCTAAATTACTGCATAATGGTGGATCACTTCTAGCGAGCTAATACATATGCTAATACAACTTCAGATTCTAAAGACAGCTTTGGACTAACAGTCTGCAAAAAACTGAATCTGTCTCTGAAATAACTTCCATGTCTATCAGCAGAACTGAACTCCTAGTCATCCAAGAGTTTTTCTCCTAAGCCTTCTGCCACAGCAACAGACATTCTTTGTCCCATCCAGAAAGTGACTTGAACCTTTAGCAGACTTATGAACTGGGCATGGAATCAGTGCTGGAAACTGCTAAACAGGGATGAGGTTTGGACACTGCACAGAAAGGAACATCCATCACTGGAAATGTTCTACTAGAGACACCTTTCTATCCCTCTGTATGGGTGCTGCTGATTCTGGAGAGAGCCCTCCCGACAGCGCTGTGGGGAGGCCCCACTAGCACTGACTCCCCTTTCTCACACAAGCTGTTTTTAAGCTGAGCCACTACCACTTGTCTCCCACATGAGCTATAGATCCTGATGCTCCGTGACTGTGCCTGGCCACCAGCCCTGTGGTGGGCTCACACCCAGACCCTGACACACAGGCTGACTGTCTGGCCTGGCCTCAGCCCTGACTCTTCACTGTGGGCTTGCCTGGTGATTGCTGGACAATGCCTTACCCGGGGTGCCTGACCAGACCTGCCCTACTCACCATGCCCAGACACCACAGTCCTGCTCCCTGTCTATCCAGGCACTTCCCTCTGCTGGGCCTTGCAACCATGCTCGGCTTCTGGCTCACCTCCCATTGCAGAGCAGTTGGCCCTCACTGCTCTCTACGCTTTTGTTAATCCAGACCGTATAACAAACTAATCACACAGTTATGCAGGATGACAACTTTCTAAAAAGACTGAAGTTCAGCTATGTGGCCTGGGATTATAGTTGGGTGGGCAATATGTAACATGTCCAAGTTGCCCTTACATAGAAAAACAACATAGGATGTGTGGTTTCTTGACTGAAGTGAAACCCAATGGATAACTTTTCTGAGATTTGATCTGAACATAAATACTAGAGAAGTAAGATATTTGTTCAAAACCAGCGATTTAGCATTTTGTAACTTGTAACGTAGTTCCAGCTCCACAGATGAATGCTCTTCTGTGACTGTAATACTATGCTGAAGAAAAAATTACAATAGATCATTGTGAATCCAAAATGCTTTTTCCAATCAACCTTCAAATCTTTTCCAATCCTAGAAAGTCCTCTTTGGCCACCCATTGCAGGGTTTTTTTTTTTAAGAGTGCAAATTTCTCAACTCTTCAGTATACTGCAGGTCAGGTCTCCTCCCCTATGCTTACAGACACCAGTCTTATTCTCATCTGAGGAATACATCCACCCTGAGTCATGGGATAGGGGATGGGCCACAGCAACAAAGCATAATCAAGGAGTGCTGTCAGGGTTATCACCATTTTCAGACACTATCTCATTCTGTGGAAAACAAAGTATCCTGCATTTTGAGAGAATGGAAGCTCTCAGAGATTTACTTGTTTTGATCAAGTCAGTACCTGAAGGAGAACCTATAAGAATCATAGAACCATAGAAAGGCTTGGGTTGGAAAGGACCTCAAAGATGATCTAGTTCCAACCCCTCCACCATGGGCAGGGATGTCACCCACTAGACAAGGTTGCTCAGGGACCCATCCAACCTGACCTTGAACACCCCCAGGGATGGGACATCCACGACTTCTCTGGGCAACCTGTTCCAATGTCTCATCACCCTCACAGTAAAGAGTTTTTTTCCTAAAATCTAATCTAAATCTCTCATCTTGTAGTTTAAAACCATTCTCCCTTGTCCTGTCACTATCTGCCCACGTAAAAAGTCACTCTCCCTCTTTTTCATAAGTCCCCTTTAAGTACTAGAAGGCTGAAATGAGGTCTCCCAGGAACCCTCCCTTCTCCAAGGTGCCATTCTTCTCTGTCTCAGAGACTTGGTGTGCTTGGGGAGAATAAACACATCCAGCTTCTTTAATAACTGTTTCTGGGATTATAAGCGAGCAAAGAGGCTCAGAGGAACAGGTAAACCATAAAATATTTCATTCCTACCAAGTAGCAGTCAGAACCGGGTGTCCAACCTGAGAATATTCATAACGCGTAGTTCTTTCAGAGTTACACGGTGTATCTTGAAATCAGTTATATAAATTGCTTGTGTGGAAGACATTATCCAATGAACAGAAGAGGTTCACTGGCATAGGGCAAAGCTTTTGGCAGAATACAAGTGTACCTAGTCATGCTACAACCCCCATCTTTTCTTTGATCTGGCCAATTTTTTAATAATACAACCTATTTTTTGAGCTATCCTCTTGAAGTTGAAAAGGAGCTAAAACCATAGGTCAAGTGAAACCATGCCCCTGATTTCCTACATAAAGTTTTTCAATTGCAACTTGGTGTGATTTTTTCAAATTTGAATTATTATTAAAGTAAATAGACCACTAAAAGTCTTCAGGAAAATTATTTTCTCTTCTTAATGTAGCAAGGATCTCCTTAAACTCTGGTAGTAGAATTAAGCTTTCAGTTAATATTTACTCTCAAACTGGTTCTTAAACTAAAAACTTTATATTTGCTATGCTCATATGTAATGTAGGCTTCTAAACATGTAATAGCTATGAGATTAGCAAACTAGAAGATGTACATTTGGATGCAAAATATAAAACATCTCAACATCTAAAAAGAAAATTATAAAGTTTTAAGAACAGCTTCTAGTAAATATAGCAGGACATGAAGTAGATGTTATCAACAACTTTACAAAGCATCCAAGTTTTCCTTAGTACTGAAGCTTTGATACTTCGGAGCAAGAATTTCCAAAGTTTTATTAATGGCAAGACTCTTTATAGATGGGAAGTCAGGCAAGGGGCCGCAATAACAACATTTAAAGTGAAGCATCACCATAGTTCTGGTTAACTCTAGAAGAGGCATTGCTGCAGTTTTTGATGTCATAAAGACTAGTAAGAAAGGCTGGAGAAGCAGCTGAAGTCTCGAAGGTATGTGTCCCATCTCAGGATGACATTTCTTGACAGACACAGTGCTTCTGCCTCTAACTTTCACAGCCCCTACCCCGGGAGGAACCAGACAATAACAAAGGCCCAGCACTGTCTCGGTTCTCTCCTGACAATGACGACAGTTAAAGAAACGCTTGAAGAAATTCTGTTTCAAGAGCCCCTGCTCAGTAGGTCCACTAAAAATATTATAATGAGATTATTATATTTTTTCATTTAAAAACCCTAAAAGGTCATCTTCTATGCCATAAAAGAGGCTAATTTTTCAATGACGTTGAACTAATATTGACATGGTATCTCCAAATGTACTATCTAAAAAGAGAATTTCCTCTTTTACCAGATTTATGTGTTTTATAAGATGTACGATTTCCTTTTAAAAACTGATAACCATAACTAAAGCCTACTATAATCCTTTTAAAACATTTAAAAGAAAATCTGTAAAATGTTACAATAATATCTATACAAAAAACTAGTTTGAGAGTTTGACAGCAACTGTGTATTTCGAAAACCAAACATTTTTATACATTAGGTGACTGTGATCTCTTCTTGTCTATATTAAGATTTATCTGTTTTCTCAAGTAATAAAAAAGAACTGAAGGAACAACAAATGGTACTATTAATGTACAAACTGTCCATATAGCTTGAGTTTATATCTTTCTTTATCTTTTCTCCCCTCTCACTTTATTCTCTATTAGCAAGTCAACTTTTGCACTTGTTGGTGTGTGGAAAAGATTATACGCATAAACCAATTAGAGGATTGGAAGCGCATTCCTCCTATAAGCTAGAAAACTAGTTTACTCATGGTGAATGAGCTAATTGAGTACTAACAAGCTGGCAAGCTTTTTATATACCACCACAGACAACTAGAATAGTCAGGCACAGAATCTAATCTATTACATAAGCATTACACAAGGACATTAACTGGCTCTTTCCTGCAGCAATGCCAAATCTAATTCAGATATGCTCTGGGTTTCATTATATCACATCCTGCGTTAGCAGTTAATATGGAAGACATAACTGACACAGGTTATGTGTAAGAACTTATGCCAAATAAAGCATATTTCTGAAGAAGCTGTCAAGGTACTAAAAGCTAACATTGTAGTTCCACTGCACTTTTCTCGAGGTCAGAAAATTACTATGAATACTGGACTTCCTCCATTAAATCTTTATCAGAGTAAGCATTTACCTAATGATCTCAAAAAGCAATAAATTCTATTTCAGAAATTGATGAGCCTCAAGAGATCGAGAGATCTAGTTTAGAATGGAGCTTATTGTCAGAGATCAGCTGATGTATCAAGTCCACACTTAGCTCCTGCCCAAAGTGAATCCTCTGTCAAACGTCACTAATATATTAACAAGTAGCTCTTGTACAAATGTTCCCCCTTAACCTCTGCTAAATCCTGCTTATCCCTGGAACATGTCCCTGATGACAAGGTTGAGCAGCTGGACAAATTATGGCTCTGTTTTTTCATTTAACTGGAAAGGTTTTCAAAGAAATAATTAAACAATAAAGCAAACTGCACTTGGTGGGCATGTTTTTCTGAAATCTATGAGATAAAATCCTAAGTCTGAAAATGTCAAAGGCAGGGCTCCCTTGACAAAAAATAGTAGCAGTGGCCATGGCAGATCAACAGATTCAAAGGCAGATTAAAAGGAGAGAGCAGAAGAAGCAGCCTCTGAACATGGGTGTAATGTCAATGAAATAGACGTATTTTCCATCATCTACCTTTGGCTTTGCAAGGTCCTAGTTCCTTAGGAGTTCTACATAAATTGTGTACTCACACTTTTAAGTGAAAAAAAAAAAAAAAACAGGATGGGAGAGGGAATGGTAATTGGGCTCTGCATTTGCCTTGCTTCCTTTCTGTCATATACATTTTTAATCCAAGTTTTTTACCGATCAGGTTTCTATAGAAAAATTAAATACATTAATTGTGAAGAACGTGCTGTCCAGAGTGAACATCAGAAAGCGTTAAAGAGGGAAAAATGCTCTTGTATTCATCCTAACTTCAATAAATTGAGTCTCTAATCTTTTTTTGTGTTAGAAATCAGATCAGATACGGATCTAAGATTCACAAGACTTTCTAGCGAAATAAAATGCGAGAAAAAGCAAGCAAACCAGAGCTCTAATTTAACTGCAATAGCCCTAGGACTTAAACAGCAATAGAAGTAGAACAAGCCTAAAAACACAGAAAGATCAAAGAAAAAGCACTGTAGTGAGTCAAGGATGCAACAAGCAGTGAGCATAGGCATGTTGTCAAGGCCAGACTCAGCAATAAGAATCAGTCCAATTCCTTAAAGAGTGACACCACTTTGGCTAACAAAACAGAAGCAATAACAAACATGTTAGTTAACCTCTCTTTGGAATGATTATCATGCTGAATAAGCATATGTGATCTGAGGGATTACATCTGGTTTAGATCAACAACGAGAGACAAAGGAATCCCCTGGTGTATCTAACGGGCTGTGCATGAGAGGACATCTATTCCAGAAGTCTTACAGCTGCTTACATAAAATTATTCAGTAAAAATAAGTTCCATGCCATACCATGGTATTATTTTTCAGAATGCACAATCTCACTCACACGGCAAAACAAAAGTGAATCAGCAAATAATTTCAGAAGAGGCCTGTACAATCTAATCCTGCACTGTGAATGTGGGAGATGAAAGAAAGTATTAACAGAAACAAGATAGCATATGGGGCTGAGAGATATGCAAATATTAGAAAAATCACAAATAACCTCATACATTAGAGACAGGACTATGGTTTTCCAAGTCCCTATATAAAGATACACCATCTTCTGAGAATGCCCAGATACAAGAGAAAAAATATTGCAGAATGTCTAGAAACAGTATCTTCCTAAACCAGTACAAACACAAAACAATCCAGAAAGGAGGCTGTAATATATAATAAAGAAAAGAAACAAAAGAAGAACAAAAACCCCAACTCTAATAGTATTACACACAGTGACAGCTAATGGTTTTGACCAGCAAATGACACGCTGTACCAGAAATGCCTTCAAAAAACAGGGTACACCACCGTCTGCTTATGTAAGCATCCAACTGAAGCTACTTTTCAGGAACAAGTCTTAAAACATACATTGTATTTTCCTTCAACCATGAGGGGTAATCAGCAAGAACTATGTCTCTTGGGAAAATACGTACTAGATGCCAAAGCAAAATTGACTGTAGAACTGTGAGATCAGAATCTTTCCATAGGAAAATAAAACCAGTAAGACAATGCAGAAAAATAAAATTGCCAACAGTATCTATTAAATTTGAAATTAAAATCTGGGTGTTATAGAGTTAAAACATTATTTCCCAAGAGATCTATATATACTGTGCTTTACCTGAATGTTGAACAATCAAAATGCTAAGCGCTATTACAAGGAGAGACTCAGTGGACGTAACTCTTAAACCAGGAGAATATTTCCAAAATTACTCTTAGGTCTGTGGACAACAGAAGAAGAACTAAAACAACACCATTTGTCCTGTCATCACAAAACAATGACTCTCTCTTCTCTTCCTTTTTGTTTTCTTTCTTCTACTGCAAGAATGAAAATAGAAACTAGCTGCCTGAAACAGATGCACCAAGTTTCTTAAGAGGTAAATTAAATTAGGGATATGCAAGCATGGTAGTTGTCACAACAGCAAATTCTAAGACTCAGGATAGTATTGAATTAAAGATAACTAGGCTTTCAGAAACATCACACGATGCCTGCAGATTATGCCAGTTCTGAATTTACTAAAAAAAAAATCCTCCAGTGCAATTGCGGAATTTCACCTGATTCCTTACACTACAAACTTTGTATATTTTCTAGTGGGAGAGCAACTAGCAGCATATTCCTTAGCAGCATTCTTCAAAACAGAGCAGCACTGAACACAAACAGAAAAAGCACTTAAACCAGCCTAGCACGTTTTAGACCTTTCTTGGTAGGCACTAAATTTTATATAGGGATTGACCTTAAACTACCACTCACTCGTCCATATTCAAAGTCCTAGGTGTCTCATAACATGAGATAAACCATATTCATAACAGATAAGCTTTCATCTCTGAGTTGTTTATTGTATCAAACAACGTCATTATGGCTGATAAACTCTCCACTTCCGTGCCTGCAGTCACTTTGCAAGACATGGAATAGAATAGAATTGTTCACGCAAGACATGATAAATGTATTATTCTTGTACTACAGGAAAATGCTTACCAAAAAAATCCAAAATTAAAAAGAAAGAGCAGATGGAATACTGAGCTAAGTCATAAACTACTGCAGAAAAGGCAGGACAAAGATAATGATCAGAACAGGATGAAGAAATTTCAGAACCAGTTCTGAAAATATATAGGCCAGTTCCCTGACAGAATTCCAAACTGCAAGGAGAGATATAAAAGATAAATAAAGAAATAATTTGGAAGTTTGATGCGTTTGCTCTCACAAGAGTAAGTGTAATTGAATTCTTAACTAGCATTTTCACAAACAGGCCGTAGTAATAAGAAAAAATTATTTTCTCTCTATCTGGCCAGCAGAGCTAATTTTCATAATTTTGTTTTTTAATTGCTGCAGTAATCAGACTGTTCAACACTATTATCAATGTGGTGCTGACAATGAATTTTTTTTTAACCTCCAGTCACAAGAGCAAAAAGCTTTTGTCAGTTATCTTTGAATTTTCTCTTAGACCTTTGATTTTACATACACCACATCCAAACACATAACTTCTCTGAGATATTCAGTATATTCAAAACAAAACAGGATTATTTATAAAGCATCATAATTTCATTTTGCCCAACTACCTTTTCACCTAGATTTTTGTCTGACTTCCTCATATCTAAAAAAGAGAAGGAATACTGATGTTTGAGGGAAAGATTAAAGAAAAAAAGCAAGTGTCTCAGCAGCAGGAATGATTTTTGTCTTCCTTGATTAGCAAGCAAAGAAAAATTAGCTATCAAAATATGCATTGTTTTGAGGCATCTTCAGACAGATTTCAAATTTCTTTCCCTCTCTGTCATTATTAGTTTGGTAAGCAACATCTCACCTGCCCACACAAGATCCTCCAGATCCACTCCTGGTGAGACAATATCCAACTGAATGGAATAAGGGAACTGGCCTCACATATTCCTGTTGGTCTAGCCACAATCTTAAAAACCCAAAATAGAAGTAAATAATTTCGAAGGAAAAATTTTAAACAATATAGCCAAACCTTTGTAAGGCCACTGGTTTTGTGTCAGTCTTCAGGGTTTCATTATGCTTTAATAAAAAAAATAAATATCAGCATTAACTGAGTATGTTAGACATATTTTTTTAATCTAGTCAATTGCAATGTAGAACTACTCAAACAGAAGACTTCACAAAAACTGAAAACAGACAGTCTTGCATTTATTGCAAACACAATGTTTTGTCCACACATCCCAAACAAACTCTCCCCTTAGTCTCCAAAGCCTCACTGACTGTAATACTCTACAGGATTTCTACTCACTCCTCTTCCACGCCTCCTCCCATTCACTGTCTGCAAGACAAATTTTCAATTTAATCTCCATAAGATAACTGAGACACACTTTGGAAAATCCAGGATTTCATAATTTAGGTGTCTCTAAAATAAAATTAATAATAGAACAGCTTTCCTATCTATTATCTGAGCTCTGCAACCGCAGACAAACAATATAGCAGCAATTTATATCCATGGAAAGATGGAGAAAATAATCCTGGAAACCATTTCCAAGCACATGAAGGGAAAGAGGGTGATTGAGAGCAGTCAACGTGGGTTTGCAAAGGGGAAATCACGCTTTACCAATCTGATAACCTTCTAAAATGAGGTGAATTAGCCTCTTGGATGCAAGGAGAGAGCAGCTAAAGCTGTTTACCTCAACTTTAGTAAGGCTGACCCTATAACATCCTCATAGACAAGCTGACAAGTTAAAGGCTAGATAATTACACAGTGAGAGAGATTGAAAATTGACTGAATGGCCAGGCTTGGAGGGTGGTGATCAGCAGCGCAAAGTCCAATTGGAGGAAAGTCACAAGTAGTGTAATCCAGGGATCATTACTGGGGCTAATACTGTTTAACAGCTTCACTAATGATCTGAATGATGTGACGGAGTGCAGCTCAGCAAGTTCACAGGTGAAAAACTGGAAGGAGTGGCTGAAACACCACGTGGTTGTGCTACCACTCAGTGGGACCTTGACAAGTGTGAGAATTGGTTCAAGAGGAACCTCATGAATGTTAATAAGGGGAAATGCAAAGTCCCGAAGAAGACTGTGAAGAAGAATAAACTCAGGCATCATATACACTAGGGGTCAAACTGCTGGAAAGCAGCTCTGCAGAGAAGGCCCTTGGGGTCCCGATGGACAACAAGCTGACCATGAACCAGCAGTGCACCTTCAGAGAAACAAAGGCCAACACCATCCTGGGCTATGAAGAGCAATGCCTACAGGTCAAAGGAAGTGATCCTTCCCCTCTATTCAGCACTGGTGTGGCCATAATTTGGAGCACTGCATGACCAGGTCTGGGCTCCCAAGTAAAAGAGAGACATGGACTTAATGGAATGAGTCCAGCACAAAGACGATTAAGGGACTGAAGCATCTCTTGTATGAGGAGAGGCTGAAAAAGAGGAAAAAGGAGGAAAAAGCTCAGGTTCATCAATAATGGGTTGGGGGGGTATAGTTCAGTGGCAGAGCATCATCCATACTCATCATGAGGGAAGTTGTACTAGAAGAACTTTAAAGGTCTCTTCCAACCCAAACTATTCTATAATTCTATAAATACTTGATGCGAGGGAACAAGGCTGAGGGAGCCAGACTTTGCAGTATTGGCCAGCACCAGGTCAAGTTGCAATGGGCACAAAGAAAAACACAAGAGAGTTCATCTGAATACAAGACGACACTTTTTTACTGCGTGAGTGGTCAAATACTGGCACAGGTTGCCCAGAGAGGCTCTGAAATATCCACCTGTGGCGATATTAAAAATCTAATGACCACAGTTCTGGACAACTGTTTCTAGCTTACACTGCTTGAGCATGGGGGTTAGTCAAAATGATCTCAAGAGTTCCCCTTCAAACAACGTGATTCTGTGATTTTCTTGACATACATTAAGACTAGAAACAGTTTTTCCCAAGTGCAAGGCAATGGTCCTAGTACCAGGGGATCGGTTGTCAGAATAGAGACTTTCCAACCTGCCTATCTGACATAGGCACATGAATGAATAAGTGAAGTTGATGAGTCAAGGATATCCTAAAAGCAGAAAAGGGTGTTTTCAGATAAACCCCTGGGCTATTGTCCCTGCTTATATTAAAAGGAGATTGGTAAGGACATGCTTTGAAGAGTTCTATTACTGAGTGGATAATTATGTAAGTTGCATACTGTACTACTGCAATTTTAATAGGGAACACACTGTCAACACCATCTTTATAGGCAGCAGACTACAATCCCCAGGCAAGATAAAATCTGCTTTTTTCACCAAGTTTCTGCAGGCATTGTGGAGCAAGCTGACTTGGAAACTGCTGCCTAGTGCCTAGAGGAAGATAATTCTTACAGCTTGCTTCACAGGCCTGGTTGGAAGTCAGCTGAAACTTGGGAGGAACCAGAAGCAGATGACTTGCTGATTTGTGTTACCTTGTCTCTTTGCTTTATGCTTTTGCCTTGTTAGCAAGGTAGCAGGTTTTAAAATCATACCTAACTTATTTTCCAAGACCTTGAGAAACTATGACTTTGATACTGTGGGTTTTGGCACGGCTGAAAAAAACCCAGGAAAGTGCTTGATATTTCAATTCCAAAATGTTATCTCTGCATAATCTAGAGTATGAATTTATAAAAGGCCGGCTGTTACATGTTATGCAACTCTAACCCAATATTTAATTGCATTTAAGGAATTTTGCACTCAGTAAGGGGATATAAACTGAGAATTACCCATACAGACAGGTTTTACAGCAGAACAGCCCATACCCTATATTACCACTTATAATTTAATTAAACAAATAATTGCTGCTAGAATATTGCAGTACTTGTCAGATCATTCATCATCTGCTGTTTTATCAGCAATGATATAAAAATTAGCCAACAACCATCATTACTTGTGTATATTTAGGAGGAGGTTAATTTCAACCAATCAAAAGGGATTTCATAATTAAAACATTTAAAGATGTGCAGGAATCCTGACACTTCAAAAATTCTAAAATTATGTGCATGAGAAAGGTAAGAGATTGTACATACAAATGATGAGGTATTCTCTTTATACATAAAAATAGAGCTGAAAAGCTGAAGATTTATGTAAATGGATTAGGAAAGCTGTAGATTTCTCTCCCATTTGCTTTGTTTGCAGATTTCACAGTGCCTTGATGTTACAGCAATAAACCAGGATGACTGTGTTTAGCCCATTTACCTTCTCTTGCAAGGACAAATCCACATTAATCATCTCTACATAAGGAAGAACAGCACAAAAGACCACTGCAGCAAAGTATCAACATAAGGGTTGGATGACTTAATACAAACTGTGTTGTCTGGCAGGAACTTGCAGTATCCGGAGCTACACTTTCTAGTTTTGGCATGGCAGGGAATATACTGCCCTGTTCTCAAAAACTCATATAACTTTATTATGAAATGCCAATATCAGAATAATCTGCCAACCACATTTTAAAACCACAGTATTTACAAAGTGATGTAAGATGAATTCCACTTTGATTTCAGATTCACAATATACAAGAAGGTTTCTTATACTGTCTACTTTTAAGGTAACAAAATATTTTTAGGTTATGATAGTTCTCTACATACACAACATGTCCTAGAAGAAACAGTAAGAAACTTAACATATGCTCTGAGCTCTGCAAAATGCTACTCCCTGCTCTGTAATATGCTACCTACTAAGAAATAGGCTTTAAAATACCTGGTGAGGGTGAGAGGGTGACAAGAAACATAGAATAAGAGACAGAATTTCTTCATAGTTACTTTCACTAGAAAACATGCAAAGACATCAACAAAGTAATATTGATTGCAGTATCACTAATTCACTAATATCACAATATATCACAATATGACTAATAGGTTGCCCAGAGAAGCTGTGGATGCCCCATCCTTGTGGGTGTTCAAGGCCAGGTTGGATGGGACTTTAAGCAACCTGTTTTAGTGGGGGGTGTCCCTGCCCATGGCAGGGGGGTTAGAAATAGATGATATCTAGGGTCCCTTCAAACTCAAACCCTTCATGATTCTATGACTGTAATTCTCCCATGATTTTTACTCTCAAGATCTTTCATATTTTGCCACCCCATCCCAAAGGAGATGGTAGCAAAAAAAACCATGAAGATGAAATCAACAGCTCCTAAGCCCACATGGGTGGGGTGCTAAGGGGGCATAGAAGCACAAGCCAAACAGTGGCAGCTCAACAAGTTTTAAAATATTCTAGCTATATTTAAATAATGTGACAACTGCTTAATTTTGCAAGCATCAATACAGGCCAACCTTGACTGGAAGGCAAAGACATTCTATGTTTGTAATATTTACCTGAGTATGAGCTTAGTAAGCAGACCCAGATTTGAACAAATTTCACTGCTGAGAAGTCAGCAGGTACCACATTTAAACAGGGCATGCAAATGAAAGCTATTATTATTCTTTGCTAATTGTTGAGTTTCCAAGTGACCTCAGTATTTTACTGTAAAAGACAGGAATAATGAATTATCTCAGGTTGAAATGTAAAATAAATGGGAGTATATCAGAGTATATTATAATTCATAGTTCCCAAACTACACTGTAACTCCTGATTTTTCAATCATCCTTTCCTCTTTAGAGTTTTATAAAGCCTCTTCAGAAACAGTTTTGTGATTGTGTTTATTCTGCCTGTTGAAGAAACTGTCCAGTCATTAACAGCTCGGTTTGTTGAGGTAACACTGACAACATGACATTTGATATTAGACAAAAATTGTAAATTTGATGTTAGAAAGTTTTGCCAGGTAAAATATATCAGTGCTATACTACTGAAATAATCTGTAAATAGTTCTTAAAACTGATATTAAAAAGTTATGGCAGTGCTATGCTGGCCACAGTGTTCTAAGTGTCTTCTCTAATAAGCAAGGAAATTCATAGTTTAATTTAATAGTGTAGCATGCCCTGAGGAGAGAAAAAGTATTTTCAACAAAGAGAAAACATCTGCAAAGACACTTATTTATAGAGCCATGTGATAAACAGACTCATGCGCTCATTAAGTTAAAAAAAAAATAACATTCTTTTCTGATGAATTAACAAAGCTACCATGTATCGTAACTTAATAAATCTGAGTTTCAAGATTTCTCATTTCAAGATTTCTCATGTATTTCTTTGGCTTTCCTTTCCTTTATGTATCAACCTTCTCAGTACTGTAACGTAATTCACTATTCTGGTTTGAAAAGCAGTCAGACATGTTTTTAATTTCCACCACAAGCAAACTAAGCTTTGTTAACAAGTGGACTTTCTTCTGTATAGCACTTTTAAATCAAAGATTGCAAAGGTTAGCATGAGGAGAATCTACAGAGCCAGAGAACTGAAAAAAAACCAAAATGACTATTTTTTATTTTATTTTCTTATGCAAGCATCACGGCTGAGATCCAGTTCTCCTACTCTGAAAGCTATTCTGAGTCAACAACACAGTAGACATTTTGGAGAAGTTACAACAAATGAAAAATATGAATTCTTATTACTGCATCTTATACCTTACAAAAAGGTTCTGTTTCAAGAAAATTTTTACCAAAAGTTATTCAGAAAATACTTGCAAAACCAGAATAACTAAGAAAATATGCTTTTTCCTTTGACTTTTTTGGACACCAAATATGCTGTCAGAAGGCAACTGGCTAAGCAACAACTAGCAGGGTCATACATGTTTGCAGATATAATGTTTAGAATTGTAGGCAGGAAAAAAAAAAAGAATTCAATAAAAATAAGGTAGATAATTCTCAGTCTGAAGAACAGGAAAAAGTTTCTCACATGTTTGGACTTCTGCTAAGGGACAGTTTGTCAAGGAATACAATTGCAACTCTCATCCTGGGGCATTTAAAGTGCAAAAGCTGAATTACTCACAGTAAAGCACAGGCAGGGAGAGGGACTGCAAGGCCCAAAGACCCATCTTGTCTTCCATGACTTTACAGCAAAGTTACTAGATGTGAGCTCCAGCTCATCTCCCAGGTTTAATGAAGAATCAGAATCAACTGTTACAGAATCACTAGTTTTTTAGACACGTTCCTCCTTCAGACCACCATAGCTTTGGTGAATGCAGATCACTCAACAGGAAAGTCAGGCAAGTTTTGTGGGACAAGTGTTATCTTCTACAAGACCACCTGACGTAGCTGGAAAAAAAAGAAAACAACCAAGTTTAGGGCACACCATTATTTCTTCTGGTTTGAAAGGGCAAATAAAGGTTTGAACAAATGGATCCAAGTTTATTTTACCTATTTTTTAAAACTGCACAATTTCGAAGAAAAATGTGATTCCTCTACGGCAAGGGAGAGCCAATGAGGTAATTAATATGGCAAAGAACAACACAGAGAAACAGAACTACTACTGGTAATATTAGAGGTTCTTGTGAAAGACAAAGAAAGAAATTATGTGGAAATTATTACAGATGTTAAAAAAAATTAAACACAAATAACCATCATGGAATTCAAACGTCATGAGACACAAAACTGATTACTGTTTCCAAGAAAATATCAAGAGAAATAATTTTTTTGGTAATTCCATTCCAGATAAAAGAGTGATTTATTAACACTGAAGAATTGTACAATAACTGAGCCCTGAAACCACTCGGTAAATCATTTAACAGAGTTTGGCAAATAGTATCAGGAAATGCTTAAAAAATGTCTCTCCCCTTCAAGACACAAATCACTGCATTATGAGTCTGAGATACTAAAAAATTCTTTTTGTTAGCATTATTTATTATAAATAATAAATATGAACTATTCCAAATTTTATTTAATTTCAAGTTACTAAAACTTTTTCTACATTTTAAATTTATATCTTTTAATCTTCTTGTTTTATTTATTTTTCCCAGAGTTAAACAGTTGATCACATACCAACTACAGGAGCTGACACGGAAATGTAAGGTACAGCAGGAAGTGACATAAGTAATTCCTTAGGTAAGCTCTGATCCTCTATCAGGGTCAAAGCATGAAATTTCTAATAAAACACTATTTCAGAAAATAACATTTTTCAGATGAGACTAAGATTCTTATCCTAACAGCTTCAGTAAATTTTAAGAAGTTATTGGAAGAGATACCCATTCCAATGTCAAGATGTGAATCTCATGTAAAGGTGCATTTTTTGTCTCTCAGATCTTTGCACTGCAGTATCAACTAGGCATTATGCATTAATTCATGTCCTAACAAGTCATGTTGCTGACATACAGCAGTTTGTTCCACCCCAAAGGGGGGGGCGGGGGGGGGCAAAAAACCTCAAGTGCATAGTAAATTATTTAATAAATATATCTTGAGATGAAAGGTACATAGAGAATGCAAGATAAAGACACATCTTAAAGGAAAAATGGCTTAGGTACTGTTACAAGTATAATCAAAGCCCAGTTAGGCCTTCAAAGACTGAAGTCATACAAACACAACCTCAGAAAGTCCTTCGGCACTGTGTAATGGAGGTATGCTCCATGGTAAATCTTACTTTATTGCTCTGTAATGGCAGTATTTTTCAATGTTGTACTTAGCAGTGCTAACACCATTCAATAAAATCATTTAGTACTAAATAGGGCTGTGTGAGAAACACCAAATAGCACCATGACCAGGAAGGACACCTGTCAAACATGTCACACTGTTTCCCTTATATATTCATCTTATAATGTGAACTCTGATTATATTTATATTCTGTTGCTGTAAATTAGTTTCCTCTAATCAATATGAAAAGTTGAAGTTTTTCTATGACTTTTCTCTTTCCACAGAGCTTTGCTCAGACAGCCGTTGGTCTATTACTGATATTATTCCAGCAAAAGCACATTATCATTGAATAAACATGAGCTGCCAGAAATTGTGGATTTGCACAGAGGTATTGGGAAATCTGTGAGTAGGCTTTATTATATGTAAGACAGACTGCACAAAGGATCACTACTCAATGAGCCAAAACTTAAGATCTTAAGAGTTGCTTAAGAATACTTTTTGAGAATACAGATCTCTAGGCTTTGCTAATATGGAAACCTTATTTGAAGTATAGTTTAGCTATGATAACTTTATTATGAAAAAATGTTTGTTTTATAAAGATTAGGTATTGATTAAAAAGAGTTCCTTCTACAAGTATCAAATACATATTTGTATTACTTAAATAGACTGTAAACCAACAATGTAATTTTTCTTACTAAAACCAGGTTAGATGTACTGTAAGGGTCCTGCAAGACACTGGAGAATACCTCAACATCTTAATTCTTCTTTTTATTCTTTTCCAATTCTTCACTGACACGCTCTTGCACAACAGCCTCCTATTTGCCTTTTTTTTTTTTTTGTTATACATTTTCAGCTTGTACATCTCTCTGTAACTGAGTCAACTGGTTGCTAACACGTACTTAATTAATAATGTGAGAATGACGGATGCAGTTGCATTTACAAGTTCCTGGAAAGCTGTAGAGTTTTGATGACCTAACATTCACCGCAGACCTACACTTCTTTTGGCATTAGTTTTCTAACCAGAACTTGTTGGATAGGATTCCAACAAGCAGAGTGAACTCACATTGCAAACATCACCCTGAAATTTGTGCTTGGTAGTTAGCATGTCATATGTGTGGAATAGACAGTATTTGTGTGGTGAAAACAGTTTACTCATTTGGCACAAAAAGAGATGATAATGCCATTCATCAGAAAAACATACAGATGGCAGTTGGATTGTTCATATTCTATATTCTCTCTCTCAAGTAAAGTTGTCTTGTTTGCTTTTCATGATGATTCATCTGATGCTGCCTGGTGGGCAACTACAGTACTAAAAGCCCTGTGGGCATAGAGAACACAGCCTGGCAGGCATTCCAGGACTTCTCTTATGTCCAAATTCACACTTTCAGTAAAAGCTAACACATTTCCAAATGCATTCTTGTCTATTCTGACTGCCTTTCCTGAGATGTCTGTGACATCTTTAATCCTGTTGTCATCTGGAAACATTTTATGCTTCTGTTCGAACATCAGTTCATAAATCTCATAAATCTCTTTTGAAAGAAGGATCATTCTGAAGACATTTCTTGAATTTACTGTATCTATTCTCTTGCTTGGTGTATGTTCAGTATGAGATCAGGAAAATCTGGAAGACTGACTGATTGACAGACTGACAAATTCTACCTAATTAGTACTCACCAGATTTAGCCCATCATCTTCAGCACTACAAGCAATATTCTACCAATGCAAGATCTTCCTTTTCTAATTCTAACTACTTGAAGATCTGCAAGAGTCAAAAAGAATTATTCAATGGTATTATGTCTCTAAACAAGTTTAAAGCTAAATCAAACCTGAAATGAAAAAGGGATAGGATATAAACTACTCAAAAACTAAGCATGATATAAAAAAAGAGTGGATGTACAAGAAAAATAACATTATGGAGCACAATTCGCATTCTGAATACTATCTTGGAAAAAAAACAAAACTGTGAAAGATTATTACAGTCTAAAAACATCTGCCAAACAATACAAACAAATTACTTATTTAAGATAGGTTCATTTCAGAAGCAGTTTATCACCACCTGCAGTACTAGACTAAATAGGAGTAAATTTTTTTTTAAAAACCCACACTTAAAAAGATTTTCTCCCAGTTAGTTCCAACTAGGGTTTTTTTTTCATGAAACCAAAACAATAAAAAAATTGTTTTAATACACTGCCATATAACAAATAGGTAATGTACCTACCAACCACGCCCACCACCGCACAGACTATATTGTTTCAGTATCAGACATACAAAAACATATTTGCTGTGGTTAAGCCAGAAATCAAGCCACAAAATGGCTTGTCCCATACAGCACAGGAGATCTACAAGAAAGGCAGGAATAAAATTAAATTCTTGCAAAAGACCCTGTTATAACCACATCATCCCCTTTCGGAACTGCTGTAGTAAAAAAACTTAATACAGACTCCTTTTTTTCTTTTCAAAAAAAAGCTCTACGTAGGAGCAAACACTTCTGAGTTTTTGAAATGCTTTCAGCTTTATGCTTGCCTAAATGTGAACAGAAGTTGCCCTATAAGTTTTAGAAATACTTGGCTAGACACCAAACACTGCACTTATGTAAGACCATATAATCACCTGACACTTGTAGCTGCCTCGCTGATTTTCCAAGAATTTTAATCCTCTTTTCCTGAAACTATCCCTTTAGTGAGAAAATATGTTTATTCTATTACTTATATGCTTGCTTTGCAGACAAACAGTTTCATTTATCAAACAGGAGAATAATATTTTCCATTCTCAAACATCAGAAATCAAGAGATTTCTTTATACATCAAAGTACGAAGTGTGGCTTGTCATATACAAGGGCCATTCCTCAACTGTGCACTCCCAGGCTGCTTTTACACATTTAAAAGCCTTTCTACGGAATAATGAAGCTTCTCAGCTCTTCCCTTCTGCCAAGCAGCCCGACCATTCATGCCAGGAAGTAATGCACATGGTTGGTGCACTGCAATTAGGACACTGTGCAAAGAGCAGACCAAAGACAGCTGCCTGATGTTTGGAGGCAGAAGTAACTTGAACTTTTATTATCAGAGATTTTGGGTTTATAGAATGTTTAAAAATATAACTAACCTACTCACTTTGCTTTATTTGATTTTTATGTTAGATAAAATCCTTAGCCCCAAGAAGTCAATGGAAATTTCAACTTCAGACTTTGCAACTATGTGACTATACAATTGGAGCTGTTAATTAAAAATTATTCTGGTGTCTGTTTTTCACATTTGTAATTTACACTTACATCCTTTTTAATAATTAAATGTCTTAAAGTGACAAAAAAAATGTATCAAGAAGTGTATAAACCATGATTTGCAGGAAGTTGGAACAATACTCCAGGGAATTACTACTTCAAAAAGGATTATGGCATGCTTTTCTTACAACAATGGAAAAACAGATTGGTTTAGACTAGAAGGGACTGCTGGAGGTCTTTGGTCCACTCTCTGATCGAGGAGAGTTACCTACAGCAGGTTGTTCAGGCCATATTGGCTCAGGCTTTTAATATTTCCAAGGATGAAGACTCAACAAGCCGTCTGGACAACCTGTTCCAGAGTTTGACCACCCTCAAAGTAAAAAATATTTTTCTTATTTTTTATTTCAGTTTGTGCTCATTGCCTCTTGTTCTGTAACTTCTTTTCAGTGGTGTCACCTTGTACTTGTACATAAATTGGCAGAATATTTGGAAATCTCCACTGGTGCAAAACCGCCAGCATAACTCCACTTCAGCCGTACAAAAGATCACTCAAAACATAATTCACTGTCAATAACTAGTTTGTCAAGGCAAATTTAAATTCCCACCATACTCCTACATAAGCACTTCCTACTATTACTCCTGCAAGCAGTTTTTCCCTAAAAAAAATCTATCTCATAACACTTCTACACTATCTGAGGTTCCAGAAACCAGAAAGGGTTTGTCATACAAAAGGGGTGGAGGGTGGGTGATGAAATAAACTGTGCCTAGAAAGTCAGAGAAAATTCTTAGAAAAGTTTTACTTTTGTAGCAGCATGATCCATAAAGTAGGAGGAAAAGGAGGAGAGCATGAAATCAGTGGCTGGGAAGAGCTACTGAAAACTTTCGTGCAACTACTATTCTGTGCTTTCCAACACTTTCCTCCCTTAACATCAGCAAAGCAGCAAGAGGAAGGTACTACAGGCTGGACACGGTGCTGCAGCTCTTGCACAGATGGAACAAAGCGACTGCTCCCAGCAGTCACTGGCATGTGCTTCCTTTGCCTGTGTCCAAACGCAGACTTCCGTGGAAATTTCTCTAGTGAAAAACCAGCTGGTAGTTTATGGCTACACCAGGCCTTTCAGTGTCCTAGCACTTGTGCAGATACAACAGCTGAGGTAAGATGAGAGCAAAAGGCACAGAATAGTGCATAGGGACTTAATTGCCACTTTGTCCCATTCTGCTCTGACACAACACAACTAGAAGCCACCAAAGGATGTGTTAAGGAAGCTGTCCTGTCTCACCATCCAGAATTCACTCTGGCAGTCACACGTGCAACAGCAGAGCTGGGATCGAGGTGTCTTCACAGCTACACACCCCACATTCACAGAGTCAGACCAAGTTTCCTTACCAGCTCGACTCCAGGTTTTCCCATAGCAGAATCTCAGGCCTCTGGGGATCCCTAAAATATTTTAATCATGGTGCAACAACAGAATAACAACTCGAGCTGGTGCCTCCAAGGAGGGGTCCAAACAAAAGAAACCCTGGGCTTTTATACCCTCCCAATCTAACTGTGATATAGTCTGGGGTCTTCCAGCTGTGCCTGCAGCTCTTGCTGTGCCTCCAAGAGTCTGGTCACCTGGCTAGGCCACAGGTCCTCATGCTCTTTGTTATGCAAAGGGTCAGCAGTTCAGGGCCTCTTACCTTGGGCTCCCCCAACCCAGAGCTCAACCTGCAGCTCCCACTGCAGCTGCTCACGGAGCTACCGGCACTGAGTGTATTCCTCAACAGATGGAGTACGTAAGGACAAAAGTCAGTCGCTTAAAAGCAAGTTACAGCTGCAGGAATACTTCTCTGTGTGAGCATAAGAGAGTCCATATTCTTGCCTAACACCCACAGTCTCTAATACGGTTGAAGCTTTGGTGACCCAGAACTCAGCTGCCTTCCATGGGGATTATGCAGATCAAATATGGAAACTGTCCCATGGTACTTGCAAAATTCAAACTCTGATGACAAACAAAAGAAATTAAAGTTGCAGTTATTTAGTAAAATTCCTGCCTAATTGATCATTTATAGGGTGAAAACAGTAAAAAAATTATTCTGTTGCTCCCTGTTACTAAAAAATTGTTTATTCTTTTTGCTGTGTTCAATAACTACACTGTTCTGCTGAAAACTGAATCGCCTTGATACCATATGCAGTTTTTTAAGCTTCACCGCCAAACTTACCATACTAAATAACTATTTGAAAAATTGGCAACAATCTCTATTTTTGTCTGTAACTTCACTTAGTGCAGTTCTTTTGCATTCAAACATGTTGCTTCTGCGATGCACTATGTATGACAAGGAGTGATTAGAAAATTGTTTACAACATAAGACCATTAGTTTTGTGCAAATAGAGCTGACTTCAGTTTCTTGCTTAAAAGATTTTTTTCACAAAAAATGCAGTTGTTAACTGCCAATTTTCTAGTGGGAAAACTAAACATAATTTCAAACTATGATATTCTGTTTTCTCCATCTCATACGAAACATTATTCCCAACTAGTTTAGTAAACACTAAATAAAGCATATTACATCAGCTGTTTCTAAATAAATATGAATAATTCCAATTTTAGGGATGTGTGTTTGCGTGTCTGTCTGTATCTTGACTGAGTGGTCAAAAATTAAAAAAAAATAACTTTTTTTCTATCTGGAATGAAAGAAAAACAGAAATTGGATGCTGCCTTAGAAAAAGAACTTCCTCATCTCATTCAGCACTACCTAACACCTTCCATGAAAACAATGGAATTTTTAATAAGCATCATGAATTTGCTTCACAATTAATTTTTAATTCGTCTTGAGCATCTTCACAGACTTTTTTTGTAGGGCCTGATCCTAACTCCAAGAGCCAAGGAGTGGAACTACAAGACTATCCCCACTGCAGGAGAAATAGCAGCGTCTTCTCAAAGGAGTATGTACATTTTGATAGGGCAGTGCTAGTAGTTTGCAATATGGATTAAAGCAGGACTACAGACAAGCACAGATAATCATAATGACACTAACACTGATTGCTTTGGAGAAAGTTCACACACTCTATAAACAGTTCAAAAATTTCTTTTCTATAACCTCTAATATGCAGTAATGACCATGACCAGAAGACCACTGTACATCAAGAAGCCAGTGACCCACACAGCAGTTAAGCAGAGTAGGTCCACCAGCCCCGTGCTGCACACCCAGTTTGGTCTTCAGACTTCCACTGTGCAGCACCTTGCCCTTGGCTGCAGGATAAACTCAACCAGCACACTGCAACCAACAGCTCCTACTTGGTACCAGTGATTCCACCACCTGCATGTCCTTCCCCTTATCTAAAAGTGCAAGCAGTTTCTGTTTCCCTTCTGTCAGACAATAAAAATTATGAAGCAATGAATCAAGCTGTTTACTTGTAAGAAGAGCCTATAATAGCTCAAATAACTAAAAAGGGGCAAGTCTTTGAAAATAGGACCTGCACAGCACACTTCTCACCAATCACAGGGAAGATAATCCGCTGACATTTTTGGAAGGCAGAAAAGCACACTGTACCACTTTTACAGACAGAAGTACAAACAGGGGTAAAAGCAGTATTTTTTTTTTTTAATTTAAGGCAGTTATTACTCTCTTCATTTAAAACTCTTCTTAATTTTGTTTCAGAAAACACTAAGCCTTAGAGAAGCTAATGCAAATGTTTTTAAAAAGGTTATAAATACATTGTTCTGAGGTATAATACACATATTTTCATGTATATATTTTATTTCAATAGGATAATCATATGAGAATTGTAGGAATGAGGTAAGCAGTGGAAACAATAGTGGAATCTAAGGTAAAACCCAGTATTCCAAAAACCAAAATTAAAAAAAAAAATAAAGTAACTCAAATATCTAAGACAATGACATCGTACAAGTCCTTACTTAAAAGCAACAATCAATCATTCTATAGGTATTGTTATTTCTTATATAAATCACATTAAAATTATAATTTTAAAGCAAGATTTCTTAATATAGTCATTCTGGGGAGAAGCTGTTATTTGCAGTAAGAATTGATAAAGGCATTATGCTTTCTATTGAGAGCTACAGAAAGGAGACCATCGTTGCAAAATGAAGCAGTACCAAGACTGAAGACTTGTTTCAGATTTACTGGTGCATATTATCATTCATATGCTTCTGTTTAGGGCAGGAAAGGAAGGATCGGAGGTTCCTTCCAGTTAACATTGCGCTCCCAAAACAGTTGTGGACACAGGGAAATCTAAACTATAGTACAATCTGAACACAACCTATATTTTGCTTTAGGTGACAGCAGAGAGTAGAAAGCAGCCACATCCATGACTTTCCATCTTTACACCATCTGTAAAGAGGTGATTTCAGTGAGAAGAGAGACAGTTCAGTCCCACTAGTGTAACTACAATCAGAGGATGACTTTGGAAACGTACATTACCTACCTTCCCTTTTGCTTCCTCCTTCCTAATAATTACTTATTCTACCTAAAACTCCCCTCTACAAATACCTGGTATTTCTCTTACAATGTAAGTCTTTCTAAATGAGAAAGACATCTGGATAAATGAGACTATAGGCTGACGCCTTCTTTGGTCCTCATTCTTGACAGGCAGACTCTGCTATGCTATAATCTATCAGCATATAGCTTATTCAGAAACCTTTCATTCTGATGTATTATTGTTTATTTAACCATAACAGTTTACTTAGCTACTATGTCTAAGACATGACTCAGCCCTACAATCATTATAACCTGCTTTTAAGCTTGGAATCAATTACTGACCAAACTATTTTGTTAATGATGTTGCAGAACTCAAAAATTCTGAGAGACTGTTACCCACAGGCATTAGTCCTGTAACCACCAGAGTTTTCCACTAATCATTTTTACTAAGGTCATCCAGGTACCAAGAAAAAGAACCCCTGAGGGGTTTGGGGTTTTTTTAATAAATAACAGTATCATTTAGGTTAGGATAGACCTCCGAGATCATAGAGTCCAACCCCTGACTAATAACCACCTTGTCAACTAGACCATAGCACAAAGTGCCACATACAGTTGTTTCTTGAATACTCCCAGGGATGGTGACTCCACCTCCCTGAGTAGCCCATTCCAATTCTTAAAAACCCAAAAGTTTAAAAAGAATAAAGAAAAACATGTTGCACCTTCTATTTCTACAATTAATAATAAATATTTACGTCTAGTCTACATAGTTAACTTTTGGCTTAGATCTATGGCCAGGAATTAAGGTGTTAAAGCAGTACCAGCAGAAGGATGAAATATTACAGGAGCCATGAAACTTGACAGAGTGAGCAATACATCAAATCTCCACGGCTGAGAGCCCCAGGACACAAACCAAGCACTGTGTAAGATGAAGGCTCTGCGGTGTGTCACAAAGAAAAACGATGGCAACAGCTGGTCGGGTTTTCAGCTCTTCAGTGAAGGGTAAGTATGAACTGAGTGTAAGGTGGGGCTCTCAGGTGGTCTACCAATAACAGCATAGCAAAATGCAAATGTGAAACAGATCCAGCATGTCAGCAAATCCCTGAAAAACAGCAGGATAAGCTGTTCACTTAAAATATCATATTTTTTTATTAGAGGTAGAAATATGAACATAATAAAATACGTGAGTTTAAAAATACTCTCATATGCATGGGCTTATCACAGTCTTTCAGCTCTTGTGAAACCCTTCCTGGAAAATCAGGAGTTAAGGGACACAAATCATTAAAAAAGATCCCTAAAATGTAACGCTTATATATAGTATGACAAGGACAGAACACGTAAGAGACACGGAGTCCATTTGGGATGGGCTACTTACCACAGAGCCATCTGTGAGAAAGTGGGATCAGCCAAGACTCAATATGACTGAAACTTTGTACCACTGCATGGACAAATTACGTCCAATCTATGTTGGAGGAAAAAAACTCCAACTTGTATTGCTTTTTCAGGAACGAAAAAGAAATTAAGTGTTCTTTTGTCCCTGCATAGAATATTTGTGGACAACAGCCAAAGACCAGGTACTCAATTATCCTCTTGTATAAATATGGTGAAGGAGAAAGATAGGTGGGAGAAAGACTGAAACACAATGTTCTTTATACAATCATGCTGAAAGGAAGAATTTGAGTGTTCATTTCTCTCCTGTATGATCTTGTGTTCCACTGAAAAAAACTAATGGTCTCCCAGTTCAACCCTGGTCATCTGGTGTCTTTGGCAAAAGTGAAATAAAGGTGTATATTTCCTGCAGCATGCATGTAGAAAAGGCTGAAGAGATGTGGTTGTGATATCCTAGTCTATAGTGCACAGTGTGCTGCTGGGTGATGCTACTAATGCTCAAGCAGCAAACAGGACATAAGTAACAGTAAATAGGTACAAGCCAAAGTAGAAAGGGGATACTGAATAGTCAGAATAAGTTATTGCCAATTTGGTGATTTAACTAGATGTCTTCTGCCACCTTGACTAAATTTAAAGTAATCACTTTTTGTCCAGCTCAGATGTTGTGCACATAACACTACATTTAGTAAGGAGTACTATTCATAGTTTTGGGGAAAAAAAATAATGTATTGCCTATTCTCATTGACATGAAATATTTGCCAAGTGCTCTAAAACCTCTGAAGAAAGGACAGCCATTAGATAAGAAAACACCCATTAGATAAGGAAAAAGTGGATATACATGCAAACTCTATGGAACTCTATGGATAAGAAATATCTACGACAAGTAGTTGCTCCTCTGATTCCAAGGACCTAGTCTAAGAAAAATAAGTAAACTCGAGTTTTGTAACTTTAACAACTCCTTTTGAATTTTAAAAGACTGATAACAATTTTATCATTATCTAGAAACTCAGTGATCTATCTAGTACTAACAACACTGATGTACACTATCTGGTTGTAGGCAAAGATACTTGACAATCATGGTCCATAGTAGGACACCCTATTCCAGCCTGAAGTCCAGTCCAGTAGTAACAAATAAGGGGTTTTCCCTTTCACTTACCACTGTAAGTAGGCTGCCAAGTATTTTCTGATTTCTATATGCATTCCTTAAAATGTATTTAACTGACTGAAAGTCTGAATTTAATTCTACATTTATTATTGACCACCCAGAAATGAGAGGTTTTTTCCAAGAGGCTAGATATTAGCATAATAAGCTTTTTTCATTCCTTCTCCCTTGGTTTAAGATTTGGTTTTACAACACAGGTATACCTTTAATGCAAATATGATGTAATGACTTTAATTCTTCTCTTTTTTTTACTTTCTCTTTAAGAAAAAAGAAGAATAATTATTATAAATTAAAAGAGACTGCTTCTATTTGGCAAACTATATTCAAAACCAAATATATTTCAATATAATTTATCTCAGAGGATGATCATAAATAGATGCAAACATCCAGCTTGATAGGAAGGGATATATTAGAGAGCATATATATTCTCTCAGGGAATATATTAGAAAATATTAGAGAATATGTAAACAGATACCAACATAAATTGTTCTTTAAATATCAAATTAGAACACAGAACACACACCTCAATTATTACCTTTTCTTTTGCTATACATTATTTTTAAAACAATCAGTTTGTACTTTTTCTTTAATGTTACTACATTAACACACAGAAAAAAAAAGGTAGTATATGTAACATAACTGTTAGCCAGCAACTTTCAGCTGAAGAAAAACATCCAGATAAGCTGACTTATTTGCTTTTTGCACACTTTCTTAGTGAGGAATTTTTATTAAAAAAAATCTTCTTTAATTGAAGACCTTTTAGTACTTCCTTCACTATTATTCTGGTTTTTGTTCGTTATTCAGTTACAGTCCTGCACCAATAGCTCCTGCACTTTACCTCTTTAAATTTAGTACTTCACATCATAAGTGCAATGCTATTTGAATAACTTCAATTAATATTAATAGGAGCACATATTCCACCGAATATTTAGCTATTTTATAAATCTGGATATTACATGCAACTCTCTCACCAGGCAACATTGGCTGAAGGAAAGAGTCCAATCAGTCCAAAGTTTCTCTTCTTAAAAAAGACAGGCTAATATGACTTATATCTGGAGCTAAATTACTTTTTTAAACTCGAAAAAATTAAAACAAAACCTTCTTATCACATTTTTAAGTTTGATGCCCTGCACATGTAGAAACATTCAGCTATATTTTGGAATGCACAACCACATATCATCACATATGGGAAAAAGAAAAATACAATGAACATGAATAAAGGGAAATGAGTGACTTCACTCATTGGTGTTTCCAGGATAGTCAGTGTATTTCCACAATTTCAAAGTATAATTGACAGACTTACCAAACCCCAGGAAGGCAGCAGCATTATTGCCACTCCGTAGAAACTTAATTCAGATCATAACACAGACAACACCATGTGCTTAAAATTCACAGTCTAGAGTCCTCTTAACTGTAGAATCCAATTACCATTCTGTTAAAAAAAAAAAAAAAAAAGAAAGAAGAAAGCATCAGAGCTTGTGGTATTCTGTTAAATCACAGCCAGGATAACAGAAGGAAGTGAGAAAACAAACGCCTCCCATACAGCAAACTATTGTTGCTGTGTATCCCCATTAAACAAAAAAGATTCAAATCAACATATGGCAGAAAAGTGAGTCTACCCAGCAAGAGACAGGGTTATTGGAAAAAAACACGATTCTGCTAAAGCTGCGCCACTGTGAAGCAAAGAATTCTGTCCTTTGTAGGAATAGAAATGATGTGTGAGAATTAGCCCAAGGAACTGGGCATTTAGCAAGGAGTGACAGATCCTCATCTCTAATTCACGCTCCCAAGACTATTTAAACTCCTGCAGTCACTCTTTAAGATACACTACTTAGAGGAAGGTGACGAGTTTGAACACTGTTAGACAGAAACAAACTGAATCTTCTAACTCTCATATCAGTAATCTAACAGATAGGTTGTTAAATAAAAGGTTATTCAATCTCCCCATCCTTCATGTTAAAAGCAAACAGCTACAGCAAACTGAGAATCTCTGAATATGAGAGTGCCTATTGTGGCCTGAGAACACTGACAAAAGAGTGTCCTTGGACATTTCAGCTGAGGACTGAGGCTGAATGGGAAATAGGTGCTAAACTGCTCTAGCTGCTGCACACTGAATGTGCACACAAGTAAAATCCAAGACACTCTAAAGATACAATTAGAACTAAGTGAGAGCCTTGTGATTCAAGGCACTTCTGTGTTAGGCAGCAGCTGTGTGAGCTGTCATCACATTTTTTAACTTAGGCACCTGAATTCTTCCTAAATCCTACTTTAGCTATTTAAGTCCTTTATAGGATCAAGCCAATAAACTCTCTCTCTGTCTTTACCTCCTTAAGTACTTTAGATCCTATTATGTTTTGCCTCCCTTTTTATTTTAATAAGATCTTTATTTTTTTATCATGTAGTTAACTGTTTATCCTATGTATGGTCATTTTTCCTTATACTCACTAATGCATACATAATTACTAAGTGTAATTAAATAACTTACTATGGGCCTTTCTCCAAAAGTACTGAGAAACCATCACTCCAATTTTCCCAAAGGGAATTAGGATCCCTTGGAAAATCCATACTGCAGTGTTGTACAGAAATGATACAGTGGTAGCAGTCTATCTTTGTTCAGCTCACTTGAACTAACTTTTGAGACCAAGCTACAAATGCAGCTTTGTGGCCTTTCATACCTAAAAGAAATTACTCAAAGCCAACTTCTGCCCAACACTGTGTTGCACAAACAAGGATTAGTGTTTGTTTTACTGCAGTGATGTTGGGCATTTTTCCATTTAAAAATCTGTCAGCTGGAACTATCTCACTAAAGCCCTAAAAGTCTACTAAGCAACAGAGAACAAACTGAAACAAAACAAAACCAAGTTGGTTCTGAGTATTATTTCTTAGGCAAGGCTGAAGTGACTCAAACATCAAACATGAATTTTAATGATTTTTAGCTATTTTAGGACAATATAAATATGATAAAGCTGAGGCAAAATATTTTTATTCATAGATATTCACAGATGAAAAACAAAAAAGGTTTTTCTAACTAGATCTGTTTTTAAAAGTTGGAGATTACTGTAGGTTTTCAAGAAAAACTTGATTTTCTCTAATAATGCATATATATCATTGTTAATTTTGCATATCATGATTTATGTAAGGAGGGTTGGAAGCCAGAGCTGGTTTTGGCTGCTGATTTAATAGGAATTTGGAAGTTTTGCGACTCCAGCTACAGAAAAATGGCAGGAAGCTAGGCTATTGCTATGGAGCCAGGAGGTGACCTTTGACAAGAGACGGATTTCTCAAACTCAGTTTCTTGTTCCACAAAAGGGGTTTTACCAAATGAGAGTCGTGTGGGGACTACTCCCATGGTGGAGCTATTCTGGAACACACAGAAATCACCCATGCTATCTTCCTGGCTATTTGCAAAACACTTCTCATAAAAACCTATTCATGTTTTGTCACATTATCTGAACAAATACTATCCTACAAAGTATTGCCTTCCTGATCAATGGGTAGGGCTAACTTTTTTTTTTTTTTTAATTTGAAAAAGTGTTGTGCTGGAAAATTTCAACTAGCTGTAATAGAAACTGCAAATTCATTTCACATGTGCTACCTCAGAGTCACCAACTAGCGTGCTAAATAAGTAAAAATTTATATTGTGAAGAAATCCGAGGCCATTCTCTAGCAGTTAACACATGGAAGGCATGAATACCCATAAACCATTTGCAGGTTATGTTCATTTTCATTCTGAAACAATTACAAAAATTATTATTACAGTGATGTTAAATGTGTCAGAGAAGCACTTCACATAGCTATTTTCATGGGACTGTTTATTTTGGTGTTTTGCTGTTTTCTTGTGTATGGATTTTTAAAAAAAAAAAAACAATAAAATGGCATTTAGCAAAAATTTTATGAGTAGTAATAAGCTGATGTCCCATGAGAGGATTCAACTTAAACTCAACCAGTCTTTCCCATTTAAAGCCATCACGAAAGGTTTAAGCATGGCCTGTTCTGTGCTTCACTGCATCCACTTAAAGTAAAACATGCTCAATTCAGCTAAAGGACTGAGAATGCCATTTAGCAGTGAAAAGTAAAAAAATAGTGGTTTAAATAGTCATAATCTTGGGGAAGTCCCTAGCCCCATGCACAGGACTCTGAGCAACCCCTCTTGCAGAGATGCTGGCATTGCTTTCAGAGGACGGGGCAGTAGCTGTAAGCACTTCCTCTGTTGAATGCTAGCACAGAAGGCTCAAGGTGGCTAAATTTGGATTTTGCTGCTTTCTCTCCCTATCCCATTTTTGCAACCACATAAGTAGTGGCTAACATGCATCTCTACTATACACGAAATTAGTATGGATATTTTGCTGCACTGACAACAGCTGCCTTCCCTGTCAATCCTGCTGGTGTGTCAGGTATCCTAACGTGGGCACGGGGTTAGGTAGATGCCTTATTCCCGTTGTCTTTCAATGAGAGAGATTCCCTCTCCTTCCCTCACACTTCTCCTAAAGTCTTCTTCTCAAAGTGAGTTTGTACTTTTTCTCAGGGCCTGGGAGACCTTGCAATAGTTCCTTTATTACCTTGCTGAAACCTTCACTGTGTAATAACAACTAAGTGGTGGACTGAATATTTGAAAAGTTTAGATAGCAGTTTGTCCACTGTTTTTCTCTTTACTAACTTGTTTCCTACTGATTTCTTCTGCACTTCAGACTGAATCCAGCCCCCTGCCGCAACAGCCTAGCGTGTCAGGTAATCCCTGTCCTGGCATTAACAAGCACTGTTTCACAGTTGCAAATCCTCCCACTGCTTCTCAGAAACCATCTCTTAATCTCACTTCAGATTCTCAGAAGCATTTTCTTAATCTTTAGTCTAAATTTCTTCTGGTCATTAACTTTTTTCTCGTGTTTCACTTCTTATCTGTCCTTATAGATCACTTACAAAGAGCAATCATGTTCCCTCTCCATCCTCATTTTGGTAAGACAGTGGGGCAGCAAGCAAGCATTTCTCCAATTCTTGTTGTACAGTAAATCTTGTGTTCTCGATTATAATTTTTTTGCTTCTGTTACAGTTTGTTTACAAATAACCTGACCAGAATCGCGTGTTGTGTGCTTACTGACAGTTCACCAGTCATGTATAGCAAAATTAATAATTCCTTATCTCAACAATAAAAAAAAAAATGTAGTATTGTATCAGCTTTTTTTATAGCTCTTTCTCATCTTCTATCATTTCCCATTAATAAACTCTCAGGATTCAGCAAAAATTTTTCTCAATAGATGTACATGCTTTGGCACTTGCACAACTACACTTTTTTCATTTCTATTATCCCAGTAATTGAGCAGGTCTGTTTCTTCCTGACATTTTTCTCTTCAGTTTATTGACAGCACTTTCTTACTTGTTGCCAAACCAAATGATAAATTTCCTACCTTTTGTGCAAGGGTCACTGATGAAAATATCAACTAAAATTAGTACCATGGCTGATCCTCAAAAAATGCATATGAAGTGTGCTTCCAGACACAAGAAGCTCTTCCTATCGCATGATCCATTTCCATATGCCTCTTAATAGCATCTTTCAGATCTGACAACTTTTTAGCAACTCCATCTTAACTGTTTCGTTAAAAAATTTCCATGTGGCTCATTGTATTAAATACTTTACTTAAGTCCAAAGAGACAAAAGCCTGAGCACTGCCTGTCTGCAGAATATAACTTCTGTTACAAGAACAAATGCAGACTGAGTTAGGTTAGCTTAGTCTACGTTCGGTAAATTCATGTTTTATTTTATCCTATAATCCATTTAGCTTCATGTCTTTCGTTAATTTTTCACTTGAAAATGTGTTCTACATCCCTAACATACTATTGAGATCGGCTTAATTGGTCTGTACTTGGTGAATTCCATATTCTTCCTTCTTGTAAGCAATACTGTGATTGCTGACCTATAGTCAGTGTCACAGATTTTTCAAAATCTGATGGTCACAGCTGTCAATTCTGTCACATTTGGAAACCTCCCCTAGCTGAGATTTTCTTGTATCTTTGAACAAAATCTGTTCCAAACTTTCACACCCTTCATACATTTTACCTTTAACCCCAGAGGTCCCTCTTTGTCCTTTGTGTTTTTAAAACAAAGTATTGTGATCATAATCATCAAAGTGAGAGAAATCTCATTAAGATAAATCTCAAAATAAGTAGTTCCTGGATGGAGGAAAAAAAAGTCAGTCCATAACATTGGTATGTTAAGACTGAAAACAGCTGTTTTTGGAGATGAGCTGAGACTTCCCAGTACCACAGGCAAATTAGCATTCTGCTAACTGGGAAGAAGGGCTGGGGACCAGTATCTGCTATACAAATGGGAGGAGAAACAGAAAAGAGCAGTTTTGACACCACTCAGCTATGTCTCCTGCGCAGCTCAAATGACTCTCAAGACCACAACATGTGCTCAACTGGTGTATTGCCATTCTTGCAGTACCCAAAGGTTTCTTTGAGTGCCATAGTAGAGCTGGGGAAGGAGGCTCCTATTTTTGCAGATGTCTGCCCAGAAATGAGGCAGGAGTTGTCCTGGATATCCCTAGCGCTCAGATATCCCCCCATTTTACATCCCCACATCCTTGAAGTTCTCTGAGATCCATAAAGAGAACTATTTCTGTAAGTTTAAAGGGAGAAATTCCATTTAAGACATGTTTCAAAGCTTAGATAATTTAGTAAGCCCTCCAGATATGATAAGGAGTAAAGGCCAGGAGTAATGCAGTGGAGTAGAAAGGAGAAATGGGGACTTAAGCTTTCCCTTTACCACTAGCAGTATGCATCCCTGGAGCAATTAGAAAATATCTTACCCTTGTATTTATTCATAGAATCATAAAGGTTGCAAAAGACCTGCAAGATAAAGTCCAACTTCTGACTTAAAACCACCATGCCCAGTAAACCATAACATTCGTGCCATGTCCACATATCTTTTAAATACCTCCAGGGATGGTCATTCCACCACTTCCCTGGGTAGCCCGTTTGTCCTGGGTTACACGAAAATTCTGGTATCTACCTTTTCTCTTTTCTCTTTTCTCCAAAAATGCCTTTTTTTGCTTTTTGGTGTTTTGCCTTCTTTAAAGAGACTGAACTGCTAGTGATTAATGACTCAAACATTTGACCACCTGCCACCTCAGGCTACAAGCTGGGTGTTGAACAAGTTAAGGAGAGAGGCAAATCCTTCTAGCTGGGGTAGTGTTTCTTTGTCTTTACACAAATGACTCAGCTGTGGTAACTTCTCTCCAGGGAAGCATAGGGACAATTCACACACATGGCCTAAAGATACTCATCTCTGCTGATGGGCCATAATGGATTCACTTCTGTTGATGTAACAGGCAGCTGTACCATCTTAGAAGGTGTCAAAGACTCCTGAAATGTCCCCTGATCCAGTATGACATCATCCAGTGCAGAAATCCCTGCGCCAAGGGAGGTACTTGGCATTGCTCCCACCTAGCCTAATCCCAATAAAAGACCACACTTGGATTTCACTCAACACTTGGTTTTCTTCCCTCACCACACAGGACTTTAATGACTACCCGGGACTTCCACCACACCACCTCAACAGACCTGGACTGCGACCACCACTTTGACCAACAAACATGGAAATTGTGACAACCAAATCTCATCTCTGGATCTAACAGGTGTCTTGCGGGTTCTTCCAGTCCCCTGGGGGCTCTGCAGCCCTGCTCCCACTGCCTGTACCAGCACTGCAGCCTCAGTCAGCACCACACAAGTGTCTGCCGGTATCAAAGTCCTGGTATCTGCTGTTTCCTGCCAGCACTGACTCTCCAACCATTCCTGTCAGGTTTTCTGGGCGTGAGAGAGGCAAACCACATGGAAGGGCAGCCATCTTGTCTCTGTCCAGTGGCCAGGTGTGTTTTCTCCGTGTGGGGGAGGCCAGGTGCCATCTCGATTTGGTTCAGTGGCCAGAGCTTGGGAATTTTCTCCTCACCGGTTGGTTTAACCCAGTTTTATCAATATCGTTACTAACATTCTTCTTGGTAAAGAGTTATTTTTTCACTTACATCTGGGCCTATTGGGTCTCTGTCTATATTGGAGAAACCAGGGGTATTGAATCAGAGGGAGGAGACTTCTGTTCAAAGTCTGCACCCTCCCAAACTGTCTCAAACCAAGACACTGTTCCAATGCTTAACCACCCTTTCAGTGAAGAAATTCTTCCTGGTATCCAACCTGAATTTCCTCCATTGCAACTTGAGGCCATTTCACCTTGTCCTGTCACTGGTTGCCTGGGAGAAGAGGCCAACTCCCACCTAACCACAACCTCCTTTCAGGTAGTTGGAGAGAGAGAGAAGCTCTACCCTGAGCCCCCTTTTCTCCAGACTGAACAACTCTAGCACCCTCAGCTGCTCCTTGTAGGACTTACATTCCTTCCCCAGTTCTGTAGCTCTTCTCTGGGCACACTCCAGCACCTCAATTCCTTCTGTGTGGAACTGGACAGAGTATTCGAGATGCAGCCTCACCAGTGCTGAGTACAGGGGGACAATCACTTCCCTGGTCCTGCTGGCCACACAATTTCTGATCCCACCAAAACCACATTACCTTGCTGGCAAGCCCCAGCCTTCATTCCCATCTGCCCTGCTCAGCAGGTTCTGGGCACCATCACCTTAAGCACAAAGTCACCCAGCAGGAGTAAGTTCCCAGGGCTCTCTTGACAAAGCAGGCAGACGCCCCCCAAAACTATAACTGAAACGAAAACAGGGCTGTAGATGCAGGTCTCTGACTTATCTGGAGAGGTGCAAAGTTTTCTGGGCCAGGTGATCTGACTCCCAGTTGCCTTGAAAAGGAGAGCTACCTGCCCCTGGGAAGAGACAAAACTCCTCTTCCCTCTTCTCCTCTTGGATTCCATCTGCTGGGGCAGGACTTAGCCCTCCAAACTCTGACAATCAAACCAAATGCCAACTCTGTCCCTGGCACAAGTGGGAAAGATCCTGCAGCTCCTGCCTCTGATGAACAACTTGCCCACTGCAATGCAAGTGAGAGGACTGGGGAGGCCATTCTGGGGCACCTGTCTCAACACTCCCCTGAGGTTTCCCCCCAGTTCAGAAGAGCCCACTGCACAGCACACTGGAGCACTCTACTGCGGATCATGCCTCCCAGAAACACAGCCTGTACTGCACGAGGTGTCTGGGTCTCAAAGCATGTCCTCAAGCTTTCCTTAGCCTTGCTGAATATGTGCCGGGACTGATATGGTTGACATACTTCTGTCATTTGGCATATGCAGAACCAATGTGCCTTCTTGCTGAAGCCTTCCGGAGGCAAAAAGAGGGAGCAGCAGGTAGATGCATGCCCTGACATCTCTTTCTGTGTTAAGTCTCTCTTGTCAAAGTGGTGGGGACCTGAGCAGAGGGAACACAAAACCATAAAACCATTTAGGTTGGAAAAGACCCTTGAGATCAAGTCCAGCTGCCCAGCACTGCCAAAGCCACCACTAAACCATGTCCCTAAGTGCCACATCTACATGTCTTTTAAATCCCTCCAGAGATGGTGACTCCCCCACTGCCCTGGGCAGCCTGTTCCAATGCTTGGCTACCCTTTCAGTGAAGAAAGTTTTCCTTTAAGCCAATTCTACACCTCCTTTTGGGCCATTTGAGGCTATTTGCACTTGTCCTATTGCTTGTTTCTTGAGAGAAGAGACCAACCCCAACCCCCAGAGCGTTGATCGAGATATGAAACCAAACTTGTCCCAGCACTGAGCTCTGGAGAATACTGCTAGTGACTGGCTGCCAGCTGGATGTAACTTCATTTACCACCACTCTCTGGGCCTGGCCATCCAGCCTGTTTTTAACCCAGCAAACAGTGCACCAGTTCAAGCCATGAGCAGCCAGTTTCTCCAGGAGAATGGTGGGAAATGGTATAAAATGCTTTACTAAAGTCTAGGCAGACTGGATCCACATCCTTTTCCTCATCCACTGGCAACTGCCATATTATTATGCTAAGAAGCAGAATTCACATTTCATGCTGAAGGAAAATCTCAACAAGCACTTGACTATTTAGTGGTTTATTTAGACAGTTATGGGTTTGTGCAGCAGAAGTCACAGCATTTAAAAAATGTCATAAAAATGCTAAAATTCTTGCCTTTGCCAAAAGAAAAAGAAACTCTTAAATAAGTTTTGTTTGTTTAAATTTCTTTTCTTTTTGGAAAGACCAGCCTCTGGGATGAACTCTACTACCCTCAGCTGCTCCTCATAAGACTGATGTTCCAGACCCTTTACCAGTTCTGTTTCTTGGGATATATGTTGAGGCACTGTAAAAATGGGGCTCTGCTCCAGATTTTCAGTATGCAGGTATTAATTTCTAGGTCCACTGCTTATTCCCTTAGCCTGGGTTGGGTTTCCTTCATTTTGTTTATACTGCTGTTGATTTCTGAAGATCTTAAATCAGAATCATTGCATATAATTTACCTAAAGCAGAGTCACACACAACTTGAATCACTAATTTATTGTCATCTCATGTTTAACTGGGTTGCACACACTGCTCACACAAGGAATTGCTTGGGAAAACATCCAGTCAATAGCTTAAAAAGGGTAAGAAAGGAATGTACATCTGCCTCACTGAAGGCACAGTACTTTGTAGGTAACTTTCCGAATGAGGACAACCAAGACTTCCATAAGCAGCAGCACCGTACTGCTCTACAGCATAAAGAGAAAGGACAGTCCCTGACATCTTTCTTAGAATGGCCCATGTGAACTGCACAGTCGCAAGGTTTTGTTGCTTTAAAGTACCACTCATCTGACCCTGCAAGGAGGAGAGGGGAGATTTTTGTGTGCACTATTTTTAATGCAGTGGTGGTGGAGCTGTGTGTTATCTAATCTAGTAAAAAGTTGCATATCTTTTTTTCCTCTCTTACATAACCATCACATTTGATGGTAACACAGTGAAAGATGTGAAAACTGAGGTGGCTTTTTTCTTCAGTTAAATATGCCAAAGGTAAAATAATAAACCAAAACCAAAGCTTGAAGAATCAACTGTTACTTAAAGATATAAGAATGTCAGCACTGGTTAATACCAAGGTCCTACTAGGATCAGTACCATTTCCAACAGGGATAAAAATTAATGTCTAGAGAACAAGGACAAGGTGAATATATAGTCAGATTTCTCCCTAAATAATCTCCCAGATTCCTGACATCTCTACGACTGGTTAGAGCTGTGAAAAATGTCAGGTTCCCATCTATTCATCCATCCTACTCCAAATCCCTTCTTTCACTGTTTCAGTTTTGAAGAGAAAGATGGGAAAAACCTCATCTCTCCCGCTCCAAAACCTCAAGGTTGGCAAAGCCATGAGTATTTTGCTCACTAGAAATTGAGAAAAATAGCTGATTTTGTTCATTATACTCATAACTGCTTGAATCATCAGTGTAAATGCTAACATATGAACTTTTATAGGAATCATCGGAAGTAGCAATGGTGGAAACAGGTTTTCATTTCTATTGTTTTAAATTTTTCCTGCAGAGGACAACCTGACTATCCTAATTCCAGTCCCACAAGCCCTTGAACTTTGTCCTGTTTTATTTTTCTACTCTACTTCCATAGGTAATCTAATCTGAAATGCAAAATAAACTATTGCTCTCTTTAACAGTTCAGGTTTTACTTCTGTCCAATTTCTCTGGCTATCTCCCTGATACTTTTTGAGGGGTCAACTCTCACTTGCATGTCCACACCAGAATCCATAACCCATTAAAACCATTTATAATAATTCAAAGCATCTTACATCATCCCATCACCATTCAAGTTCATACTATAAACATCTTTTCGATACTTAGAGTGTAATTTCTTAACTCACTCCATTTCTTAATTAATTACTCTAAGAGACTATCTCTCCTGTCAGTGTTTAAAATATACTCACGGTCTCCTCATATTTCAATTACCATGACATCTTTTATCTTTTACTTTAGGAACTTGAAAGACACTGTAAAGGCAAAGGATGTAGCTTGGAGTGGTTGAATTCAGACAAAACACCTGGATGTAAATCCAGATGTGTCTGGTTATTTCCAGTCATGGCATCTTTGCCATAGCTCTCTTAACAACATTCAGCATCATCTTACAGCCTGTCATAGATGGAACACAAATATAGCTTTGTTCCTTTCAAAAGACCATAAATTAATTTAAAGGTACTGCTATATTTATCTGAAACGTCTGGATTTACGACAGCCTTTTAACTTTAAAAAAAAGCATTGTAACAACTATAAATACATAGCACTTATGCAATAGGCTTCAAGCTTTCATTAGAGGCTGACATACACCTGAAAAGCCTAAACATTTCCCCACTGTGACTACTTTAGGCGGAACAGATGAGGCACTTCACCAGAAGAGCTCGACTTGCCGTTCCACACTCGCGGAAAGCCCAAGCCTCGCTGCCCAGCCAGGCTCTGACAGGTCCGCGGCAGCGAGCGCATCCGAGCCCGACCTGCGAGGGCTGGGAACAGAGGGGATAATGCATAAACCCTAAGGACAAATAGCTTTTCTTTAACCTTGTAACTTTTATCGTGTCCTCCATTAAAAGACTAACACAGAAGGGAAGGGGGCCAGCCTAAGCGGCCCGAGACGAGTGCTGGTACCCGCCGGGCGATGCCTTCGGGACCACGGCAGCTACACACCCCCGTTCGCCGCTGGAGACCCCCCTCCCCGCCCCGGCGGCTCTATCCCTGTATCCCTGCCTCCCCCACAGCCCTGCTAACGCCCGACCCTCACCACAGCAGCCGCTCCCAGTAGCCAACCCGGAGCTCGTAGGGCTGTCCCTCTTCCCCGGCAAACTCCCCCCGTCCCCACTAAGACGCTCACTCCCCGCCTCCCCGCCGCCGGGCAGGCTGTGGGAGTTACGTGGGAACCGGCACCCTCTGGACGGGCGTTCCCGGACGGGCCCGCCCCGTCCCCCCCACGTGACCCCGCGCCGTTGGCGGCGCGCGCGTGGAGCGGTGTTTTGTAACCTCCTCCCGCCTCCTCCCGCCCCCCGCCCGCGCCCAGCCCGGAGCCGATCCCGGCGTCCGGAGCGGGAGCGCCACACCCCCTTCGCCGCAGCCGCGCAGCCGATGGCAGCGTCCTCTCCCGCCGTCGCTGTGGGCTCGGAGCTGCCGCCGGAGCCGGGCGGCAGCGGGAGCCCTGGCGAGGGGGCGGACGGGGAGCGGGAGCTGCTGCTGGCGCGACTGGTGCCCGCGAGCCGCCTGAAGGAAGCGGTGGGCGCGTCCCTGGCGTCGCTGTGCCTCGGCCCCCTCGGCGGAGCGCAGCGTCTCGGGACCCTCGTGGACTGCCTGGTGCTGAACTACCGCCTGCGGCAGGGGCCGGGCCGGGGCAGGGAGCGCGAGGCCGAGGGGCCGCTGCGCTGCTGCGGCTGCGGGAGGTTCCTGGGCGAGCCGGTGACCGTCCCGTGCGGGCACACCTACTGCCGCCGCTGCCTCCGCAGGGAGCTGCGGGCCCGCTGCCGCCGCTGCCGGGACTGGCTGCTGCCGGCGGGGGGCACCAGCACGGCCGCGGCCCCGATGCGCACCAGCGTTGTCCTCAACCGGCTGGCGGAGAAGTGGTTCCCGGGCGAGTGCGAGAGGGCGAGGGCCGGGAGCCGGCTGGAGGAGCTGCTGGCCCAGGGCCGCTTCCGAGAGGCGCTGGGCGCCGCCAGCCAGGCCCTGCGAGCAGGTAAGGCTGGAGGGGAGGGGAGCGCTCCCTTCCTCCGCCCGCCAGAGCCGCGAAGTTCCGCCCGTGTCTCGGCGGGACCGGGACGGGCTGGTGGCTAGGCACGGCAGGCTCAAGGGGCTGGGAGTGTAGTGGAATACGTGGGTGTGCCCTCCCTCCCCTGCTTCGAGTCCGTCATGGACCCAAACGGGCCGGTAAAAAACGTCCGAAGTTTTCTCGAGTTTGAGGGAATTCGAGGGGCCTCTCCATTGGGAGAGCGGAGTGGAGGGCACGCGTAGCTGGTCGGTCCTTGGTCGAGCGCCCGGCCTGGCAGTGGGGTACGCTTACTCGCACTTACTCCGGAGGTGAGGGGGAGCGTCCCACATGCGCTGCTTCGTGCCTCCCCCCCGCACGCTTGTGTGGGACTTGTTTACAGAGGAGCTTGTGGGCTCAGCTTCGTTTTGTGTTTGGTAATCGCTGTGCGCGGTCAAGGGAAATGCAGTTGGTGTATTTAACCTTGTTTCCTGAGAGAGAGACCTATTTTCAGTCTTAAGTGTCACCAAGACAATTCCCAGCAGGCCGGGCCCAGTTGCATAAGCAGACAGGCATGGAGGGGGACAGGTTGTGTAATGGCAGTGACATCATAGGTGGGTGTGGTTGGAGTTTTATATAGTGTTGGAAGAGGGTGCAAGGAGGGAAGGTAGAGGCATGCTTTTAGGCTATCCTATATCCGTCACAATATATGTGTCTGGGTGCCATGGACATTTGAGATACCGTCAGTTTTTCAGAGTTTAGTCTTTGTAGAGGGAGTCAAATTTGTGTGATTGATACACCTAGATGGATCCAGTGACAGATTCCTCTGTTGTTTTTATTCGACTGAATTTTATCACCTGGTGACCTGAGGGGTTCCATTTTGATTTGTAGCCGGTTTTTTTCCTGTTCGTTAATTTAAGAATTAATATTTTTACAGGTTAAGCATATTACGTTTATACAGTTGTCTGCAGCGGAGGGAAAAAACCCAAAAGCTTGCATAAGTCTAATCCTGCCAATCTGTTCTGGGGAGATACATTAGATCTAGTTCCAGAATAAGCCGTTCCTAATGTCGGTGAGATTAAATCGAAGATCTATTTTATATGCTTTTTGGCAACCTGATTTAAAGAGGTTTACTTCTGGGCACCAAGTCTATTTGCCAGGGTGTTTCTAAAGTGTAGGATATAGGATGGATGTGACCTGAGAAAATGGCTGATCTATTTTAAATCTTGGAACTATAAGATGCAGACTTCTTTCCTGAAGTTCAACATTGAGTCATAGAGGTCGCTCAGTGGCCTTCAGGGTAAAACTGATGAATCCATTATTGATCTCAAATGTTTACAGGGGTCCTGCTTCATGTTTCAGCATTGCTTTGAAAGAATAAAAGAGGCAATTAATTATACAGTTTTTGTTACTATTTCTTTTATGGATTTAGCAATATTATATAGATAACTGTGGGGAAAGAATTTTGATTCCTTTTTATGTGAATCTGCATCTTTAATTTTGGCTTTAAAATGGGTTTAAAATGTAAGAACAGTTACCAGCTGTGAAGCTTAATCAAAATTTTATTATTTAAATTCAGTACACGTGCTAGAATTAAGTGCTAGAAGCTCAGTTTAAGATCTGTTGTACAATTCTTTCCTGTATCTCCCCTCCTGAGAACTATCAATATTCCATATATTCTGGTAATGATATTAAAGGACTTCATGAGTCAGAGTGCAGACATACATTAAATGTGAATTTAGAGATGTGGACTCACAACTACAAATCGAAGGTGATTTCAGGCCAACAGATAACAAATTAATAGCTGCTTTTACACTTTCAATCTTCCTCCAGAACATGAATCTTGAAAAAACTTAGAGATTGAAAAGATGTGGCTTAAGAAATGTATTAATGTTTAAAATCGTTTATGTTCTGTTTCAGTGTTTCCTTACTGCTGCTTCATCTATTTCTTTTTAATACAAATAGTCAAAAAATTGCAATAAACATAAATCTGATGTCTTAAATAAGGCATTGATGCTAAAAGTTTACTCAAAAAGGTATCTTTCATAACTCTTCTACATTTCTTGAAACATTTGAAAGAGTCCTGTTTCCCATGGTACAGAAGTGACTTTTGAAAAACATGAGTAATATTAACATATTTATATGGTTAAAATATTCCTTGCAGGGTTTGAAACAAAATAGTTTAATTAAAGGAAGTATATTGAATTAAAATACAAGTGCCGCTTGCCTTTAATCAAGCGTCCTGAAAAATGCAGCTAATGGGCTTGAGTTTGGTCTGAATCTCAGACTTGTTCCTGCTGGAGTGGGCCTCAGGAGGTCTGTTGAGCAATCAGTCTCCTGTTCAAAGCAGAACAAATACTGAGATTGGAGTAGCGTGCTTAAGTTTTTTGAGTTTTTGTATTGAATCATGAAAACCTACAGGCTGAAGATTCCACAGCCTCTCTGGGCAACCTGCTCAGAGGTTAATTATCCTCATAGTGAAAATTTTTCTCCTTATTTCAAGTCTATTTCAGTTTATAACCATTGTCTCTTGTTTTTCCACTATGCACTTCAGAGTCCTCTAGGTAACCCACTTTTGGATTCTGAAAAGATGTTGTGTTCTCCTGATGCTTTCAGGAATTGTTTTCTGCTAAACAAACCCAGTTCTCTCAGCCTCTTCTTATGGGTTGTGTGTTCCAACCCTGATAGTTAGGGTGATCCTGTAGTACTGTGTTAATAAATACTGTGTCCTAAAGTTTTTCTACATAGTGGTTGTGATGTGCATGTCTTTTATTTTGAATAATTTGGTCTATTATTAAGAACCATATAAAAAGCAGACAGGATCCACCAGAAGTAGTCCATCTGTTGGTAAGTTTATACTGACATTAGCCAGGAGCAGATGCTTTGGAAATAATATTAAAACCAAGAATGCATATTGAGTGAGTTTTTGTGTGTACACCTCTTTACACTTTCCTATTAATGTAATAATAACAAGTAATACAGTTCTACCCTACAAGTACTTAGTGTCTTCTTTTCATTAAAATTGTTTGTCTTCAGGTATGCTAAAGTGAGGCATTTCGGGATTTACAATATATTTGGTTACTGAAATTGAAATTCAAGCACTAGTTGTGTTTCTCCTGTTTAGTCTTTGGTCTAGAGATTTGAAATTAGTTTACATCCTCTCTTTGGGTGGTAAACATTTAAAATATATGCTGAAACATTGTGAAATGTTTTTATCATGGTTACAAAGCCTAAAAATTAAATTATGTTTACGAAATTGGATATATAAATTTAGATAGAACCAGAGAATTGTTTAGGTTGAAAGTGTTAGAATTGACCTTTCAGATAATGAAGTCCAAGCGTTAACCCAGCACTGCCAAGTCCACACTAAACCATGTCCCTAAAGTGCCACATCTGCGTGTCTTTTAAATCCCTCCAGGGATGGTGACTCCACCACTGCCCTGGGCAGCCTGTTTCAGTGCTTGACAGCCCTTTTGGTAAAGAAATTTTTCCTGATAGCAAACTAAAAGTCCCTTGGTGCAACTTGACACTGTTTCCTCTCATTTTGTTGGTGTTACCTGGGAGAAGAAACAGGCCAGCCCCCACCTTGCTACACCCTCCTTTCAGATAGTTGCAGAGAGCGATAAGGTCCCTCCTGAGCCTCCTTTTCTCCAGGTTAAACTCAGTCGCTCTTCATAAGACTTATGCTCCAGACCCTTCATCAGCTTTGTTGCCCATCTCTGGACACACTCCAGACCCTCAATGCCTTTCTTGCAGTGAGGACTCCAAAACTGAACATATTTCGAGCTGTGGCCTCACCGAGGCTGAGTACACGGGAACGGTCACAGCCTGCTGCCCATGCTATTTCTGATACAGTCCAGGATGCCATTGGCCTTCTTGGCCACCTGGGCACACCGCTGGCTCATGGTCAGCCATCTGTCAAACAGCACCCCCATGTCCTTTTCCACTGGGCAGCTTTCCAACCACTCTTCCCAAAGCCTGTCGCTCTGCATGGAGTCGTTGTGGTCTAAGTGCAGGGCTCAGCACTTTACCTGGATGAACCTCATACCAGTAGCCTTGGCCCATCGATCCAGCCTGTCCAAATCTCTCTGCAGAGCCTTTCTGCCCTCCAGTAAATCAACACTCCCACCCAACTTAGTGTTGTCTACAAACTGACTGAGGGTGCAGTTGATCCCCTTGTCCAGATCATTGATGAAGACATTAAAAGGACTGGCCCCAATACCAAGCCCTGAGGAACATGACTTGTACTCATCTGGCTTTTTTTTCTTGGAAATATTTAGCTCCAGTTTGTTATATGTATTGATCATTCAGTGGCAGTGTTTGTATGTTCAGCAGCGAGTTGGGGTTCCAGCTAAACTCCTTGGTTTAGTCTTTGTTTTGTACCAGTTCAGTTGGAATCATGCATTTGTCTTTGAAAAGGAAGTATATAAAATGTCCACCTGCTGTAAACTTGAACTCACATTTTTATCTTCAAACCACCCCTCATTCTTCCCCTAGGAAAAAAGGATTGGAGTCCCTCAGGTCATGTTCTACACTTGAAAGTCTGAAAAAGATGCGCTTCCTCTGATTCTGTACAAATAGGCAGCTTATCAGAGAACAAAGACCTGCACTTACTGCTACCTTTGAAGAAAGAAATTTGGTTTGATACTAACTCTGCTGG
Organism: Pipra filicauda; assembly: GCF_003945595.2. Lineage (NCBI taxonomy): Eukaryota > Metazoa > Chordata > Aves > Passeriformes > Pipridae > Pipra > Pipra filicauda. The sequence goes on from NW_024103885.1 coordinate 1,519,637, forward strand.
ACACCAGAGCCAAATACACATAAAAAACTATCTGAGGAGTTTGATCTGAGCTCTTACCTTCCTAGGCTATAGCAGTCACAAAACACAAAGCCATAGGAAACCAGGCCTCAGAGTTGTTCTGCTTGCAGAATTAGTGTTTGAGTTAGAGAGTTTCCCAGACTTCTGTTAAAACAAACATTTTATTATGTCTAAAATAAAAATGAAACAAAGCAGGTTTGGTAATCTTTATATTTCAAGGGAAACTGACAACTCCAAAGACAGTTAAGGAAGAGACACTTTATTTTCGGCTGTGAATTCTTCTGTGATTTTTTTTCTTAACCCTTTCTCTTCCATTGAGATCTTTTTACATGTAGCACTGTGGATCTAAATACAAAGTGATGTGGTGGAATATATGGGAACATTGACCAGGCTGACTTTTAAATGTAAAACAGGCTAGTGTTGGAAATTTATGAAAGTTTATACTAGACATTTAGAATAGGCTAAGATAGAATATCAAATTGAAATGATCGCCTCCCAGGAAAGCCTTGTTGAAACAAACTTCAAGGACTATTTGATTTTAGTATTGTTTACAGTAGACTAAGGTTTGGCTTGTTTATCTCACTCAGTGAAAAACAGGTGCATTTTTAAAAACAATCAATAACAAAGTAGTGTGCTGGCATATTTTCTAAGCAACAACTGCACTTAGTTGTGTTACAAAACCATAGTTTTAGTGGCATGGAGATGGGTATGCTTCCCATTTGGAGGTTGCTGTACTGAAAGTGCAAAATGTATGTTGGACATGAGAACTTGTCCATACTGAACACGTTCTGCCATTTCCCCATTGTAGAAGTTCCATTAGCGCAGCTCCTTTCAACAGGGCTGCCAGCTGGTGTTAAAGGCTTTCTGGTATTGGCTGTCTCTTTTCATCACATAGTGATAAAGCCTACTTCTGGTACTTCCTAAATGGATAGTGCTGGGAAAGTGGCATCTGTATCTCCAGCCGTAGTTGGAGGGGATTGGCATTATAAAAACAAATTACAGTCTACAGCAAAACTTGGGCATTTGAAAGTAAACTGTGTAATGCTTAGGCTTTTAATACAAATGTGCTGAATTCCCAGATTCCTGTGGTTTTGATTAGATGTACTGTAAAGGTAAAGTTGACTTGGTCTGCAGTTTTTGTTGTCACAGTAGTGCAGAGCAGTACTTTGTCAGCCTTTCTGATATTTGAAAATATATTTTCTTGTTGCTGCAATATACATTAGAGGATCCAAAATTTGATCCTTAGCTTAAAAGACATGAACCTGGAATTACTTCTATTACCCAAACACTAGGGGTTAGGGGAGAATGTACTCCAGTAATTTTGGAAGTATTGTACAAAAAATTGTAATTATGTGATATCACTATGAAAGCAAATCTAATTACAAATTTCTGATTTTTTAAAAATGTTACCTAATTTCTGTCTTCAGATTCCAGTGACTTGATGCTTAGGATTTACAGAGCTGAGTCATATGTTGGCCTCCAAGAATATAAAACAGCCATAGAAGAGCTAAATTTTGTTATTTCTAAAATGCCAAATTGGCCAGAGGTAAGTTGGTATGAGCTCATCATTTTCCAATACTGTGTTTGTCTATAAAATTAATAAATTCTAAATTGAATTGTTTAAAAACCTGCGTCAGCTTCTTTAAATGTTATTTTGTGAGACGTGCAAAATGCTAAAAGGCACATTGAAAATAGTTAACTTGTATGAGACAAGCTACTGATGAGTATGGCACTTTAGGGCTGGTTGATAAATATACTTAGAGTTGGGATGGTTTATGGTGATGTAATCAGTAACAGCTGGGGTTTGGGGCTTGTTTTGTTTATCTGTTAATTTTTGTTAACAGAAGGATGCTTTTCTTGGAAGTTTTTCTTCAAAAAGCCCAAAGAATCTCAGTGGGCACTGAGCTTTGCAAATAGTCCAGGCAGCTGGGGAGTCAGTGGTCTTCAGAACCCTTATGATGCTGCATATTGTAGCACTGTCTAAACTGAGCGCAGCAGGAGCAGCAAGATCTTGCCACATGAGGGGACATTGCTGCTGTCTTGGTTTGTCCTGTGTTCAGCAGTTCAGTTGCTATTGCAAATTCATAAAACCCTCCTGCTTTTCACCTCTCAGTGTTGGTAGCATTGTCTACTTTTTTCTGTATGTTTGGAAAGAAGCCTCACTTTGTTTAACTGAGCTTGGTTTGATGGATGGATTCCTGTAACAATCCTTATCTCTGAAGGAAAAGTAACTGTAAGAGGAGGATTAGCATGCTTCCCTTCTTCAGAATACCTCTTAATTGAAACAGCCCAAATCCATCAAAGAGGATGCATGCCCTCATCTCACAGTCTTGTTGAACAGATGCTACTGTTCATACTGTCAGTCATCCTGTGGAAACTGCACTCTGAGGTTTGTTTGTTTGTTGTTTGGTTGGAATTTTTGTTTGTTTATTTTTTTGTTTGTTTTTGAAGTTTAGTTTCTGGCCCATTATCCAAATTCTCGTGTACAGATAGATATTGTTGTTTTAACTAACTTTTATTAGATAACTGTTTGTTTTATCTAACTATTTATATTACTGCCAGTGCAACTTCTAAAAACTGAGATAAGTTCTTAGTCCCAACATCATCTAGTTACAACTAAGTTTAGCAAAATTCAGTAGTTTTTCTTCCACCTTTTTTTTTCAGACCAAATAATATACAGATTTTTTTTTTCCTGTTGCTATCTAGTGCTCAAGAATAAAATATAGTTGGAGGAAGCAACTCCAAAAATGCATTGTTTTGTGTTAAGAATGTTTTGTGTTAAGAATGTAGATTGAGATGAACGTATGGGATGCACAGTTGTGTGGGTTGTTTTGTTTGTAGTCCGTCTTTTCCTGCATGCTGGAACCATAAGGCGCTTAATGAAAGAGAGGCAAAAAAGGGTATCCTGTAAGCTCTTATGTGAGGTTATGTAATAATTTGCATTTCTTGTCCCCCTTCTTCCTCTCCAGGAAGAAGGGAAACTAAGACCTTTTGTGCATTAAGCACTAGTCAGGTTTTTAACCCTTTTGTATAAGCCAAAGCAAATTAACTGGAAGAACATTAACACCAGGCTATTCCATGACTCTTTTCAAACACTAGCTTATCTATGTTAGACAGGGCATATGGATTATCCACACTGTGCTCTGTTGAAGAGCTACATTCTTTTTGTCACGGCAGGTTCTAATTCTAACTGTTGCAATGCCTGTAAGATCAGTACTGCAGTTCAACATATTCTCTAGAAATGTCTTCGTCTTCTGTTTCTCAGGTCTACTTCCGGAAAGGAAAAGTGCTGCAAGACTCTGGCTTTATAGGTGATGCCTTACAGCTGTTTCTACAGTGCTTAGCCCTTGATGAAGACTTTCTTCCAGCCAAGCTAGAAGTAGAAAAGGTATTCGTGATACTGGATTCCTATCTCTGGTTTGATTCCTTTATAAAGCTCCCATTGTGGTAGACTTTGAGCATCTAAAATGTTCATTACATACAGAGACGATTTGGATGGCAGATTACTTTTAAGATATATCTTAAATCATACTACGCTGAAGAGATATTCCCAGTGTAGGCATTTTAAATACATGTTTAAAAGTACATATGCTTTTGAAGTTACTGTATGAATATCTAGAAAACTGCAAAGTAGGCAGCGTGTTAAATTTTCTAAGTCAAAATCTTTTGTGCCCAGAGCACAACAGTTTTTCTTTGATAATAAAAATTTATAATGAAAAAAATGCATAATACTGAATTGATAATGTATAACTGTTCGAAGAGCTCACTAGCTTGTCGTAGAAAAGATTTCTAGGTAAATTTCTTTTTATCAGTGTAGGTATGTAGGTTTCTGCTTGTTTTCAACTCTGCTTTCTCAGTTACTGCTTAAATATCTATTTATGAGGATAACTTCATAGAGATTTACTTCTTACTTTTGGTATGTAGTTTTATAACAAAGGTATGTCTAGGTTATTTTTCTTTATTATTGACATTTAGCTATTTTTTCTAGACATTGTGTGATGTTTTGTCACCAGAGAAGCTAGGTGAGAGTCTGAAGGAATCTGCTTGGAATTCAGTCCATATTCGAAATAAACCTTTTCTGCTTGGTTCTGAGGTGACTGCATCTTACTGCAACTTACAGTTTTGTCCTCAGCAGGTAACAAAAATTCTAGGATAACTTTTGTTGTTGTCTGATATGCAAACATTGGATGTGCTGATACCCTGATACTTTCCATTGTAAATACTGACTTTCTGTGATTGAATTGGAGGAAAAGAATCATGATTTGGGAGGAATGTATTTTTATTTGTAGTGTTAAAACTCCTCATTCTAGTGAGCTGGAACAAGTAATAAAGTAGTACTTAAGTTTGATATTAGGGACTTCAAAATAAAGAGAAATACAATTTTTCTTCTCTTTGAAGCAGATGAAGATTGTTAAATTGGTGATGCTAAGCCAATTTGAGTACTGTCTTGACTTACAAGTTTCTCTAGTTAACTAATGAACTAACTGTGGGTATCAGTTTGGCTTATATATCTTTGCGTGGTCGCATCTTACATACCTAGATTTGTGTTACTCTTAAAATACAGTTCAGTTCATCTCACTATTACAGAGTTCAGGAGGATCAGATGTACTGAAGCCTGTCAGTGGAGGCTTAAATCGTGCACAGTCTGCCCATGCTCTTAATTCAACAAAAGACCTTGCCAAGGAAGATGGCTTAAAGAGAGTGTCTTCTGAACCTCTTCTCTCTGGCCAAGGAAAAAGTGCTTTGTTAAAAAGAAAGCTTTCCTTTTCAGAACAGGATACAGTTGTATGTGAAGATGGAAGAAACAAACACAAAAAGCAAGGAGGTAAACAGTCACTTACTTTGAAATTTAAAGTATTTACTGCCTTGTGCCTTTCTTTGAAGGAGTATTTTGTCTTGCTTTTCTTTAGAAAGTACAAAAAGGGATGTGACACTGGCCTTTGGAACAATTCCAGGGGATTTGATTGATGTATCAGATTTTGAGTGCTCTCTATGTATGAGGTAAGATTTTGTCCGTGATGCAGTATTTCTGTTACAGATGCTTGGCACGTATCTGTTACGTGTATGAACTGTAGGTTGTTATGAATTCTGCTATCAGTCAATAATTGCACCTTTTCTCTATCCCTGAAATTAAGTGTTTATTTAAATGTCACCTGCTACAGCACTGTATACTATAGGACTATTTTAATCAAGTTGCCTTCTAAATTAAACTTGGCATTGTTAACTGGTAACCGTAAAAGTACAGGGTCTTTTGTTGCTAAATGTTAGGGGGTTTTTGAGTCAATAAAAGTATTATTTTGGAAAGGCTAATTCTGAGAAGCATTGCCTGTGAACCTCGTATTTGTCTGGGAGATGTAGATGCTTTAGAATGTTAGTTTACTTAAATGTAGCTGATGTTGTATTTGAAACCTCTTATTGTCTTGCTTTTCAGAATAAATTCTGTAAAACATATGGTGTATACTAAACTATCCATGGTTATGTTACTAGTATGTAATACTGCTACGTAAAACAACTTAGCTTCTCAAAGAATCACTCCATTTCGTGTATTCTGAATCTCTAGCAAGACCAAAAACTTTGTGTTTTGGGATAAATGTTTAGGTACTTAAAGTGCTGAAATGTGTCCAGATTCATCAGAAAACAAAAAAATGAGTGATGAAGTAAGTGGAAACAAACTGCAGTATAGAGGAAAAAGTAGAATAAGGAGACATGGAATTAATTTTTCTCTGCTTTATTGTAGTATACCTAGTCTTTTAAAGAGGTTAATCATTGACTCTTTTAGCAAAAGACACGCTGGCCATAGGATCTAAATTCTAATAATTTTGTTTCAGGCTATTCTTTGAGCCAGTTACAACCCCTTGTGGACATACTTTTTGCAAAGGTTGTTTGGAACGATGTTTAGATCATGCTCCACAGTGTCCACTCTGTAAGGAGAGCTTGAAAGAGGTATTGTTTCTCAGTAAAGCTTACAAATACAAATATTGTATAATTTTAAAGGCTGCTTCACTTGAACCCAATAACTTGGTTTTGCTTGGCTTTTGGATTGCTGCTGGAATGGAAAAACTTGAGACAAACTTTTTCAATACAAGTTGATTAGATTTTCCTCAGGGTCTTAGGGGTTTTATGTTTCTGTGACCATCTACTTTACTGGTGTAATTAAATCCTGCGTATTCATAAACTTTGGTAAGTATTCGGTTAAACCTCTCTGTGATTTCTGTACACTTCCCTTGTTTGTATGTCTGTATATCCTAGGAAAACAGTTCTGTCTCTGGTAAGCACAGAACTACAAATCAAGTTAGACACTAAATGTGTCAGACACTAAGAACTCACGAAGAGAATCTAATTTTCAAATATTGGAGTATCCTTAGGTGTTAAGCAATGAAACATAAGAACTTCAGAGCTGTAAGTTTTCATGGGTTTTAAGACACGTCATAGATCATATTTTTAAATAAAAGCTGCATTTTCTGAAATTTTTTTTAATATATATGAAAAGAAATATTAATGTGTTTTTTGAAATTGCTTACAGTACCTTGCAAGCAGAAAATACAGTATCACAGAACTGCTGGAGGAATTAATAATGAAATATTTGTCTGACGAATTATATGAGAGAAAAAGAATTCACGCTGAAGAAACTGCTGAACACTCCAAGTAAGCTTGCTGTCTTGAGAAACTTGAGAAATTAGTATGGAAATCCTTTATAGAAATGTTTTCTTATTTTTGTGGTTATTAATAATGGTATATTATGGATGCAAGAAGGAGTTTGAAGCTTGTCCAGGTCCTTCTGGGTGGCATCCCATCCTTCAGATCTGTCAACCACACCACTCAGCTTGGTGTCATCAGCAGATTTGCTGAGGGTGCACTCAATCCCTTCATCTGTGTGATTAATGAAGATATTAAACAGTGCAGCTCCCCATACGGATGCCTGAGGGCCACCACTTGTCACTGATATCCCCTGGGACTCAGCCATTGGCCACTATTCTCTTGACGCAACCATTCCAACCACTTTCTTACCCATCTAACAGTGCACCCGTCAAATCCATCTCTCTCCAGTTTGGAGAGACAGATGTTGTGGGGGACCATGTCAAAAGCTTTACAGGAAGTCCAGATAAATGACAGCTGTAGCCTTTCCCTTGTCCGCTGATGTAGTCACTCCATAGAAGGCCGTTAGGTTGGGTTGGGCCAGATAGGATGGAGCTCTGAGCAACCTGGTCTAGTGGAAGGTGTCCCTGCCCACAGCAGAGGGGTTGGAACTAGATGATCTTTAAGGTCACTTCCAACTCAGGCCATTCAATGATTCTGTGAAATACGTTTTCCCTTCCATTCCTCTTTTTGCATGCGCTGTCATGGAGCTTTGGTTTTAGCTTTGCTGTTCATGGAATTGTCCTCTTCAACTGACTGCAGAGTCTTAGAGACTTGAATTTCTTGCAAACCAGTTCATGAAGAGAGATGTGATCAAAAGAAATAGTTGGGATTTTTTTGTAATTGTGGTATTTATCTCACGAGGGAGAGTTCTTCAGATACAGAAAGCATTATGTATTGTAGATAGGAATGTTGAAAAACTATTTAAAACTGCAGCTCCTGCAACTTACATAACAGAATCCATCCAGTAGAATTATTTTTTGCAGTCTGAAAGGTATTAAAATTAAATCCCTGGTAATGTTTTAATAATAACTTGTTTGTATCACCTATCAACTATACATACCTGATAAAATAGCATGAAAAAAATATTTTGTTTTTCAATTACATCTGCTGAAGCATATTGCAAGGTACAGAGTATACCGTCCTTGCATTTGTGTTCTGGAGTCCCTCCTGGAGAATAGTCTAAATGGTGATTGTAGCTACTGTGTAGTTACTGCTACATCTTTTTAGTTCCAGGAATACTATGTTTCTGAGAGCATAATGGCTTGTATGGCTCAAAACAAAAAGGAAAAAAGTACCTAGCACTCCTGTCCCCAAAACTGAGCCCTTCATTCACTGACTAGATACTCTACTCAGTAGCTAGATAACTATGAGGCTTACTGTCCAGTGTGTTTATACAAATCAGTATGTAGGTACTGAGTCACTGTTACATGTTTTTATTTTTTATGAAAGTTTCTATGAAGTGCTTAAACTTTGAAAGTTACTACCCATGCTTTATGACCTCACACATAGCAAACATACTGAAAAAAATGTTTTATCTTGGCATAGCTCAGTGTTTAGATTTTGAAGCCACTTATTTCATTTGATGTTCTCTTGAAGCTTGACCAAGAATGTTCCCATGTTTGTTTGCACTATGGCATATCCTACTGTGCCTTGCCCTCTACATGTATTTGAGCCAAGATACCGACTCATGATTCGCAGGAGTATGGAAACTGGAACTAAACAGTTTGGGATGTGCATAAGTGATTCTCAAAATGGGTAGGTTTACATTCTAAATCTAAGCTTCTCATCTCTTATGTCTTTTTTAATTAAAAAAGTGTCCTTTCAGAAGTGTGTAATTGAATTACTTACAAGGTCTCTTTTGTAGTTTTGCAGATTATGGTTGCATGCTGCAAATAAGGAACGTTCATTTTCTACCTGATGGACGGTCTGTTGTTGATACAGTTGGTGGAAAGCGATTTAGAGTTTTACGGAGAGGGATGAAAGATGGTTATTGCACTGCAGACATTGAATATTTGGAAGATGTTAAGGTATCCAGAATGCTGTCTAAATATTTAGTAGTATTAATATATGAAGATTTTTGCTTGATTTGTTCTTAAGAGCTCCGTTTCAAATTTTTCAATCTCTAGACCGCTGGAAGATTCAGTGCCAGCGCGTGGAATAAATGGCAGCTAGCTTAATTTTTTATTATAAGGCAACTAAGAAATACTATAGTTTTTTGTTTAAGCAGTAGTTTGAAGCAGTAACTTTAAAAATATTGCAAGATTTCTTTACTATTCAGTCATTGGTAATCAAGGTTTAGGAGAAAGCAAGAAACGTATCTAAATATAGTTGAAATTGAATGGTTTTTTGATGTTAGTTTAAACACCTTATTGTTTCTTTATCACTAATCATATTTTCATAACTTTCCTCCTATAGGTTGCTGATGAAGAAGAACTAAGGAAATTGACAGAGCTTCACAATTTTGTTTACAATCAGGCCTGCAGTTGGTTCCAAAACTTAAGGAACAAATTTCGCACTCAGATTCTTCAGCACTTCGGGCCAATGCCTGACAGGGAGGAAAATATACAGGTGAGACTCAAATACTATCAATTATTAGATACTTATTTCTAGAAATAAAAACCCTGTTAACAACTGCTAAGCATTAAAAAAAAAACCCACCACTTTTTTTCCCAGCTTCAAAGGCAATAAGGCTTGCACCCCGTTTCTCTTTTGATGAGCAACAAAAAGCAATTCTGTCACTGGTTGTCAGTTTTTGCAGGAAAAGATGATATGCTGCAGTGGAGATAAAAATAAAACCAGTAAACTGAAAGCACTTTAAACTCTAGTAACATTTAAACTGTTTGTTTGTGTAAAGCTGTTAGAACTTAAAGTGAAAAAAACCTTGAATTTTCTTCCCTGTGAAAGTCAGGGAAGAAACTGAAACTGCCATATGCAGGCAAAGAGTTAATCACAAATAACACTTTCCTCCTTTCTAACCTAGTGCCATAAACTTCTGCAGCTGCTAGGATTTGACAAATGTTTCTTAAGAAACTAGCTGCAGCAGTCTATTTTAATGGTTATAATGCAACAATTACCGAAGGTTTGTGACATCCTGAGAGACTGGAGGCTGTAGAAAAGTAATTAAAAACATGTAAAATTTGACTTTCAAAGCAGAATTGTATCTGATAGATATAATTGGGATAGATAGATTGGGATCTTATGGGAGCTTGTCCCTCACCCATCTGGTGTATACTTTTATGAGGCTGTATTAACCAGTCTTGGGAGGACTGTAGATGCTCTAGAGGCCAGTGCATGAATTCAGAAGTGATTTTAGAACAATTAAATAAAAAAATAGATTGGAAACAACATACTAGGAAAGAGGAATTATATGTACAAAACTGCAGTAACTGGTAGGGCAACCGTACTGTGGGTGTGTACCTGAGATTTATAATAGGACACAAATCAAAGCTGTGTGATACAGCTGAAAGTGAGGAAATATCATCTTGGAGTGTACCACTATTAGTAATATTTTTGCAAATCATTCGAGGTGATTAATCTTTTCTGCAGTGATAAGATCTCTGCTGAGGAGTATTATGTCCAGTTCATGGTCTGACATCTAATGCTTCATGTTGGTAATTAAATAAAGTACAGGAAAAAGTTACAGAATATGTTTTAACAGCTTAGAAGAAAGTGATTAAGTAGTGCTGCTCTGTGTAGGAGCTAATGAAAAAGGGAGTGCAATTGGGAGGTGATCAAATAAAGATAATTTTAATGAAAATATTAAGCTTTGTAAATATTCAAGCCTTAAGAATAGCATGACAGGTATTGGGTTTAATTTTTATCAGAGAAGTTTGTTATTAGGTGACTGTCTTATACCTAACCATCTTTTCCCAAGGAAGCTGTGAGCTTCTGCTTCCTGTGTTATATTAAAAATAATTGCTTTATCCAGCCTAGTTTAAGTGTACTTTGTTTGACTTCTCAGTTGAGGAGGAATCAGAAGAGACCCCTTGAGCACTCTTCTTATCTCACGGATCTGGAATTCTGTAGTTAGTATCAAACTTTAAAGTAGTCTTGGTCATTGATGACTTTATCTTTTGATGTTTTCATGGTAGTCAACTATACAACATTGGTTATGGGTAACCAACTTATCTTTTATTTTTAGGCAATGCCCAATGGTCCTGCTTGGTGTTGGTGGCTTCTAGCTGTTCTCCCAGTAGACCCCAGATACCAGCTGTCAGTTCTCTCCATGATGTCTTTAAAAGACCGTCTGATAAAAATCCAACATATACTCACATATTTTTCTAGAGACCAGTCCAAGTGACTAACCGCCTGGGTCTTCCTGAAAAGTTACTCTGTTCTGGTTGTAGTAGCAGCTGGAATTTTTGCTGCCTTTGCACATTTAGTACTGGTTTGAGAAGTGTAATGGAACTGTTTTTTCTCTCCTCTCCACCCTCCCCACTTCCTGAACCACGTGGTTCTTTGAATGCACACTTTCTTCAACTATGAGAGAAGACCACTGACGATTGCACAAAGTCAATCCAGCTAGATATGTTTTTCACATTATCTACATTAAAATTTGCACTATGTAGAAGAGAACCTTTTTGAGACTTGATCATTTTAGCAACTGACTTCTTTAAGCTGTGGAAGTGCAGGACTTAAGGCTGACAGTCCAAGTTTACAGCACTGAGGAGGTATTAAAGGTTTTGCAAATGTTTGCCTCATACAACTGTTCTTTTGCTGTTTGCACAAATATTTGAAATATAGTATTGAATGTTACAGTTGGATATTACTACTCTTGTTGAATTATCTTGACCAGGAATGAGGCACAGATTTTGAAGTTTCTTGTAATTGTATGCATCACAAAATAGGTGACGTTATGAACTGTATGCTGAACTGGGAGCCTATTTTAAGGAACAAATGCAAAAAAAAAAAGGTACTTCTGTCTAAAAATACTTAAACTGTGAATATGGTTTACATACTTAGGCCTGTACATGTTGAAGAGGAAACTGAAATCTAAATGCTAGTACCAGTTACATTTCTACTGGACTTTTCAGGCTGGCAGTTCTTCCAGAGCACACACTTAGTTTGTAGAGCTTAGAAGAAGAAATCTTAAGAGTGTGCGTGCGTGTGTCTGTTGGGGGTTGTGCATCCAAGATTCAAAAGCTTAAAGTTTTTATTTGAACTTTTTAAGTTGGTGCAAATGTGAGTTCTATGCCTTATTCATATCAATAGTAGAGCACACTGCAGTGGCAAGGTTAGCATCATGCTGCCAATAGGTACTTTTTGTAATTAAAGTTTGCATATTTGTGAATATGTCTGATACTGGCTTTCTTGTATGTAAATCATTTGTAAAATATTTCTTAAATCTTGCTTTTGCTAATATATTTAATTTTCAATAAAAGCTAAAAGTTTGTAATATTTTAAACTTTATCAGAAACTAAAAATCACTTTCTTTTTTCATATGCTTCTATTCTGGGATCTTAAGTACATCCAGAAGCTGCTGTTTAACCTACATTAAGGTTGTGAGCACTTCATGACGTAACTGGTATGTACATAATCTGTTTCTGATTATAGTACCTGTCTCAGACTGATTATTGGTCAGACAAGTTTTTTGCTGGTGGCCTGCTTTTCTATCTATTTTGTTTAAATCAGGTATGAAGTTTGCATTTCGCAAAACTTAGAAATTGTGGGAATCTGTTCTTGCAGAGCAGTGAGGTATTTCACAGACCTGTTAGTCAGATGCTCTGGCCTTATTCTCTTCAGGGGTCCAAGGTTTGAGATATTACAGGCAGCCCAAAATCTGCTGGATCATTTCTAATGTGGTTTTCTATCTAGGGTAAATTTTCCGTTTATGGTACGAATAAAGTCCTGGATTAATATTTAGAACACTTTATTTGCATAATAAAAGAAGAAATGGAATCCTCTATTTCTCCACTTCCATATGTTGTAACTTTAGAAACTTAATCTTTGCATCACCATGATCTTCTTAAGAATGTAGGTGGCAGGATTTTTTTACTTCGGTGGCAAAAAGTCCCTGTAGCCAGGCTGGAAATACCCAAATAAACTAGTGGTAATTTTTTTTTCTTCTTACCAAGAGCTTGAGTTTTGAAATTCAGTATTCCCTACTCTGCTGGAAGATGTGGTTTCTAAATGTTTTTATACATTCCCATGACTTTTTAATAAGGTAAAAACTCAGATAAAATATCAGTTGGCTTGCACTGTCCTGTGCCTAAGTGTGTTCTATTTCTGGAATTGTATCAACTACATAAGGTAAAACATTATTAAAAGGAAACAGCAACAAAATAAAAAGGAAAGTAACTGTGTTTAACACACGTTGCATTGAGGCTGGTTGTAAGTGTACTCTTTGGTAGCTATTCCACAGAATATTTGAACCAAACTGGCTCTTGGGAATGATAGAAAATTGAGAGTGGGGACGAAAGATTTTTAAGAGGTTTTTCAAGTTGGAATTTTTTTAAGTGAATGTTTTGTGGACCAGATTTTATCACTTTGTGCAGTTAGAATGAGACAGTAAAACAAGCTTTGACTGAATGTTTGCATAGCACTTTCAGTAAGTATCTTGGAGAGACACTATGCTGTACTTTGTACATCATACTTTGAATTTCAGGAGTATTTTCTTATTCTTACAATTATTTTTTTTATCCCCCCCATCACACAGCAAGGGTTCTTTAGCTGTCAAACAACAAATAGCAACTAAGGATAAAGTTTGATCACCTTTAATTATTATAATAAGGTTGAAAATCAGTGTAATTAGGCCTGAGCAGAATGCAAGTGAACTAGGCATAGGGAAGAGGGGAAAGCTCACTTGCTGTGTAGGCAAGGTACAACACCTCTAATGATTAGACTTACCTGATGAGGAGCAACAGCCAAGAGAATTGTCAAGCTCTCGTTTTCTCTCATGACAAAAGGAGGTTTCCTTCGCTGGGCAGCACCCTTGGACCAGCCAACGAAAGCTACCCCAAGTTATTGTTGGGGCACCTTATTTACAAGATTGTGCTTTCTTTCAGTCATATGATCGACAAGTTGATGGAGAAATGTTCTTTATGTAAGTGTGAGAACAAAACTAAATGTGTCTCAAAAGATTGGTGATCTGTAAATAGCTATAAGTGAATTGAATGTGCATGTATGTTAGTATGAGAAAGGTCCTAAACTTCAACATGAGGGTTTGGAGTCACTGTACTGAGAACTGTCTGCCCAGAAGCGATGTGTATTTCTTCAAATGGCAAGGACCTGTTCCCAGTTTTGCTAAGTTGTGGCCAGAGATCTCGTTGAAATTCTTAGTTTATGATTAATATTCACCTCTAGTCTCCTTACTCTTACCAAATTTGTGTCATTTTCTGTAACAACTTTGAGCCCTTGGAGAGAACCAATGAACTCTATGTTTAGAAACTTCAGCTTTCTTGGTATGAAATGGCAACTTCACGTTTCTCCATCTAACTTGACTTTTCTTTTGGCAATTGGCAAATATTTGTCACAGTCATTCTAGCAAATCATTTCTCCATGGGCCTTTTACTGGTCCTAAGTTTCTTTAAGGACAGTATGCAAAGATAGTTGTAAGATATTGGTGGGGGGGGGAAACTTGAAGCTATGCTAGAACATTAGTTCTCTAGGAAGAAGTGTTTGCTCTGAACCCCATGAAAGATGAGGTCAGATTCAAACGTTGCTAGAGGCTTTAGAAGGCTTGTCATCTTTTTGGTTTTATAAGTGATCTAACCCATTCCTTTCAGTATGTGTGGGGTGGGGTAAATATCTACTAAATAGTCAAATTTTGCTTTAGACTCACAATAATTACACGTGAGACATGGTAGAGTTGATCTGCACAACTGAGTCTTTTGGACAAGAGCATGAGGGAGCCTTGTAGTGCAAGGCTCTGCTCGCTTGACATTGGGGCAGCAGCAATCCCCAGAGAGAATGGTTAAACTTCAGCTTTGAGCAGGTCCTCAGGAGCAGCAGACAAACCACAACTGCCCGGCCTGCACCTGTGCAAGGCTAAAATGTTTTTTTCAGTACTGACTTTGACTGTACAGACCTGGCTATTTACAATTGGATTTATAATGGGAAGAAGGTCACTCCACTTAGTAGATAAGAGATACCTGTACAAGGAAGATTGTATCCATGCCACTTGGTATCACACTGAAATCTGCCCATTGTCTTCTCATTTATATGCTTTTCTAAAATTAAAAACAAAAACAAACAAAAAACCCAACAAAAAACCAAAAACAAAACGAACAAACAAACAAACAAAAACAAAACAACAACAAAACAACAACAAACAACAACAACAACAAAAAACCAACCAACCAACCAAAACCAAAAAAACCCCCAAACTCCAAAGCTGTAAAACATTCAATGCTAGGATATAAATTATTCTCAGGCATTTATCAAAACAAAGCAAAACAGAGTTCACTGAGCCTTGATTTTTTTTTGTGAAGTTATACTTTCCTGGACACTCATAACTGTGACTGCTTTTACAAGCAAAGGCCAATAGTGGGATTTCACCATAGATTTAAAAAAATAATTGCACTAGCGATAGTATGATGTAGCTTCATTGCAGTCCAGAGCGCTTATTAGGATGTGGCAGGCTCTCTAGGACAAAAAGTTTTGAATGTTGGAGAGAAAGCAGTTGCTAAAGAAGTCGTTACACTTCTAGTTGAGGGGTTTGATTTCATTTGGTAATTAAGATGGAAGAATGTCCTATATTGGAAATAACTTTTAAAGCAGACTGAATATGAACCTGTACTAGCTGGGAAGCTAGCCATTTACTAGATGTTTAGTGTGTTAGAAAAGGGAAATGATGTAATGGGAAACTGGAGGCTGTGCTGTATTAAGACAAATACAGTCACTTTCCACTCCAAACAGAAATTCTCTGGAGCTTGGCATCTTAAAATACTTAATTATATTATCTATTTGAGTGACTGTTGGTTCCTTGCACTCAAGAACTTTCTGGTCTGTCAGCTCGGAATGTTTTTATCAACATAAAGAGCTATACAAGGGGCTTGGCAAAGTGGGCTACTACCTTGTTCCTAACAGTGCTGTAAGGGGAGGGGAGAGCGGTGATGTTTCTTTTATCCTTTTTTTATATTTTTATTTTTCCCCCTCTTGCATCAGACCTGACTCAGTTCTGACTGAGGGCTCCTTGTGGGGACTGCCACAGCCCCTCCTATTTCCCCTGCCAGTGTATCAGACCCATTTATCAGACGTTTCAGCCGACTGCTGCCTGCTAGATGAAGTCCCAAAGTCTGGGAAGCAACAAGTGCCTGTGAAGGACAGCCCGTTCTTTTCTGTGGAAAGCTCTGTCCTTGAAAAAGACTTGAACTTGATGCTTGATATTCACAAGCATCTGTTGAGCTTCTGGCAACTTGTTTGCTGTACTGTTTTTCTGTGAAGATACCCTCCTACTGGTGATGACATCTGTCAGCAGGAGGGGAGAGAGAAAAGCTGTTACAGTTAATTCTTTTACCAAGTTCCATGCAAATACATCTTCATTCCGTCTTAAAAGATGCTTTGAATTTTACCTTCCACATGGAACAACAAGTCTTCTAAGATCTTTACGCTCAGAGTATACTCTTCAGGAAGTAAATCCTGCAGAAAGCTCCCCACTCTAGTTGAACTGACATTTTGTAGTCATCATGATGTCCATACAGAAGAAAGTTAACAGAACCTGTCTGACGCCTGCTACAAGACTCCTGAGGCAGAAACCCAAAGCTCTAGAGGCAACCTGTGTTGTGGTTATTTAAGGAAATAAACTGAGACAGTGTGGGGGTAAAAAGGGAAATTAAGATCTTCCCTTGCTACAGGTCTCTGCATGCCTTGGTGGTAAAAGCACTCTTCTAAGAATTAAGGGAAAGGTTAAGTTTTGTCCTTTCCCCCAGCAGAAAGGTGACCAAATTGCTTATAATCAGGGTGTCTGTTCTAACATGTAGTAGAGTGCAAGTTATGTTTTGTGTATATGGGGGACTTTGTGTATCCTGATAAGGCTTTGATGAGTACCAGGCTGTTCTGCCTTGTTAAGACCTAAAGTGCTTCTGCAAAAGCAGGACAGTGGGTGCTTAAGTGACTTTAGGTCCCTCTTGCCCAGGGAGCCATTGCACAGCAACACTGAGGAGCTTTGAATGCACACGCTTAGATCTGAAATGGAACAGGGATTTGGGAACTGGAACTGCAGCATCATTCTAGAGGTAATTAAACTATGCCAGAAATTCAGGGTTTGTGTTGGATTTTTTTATTTTGCTTTTTATCAACCATCTCTGAAACTTGAAAGCTTTCTCCTCTTGTATGTACCTTGAAACAAGTCTTGATTGTTCAAACAACCTTTACACCTTATTTTTGTCTGAGCCCAGAAATTGATCATTCTCATGCGTATGCTTTTGGAAGTTTTGAACAAGAAGTGTGCTCTGAAAATGCATGACATGCCAACTGCAACACAATCCAAATACAGTGCAACTGGCACCTCTGATTTTATTTTAAAACATGGCTCAAGATTTCCGACACTATTTCACAATTAAGTTGCATGGCTAAAGAAATCACTGGGGCTGTGAGAAAAGGTCCAAATGCCCACTCTAGTGAGGGAACAGTCATAATTTTTCTTTGAGTGTGAATTAGTTTAAAACAAAGACTGCCTTAATGCCATCCCCAAGAAGCCTAAAGCACATCCTCGGCCTTCAACTCGCTTTTACAGCTCCCCCCAGGCAGTGGATATTGAAACCATACTTTTGGTCTTCCAGATAGGCACTTTGAGCTGTGGATGGATGACAAACCAGTGGGAGCTGTGACTTGATTTCCCCCTTATTTTCCTGAATGTTTTTTGGGGGGGTTGGATTTTTTTGGAAACAAAGTGATATAAAAACTGAGCACCAGGTGCCACTCACCTGTACCTGAAGTAATGTAGGATGTAAACCAAGTTCTGCCCTCAGCACTTCCCTCTGCTAAGTCCAAAAAGTTCTTTGCTAATATCTTTAAAGAACATATACTGTTAAGCAGGCAACTCTGCTAATTAGGACATGCTCCAATCCAGGGTCCTAGGTTCCACAGTGGATGCTCAAAAATTAGACTTCCATTACAGGTATTCCAACTCAATTTACAAAATACAAATAAACTTCGGTAACTGCTCTATGTAATACTTTCTGTGAAGATAAAAGCACTTTTTAAAGTAAGAATTTGTTGGGATTGTTTTTAAAATCCAAAAAAAGCGCAAGGGCTACAAGAGCAATTTCTGACTGAAGCAATTTTCAGGTTATTGCATCAATGTAATAGTTGAAATGCTGAATCATGGGGAATTATGTTCATTTCACAGCAAAAACTTTGTGAAGAAGTTCCAGCTGAACTAAACCACTGAACGTTTTGGCCTTTAGGACAACTACATTAAGTCCTTGCAGATATGATAGACTTTGCAGGTTTTGTCTGCTGATCACAGCAACACACTGTTTATGTTGGCTGGCTGCTGTCTTACTGCTTCTTTGCAAGGCAGCTGCTCAAGCAAGGATTTGCTTCCGAGAGTTCAGTACAGACTGCACAAAAAAAAAAGCAACCCACTCCATCCAAAAGCTGAAGAATGACCATTTCTATGGCAACTAAAGCACTTGCATGCTCATGCCCAAGATAAATTGGCACAATCTTACAAATGAAGTTTGTATAATCAGAGTGAAAGTAATTTGAGAAAGGTAACTAGAGACTGAACAGAATATTCCAGGTGTAATACTCAAATCATCCTCTGTTACTAATTTTTATTGCATGGGGGAAGACTGTACAGAAAAAGCAAAACAGCACAGCAATATAAGGTGGAAGAAGAGAGCAGTGGCTGGCTGCAGTTGTCTATCTCACCATGGTGGTAGGGTGGTCAGGTGACTAATAAGCTTGTCAGGTTGATTACCCATCAGAGCCAACACCCAGTGTAGTGCTGGCTAGAGAGCAATAGGAAATGACACCTTCACCTCTTGTGTAACTTCACCCTCAGGCTGTGTATTGTTTTGTTATGTAGCTGAGCTAGCAGACTACTGCCACCAGGAGAAAGAAGTGCTGCAATCTCCTTTAGAGTTGTTGGTTTTGGTGCTTGCCTGATTACAAGATAAGATGATCCAGTCCACTTACCCAAGCAAACTAAGAGCATAGAGTCTTTTCACCCGTTAATTCTTCTAATAGGCAAAGTTAATACCACTGTCTTGGGAGGAGAGCTAGCTGACAGCATGCTTTTAGCTATGCCACAGTTAAGTATGCAGGCAAGTACAAACTTGGGAAATAGTTTGCTCGCTGAAAAATATTGCAGTCTTGAGGATCTTCACTTCTAAGTCAGTGATAGTATGCCACAAAGGAATTTCAACCTCTTTGTTCAGCACTAGCTCTCACTATTATTGATACTTCACTTAAAAATTTATTAGAAAACCAACTGCCCTCAAGCCTAAGAAGTGTTTTAGTTGTTTTGAAGCCTGTTTGAAGCCTGAAGTACTACACCATCATAGAGCAGTACTTTAGGAACAAAGCAATGCAGCTTCCTGTAACACTAAGACACTTTATCAATAGCAGAGTATCTTCCAGAAGGCTGTCACATAATAGCATTCCTGGCAGGTTTTAGTGCATAAGCTTTTTATCATTAACTTGAAGTCCTAAAGCCATATACCAGAGCTGATGGCTACTTCTGAGTGTACTTTTCAAGAAGTCTCCATAAGGCAGCTTTGCATTCAGTAGTTTATTTATAATTGTAAAAGCATAAGTGTTACATACGTTGAGTAATTGCATATTTGTTAGAATCGTACCTACTCGTAAGACTGGTGTGTGCAAAGACAAGTCATGCTTAGATTCCCCCCCAGTAGTTTGTTGCTTTAGTATTTATTCCCCTCTTCAGTTCAGTAAAGTTTCCATAGAAACAGAGTGAGGAAATAGAGATATATAATAGCTAGAGTCATTGAAGTGTATGAAGACATAATCACCTAGGCCCTTTAGAACTACTGAAAGTAGAGGTCTACCTAGTATTTAAAAGGGCAAAGCCCAGACTAGGCAAAAGTTACAGCAAACAGGCAACAAGCCAAATTACAGGTCACTTAAGCCAGTTGTGTTTATAGCTTCTTATGAACATCACATCATTCCAAAAGATAGCAGTGGGGTACATATACACACACATATTTTAAAAAAAGATACATGTATGTATATATATTTTTTAAATAAGGCGTGTATTTATTTCAGGCTCTTAAAATATTTTTCCACCCCCTTTTCCCATTAACACAGCAGATGTTGCCATTTTATTGCTAAAGAAAGCATACCATCATTGCAAGCAGAACAGCATCAGCACTGGCTTTAGTCAGTAGTCCAGTTGAATTAATAAGGTTCAAGACATATATTAATAGTACAGAAGAATATTACTGTTACAGAAATACAGAAAGACTAAGCTGAATTCTATTTGAGAGCGCACCAAATCATTCTTTTGACAGTCTGTAGTATAAACTACAAAGCAGAACAGCACCATTTTGGAGCAACAGAAAGAGATACCTAAAGTACTACTTCCCCATCTCTACTTAGTTGTTATATTAAAAAAATACACAAGGGAAGGATGAGGACACAGACTTCATCTTCTGCTCTAACAATGCTTTCTTCTGCAAGAAATGATGCAGGACTTTTGAGCTCATTCAAATATAAATCCTAATATGAATGAATATGCACGCCGTTTTCTTTGTGTAACTAATAATAGTCACTTGTTAGTATGATTTACAAGGAGCACTCTCTAAGTTTTTTGTCAGCCTGCTTCAAGGAGATCCAGGTGTTTAACATGCTTGATCGCAGTTTGGCCCACACCAAATGGTTGTTTAACCCAAATATCTGGGCAGCAAACTGAGCAGCTCCTTCAGGTGACAGAGTAGTAGGACAGCTAAGACCTGCAGAGAAGAGAATGCCACTTATTAAAGCATAGTTTATAGTCAAAAAATTGCCTCTGAAGAACAACTTAAGACAAGATTTGTTTCAGCCTCCAGGTGCAATGATCCAGTTTTAAAGCTAGTGAAGCACCACATGTTCCACTACTTCTAAGATGACTGCTTTACGGCATTTTAAACCAAAAGCCATCAAACCAAATGACTCCCCTTATACAGAGGTAACGGACTTCTGGGTCCCCTGTTTGCCAAGCATCCATTCAAGTCACTAACAAAGTTAAAAATCGTAGAGGTAGCAACGCACTGAAGTAATAGTTAAGTGTTGAGGTCTCACCTATAGTAGGTATTATTTGATCTTTGGTAATAAGGAAAACGCAACAAAATTCAAATATTTAAATTCCCATTAGTACTATTTCCAATTTCATACTGGAATATTTAGCAAGGATAAGTCAAGGTTTATATTTTTCTAAAGACTATTCCTATGTAATCCTTGCTCTGTCTATTGGGCTTTTTGTCATGAAGAAGTCCAAAGACTACAAACAACATATTTCTAAAGACTTTGCTCAGTACTGGTCCAGCTACTTTTCCACATGTGTGTATACCAGAACAACAAAAACAGAGCTAGATCAGAACAGGAGCGTAAGTTGAAGATCATCTTACCACTGGGTAGTCTGAGAGAGGACCACACATCCTGAGTGCCCCAGTCAGCTGAGAGTGGAGGGCAGTTGACAACTGGGTAAGCAGTATTACCAGACATGACTGGCCCCAAGCCATTGCTTCTGCCAGCGACTGCAACAAACACTGTTGGGATTCCATCTCCTGGTGGGCAGGAAGACAATCAGTGATAAGCAATCCACCTTGTTGTCTACCACCTGCTTTCACGGGAACTTTATCCAAGTCCACAGTTCTGTTTGCAGTTGTTTTGTCAATTCCATTACATGGCACTAGAATTTTGTGTTCACCTTCCCCCTTTACAGAAATAACTTCTAAATCTTTCAGCCTTAAATCCCACCTACTGTTTATCACAACTAAAGTTAGTATTTCTTACTCTGCCTCTGAGGGGAAATCTCAGTATCAGAGAAAGAGGTGCTGCTTAGCTTTGTAGAGAATATAGCCATTAAACCTCTGGCATCGTTCAGGTGTTCCTCTCCTTAAATCTTGAACGGTTCACCTCGAAGTGTTTCTCAACTATGGTTACCACATTTGTAGTTTCACTAAGTAGAAAGTATACTCGCACAAAAATAAATAGTTCATATCTGCTAGGCTATAAACAGTTTTGAAGAGATGTCAAGTTTTCTTGGCAAAGACAATAATTTAAGTCAAGCATCTTTTTCTCAGGACATCTGAAGTAATAAGCAAGAATATTTTCACGAAACAGGCAGGAAAGCATAATGGGAGCAACATCTGCTTTGTAAATAACATAATAATATTCAGAGTCAACTAGAGAAACTATCATTCCTCCTTGTTTCAGAAGGGCTGGAATCATCAACAAGATGCTACAATAAATGTGTTAACGTGATCAAGGCTTGGGCAAAGCAGTTCTGGTACTGAGAAAAGCAGAGGACGGAAGCTGTGGCTGGGCAGTAGGACAACACATTACTCTGAAACTGCTTAGAACAGTCTGTCATTATGCAATTAGCAAGTGTGAATCAGCGTTGTAACAGCTTGGTGTTCTGTTTAACAGAAAATGGAAAAACCCCACATAAATCCTCAGGTTGCCAAGTCATTCTGGAACATGATGCTGTTTCAATTCAAATCAGTATTTCTTTGGCATTTACCTTCATATTCTGCTTTGATCCTCAAGGTTTCATCCGGCCCTTTATGAGCAGAGGTCACTCTTAATTCACAAGGAATTCCAAAGGTTGCACATGCCTTTTTTATTTTTTCACAGTGACTGAGGTCAGAAGGAGATCCCATCAACACCACAACTCTGCCCTGGCTCTTTGTTTTCAGAAGCAGCTAGGGAGAAGAGTGGAGAGGGAGAGAAAGAAAAGCAGTCAGCAGAATTGAAGACATGGAATTATCAAAGTCTAAATGTGTTGTTCATAAAAACAAGTACCTCCACTCTCTCTGAAACCCATTCAAAGTTTCTCTTAACCATTTGCAGTGCTTCAGGAGTCACTTCTTTCAGGTCCCGATAGGACTGAAAAGAGGAAAATAAAAATACTGAAGTGTTGTGGTTTAACCCCAGACAGCAACCAAGCCCCATGCAGCTCACTCACTCTCCATCATGGGATCAGGGAGAGAACTGGAAGGGTAAGAGCAGGAAAACCCATGGGTTTGAGATAAAGACAGTTATCTGAGATAAAGACAGTTATCTTTATCTTTGAGATAAAGACAGTTTAATAGGGAAAGCAAAAACCACATATACAAGCAAAGTGAAACACAGAATTCATTCACTGCTTCCCATGGGCAGGCAGGTGTTCAGCCATTCCCAGGAGAGCAGGACCCCATCACATGTAACAGTTACTTGGAAAGACAAACACCAAACGTCTCGTTTTTCCTCCTCCACCCCAACAGTATATACTGAGCATCATGTCATATGGTATGGATTATCCCTGTGGTCAGTTGGAGTCACCTGTCCAGCTGTGTCTCTCCCAGCCTCCCACGCACCCCCAACTTCCTCACCAGCGTGGCAGTACAAAAAGCATAGAAGACCTTGGCTCTGTGTAAGCCCTGCCCAGCAATAACAAAAACATCTCTGTATTATCAACACTGTGTTCAGCACAAATCCAAAACACCAGCCACTGTGAAGAAAATTAACTCAGCCCCAGCCAAAACCAGCATATGAAGTTAATGTGGTTTGGGTACACAAAGCACTTATTTTGCTACCATAATAGATAAGATTGCCTGTACCAGCCAACCTACGTTCTACATCATGTTATCATGGACCTTATTTTAGGGAGATGAGCAAAAGCACCAAAGCAATTCATTCAAGCATGCTACTACATAATTCAGGTCAAGTAAACAATAGAGTAGTTCTGCTTTCCAGTTTAAAATTAATACCCTTCCTCCCATACACACTTTGGAAATTGTCCCCTGTGGCTTACAACCAGTTTCTCTCACAGAGTCTCTGTGAGAGAATATCTTAACATTGAGAATTGTCTTAACAACCATGACAAACTCCAGGGCAGAAGCATTCCCAAACCAGTTCTTTCATAAACTACTTACCTGGTAGTTCAGAGATATTTGAGAAGTATAACTGCTACAAGTTTAAATATAGGACAAGTTTTGTTTGAAATTTAAGTTTGCAGTCCTCATATGTGGGCAGAGTCTATTAGTAACACTTTTAGAGGCAACAATATTGAATTCATGGTTAAACAAAAATAAATAATGAAGAAAAGTATCCTCCCTGCAGTTCCCTCTTATGTATCACCAGATCTCTACTAGTAGAGGATACCACTCTGAATAAAGAGAGAAATTTGGAGGTAGATCTGGGAACCAAAGCTTCTATTCTTCCCACTGATTTGTTATCCAGATAATATTATTATTATTATTATTATTATTATCTGCACAAGTCATATTCTTATCATCCCTGGAAGCTCCACACTTTATTACAATAGCTCCAGCCAATAGTGCTGTTGGGTATTTCAACTGAAGATATACAGAGGATTTTTTTCCTACCACAAACCAGATAAACTATTTAAATGAGAAGAAACTCAGACATTAGGTACCATATGAACTACTCTGCAACAAGATAAGACTATCTAGAAAAAGCCATACTGAAAAAAGTAACTCCTACAGTTTAATATCTGCTTTTATTCTCCCTCCCAGTTGACTTAGAAGGTAAAAAGATTAAAGCATTACCTGTTTGTCCTTCTGCTGGCTTCTGTCTCCTGCTGGCCACAGTCTCCATGAATCATTATCAATAACATCAGCAAGAACTATTTCTTTTGTCAGCATATTAACACCAAATTCAATCTAAGAAGACCGTAAGAATCCTATTTTAGTAAATATACAGTGACATATTTCCTGTCAGAACTGGGATCATAAAAAATGAAATTCTTATACCTTGAGGTCTACCAGAGTACAGTTTTGGGGCTGCCATGCTTTTTCCAGGATCTCAAAAATAGCTTGAGTAGAACGAGCCATAATATCCACTTCAGTCTGGCCAATAGTAAGTCCAGCAAAACAGAATTTTGCTTCAATTATTTGCTCCTCAGACCACTGTGGATCATTATTAGCATCATCCTTTTAAGAAAACCAGAAAAAATACATCACATAATTTAAGCTTGCTATTAGAGGAAAATAACCATTAAAAGATACTAGGTTTTTCAAAAAGAAAATACAAGTTTCAAACTACTATTTTATGACTAGCATTAAAAAAAGTGACAGGATACACCAAAACCAACATTTTAAGTCACAATTCACAAGATACTTCTTTGAGCATGCATTTCCAAAGAATTTCGGAATCCTAAGTGACTATCTAGCTACTTACCCTCACCGTGCAAGTAGTGTTTATTTTAATTTCTTCAAATGTATCAACAGATCTGTTTCAACTGGTGCAGCTTATGCCTAAAAAGTTCTTATACCTACGTTTTTCTATTCTTACGTACAGTTTGGCTTGTTGTTCTTTGATGGCCCTGTAAGCCAGCATTGTATGCACTTTAGACAAAATAGCTGTTGGACAAGAATGCAAGAAAACATTAGGATGGCAAAACTACTGATACTGAGAGGGTTGGTCAGACACTAGCACTACTTGCTTCACCTGTCAGCCCTTTAAAGGAGATAGAGTTCTACTTCTGTTTAAGTTTGATTAACATCACAGGAAAGGAAACTTACCTTGTAAAACATCTCAATTTTGGGTGGGTAAAACTTATATCCTTCTTTGACACCAGGGTTTCTCTTGAGGAAGGAGCCAGTAGCAATTCTTCTGCACACCCATTCAATTGGGATCATTTCACAGTGAGCTGCTATGAACGCTGTGTCACTCTGTTTCCTGACAAAAGCTGTTTTGATTCCTAAATATAAAGAGAGCAGCTTAGTTCCATGAGTAGGCACATTCCACACTTGAAACAAGGGTCACAAAATGATCTTTAATTTTAAGTACATCTGAATCTTGTTCTTCCCTGGATTTAAGGGACATACTGAATCTTTTAAGGCTACCCTGGCCTTGCAAAAGGCAATCAGTGCAGTTATTTCCCACAAGTCTTTAGTTTTGCCAGTTTTATCATACTACACTCACTTGTAGCTCAGAAATCCTGTTCTTGCAAATAATTTTGTTCACAGAGCCTTTTTTTCTAATAAATCTATCCTTCACAATGTTTTTGTTTGTTTAAAAAAAAAAAATTAGCAGCAACCAAGTACCCAACCATGCTCTCTGGTGGAACATTCATTACACATTGAATTGTGTAATTGGAGGGTTTCAAAGTAAAGGGAGCATGGTAGTCTTTACTATTTTGCTTAATGGAGGAGGATGGGGCAGAGGGCAGAATGGCTTTGTCCTCCCTTTCATTGCAAACAGTTATTTAGGGCACTAGATCTTAAAGATTTCTTAGGCAAAAGACAGTAAAACCCAGAAGCTTGTGTACCCAGAAGCTGTTGCAGCAAGTCAGCATTTCTACACGGTAAGATGACCGACCCCGTATTAAACAGGGACAGCCAACACGTTCAGATCAGCATTTTAAGTGCAAAATGGCTCTTTTTTTAAATTTAGCTTTTGAGGAAAGTCCCACCTTTCTCCCCACCCAAGAGCAAGACAACTGTCAAGCCCAACTGGCATCTGCCAGAAACAGAAGGCAAAGGAGCTGCATTCAGTCAAACTAAGGAGTACCTCTATTCCACACCACTTCCAGAGCCATAAAGAAGGAATTAAAAGGTCTTAAAATATAGTATTAACACTGACTCTTCAGATTTTGTTGCATTTCCTTCAAGGGCAGAATGATTTAAATAATCAACTGCACATTAAGGCACTTCTAAATCCAGGCATTACAGACCCTATATGGTTCACTACTACATTTTTCATCCGTGCAGATGTGCTTTTGCTGGGTTGACATTAGCTCTATTATAAAAGGGAGAGAAACTTTAACAGAACTTCGTAAATCATCAACTCTGAAAGAGCAGGTTAGGAAGAGTTGCACAATAAGGCAGCCATATTATCTGCCATTTACACTCAAATAAGCAAAATGGAAAAGAACCCTGAAAGGTCTTTTGTTGCTTTAAAAAGCAGCTGCAGTTTACTCTGCATGTTTTTCCACAGCACCTGTGGAAGGTATGAGCACAACCCATTTATGGATTTTTGACAGGTCTACAGAATGGCTTCTTCATGTTCAAAGTTCACATTTCTAGGAAATGAAATATTTTCATTGTTATCTTAGCTTGCCATTCAAAAACTAGGCAAAACATCTCACTAAGTGTTCCTAAACAAAAACTGGTAGTTTAAATCAACTACAGATATGATCAGATACCTTGGAGGCTTTCTTTGTACTCCTAAGAAAGCCAGTGACTGAGGATTACACTGAATTACTTGATGTATCTTTGTCTCAGTCTATATTTTAGGAACCACACACACAAAAACATGTAACTCTACAGAAACCATCTGTCTCTTCCTCACATATGAAACATACTAGGACTTCACTGTTTGTCTGAGAGCCATTACTACACCTTATAACAGATAATAGAAATTCTAGACTAACTCAGATGGTACCCAAAGCAATCTTCATGTGAATGCTTCAAAGCGCACTGAGCACACAACTACAAGCAGTCTTGACCAAGTTTACTGGTGCTTGTACTACAGTACTGTTTGCAGACTCACCACCAGCACAAATTCCTCTTTGCAACCTGCAAACTTCTCAAAGACATTTCAAAATGCTTTCTCAAAGCAAAGCTACTGGCTCCATTTTTGGAAATGCAGGGCAAAACTTACCCAAGTGACTCAAGTTAGTTATGTATTCTGTGACAGCTCACTTTTAGCATCAGAGATATTTTGAGTTTTTTAAAGTAGGCTTTAAGCTTCTGACACATTCAATACAGACTGATAAATGTATTTGCAATGTGGTCCTCACATGTGTTGTAGAAATGTACAAAACTAACAGAAACTTTATGTTGCTATAACACAACTGAGAGAGGAAAAATACACTGTAATTTAATGTTTTAACATTCATACACAAATTTCACACAGCCTAGACATAGTCTGGCAGTGCCACTAGCTAGCAGTGACTTCTATGCAGGCAGATGTATGCAGAGGGGAGGATTAGGGGCACGTCCAAACAAGTAGGAGAAACTATTGTAGTTATCTGCCAGACTAGATTACTGCAAATACTCTCATGTTCCAAATGAACAAGTCGTCCACCCATCTCTAAAGTACAACAGAGAAAAGCATAACTAAAAACTAATAAAAAAGAGACTAAAAAGCCACCAGAGCCTCAAGGCAGGATAAACCCTTATATAGAAAAAATGCTGTTTTGCAACAATGTCTGGAACACACGGGTATATACTCCACCTTTGAAATACTTACCCGCTTCCTGAAGCAGCTGAAACACACAGCTAGTTGTTGTGTTGGAAATGGCAGCCTTCCCTTCCATTCGGTCCTTCCTGGCCGCATTTCCCGCCGTTATTTGGTCTTTTGACTGCATCAGAACACATCCCGGGATGTCTGGCAGCTCATACACTTCTTTCGTTTTACCTTCATTAACTTTTTTACCAAGTTTCAGGTCTACAAAAATTAAAAAAAAACAAGAAATCAGTTTAGGATTGTTTAGACTTGTTTACTTCCGCACGCACGCCCACAACCTTCTCGTCCAAAGGGGCACCCAGCAGGACCCCGCGCTGCGGTCAGAGACCACGAGGAGCTCGCTAAGCCCCCACCCACGGTGCGACTTGGTCACGTTCCCCCCGATCAGCGAGGCCGAAAGCCATCGCTCCCGGCTCCTGTCCAGGCGGCCCCGGCTCGCCAGGGACGCGCCGGTTGCAGGCGGGCAGGTCCCGCGGGAGGCGGCGGTGCTGCCCCGGCCGTGGGGAGCCGGGAGCTGCCGCCTGAGCGCTAGAGGCAGGACCCGCGCCGCTTTCACCACCTTTTTATCTTTGGGACAAACCCGGAGCTCCGCGATATGAGCGGCGCGGGGCGGCAGCCGCCCGCAGCATCCTCCACCTGGAACTGCCCGTCGCCGTCTCTCCGGCGAGACGGGGGGCAGCCGTGCCCACCCTCGTGCTAGGAACGGCCACCACAAGAAAAAATATATAAATCAGAACTACGCGAGAAAAAAGTTGGCTCCGGAGCACTTCCATCCCGAGCCCGCTAAGCGGACACTGGCCCGCGGGAGCGGCGCCCTCGACCCACCCCCGCGACGGCCGCCCGGTTACCTGATGCTGCGGGGGCCATAGCTGCGGCGGGAGCGGGCGCGGACACCTAGAGCACAGAGAGAACCTGAGCGCACGGCGTGGGCTCGGCCGCTGGGGTAAGAAGGGGCTGGCGGAAGGGGCGGGCAGGCCGGGCCGCGGAAAGCGGCGCCGCCCGCCAATCGCCGCCCAACGCAGCGGGGCGGCCCCGCCGAGCCCCCCGGGCGAGCCCCGGGTGGCAGCATCTCCCCCCCGTCCCGAGCAAACACGGCCCCGGCCCGCTGCCCAGCCAATGTCGACGCCGCACCGCGCCCGGCCCAGGGCCCCCCGCGCCCCCTGCCCCGCGGGCAAACATCCCCCCCTGGTCTGGAGCGCCCCGCGGGCAAATATCCTCCCCCGGCCTGGAGCGCCCCGCGGGGTCGCGGGGCCGAGGGGAAGCGAGGGGAGGCGGGGCCGAGCGAGGCGGCGGTGCGGGCCGGGGGTGCGGTGCTCGCCCCCCCGCATGTAAATGAGGGCGGGAGGCTCCCGGTGGCCCGCCGGGAGCCCCGGGCGGGAGGCGCTGTGGGCTGAGCGCGCTGCCGGCAGCAGTGCGCGGGAGCCGCCGGAGCGGGGCCGGGACTGAGAGCGGGGCCGCCACGTGCTACCCGCGCCATGGAGCTGGAGGAGCTGGGCATCCGGGAGGAGTGCGGCGTGTTCGGCTGCATCGCCTCCGGCGCGTGGCCCACGGAGCTAGACGTGCCCCATGTGCTCACGCTGGGGCTGGTGGGGCTGCAGCACAGGTAAGGAGGCGGGGGGGGGGGGCTCGGGGGTCGGCTCTGGCCGGACGGGGCCACCGTCCGGAACCGGCGGCTCCGTGTCGGGGCCGGGCCGCGGCGGCTGCCCCGGGGCCGGTCGGGTCCCCGCGCCGGCACGTGCAGCTGGGAGGGTAGCGGGCGGCGGGAGCGGGCTGGGACGGGAGAGGAGCGGGCTGGTACAGGAGTGGGGAAAACAGCGCGGCCGGGGGGCCTTCCTGCCCCAGCCGGTCCCTTCCGCCCCGCGCTGGCGAGGGAGCCCCGGCCGTATCCCGGAGGCGAAGCGCAAGGAACGCCCCGGCGCCTCCCGCCCCCTCGGGCCGGCCCCGCCGAAGAAACAGCTCTCGGATGCCTTTGGACCTCGGCTGCATCTCGCTTGAGTCGCATCCGCTGCCGGGGCCGCGCCGCCGGCCCGGGCGTGCGAGCGTATCTGCGCGGAGCCCGCGGTGTCGCCGCGCCTCGGGCGGCGGGGATGCGCCCCCTGCAGCGGGATCCGCTGCGGGATGCGCAGAGGGATGCGGGAAAGCGCCCGCCGCCCCGTCCCAGCCACGCTGGGCGCTGACCTGCCGGTGGCTCGGCGAGGCCCTGCCATCACTCTCGAGATGCTCTCGTTAAAGTGTAACTCACAGAAATCGAGGTTACCGAAACCGAGCAGTACTTGAACGTTTTTAGGCGCCTGCTAGCCATAGTGGATGGATCTATCACCATGATACAATAAAACTTCTACCTAGCATGTCTATGGCAACGTACAACAGACCTGACTCGCTGTGATCCATGTGGATGCAGAGTGCAGTGTGAAGTTTGGGTTCTGCTTCCATTTGGTTAGCATCCAAAGTAATAATGTTATGGTCTGACATATACTAATCATTTTTTTAGTGGTGCCAAAAAGGGATATCCTCCTTGTGGGAACACGTGCACAGACAAACACACACATGCTCGCTTAGTGTAGTACATGCTGGGCTTCTGTTGTACACACAGCCTGTATACTGTGCTTATCTTCACAGTTGCAAAAAGTGTGCTAAATAAACACATTCCTGACAGTCTGCGTAGGTGGGCTTCTCCAAGTACACATGCACTGAATAGATCAAGTATGTTCTTTGTATTTCTGAGGTCACAGACATGTAAAGGTTGCTTTGAAATTGTTTTTGGACCAACAATAGGAAATAGTTTACGCAGAGATTTTATGTATATTACAGTGGAGTTTCATATACTTTTACTGGTGAAATGCTGCATCCCTACGTGATTCTTGTATCCTAATAATTCCGTTTGGGCTGCAGGTGTGTCATTTATAAGCTATATATATTTGCCAGTGTCCATCAAAAAAAATGTTGTTGGAAGTTATAGAGCTCCAGAATTCAAGGAACAAAGCCATGTAATTAATAGTCTCAATTCAGGTTGTGCCTTTTATCTGTGAAGAGGCTGGATAAGAAAATCTTACTTCAGTTTTTGCTTACAGTTGCACTGGTGGACCTGGAGTTTCTTAGTTGGAAATAAAATGATCGATGTATTTTCATTACTTTCCTTTTCATTATCTCAATTTTCATTACAACCTTATTTCATGATTTTTCAATATGCATTTTTTTCATATTTTTTTTCTTTCTGATGGGCACTTGACAATTATATTTAATTTGCATGAGCTTTTTAATATCAGATATCCCCTGTGGAGGACACAACTGTAGACAGTAATACTAATGTTATATTGAAACTAAGCAGTTCACAAGTTCTACAAGATGCTACACACCTAAAGACATACATGCACTGCCTCTGATTCTGATTTTCTAACTCAACAATTGTCAAAATTTTTAAGAGATGCTTTCTTAGAGACATAAACATTGCATATGTAAAGTGAAATTGGGTATACCTTTGCAAGCACTCCATAAAAGTCTGTCAAATAGCTGAGATGTTAATTTTCCCATTTCCTACTTAAATGTTTCTCTCTAACCTCTTTGCATATTTCCTCCTATGAGGTGTAGAAGAATTAGCATCCCTATCAGGAAGTAATAAGACAATAGCTATTTTTCTTCCTACTTTTTGGAATGTATGTTGAAAACCAGAATTAAGATTTAGCATTAACTGCATCAGTAAATTTCATTAAGCCCATTGTTTTAAATTTAAAAACTAAGACTTGTCTCTTAACCATAGGCCTTTAAAGATAAGTAAATATGAAAGAAAATTGTAGTAAATATTAATGGGCCATCCAAGTCAGGCCTCAGTGACTAACAAATTAGACTGGCCACTAGAAAATACAGTCCTTCAGTGAGGATGTTTGCAAATGAAAACTTGAAACTCTGTATGCTGGATCAGGCTATCAAAATATTTAAGCATGTATTCAGTGGGGGGTGTGTGTGAGTGGTGCTCAATGCTGCTCTGAAACTATTCTGCATGAAAAATTGGAGTGTATATGTAAGCAAGGCTCTGGAGCCCACAAGTAGGTATATCATGAAAGATAAAAGATAGAGTTGAAATTTCACTAACATGACATAAGCAGAAACAACTTTAAAAGTTGTTTGGGGTTTTGTTGGGTTTTTATATATATATATATCATTAAAAAGCGGCTGCTAGATTGTTGAGGCTTAAATTCACACTCCTTTATAGCAGAAGTTAGAACATGGCTTTTCATTGGCTCTTACTTTATGATGGTGAGCTGTGAATTAAAATGAAAACCAGTATATTCCTACTCACAGGCTAACCAAGGCCTTCCACACACTAAGAACATTTTATTGATTTAACTTGACACCATTTTAACATTTTACAGCTATGTTAGCAGCGAACGTTCATTATGTTTGAAAGTTTTCATTCTGCTAAAGCTAGTGCTGTTATTCTGGCGTCAACATTAAAAAGGCTCAAAAGTAGATGTTCTAAATCATCTCTGCATTTTGAAAGCCAGGGAACAAAGTCTTTGCAAAATCCACTGACAGAGTGCCAAAATAAAATCAGAGGATATTGGTAAGGAGAGAACATTCTTGGGGGCGGCGAGGGAGGGAGGAGGAGTTACTCTGAGTTACAAATCTATTAAACATCATTTGAGTCCTTGACCAGGACAAATTTGCAAAGTTAATCTTCGAACAAGTGTGATTTCTGTTAACTTTTTGCAAAATTCCTGAGAAAATATTTTTGGCAGTAATACTGTGTACAGAAACCTGAGTGCATCCAGTGTTGTACTGGTTTTTAGAAAAAGGCTTTGAAAGGCCTCTTCTATGCAAGTGGAAGTCCTGTTAAGTCAGGGAATAATCCCTTGTCCCAACTCAGCTGGGCCCGTGTATGAAATTTGTTGAGTGGAGGCTTTGCCAGTGTGCTTTTTGGTACCTTTCCTGTTACTGTACTATTAAACACACCATCTATAACACTGCTGACGCTTTTGAGAAAACACGCAGGATCACTCTTGAGGAGAAAAGACAGCGCAGAAAGAATCGTGCCTTGCAGAGTGTACCACCCGGGGAGTCTTTCTGCTGTGCCTTTTGCAACCGAACATGTCTAACATGTCTATCTCGTATTGGCCTTTTTAGCCACCAACGTGCTTGCAACAAGCGTGGGTAGAGCCTTCCCAAATCTTCGTTCGCAAAGCCTAGCCATGACACTATTAAAACCCACATAACAGAACCCAGATAATTGCCAATATAATTCAAGAATTTTTACTTCTCTTTCAATCTAGTTTTTTTTACTGGTTGCTTTCCATTAGCCATCATTCCAAATACCTACACTCGACATAGCATAATCAAAGTGCTAACCTTCTATATACAATGTCTTGGCTACAAGATAGGGGTCATTTTAAAGGCCATTTAGCAGGCTGTTGATATCCTGACTTACACCTTGAATCTTCCAAACAAAAAGCTTAAAATTGTGCTAGTATTTGGATGGGAATTTTCTGAGGAACACAGATATGCTACACATAATGATTTAGTATGTAACATATATACCTCTTCATTTCATTTCAAGAGCCCATTATGAGTTCAGCAGACCCTCATTCCCAGGTGCAAGAACTGCAGTGTTAAATGTTTTAATTGTCTAAATACCAAATTTTATAATTAATCATATTTCTATGTAAAGTCCCTATGGAATATGTGGGGTAAGATGTTCGTCTAGCTAGTGATTGAGTCTGTATGCTGTTTTATGGGAACATTCCTGCTGTATGTACTGGTAAAACATTCCTGATTACTTTCAGAGACACTGAATGTGGATGTAGAAACAGTTTTATCTTTTAGTTCTATCTTGGCTTAAGTTTTAGGCCATTCTGCAGGTGCTGACAGCCCGATGCTGCAAAGCTTGCTCCTGCAGGAAGAGAGGAGGAGCAAGGCCTTTTTGCTGTGGTGAGGTCTTATATCTGCTCAGTTGTTTTACATAACATCCTGCAGGGCTCGGGTTCCTGCAAGTTCATTTTTGAGAAAGTGAAGATAACATAGATTTCCATTCTAACCAGGTTCAGGCCGCTTAGATGTACATGTCACAAAATGCTTTCAGTATAAGCTCTTATCTTTGGATGTGGAGTAAGCAACTGAAACAAGATAATGTAAGACTTCCCATTGCATTAACCTACCTATGGAGTTGGGGTGAGACTCAGCATCATACAGCTCTGCAGTAATTTTCACAGATTGTTCTGTTGACTTGTCTGGCTATACCTTAAATTTTAGCCCCATGCATGGAAAGAGGGTTGCGCACAGCGTTGGAAGTTCTGACTGGGTAGTGCGGTTCCAATAAACTGTCCTTCACTATCTGCCATGTTTTATATTACCATTCCCAAAACATTGAAAACAAGAAAAAAAAAACGGGTTTTTTAGAGGGGCTTTTTATTAGTTTAGTTTTAATTTAAATCAGTTCTGTCAGCTAGGCAACCACTTGACCACATAAATGATTGTGCCAACACAAAGGAGACCTTGCCAAATAAGAAGCAAAGGATGACTGGAGGCAGATTCTTTTAAAGGGAGAGTTATGCTGATAGTGCTTGTGGATCCACCATCAGTACAAGCATTTCTGCTGCCTGAAGCCTATTCTCAAGGTGTTTGGCCTAAAGAAGTGTAAAGTGACACATTCATCTTAGTGAATGAGCATACTTTGGAGAAGAATGGAACTCTTTAATGTAGGTCAGAGTGGTGATAGCTCTGCTTATCTGCTACACCTCAAAAATTTCAGTATTGCTATTTGAAGATGGGAGGAGACAGATTTGCCCTCACACTAATCTTGATGGCCCTCTGGCAATAATGCAGGTATTTGAGGAGGGAGAAGAGCAAAGATCTCTGCTTTTTATAGGATTGATGCTCTTGCCATCATCGCTTGTTGCTAGTTCTGATTTTTAAGATGGACCATGATGTGATTTATATTAAGATTCCCAGGGTCAGTTACATGGTCCAGCTTTTGGATCTATGTCTCAAGAAAAGCTCTCCTCCCAAACGACTGCAGTCCTGTGGTAGTGCCCTGCACATAACCATTTAGCATGTGTCCCATTTAGCATTTAGATGGTGTCCCAAGTTCCATTTAACTGGCCCAGTTACTGTGTCTAGACTAACTAATGTGTGACTGTAATGAATGCAAAGCTGTGATGACAGCAGAGCCACAACAGAAGCTCAAGTGAATATAAAAATACGCTGGAATGATGAGTTGGATTAACTAAAACTATTTTTGAAATTACTTTTCTGAGAAATCCTTCAACCTAGCAACATTCTGTTTAACCCATTGTCACTACCCAAGGAGATGCTGTCCCAAGGAGACAGATCATAGCTCTGAACAACCAGAATTCTAAATGTACAACATTCATGTTAATTTTGTCTCTAAGCAAAAAGTGATGTGGAATCATAACTACAACTGCAGTGAAGAAAGGTTGTCTTGATGCTTCTTCATGTTTCTCAGCAGCCTACATATTCAAGTAAATTAATTGTTATCTGTCTAAATGGGAGTAGGATATAGATGTTAGATGATGCCAAGTGCCCCGTTCTTGCACTTGACATCTGTTACCATCTTCAACTGACAATAAATGGACAGCAGGGCAGGAGGAGACAGCTTTATGACAAAACAATTACAAAAAGCAAGGTCTGCTTTGCAACCACAAAGCAGAATAGAAGTGGAATCCCACACAGAGGGAAGTCCACCTTCTTTGGACATTTGTCAGATAAATCCTGCTCTCTGGAAAGTTTTCTGAGGAAAAAAAAACATTTACTTGGAAAGCCACTAGTGATGGGTTTTTTTCTGCCGGTTCTTGCTTCATGTCTACCACCTAGTGTTGATAGGGACAGTTTCCAAGTAAAGACTGCAAGTGCACTCTGCAATTCTCTGTTCTGACCTGCTAAGAATTCAGTGAGTCCTTTGCCTCAGGGCATTTGTGCCCTTTTCAACTGAACAACAGCATCTAAAAATAGATACATATTTCTTGAAAGGTCTGCTTATTTTAATGAATAAAAGGTCTTTAATTGTTATTTGCTGGAAGAAGACAAAGGGTTTTTTTGGGGGACATTGTACTGAATGACAGCAAGGTTGATGTAAGCTGTTTAAATGTACTGAATCAGGGCTGGATCACACATTTTTCTAGTTCATGTGTGGAGGAAGTAAGCTGTGATTTTAGTTCTCTTGGGAATAGCGACATCTTCAGCTGGCTTAGCATGTTCTGTACCCAACTGCTGTCATGGCAGGGGCAGACCTTGTCCTCCTACCAAAGACAGCAGTTCTGTATGCAAGTAATACTATGCAAGTTCAAGGATGTACCTTTGAACCAACTCGTTGTAAAGAGAGAAGAAAGATTTTTAAGGCAAGGATGATACTGGTAGTACAAGCCAAAGAAGGTTTATACTGAGAAATCAATGTAAAATGTGAAAAGTGGTAGGTAAGCATACACTGGAACAGCCGTATATCCGTGTCACTGTATAAATGAATATGATCAAAAAAACTATGATTTTTAGGGATCTTTCTCTTGATTTCTCAGAATTGTGTTAAAAATGCTAGTCAAATGACAGATAAAATCCACCTTGGTGGAAAGCGTTTGCCTTAATGATGTCTGTGATTAAAGAATTGACAAGAAATAAATTAACCATAGGGCAGGAAATAAAGCATTATATCCAGTAATATTTTTGTGTAAAGTTTTGTGAAGAGGGACTTGGGTGGAATTTAGGCCTCTGTGTATAAAGAAACCTGGTGGCTGTTGCTTCTGCAAAAAGGACTTGACTATTTGACTTCAGTTGTGCCCTTATGTGTGCCTGGAACTAACTTGGCTTTGGCAGGGAGGTGTAGGTCTATGCCCAAACATGACTGAGATCCAGAAAGGAGTTGTTTTGCTTGAATACACTGAAAGGAAAACCCTGCAAGTGCAAAGGAAAACCCTGCAAATGCATGCCTCCCAGGCAATATGGACTGTAGAGTACTTACACAATCACCAAATGAAGTAGTGTGTAGTAGGATTTTGGAGAAGAAGTTATGGCATGGCATTTGTCTCTTACCATGTCATTGCTCCCTGCACTGTTTCTATGTTTTCTGTACTTCAGTGGTTACTGGGCAAGGCAGACCCCTTGCCCAGCACAGAACAGGGCCCAGAACCCAAGCTTGCCCCTTCTATATGGGCATCAGCTCTGTGTACTTTCTTTCTGGCTCATTGAATTCTCCAATTCATTGCTGCACAGCACCAAGCCTTCAGTGGGCAGATGGGGATGTTCCCCCACACCAGCAAAGGCAGGGGGGAGGCTAGGAGGAGGGTAAATACTGGCAAAAGACTTAAGAATTGTGTTTTCCCCACCAGCCCTGCCTAACTAAAAAGAACTTATCTTATGGCTTCAACTGTTTGATTAATTGCAGAGGACTCACTTGTTAGGAGGACCATAGAGATGGTAACTGTAAGTGATGGGATGAAATTTTAACTGTACCTGTTTGATCAATAAAAGTATTATTTTCTTTCAATTAAGCTTGTTAATTGTGGCATGTAGGTGAGCCAAGACATGTAGGCAGACATAGTGTCTTTTATTAGACTGGCATTACGGCTAAAAGCTCATAGTTAAGGATTATGATGGGAACTCATACCTTGTTTTTAGTTTAAGTGACTGAAGGTGACTATATTAAAGGGGGGAAGCAAGCATGTATTCATGTGGGTAACTCAGAATTATTTCATTTCTTACTACCCAAGAGAATCTATTTGCATGCTAATTTCATAGAAAGTTCATTAAACCAACCTGTTTTATGGCTGATGGATCAGCATAGAGCTGTGTTCTGTTGAGGTCTTGCATTTCTTCCTGCTTACAAAGCCTTTCTAACAGCAACTTTTTGCCTTCTGTTACTGTGTTCGCGCTCTCTGTTAATAGCTTTTGGAAGTGGAGTATGGTGTTTTCAGAGGCACTTTTCTTGAGTGGAACAGTTGACACCTCTGTGGACAAACGCAAAGTCTGTAGTTAGAGTGCACAAGTCAACTGCTGACACTGAAGTTTAGCACATGCTAAATTTTCCTAGAGCTGTTCTTCTGTTCTGCTCTTTTGGCAGTAGTTGCCTGCTGTTGTGTAAGGGGTCATTGTATAATGGAGAGTAGGAATGCAGCAGACCTTGTAAAAATCACTTACATGTGAAACTTTCAGTTTTGCCTAGCTACAGCCTTCTCCAAGATGTACTTACATAACAGACAATACATGAAAGTATATTTAATCACACAGAGTTAGTCTGTTAGTACAGTTTGTG
This sequence comes from Pipra filicauda, assembly GCF_003945595.2. Lineage (NCBI taxonomy): Eukaryota > Metazoa > Chordata > Aves > Passeriformes > Pipridae > Pipra > Pipra filicauda. The sequence goes on from NW_024103885.1 coordinate 1,557,852, forward strand.
ATGGTGAACTGAGCAAGCTGTATTCAGAAATGTCATTTTCAGATCATTTGTGTTCATCTGTCTGTAGACAAGACATCATGTTAGTATTAAAAATAGGGGTGAGCCTCCTAAAAAGTAAGTTTGTCATCCTCCATTGTTCGACTTTCCCATTATTTAGGGATTGACAATTCTGCAGGAAGAAAAATAAGCTCTGACCTTTCCTATATCAGATCACATGCTGTGTATTTCTATCCTTCCCATCACCTTTCTCTCTCCATGATTGTGTACTGTATCTTCTCTTTGGAATAGCTGTCTTAACCTGTTTTCTTGTCTACAACACGTTAGTCATTACATGTTAGACATGATATGTCTAAACGTAATTTCTTCTCTCACTTACAAACACGTAGTGTAATATGAGGAAGTCACATCCATGACTCTGATACTGTCCCTTTTTTCCCCCCAAGCAACACAGGTAATTCAGATATCTTGCTTTAAAAATATTTTTATCATTTCTTTGCACATGATTCTTATGAATCAGAGAAGTATTTTGCGATGTTTACCTCATTTATACCAGGGCTGAGGACTGAAATAAAGAAATGGGAGTTTTCCTTAGGCCCACATTTTTTATCAGAACTCTTCTTTTGCAGATTGTTGTGTGTGAGAGAGGGTTGGTGTGGAGCTTGGTGTTAAGTTCTAGGATTTTCTTTAACTGTTTGAATACTGGAAAAGAGAATCTGGCATCCAATTCAACAGCAGTGTATAGATGCTTTTAAAAGTCTTACCATCGTTACATGTTTTTCTCTTGATACTCAAGGATCCTGTGTTTGCTGTAACATCTCCCACTGAAACAGAAGAGAAAAATAAGGTGACTAAGTATTTTGCAGAGATTCTCAGGGCACAGTCAGTCACACACCAAAAAGTTTTATCCTGCAAAAGCAAATACAGTGGGACAAGTGACCTGGAGCAATAAGAATATACTAGAAAAGTTAGGTGCTGGCTTGGCACACAAAATCAGAGTGGAGACACATTTATTTGGCAGATGCCTCAAACAGATTAATAACTAAAGCTTCTTTTTTAACATTATTGTTTTACTGTCTGCTGCATCAGCATTCACAGCCCATATTACACAGTCCTTTTCTAGCATGCTAAAATGTAAACCAGCCAGTTTGGTTCAAATATTCTTGGTGCTGACAAATCCCACTCATGGAGAGCGGAAATGAGCAGTGATATCTTCAGTTTCTGCATTTGGAAGAAAATATGTCTGGAGATTGAGATTGAGCACAAGTGTTAGGCAGGGGAGAAGCAGTGTGTCATCCCATAGCTGTGTGGATGTCATTCCAGCCTCAACTAATACACTACTGTATGGTGCCCTTGGACACCACATTAGGGCTCTGATTCTTGACTGAGGACAGCTGACTTAAATTCCTGCTCAAGTTGTTGATCTAGCCTCTGCTGCAGAATGGTTCAAGTCCTTAACTAACATTTGTGGTGTTGCAAATTATCATCTAACATATTGAGAACAATCGGAATTGGTTCTGGTTTACCATAACTCACTGAGCTCTAAGCTGCAGAGGTTCAGTTGCTTCTACAAGAGCATCTCCTCTGCCTGGAGCAGGGGCAGGTGCCCCGATGGCTGCAGCAGCTGGCCAGTCATGAGAACCCTTATAGCAGACACAAGATTAGCTGTGCGGTTCCTAGATCACAATACTTTTGATACTAAAATAGAAGCAAACTCTGTTTTGAAAACTGAATCTGCTTTAGGAAAATCAATATATTTACAAGTGCTCAAATAAACATCACTGCCCTGGATTTTTCTCTCTCTTGACTGTGGTGTGAATTGAATTAATATAGTTTGGGTTTTTGGAGTCCTTGCACTTGGCTTGGTTGCTACAGATTTTTGCAGTTCTAAATGGTACGAGCTTGCAGCTCTCTATCCATCAGACTTTACATGCCTACTATATGACCTCTAGAACCTGCCATGTTTTCTAGCACCATTTCATTGTGTCTCACTTGGGCTTCCAAAAGCAAAGATTCTCCAATAACATTGAACGCTTCAGGTGCTTTCACTTTTTGTAAATATTCTCACTTCTACATGCCTGTAGAGACCATCTGTGTTCACTGAGTATACCCTATGTAACCATGCAGATACAGCTTCCTCAGTTGTTTTCCCTCCCCAGTTCTGGCCACGTGTTTTACCCCTACAGCATGGCTCAACAGGCAACCTTAAAAAGTTTCACTTTAAACACTTTATCTCATCACTGAAGTTTTTAGTACCTGATAGGACACTTGAACTTTCACATCCCCAGCTTGAGGGACCCAGAGGCTGTCTTCTTAAGATACAGTCAACTTCATCGTAAAATCTCATTTTTCTCCTGGGATTTCCAAGATGCTCATTTTCTTTCTGCAGTGCACGGTATTCATATTTTAGGTTCTTGTACTTTGTGCGACATTGTTTCCAGTCTCTGTCTATACCACGTTTCATTAACCTTCTGGCAATTTCCTCAAAGATTTCTTTATTTCTTGTGGCGCCTTCAAGCATTTGTTGTATCTTTTCATCTGACCATATGTTTATCAGAGCTCTCACTTCATTATCACTCCAGTGCTTTCCTGCTCCAGTGTCATTAACTGTAATAACTTTAAAGTGATTTTGTGCTTCTTCCAAGTGAATGTGATTGTCTGAAAATATAAACAAAACAACAACTAAATATAAATGCTATAAATATATGCTAAATATACATATATTAAAGCATAATTGTAACTAATGATTCTTTTAACTTTACAATATTAGTATCCATAGGTGATTACTTTTCTCTTAAATATGCAAAATATGTAGTGAGTGGAATCTCTTATTTCTCCAAGGCATATAAAAGTCAACATTTTGTCAGTGTAATTTTGTTACTGTTGTCAAATTAAAGACAGACGTTATATGTAGGAAAGCAACAGCCCTTAAGCTTTAAAGCAAAAGACTCCAGCATTGATAAGAAAATGGCTTTCCAGTGTGGTTTCAAATTAAAATGGCAAGGCAAAATATCATGCAAATGAAAATGCTACTGGGGATTCAATAGAAGAAAAAGAAATCTTCAGATGTAAAAATATTCAGAAGTAGGCAGATGCTGCTCATCAGATGAGTATAGATGGCAAAGTTGTACTACAGTATTAATGCAAGTTTTGCTCATGACAGGGAACAGAGCTATGAAACTAATTTTTAAGTTTAGTAATAAAGCTAGACTGGAGTCAGAAGTAGAAAAGTAGAACTGTTTACAGTAGAGATCTGGCTGCTCCAGCTTTGGTACTGAAATTACAATGTGAATAATTTCACATTGTAATGCATAAATGCAGAATAAATGCATGGAAATTAATACTCACCTGTTTCGACCATCTGTTTTGCTACTGGCGTACAAGATCTGTCTTCTGAGGTAGTGCTTATAGAATCATCATCTATAGAAACACACAGTTCTAAATAAAATGGACTTAGACAAATAAATTGCTACTATTAGTGTCATCCTCTGTAGGAAATACCTACTTCACTTAAAAATGTCCTAACCCCTTAGTCTGACCTATTAGTTATAGAATTGTAGAATCACAGAATCATAGAATCATTTAGGATGGAGAAGACCTCTGAGATCGAGTCCCACCATTAACCCAGCACTGCCAAGTCCAGCACTAAACCATGTCCCTAAGTGCCCCATCCCCATGTCTTTTAAATACCTTCAGGGGTGTTGACTCTACCACTTCCCTGGGCAACCTGTTCCAATGCTTGACCACACTTTTGGTGAAGAAATTTTTCTTCTTATCCAATGAGGCCACTTCCTCTCATCTTATCACTTACTACCTGGAAGAAGAAACTGACCCCCACCTCACTACAACCTCCCTTCAGGTGGTTGTAGAGAGCAGTAAGGAAGCCTCCTGAGCCTCCTTTTCTCCAGGATAAACAACCCCCATTCCCTCAGCCACTCTTCACAAGTCTTGTGCTCCGGACCTTTCACCAGCTCCATTGCTCTTCCCTGGACTTGTTCCAGTGCCTCCTTGTCTTTCTTTCAGTGAGGGGCCCAAAACTGAAAACAGGATTCAAGGTGTGACCTCACAAGTGCCAAGTACAGGGTGATAATCCCTTCCCTGGTCCTACTGGCCACACTATTTCTGATACAAGCCAGGATGCCATTGGCCTCCTTGGCCACCTGGGCACACTGCTGGCTCATGTTCAGCCAGCTGTGGACCAGCACCCCCAGGTCCTTTTCCACTGGGCAGCTTTCCAGCTACTCTTCCCCCAGCCTGTAGCGCTGCAGGAGGTTGTTTTGACCCAAGTTCAGGACCCAGCACTTGGCCTTGATGAACCTCATGCCATTGGCCTCAGCCCATCGATCCAGCCTGTCCAGAACCCCCTGCAGAGCCTTCCTGCCTTGCAGCAGATGAACACTCCCACCCAACTTGGAGTAGTCTGCAAACTAACTGAGGTTTCACTCAATCCCCTTGTCCAGATCATTGATGAAGATATTAAACAGGGCTGGCCCCAACACTGACCCCAGTGACTGGCCACCAGCTGGATGTAACTGCACCACCACTTTCTGGGCCTGGCCATTCAGCCTGTTTTTCACCCAGTGTAGTCCAAGCCTGTCCAAGCCACAGGCAGATGCTTTCTCCAGGAGAGTGCTGTAGGAGACAGCATCAAAGGCTTTGCTGAAGTCCAGGTAGACAATATCCACAACCTTTCCCTCATCCACAAAGTGGGTCACCTTGTCATAGAAGGAGACCAGGTTGGTCAAGCAGGACCTGCCTTTGCTAAGTCTGCGCTGGCTGGGCCTCATCCCCTCTTTGTCTTGTACATGCTATGTGATTACACTGTGACCTGTTCCATAACCTCTGGCAAGGAGGTCAGGCTGACAGCCCTTCTTGTAGATGGGTATCACATTTGCCAAACTCCAGACAATGTGGACCTCCCTGATTAGCCAGGACTACTTGTAAATAATGGAAAGTGGTTGAGTGAGCTCTTCCACTGGCTCCCGGAGTATCTTTGGGTGGATCCCACCCTGCCCCAAAGACTTGTGTGTGTCTAAGTGGTGTAGCAAATTTTTGACCATTTCCCTTTGGATTATGGGGGCTTCCTTGTGCTCCCCATCTCTGTCTTCTGGCTCAAGGGGCTGGGTACCCTGAGGACAACTGGTCTTGCTATTAAAAATTGAGGCAAAGAAGATATTAAGTACCTCAGCCCTTTCCTTAAGCTTTGTGAGTATGTTTTCCCCTCCATCCAATAAAGGATGGTGATTCTACTTATCCATCCTTGTGTTGCTGATGTATTTATAGAAACATTTTTGTTGTCTTTTACAGCAGTAACCAGATTAAGTTCTAGTTGGGTTTTAGACCTCATTTTCTCCCTGTATAACCTCATGATCTCTTTGTAGTCCTCCTGAGTTACCTGCGCATTCTTCCAAAGGCCATAAAGTCTCCTTTTTTTCCTGAGTTCCAGCCAAAGCTCTCTGTTCAGCCAGGCCAGTCTTCTTCCCCACTGGCTTGTCTTTTGGCACATGGAAATGACTTGCTACTGCACCTGAAAGATTTCCTCCTTGGAGGATGTCCAGACTTCCTAGACTCCTTTGCCCCTCAGAATTGCCTACCAAGGGACTCAACCATGTCCGAAACAGGACAAAATCTGCTCTCCAGAAGTTCAAGGTGGCAGTTCTGCTGACCCCCTTCCTTACTTCATCAAGAACTTAAAACTGTCATTTAGTGACCGCAGTGCCCAAGAAGCTTCCAACCACCACATCTCCCTGTGGTGGTCCTTCTCTGTTCACAAACACCAGGTCCAGCAGGCACCTGCCCTATTTGGCTCCCTCAGCAGCTGTGCCAGGCAGTTATCTACCACACACTCCATGAACCTCCTAGACTGTTTCATCTCTGCTGTGTTGTATTTCCAGCAGACATGTGGTAAGTTGAAGTCCTCCCAAAGGATCAGCAATTGTGAGACTTTTCCCAGCTGCTTATAAAGTATTTAATCTGTGTCTGCACCCTGGCTGGGTGGTAATAAACTCCCACCAGGATACCTGTCTTGTTGCCTTTCCCCAATTCTTACCCATAAACACTCAACTCGATCAGCACCATCATTAAGCTCTAGACAGTCAAAACACTCTCTAACTTAACTTACAGGGTACCCTACAGCTTCTCCTTTCTTGCCTATTCCTTCTGAAGAGTTTTATAGCCATCCATTGCAGCACTCCAGTTGTGCTAGTCTTCCCACAGTGTCTCCAAGATGGTAACTATGTCACAGTTTTCCTGCTACACATTTACTTCCAACTCCTCCTGTTGTTGCCAGTGGTGTGTGCATTAGTATAGGTGCACTTCAGGCTTTTGATCCCACCACCTTTTTAGGGGGAGAAGCGCTGATACCTACATGGCCATTCTCAGGTGCTTCTGTGGTTTCTAACACATCACTAAATCCCTGTGTCTTTGCTGCCACATGGATCTCTATCCCCTGACTACTGAGACAGCAGATCAAAGGACCTCTGTAACACACCATCCCTGGTGTGCTGCCCTCAGGCTTATCTCTAGCGAGTTTGGTTTTATCCCTTTCTACCTTCAAATATATTTTAAAGCTCTTTCAGTGAGCCCTGCTAACTCCTGTGCTAAGATACTTTTCTCCCTTTGAGACAGGTGTCAGCAGGTCTGGTGTCATGTAAGTGGAACCATGATCAAAAAAATCAACATTTTCCTTGTGACACCAGGCTTGGAGCCAGGTATTGATCTGCTGGCTCTCCCCATTTCTTCCCTCATCATTCCCTGCAACTAGAGGGATAGAAGAGAACACTACTTGTGCTCCTGATCTCTTAACCAGTTGTTCCAAGGCCTTGAAGTCTCTCTTGATTTCCTTTAGACTTCTATCTGCAACTTCAGCACTGTCTACCTGAAAAATCATCATTCTTGAAATCATCTATGGACGTCAGAACCCAGCTTTGCTGGTTTTGGGCTCATTTCCTCATGATTGGACTTCTCTGAGGCTGAAAGTTCACTTTTTTGTGGAATTACTTTTAGGTTTGGGAGGAAGAGAAAGATTAGTTCTCATTGTTTTGGTAGGGGATGTCATAGACCAATTATCTTCAATACTTTTTTCAGTAAAGGGTAGAAGTAAATATTTGTTATATGTTTTGAAAAACTGAGTGCTTAGTTTAGCCTCTGTCAGAAATAAGAGATAGTCTGTAAATAAGCAGATTCTTTTGATGTGCTTTCCATAATGGTACTTGCCAATATATGCACAGAGCAGTACTTGGAATTCATATTTGCTCTATAACTCGTTTTCTCTTAAGTGATTTGGCAAATACTTTTTTTTCATAAGCATGTGCAGGAATAAATTTTATACCTATGGAAAACTTAGAATCAGAAATAATACTCATAAGCATGTCTGTGTGATTTACTTGGGGTACTAGAAAAAAAGTGGGTTTTTTCCATAAATAGGCACCCTATAACTTTCTATAACTTTCCTTGGGAAAATTCTTGCATCTTCCTTAACACTTGCAGCTATTGGAGATGGGCCAAAATGGAGCTGTAGGTCTGCTCCTAGGCTCTTAAGGGCTTTTTTTTTAATTTAAACTATTACCAAAACCCCCCATGGCTTTCATTTATGTGCTCATTCTCTCAACCATACTGTCTCTAATCTCTTTCTGTCTTTGGCAATGGCACTTGTGTAGTGCTGACTTGCACAATTACTGTCCTCAGTTGGGTATTATATGACAGGAACAGGGAATTTGTGTGTATAAGGCAGTCAGTTGATCTTCATGACATTTTATTCTTTGCTTCACATTTGTGTGACCTCACTATGTCTCAACTTTCAAGGTCACAGATTAACTTTATCCTCCATGTAACTTGTGTTTCTGTGTGTCATTGTTGTGATGGCACTGCTCTGATGTTGTCCCCAGTGTCATACTCACCACAGTTGTCTTAAATAGTCAAGATCAGCCAATGCAAACAGTTGTAAAGGCTGTGTTGCACTGGATGTCTCAACACCCAAATTCCAGATAACATAATTGCTGAGAAGGAAGCTTTTCCCTGGTATGCCTGATGCATACAATAGAAATGTTCTTATGGTAGAAAGTTTAGGTGTCAAAGGTCAAAGAACTGCTGTTCACAGAATCATTCTAATTGATTTTTTTTTCTTTTTTTCCATTAACTTCTGCATACAAACAGCACTACTGTAGAGTATATTTTGATCCAGGGGGTCAGGTCACTAGATTTCAATGTCATTAATTATTTCCTCTGATGTATTTTTTTTCGTGATCTTCTGTGGTTTCTATGCTCATTTATTCCAGAATATTGATATCCCTGCTGTGTTCTAATGTTAAATTTTAACACTTTAAATAAAACAAATCTCCTGATTACTTGTCATTGAATATATGATTTCTTCATATTGCTTAGGCTCTGACTTCAGTTTTACTTGTAAAGTTTGAAAATACAGACAAGGTATAAAATATTCTGAGTTTCTGAGACAGCTATTTAGCTCTCCAGTTTATCCTCTCTAGGAACTGTGTAAGAAAAACTGCATTTGTGTCACAATCAAATGCAGACTAATCACATCTAGCATAAAAAGAGGCATGTTGTCTGGGAAAATAAGATTTTGTTACAATTATGGGAAGGAGAAATAACAGTTCATACATTGTTGCACTGTGAAATCAAGCAAAAACCATATTTTATCATCACCAAGAAGTAGATAAGTATAATTTGCCAGGATAACATATGAACCTTAGAAATCTGCAATTCACAAGATAATCAAGACAGTCTTGACCTACCTATGTCAATTGTCTCCTTCTTTATTTGTGTGGCTTCCAGAGCTGCCGGGGTGGAGTTGACAAAGTCCCCCTCATCCTCAAGGATTTCTGTAAAAAATAATAATTTACAGAGTTCTTATTAACTGAACGGGTCTTGAGTGATGTCTTAAGAATCACCAGCTTCAGAATGCCATTCAAGATTTCCTCTCTTAAGACAGTAAAGTTGCCATTTCTCTGCAGTAGTGGGCTTAAGAGCAGAGTGTACCCACTTATTTATTACAGTACATCCAGAATACCACGTAACAGCTGCATAATATAAGTTTATGGGATAAATGTGCAAACTTTTAAGTTATTTAAACCTGGATCAGAATTTGTAGATTGGTTTGCTGATTGTGGTTGAAAGATATATAGTAACTGGCAAACGTGTGGGCAGCAGAACAGGCAAGACAGTGAATTTCATAAGGGGTGCAATACATACTGAAATTACTGAAAGACTCCGAAGTGACTGATGCCAGAAGTGTCTGAATCAGCTTCAAAAGGGGCAAGGGCCCTGACATTGCATCAAGGTGCTGTGCCTGGACAACTGATCTGCAAGGCTGCCTGCCTGCCTGATGAAGACAGTGTCCTAATGCCTGTCTGAGAGCATCCCCACTGCTTCAGCTTGCGAGGAGTTTACATGACACAGCTGGGTGACAGAAGTGTCCCTGGGCTCTCCTCCATGGGGAGGAGATCTCCGCTACTCTGCCATTGGCCCACTGCTGTTTAAGGGAGAATTCCACCCCTCAGGCAGGTGGATGATGCAAGCGGTCTAGCTGATCCTCACTTCCAGGTGAGGACACTGCTCTACAGAGATTAAATGGTGAAGGCCACACCACAGATCAATGACAGCAGTTTTTGGCTCCCAGCCTGTTCTCGGTCCACTCAAGAATATTACCCCTAAACATTGAGCAATAAAGTTTAATCTAGAGCCATTTTATTAAAAATTACCCCCCCAAATCAATACAGCCTTGTTTTGCATCAGATGTTCTTTACTATGTGACCAGCATCATGTGCCTTTTTATTTTAGTTTTTTTTCTTAGTGAGCCAAGAATGTGGGTAGGGAGCCTGGCTTTTTTTCTAAGGCACCTTTCAGGGTTTTTGGCGGGAGGGTACGAGAAGAGCAAGACTGAGCCAAACAGAACAAGCCATCGACAATTTCTGGCATGGATAAAACACAGTGGCTCCATCTGCATTGTTCAGTGAACCTATAGACAGTTGCCAGCAAATATGCTTAATCTCTACTTTGTGTTTAAGGCATTGCTCAAGGCCACCAGAGCAATGCCGTCACAGTCTTTCCTTTTACCCACTGAGACTGATACAAGCTCTGTTCTCTTTTGGCACTCTGTCACTACCACTAATTATCCTGTTTTCTGGCTCATGAGGCAAGATTAGTAATTTGTCTCCTAATCCTTACTCTCATGTGTGTCTTATATAATATAAAAGGGAAGTGGGAAACTTCAAAGCTACGGAAAGTTTTCAGTGCATGGCTTATGTTTACTCTCCAAGAGCTTGCAAAGCTGCTGCCATCTCTGTCATACAGATCTATGAGTGTGGATACGGAAAACTTGAATGCACAGTTAATTAAGAGTTTGTGTCTGCAGCCCAAATATGCTTAGGCTAAGCCAGTGAATCATCAAGAATTTTTGGTTTTGCCCATCTCTGAAACACTACTTCACGCTAGCCCGGGACATATGTATTAAAATATTATCTTTTGGCTTTATAGCTGTACGTTTTAAAATTCTAAGCACACAGCAGGAAGATTTCAAGCCAACATTAAGTACCTGAGTATGGACTGACTTAAGATCTTAACTTCAAAAAACAGATTTTTAAAAAGCCCTTGCTTAGGAATGTATCTTGGCAATGTCATGACTTATTCCAAATTTGTTCTGAGAGAGACATATAGTAAGTGTGTGGGGCACCAAAAATCCTAAAAAAAGTAATTTGTTTGAAGCGAAATACTTGCTCTAGATATTTTTAAGAACATCAGGCTACTGGCATTCCTTAGAAACCTGTTTTTATCTTATTCCCTGGCACTTCAGATTTAATCAAAACAGCTATATGCAGTCTGTGGTCATACTCCAAAGTCTGACCCATGTGGAATGTACATGGAATTTGAATTGATGGACTACTACCTGTGCAAACTGAAACGACTGGCTCTTCTGAATAGATTTCTGTAATTAACTCCCCTTTAAAGTGATACCATGAAATAGAAAACATCAGTGAAAATAACTAAGGGGTTTTTTTGCAGATGAATTCAGTGTGGGGTGTGTTTTACCAGAAGAGAGCAATCAGCAGTGTCCTAACCTGTCCCATCCCAGGCAGCTTTAGCTGAAAACCAGCGGGGTTGGGGATTGCTGTGGTGCTCCTGCTCCCCCAGCTGGGCAGTGCTGACAGCGACATGTCAGTAACAGTGACAGACTGTGCAAGGAACTGAAAGGATTTATTTACCTCTGTGTTTTCCTTGTCAGGTGGGCATATGCTGCTCTTTGAGTAACAAATACATGTGGGCAGGGGAGAAAAACAATACCATGACACATGAAATAACTAGGTGCTTTCCTGAAACTTGTGTATTTGTCTTTTGACTAACACCATCTTAATATTTTCTTTACTCTAGAGTATTGCAAACCTGATTGGGCTGTTTATAAAGATTGGCAGTGGTTACAAAGTTACTGTGTCTCCTAATTCAGATTCACTTGTTAGATCTGAGAAGCACGGGCGATTCTGACTCAGCGAGTCAGCTCGGGTGTCTGCTGTGCATTTACACAACCACGATTGCCAGAAAGCAGATGTCTGCACAGGCTAGCTCCTATGTGTGTAGCCAAGTGCATGTGTAACTCTGGCTGCAGAGTACATTAACTATATATACTGTTTAGGAAGATCCCCTGATACGAGGTTAACGGAATTTCTAAATTCTTCTTTATGTCAGAATGGTGTTTTTTACAGGTTTTTTTTAAATGCATAAAAATATATAAATTTAATAATTGCATGCCTGATGAGAAACCATTTTCTACAAAAGTTGTGTTAAATATGGAGTAGCTCTTATAAAGTCACATCCTAAATGCTACTGATTGTCAGACATTACTGATATCAAAGAACCAATGTAAGTATCATTGCCTGATTGCCTTTTTCACTATCTATCAGCAAGTAAATTTATGAGTATAGAGGTACATACAATCTCCTTATTTACCAGTTTCTCACTTCAAAATTATTTGAACTGTCTAGGAAAAGCATCTACCACAATGAGAGAACAAAGGGTCTTCATGATATTCTAGACATAAAAAGTGTGCATCATTTCTCTGCCTTATGCAATACCTAATTATGTTACCATTAATAACATTAAAGTTGAGATGTCTTTACCACCTGTGATAAAAGTATTTGAGTATGTATTGTTTGGGAAAGAGGGAAGGAATTTTGGAAACTGAAACTGTTACTGATGAAGCATAGTTTTGCCCTTTTTCCCCCCATAGAAGTTTGAAAAGTAGTCCTTAGAGTGGATAGGCTGAGCCACAGACACTTCTGAAATACTTGCTATTTTAATATTTCCTCACAAAATCAGGACATTTATGATTACCCAAAACAAAATATGCAGTTAAAATACATATATTTGAGAAGGGAGATGGTAACCAAGGTAAGCTATAGACATCTTAACACCTACTCTTACCCTAAAGGAATGTTAAAGTGTCAAAAATACATACTCAGAATTTTACTAGAAGTGTTCAGTAAACTTTATCTTAAATAACTTGTTTGGAAATTGCAGTCTAGAAAGTTACAATATACAAAATACTGCAGGAAGTTGAAAACTATGTCAGGTGACAGGTAAGGGGCGGCGCTGAATCTGTTATTACAGTGTCTGTAATATGGTCATATGTATGTAGTAATTTTACTCGTTGATGGGGAGGAATGGAATTTGATGCATTTTACAAGTAGTCTTAACTGGATCTCACAAAGAGCTGTTTATGATTTTTTTCAAATTTTGTCTCTCTCAAAATGAGGTCCCTATAGGCAATGCACTTTTCATGACAACCTGTTTTTCTCCAGTGAATGCATCAAGTGCCCATGGTGTTCTGGTAAAAGGCCAGTTAGTTTTTTTTTTTGGTTAGTAAATTTAAATTCATAAATGTAATTTCTCTTGAATGAAAAAAACAAAAATACTACCATCTGGTATACCTCAAATTACTTCTCATGATCAGTCATGTCTTTACTTACTTGTCATAGCTGTTTCTTTTATTATATGAGGAGCTGCCCGATTCTCTGAAGTAGTGTTTACAGTAACATCACCTGTCAGAAAATTTTTAATTTGATATTAAAATCTTCAAGTTGATGTTAGACCATTTTACATTCTGTAAGACTACTCCTTAATGCCTAATTTAGACCACATTTTGCCTCACACTACTGAAAGAAATCATGAAGTGCTTTATTGTGGGGAGTCAAGTCTGTCAGCCTTCGAGACGTTCATGTGTCTCTAATTGAATGTTAAACTCCTGCTTCCCCTGAAAGTTATGCTTTCAGATGTAAACCATAATGTTTCTTTGTAAAGAGCAGAGTTTATGACCTTCATATTCAGGGCTAGTAGTGAGACTCTTAAATGAAGTTTTCATCCCCTGACATGAGCATTTACACAATTATATTATATACTGATCACATTATATTGTGAAAAAGAATGCTGTAATAGTTCATGCACTGGAGACCGAACAATTCTAATCCTTGAGAGGACGTAGATTAAGTAAAAGTAAATGCAGTAGTACGTTGCACTCAGCTTGCTTAAACCAGTAGTCTCTTATTCTTTACATCTTGGGTCATGAGTCTTTGAAATGATTACTTACTATACTGTTTTTATAAAATTCAGCAGCACATAAGCATGTAATGGTTTTCACTATGACATTAGCTCTTGCTTTTAAGTTTTTTAGGTCTGTGCATTTTCCTACCATAATTACAATCTAGGCTTTTTTCAGAAATAATTCCTAATTTAATAAATTTAGTTATTTATATAAAATAGAAGACTTTTCAGTTTACCTGAATCAGAAACTTTCTTTATATCTGCAACCTGTAGGTCTTCAGATATATTACTAACAGAGTCCTCTTCACCTGTGTCTCCAGGCATTTCTGTGTAAATAATGCTAAGTTAATTAGGGCACTGCATTTGTGTACTACATAAGAACAGCTGTGTTGTGTCAAATAAAAAAATCCATTCAACCTCAGAAGCCCTTTATGCCAGCAGGCAAAGTAGGTGCATTAGCAAAATGTCTAGAAATGGCAACTGACAAGTGAATCTTCCCTCAAAATGTTCTCAATAGTTTTCAGCAAGAGACTGTCTTTGTATTATATTTTTCTTCTTTCATTACTTTACTAACTTCTAGTCTTATATTTGGCCAACATAATATCAGCCCCTGTGTAGAATCTCTACTGCCTAGTAAAGAGTTTAACATTTAGTTCTTTCTTAAACACCAAGCATGTTTCAGGTTGTACATAGCAACAAAAATATTTTAACTCCTGGGTAGTGTGCTCCCATCAGTTTACTCTAATTCTGCATTGATCATCCATTACCAAATTAATTGAAAATAATCACCCAAAACCAAAGGCAAGTTCTGCCAGCATTCTTGGTGCTATTCCTTTCGCTGTTTTGACAGTTCTCTCACTAATTTGGGAGTCTTGCTCCAAAGGCTAATAAAACTGAGATATTTGGGACCATAAGATACAGTATAAATGTGGAGTTTTTTTAACCAATGTCTATAAATACAGATTTGTTTTGCTCAATCTCTTAATTTTTCCAGTAACATAGTCTGACCATCTCTCTGATCCATTTCTTTTATCTAAGCTGGAAACAGTTTCTTCTGACATGATTTTGACTGGAATTGTCTCTCTCACTTTAACTTATCCTATGTCTTCATCTTTTCTTCCTCCTTTTGTCTCTCAGTGCTTTTAAAAAAAGTGCAGGGCAATCACTCAATGTGGAATAGTACCTTATAATGTAAGACAAAACTACTAGACAAAATAGTAAATTCCCATTCAGTGTTCCCCCCCCCCCCAGCAAATCAATTAATCCTTTTGGTTGCTTCTTTTGAGTTCTTTTAAGGTCTCTCTAGTTCTGGAAAACTAAAAATTTTAAACTATATATGGATGGTTGAAGTACTTACCAATGGAGTCCTTTCCTGATTTTGCTTCTGTCCATTCTGGAGGCCTCTCACTTTCATCATTATCTGATTTGCTCGCTTGTTCCATGGTGCAGTGCCCCAGAATAGCATCCAGTTCATTAAAAAATCTCATACCTTTACTTGTACTCCCTGAGTCTTGGGCACTTTTTACACTCTTGTATTCATGTTTCAGATTTTTATATTTTGTCCTGCACTGCTTCCAGTCCCTGTCAATTCCAAACTTTTGAAGTCTGGCAGCAACCTGCTCAAATATTCTTTTATTTCTCACTGTCCCCTCCAGTTGTTGCTGGATATTTTTGTCTGACCATATGTGTATCAAAGCTCTGACTTCATTAACAGTCCAGTGTTTTCCTCCTTCATTTGCTACTGTTGGAATAAAAGCCAGTGGTTTGGAAGCCTCTACTGCTGATGCTGGATTACCTGCATTATGTGGGGTAGGGGAGAGACACAGATATGGGTTACCTGCATTGGGTGGTTGGGGTGGGGAAAGGATAGAGAATGAGAATGAAGTATGCTGTTTCCTCATTACTTGTCTCTCTGGAGAAAGATGGAGCAGAGGTAACATTAAAATCCATTAAAATCCCTTAAAAGCCATTGGTTATGAATTTGTCAGCATTTTTGTTAATTCTGATATAATTTTTGCTTTCTCTTGATGACCAGTACTCAGATAGGACATGTACATTTAATTAATCCAAGAGGAACATTTCTTTCTTCTGTGCCTTGATACACTAAACTTTTAATTTTGAGAACAACAGATAAGCTGTTCTGGCCTTCAGACATTAGAGAGAAGAGTGCTGATGAGAAGACTGGATGTGCTGCATCAGCACAATAATAAATCAGGCCCCAGTCACTGACACTAGCATCAAGACTTACTTTCTGCATTCATGCCATACTTTTGGTTTTACACAGATGGAGAGATTTAAATTTGGTAAGGATCTGAAGAATCTGATCTTTAACTCGTAACAAAGCACCCTGGTTGCAGGGAGCTGAGGAATGGAGACTTTTGCTTCAGTCGCTCCAGAATATTTGTGTGATAACAAACTCGATTCTCGTGGCACAGGACCTCCACCTTTCTCAGAGTAGGTCAATCAGAAATATGTGGGGGTTTTTTTGTAAAAATTAGAGTTTGAATTATCTTTCTCTGCAAAACTAAGATATGTTTTAATTTTCTCCAGTCTTCAATTTTATTTTTTATTATTATGAGGTAAAGGTTGCCACCCATGCAATAACTTAAAACACTGAAATATGATATCTTTCAGGTTTGTAATGTTCCCTTGTTTCTAATTATGAATTTTCTGTAAGACTTCCTTTTGATTATCAAATTAGTTTGGAAAGTGGCTTCCTCATGCATTTTCCAAATCTTTGCAAAAATAATGATTTAAAAAAAAAGAACAAACCAAAAAAAATCCCAAAACCAATTCCAGGGCATCATCATGAAAGAGCAAACATGAAAGTGCACTGTAACTGACATTTTTTTGTAGTCATACTGAAGTGATAAATGCCTTTACCAGTGTCTTATTCTACAAGGGCAAGCCAGATTATGATGGTTGGATACTTCATAGTCACAGAGCTTTGTGTGATGGCAGAAGTACCTGACCTTTGTTTGTGCACAGAGCTTCAGTGGATCATACTTGCGCATAATAACCTATCTGGGGACTAACTTGTCCTAGATAGTGCCATTCTTTGCTAGTCTCCATAATTTGTTCTAGTTGTGAATAAACTGTACTAACAGGTATCATTTTTTTTCCCTGATAGTCCTGTGTTAATCAGGACTCTGCAACAGACAGCTCACTGATAAGCAGTTGAGGAGGGTAATTTTCAGGTCATGCATCAATTATGTTTTCTTCATTTTTTCCTGAGGGAGTGAAAGAAAATGCTGATTTACAGGTGAATGAAACCATAGGAATTGCCACAGCTGATAACTGCCAACGTCAGATAGGCCAGAGAGGAAAGGCCTATGGGAGGAAGAGAGGAAGAACACAGGAGGTGCTCCCTCCACTTCCCAGTTAAAGCCATAAAGCATGGGGCAATCTGGGAGGAGTAAGGTTTCTTTAGTCTTCATGGAGGCCAGTATTTCTCAGTTCATTTCCACCTGAGCTCACTTTCAGTTGTGGATATTGGTTCACATGAGTTCTGGTGACTCAATATATTGCTCATTCATATGCAGAGTAGAAAATGGTGGGTGTGTTTGTTCCTCATATACTTTAAAAAACATCGTAACTCAAGATATCCTTCCTACAAGCACCGCTTTGAAACAAAGTTGTTATAGTCAGTGGGAAGGTTTTTCTTATGTCTTAAATGTATTTTCGTTCTAATTTGTTTTTAAAGCAAATTGTTAGGATATATATTATTACTTTATCTGAAAGACGCATTTATGCCATATTTAATTTTTTTCTAAGCTTCCTCAAACCAGAGAAATCTGCTGAAATAAAACCAAAATATTAAACAATATAGAGACAAAGGGCTCAACATTTTTCTTTCAGTGATGTCTAAAATAGTGCCTGAAACCTAAAGACTAAAAGAGGTACTAGGGGAAGGAATTTTAGTACTAGTACATACATGAGATTGAGAGCCCATGCAACTGAAGTTTTGTAGAAAGCAGCTTCCTCAGAACTGAACTTTTCTGCTTGGCAATATGTTGAGCACTGAGAAACACAGGAATATTTACAAACATATTCCTGTAAAATTTAATTCAGATACTTTCTGCAAGAAAAGTTTTGTTTATGTGCATGAAGTATTTTATGTGTGCATAAATTCCATGTGAGATTCTGGTCTCTTCCTTAATTTCTTTTTATGCCAGGCAAGAGGGGTGCAGTGTGTAATATAAGTGCTATAGGCTTAGCCAGGGCCTTGTTTTTTTCCTGAATACAGCACTGTGGAGGTGCTGTAATGAAAGTTGTTGTAACTGGACTGTAATGTATGCGAAGGCATACAAGGTATATGAAAAATGGAAAAAGCATGTAGGAAATTCAGGACAGTGCTGCTGTTCATCCAGGTAAAGAATCAGCTCGTCAGTTGCCTAAATCTGCCTAAAATGTATTTCGGTTTCTCCATTCCCTTCAGCCATCCCTTGAAGGGGCTCACACCTAGGATCCTCTTCCTCCTTCTGTCTTGCCAGGTTTGTGCCTTCACTCTGTAATGACTTTCCTGAGCAAAACTACTAGAGTAGTACATTTTCTGAATAAGTTATTCTGTGGCTGGTTGGACTAGAGCACTGCTGACCACCCCTTCCATGGAGAGACCACTTTGCAGTTGCATTGGAGACCACTGCAAATCTGGATTGCTCTGCATCATTCTCCTGGCTCAGGCCACTTGCTCATGCTGCTTTAAGCATCTGTGCTTTAAGAAGATATGCTAAGGAAAAGCCACAAGTTGATATGGGTATCCACACTAGCATTTGGCTTACTTTCCAGTAGCATTTAACAAAATTAATGTGGTTAATGCAGTTAATATGATTAAGCTGTAGCATGGGATGTGTTTTGGATGGTAATGGTGGTCATGCAGGTGTTACACCAAGTACAGTGGTCAGTGTCTAGTGATGCACGAGGCTGCTGAGTGCTAACACTGAGAAGAAGATGGTGCGAGACTGTGTCTGTATTAAAGCTGTGTTGATCAGAACAGAACGACAGCATATTCAAGCTATCAGAAAGTGCTCTGACAACCCATGCTGCCTTTTAGTTTTTGATTTCTCTGCACCATCATACTATACCTAGTTGAACTGGTCTGACATGAGACATAAAGAGTAGTGGATCTCCTGGAGAGTCTTCATCATCTTCTAAAGAAACTGATAGTTCACCTGGGAAGGAAAGAGTTTTTAGGTGAAAAATAGATATGGACTAAATTAGCTTAAATTAGTTTAAGTTAAAATGTCTGTACACAATGAGATGATCTTGATAATCTCTTCACTTGCAGTTAAATTAAATTTAAAATTAATTTTGCCTGTCCCCATAAGAGGACATGACTTACAGGAGGTAAATGATTTTATATCTTGCTTATGAAGCCTGTTTGAAATGCTTTTTAAAATTCTTGTAGAAACTGACTTGATTCTAGTGACTGATATGCTCTTCTGACTCAGTGTTCAGGGTAGATAGCACATTAAATGTATAGTTTGAAAGTAGATCATGTAAACTAAGAGACATAAAGGCAGACATTGCGCATGGATTCAGATAACCACAAATCCATTTATATAATAAAAAAAAAATTCATTTTTCTTCAGAGTTTGAAGAAAACATGAATGTTCTGGAAGGAGTTCTGGAAATATATGAAATTCATTAACAGCATAGAGAGACTGTGAAAGTATATATTGTGACTTGAGAACAGACGTATTTGGAGCTGACAGGATTCAGTCTAGCTTTTTCAAGCATAGCATTTCTACATGTGTTTAAAAAGCAACACTATAGCAATTGCTATGTAAGTTTAGAAAGCAGGATATATGTAAGTCAGGTTCTGAACCAGCTTAGTTTTCACAGAGGACAGACTTTTTAGTTGGCCAGTGATAATACGCTGTATTCAGCGTACCATTTTGACAGGAGGTTTGAAATGTTGGTGCACTGTACAGAGAGCTGAGCTACTGCGAGCTCCAGCCAGGCAGGGCACACAGATCAAAGCTGCCTGCTCCAGGGCTCTGCCTGCTCCAGGGCTCTGCCTGCTCCAGGGCTCTGCGGTAGTGCGTCACAGGGAACAGTAATGAGGCGTGGTTAGGATGCCACCTTGTATTCCTGACGTAGGTGAAACTGAAAACTGCATTTGAAAACATTATCCTAAATCCTCCTGACTTTCAGCAAGGCTCACAATGACTCATAGATGCAGTGGCCTGATCTTTGACTGCTCCCAGCTGTCCACTTGGCTTCTCTGGCAGGAGCTGCTGCTCATGCCTCCACCTCCAGCGACAGGACTGGCGTTTTAGCTGCTTAGGAGCAGCAAAGCAAACTAGGGAAAGAGAAACAAATTCTCTGTTGGAAGCCTGCTGAGTGTGCCATCGGCACTAGCATGAGCAACTTTAATTACACTGTCATATTAAGAGAGAAACAACTTTTTATTTTAAGTAAATAAGAACAGTTACCACAAAAAGATATTAGTATCTTTGATAGGGAAAAAATAAAAGTATTTGAAGAGCAAAAAAGTTACTCAATATGAGTACTGCACACTAATTTTAAAAAAACTATATAAAATACTTGTCAGTGACATGTTTAAAGTCCAGACATGGAAAACTATGTATGAGTGGCACTTTCAAGTCAGCATTTCTGCAGGATCTTTCTGCATGATAATACTGTTATTATGATGCATTTCTGCTCAGACTTGATAATCTTTTTGCATTTGCTGAGGTAAACTGAAGGTCAAGCAAGGTGACCAGTGCCTTAGTATTTAAACATAAAGAAAGAAATATAAAAGAGAATAAGAAACATTAATTATTACATGAGGTTTACTTTTTCTGTAGATAATGTACTGATTTATTAATACTTGGTTTAACTTGAAACAATCAAACTGGTTAACAAAATAGGAAGGTCGTTCATTTGAATTCTAAGGAACGATACCATTTTTCACAGTGCGCCATCACTCTACATGGATTTTCTTGGTTGTTGATTACTGGAATAATACACAAACTACATTTTAAGAGAAGTGAACATGTTTACTTATGTCTTTTTTAATGATTATTTAAGCTACAACTCTGCCTCTGAAAACATCTTTTGTGAGGGCAACACGAACATCTGTGCTTGCACTTCTGCATGTGCTTATGTATAAAGTGTCATCTTTTCATGAACAAGCTGTATGTTGCTACCAAGTTTGTCTGAAGACGCTCCTCTGAGATTTGATTGAGATTTTCAGTAATAATTTCTTCAACTATACTTTCAAAAGAAAACTGATTTTACCAGATAAGGAAAAAACCAAACCTCAGGGAAACACTATAGAAATACCACTCAGTCCTATTAAAAAAAAGTAGTCTCTTTTTTTTCCTTCCTTCCTTCCCCTTCTTCGTCCTCCCCAGTAATCTCCCAGTAGCTGAGATAATGCAAAGACGTGCTATGTATCTTTACATTAAGGATGTGTATGAATATTGAGACTGTGGCTAAGCAGAATGGTAAATATACAGTGATTTCTTTAGGAGCCTGCCCAGTTCCTTGTCATGCTTTTTAACAAAACAAGTTATTATTGCAACCAAGTTCTTCAAATAAAATAAGATGTGCAAGGTGAACAAGTATTATTTATCACAGGTTTTAGTTTGTTGATGGCATTTTGTTCTTGCTACCCAAGTCACAAGCCTAGACATCCTTGAATCCCTCCAGCCATGTCAAAATAAGATGTCTCTGCCTCTTTCAAAAGAGAGGAAGGACCGTTTTTTTCTCCTCTCCCATTACACTCTGTGATTGAAAGGGAGAAGCCCAGGAGGGGACATGCATTCCATACTGGGGCAGTGGCAGTGGGCTGCCTTCGCCTGTGCAGGGATTTGCCTTTTCTTCTGAGGGAGCAACACCATCAGATCTGCCCCCACAACAGAACTTGAGAGCATCAGCTGCCGAGCCATCGATGCCATTTTAGCCCTAAAAGTGCCCCTCAAAGGGCAGGGCACTGGGCCCCTACTAGGCCAGGCAGGCAGGTGGAGTGGGGCTGAGTCTCCAGTACAGTGTTAGTTATTTGACTTATATTCTTAAATGAGAAAGTTAGTGATCTCACAGTTCCCTCTGCCCCTTGTTATGGATGTGTGCTCACATTCTGCATAATTGCAGGACGCATTTCTAGCTTAGTGTGTTTTCTTTGTGGCTGAATTGTAGTTGTTGTGAAAATCTTTCCATTTTGATTTTTGCCATTAGTGTTTCAAGTATTACAGTTAGTTGCATTTCATTTTTGTCTATCCGTAAAAGTTGTTTGTTGTTTTTTTTTTTTTGGAGGGAGTAACAGAAATGCTTGTGCGTTTAAGGGATATATTTAATTATATAATCTTTAAAACCAGACTGTCCTAATGCTTCAAAATGAGGCGTGTCTCACCCAGAGGTAATTTTTTTAATATATATTGTACTTTATGATTCACAACTTAAATTAACTTTTGCTGATTTAAATTTGCTAGAGGTCTAAGGCAGATAAGAATTAGAATTACCAGGTGCCAACTACAATAAAACACAGAGGATAATCTAATGGCTGATCCTCAGATGAAGGACACTGTCTTAGTTTTGTGTAGTCCTCGAAGTGTAATAGCCTTGTATTAGCCTCAGTTATGCACGTTTAAAAATAAAAAATTGATTGCAATATACATTGCAGAGAGCACGTTAAAATATTATAAAATTGCCATTTTAATTTGAAGTGATTTTGACAGATTCGAGGCTTTCTGCTGGTGATGACAAATTAAGGTCAAGCTTTTTGTTAAGGTAAACAATGACAAGAAAAATGGCAATTTCTTTTCCTCAAATCTGTAAAGCATTGTGAAGGGAGACATGAAAGGGTACCAGGACAGGCTAGATGTCCAGCTTCTCTCTATGCCTTTGACAATTTCCCCTGACACTAATGTTTAGTTTTTTGTTTTCTTAAAAAAGATTCACAATCTTAATGTAAATTGCCACATACCGTGGGAACAAACAGCTAAGCTGTTAATTTCTCTTTTTTGTCATCTTATTTTGGTACTTTATCATCAGGACTTATGCTTCAGTGGCATTTAGGATGTGACAAGGAGACCTGAGTGATGTCAAATAGCAGATTGACCCTAATAAAATGTTAAGCAGAGCTTAAATGTATATGTAGAGAAGGTTGAATAAAACAAGAGATGCAAATAATTTAGTGAAACCCCCTTCAGAATAAAAGCAGTTGCATTCATTTGGTCTGCCTCAAAATAGTCTGACAAATATGATGTTTTTTACTTTCATTGCTAAATCACAGTTTTTAATGAGACGTTATTAAGCATCTGTTTCTCCAATATTTAAGTAAAACTGCTTACAAAATAATTTGACTTACCTTGAGTTTTCATACCTAAATATTAAGTTACAGAGAAATAAGAATAAAAATCCTAAATTTCACCTGTATTACAAATAATGATTTTTTTAAACACCATGACAGTTTTAACCTTTTATCTGTACATTTACACCTGAACTGTAAAAACCTGCTTCCAAAGTACTGCAAGTGAACGGCAAAGGGAAAGAAAACAGCTCTTTTTACTTCAG
Organism: Pipra filicauda; assembly: GCF_003945595.2. Lineage (NCBI taxonomy): Eukaryota > Metazoa > Chordata > Aves > Passeriformes > Pipridae > Pipra > Pipra filicauda. Next base: position 1,580,919 of record NW_024103885.1, read on the forward strand.
CGTTTCAACCCAGTGCACGAGCCTGGACACCAGCGAGTACTCACAGAAGCTGCAATACAGGCAGTTAGCATAATTTTGCTGGAATTACGCTGTATTTACAGACTTCGACACTGGTGGGTGCTAACATTTTATTCCCCTGCGCGAGGAGTGCATCCAGTCACTTCTAACAGCGCTGCTGGGGCTGCGCAGCCTCAGCTCCAGCGCCAGTGAAGTCGGGCTTCGGTTTTGTTCCCTTTGGTTTTTAAGCAAAGAGAGGAAAAAATAGAAGCAAAAACAGGTTGTTTACCTTGCGCGCTGTCTGTTGTGGGGCTTGTGTTCAGCTGCGTCTCAGTCGCAGAACACCTGCCGTTCTCTTCTGCTGCTAATTGTGTGACAGGCTCATATCGCAATATGGCATCCAGATCATGGAAAAACTTCATGGTTTTAGTGACATCCCCAGAGTTGTGGGCATATTTAACCGTTCTGTATTCGTACTTCAGGTTTTTGTACTTTGCACGGCACTGTTTCCAGTCCCTGCACACTCCCAACTCCTGTAACCTTTTAGCAATGTAGATAAATATTCCTTTATTCCTCAGGGTGCCGTGCAGTTGCTTTCTGATATTTTTTTCTGACCAGACGCTTAACAAGGCTTTAACCTCCTCCTCAGTCCAATGCTTCCCGGCTCCACTCTCCATGTTGAAAGTGACCTGGAAATGATTCACTATTTCTAGCCAAGATTTTGTTTCCTAGGAAACCAGACGGCTGGTTGTCAGTAAGCTCCGCCGAGATGAAAGGATCTGGTTTTACTGGCTCAAGCTGCCAGAGGGGAGTAACTTGAGACACTGCCAAATAAGCAGGCTCGGGGCCGGCGAGGGAAGAGGCTCCGGCGATGGGGAGGGGAGACCTCAGCCGGGCCGGGCCGGGGCTGCTTTAACCCTTCTTGGGGACGAGGGCGTCAGTGGGAGCACCGGGGTGTGAGGAGAGAGGCAAAAAAAAGAGCCATACTGTTTCGTTCCTTAAAAAAAAAACAAACAAAAACAAAGCAACATGACATCCAGCCACCCCCACACACACTCTTCTGGCCTGCCCTTTGCCGGGTGGGTGCAGAGCATCTCCTGCTCCCGTGGGGACATGCCCGCGGTGCTGAGGCTTCCCCCAAACAAGTGGCACGTCAGGAGCACCCTGCCTTACATCTTCACATCTCCATGCACTATTTGCTTTTGAGCTGATGGCCATATATACATGGTTTCTAACTTATATTAGTGGTGTTTTAATAAAAACCGGTATACTTAAAAGTATGGCTCAACTAGTAAAGTGATGGAAGGTTTGTGGTAATGACACTGAGCTCCCATGTCTTTTGTTAGTGCGACATGTAAGGTGTAACCCAGCACCTTGACCAGGGCTTTCCTTGGGGTGTCTGCTTCCCTCTTCCTCCCTATTGATTTCGTTAATATTTAAAGGGACTATGACAGTATTAAAATTGCCTGTAATATTAGCATTGTGACTACAAGTTGCTGAATGCAGTGTATCAACCCTTAAGTTTTACCACCAGTCTTTGTGTTTATAGATAGGACATCTTCCTGAGTTAAAGTAAATGGCTTTAAGAATGTCCTCATCTCTGATTTTTTTCTTTGAAGATTTGTGTCACTAACAGGGTAAATTTCTTCATATATGTGTGAATTCTGGTTTGTTTTGCTTTCTCTAAGCAAATGTTCTTTAAAATGTTTGCTTTACATACAACTGGGACTAGTAACAAATAAATGGATTTTAGGAACTGGAGAAAATTGATAATGAGCGTGGTCAGTTGAAGATTAGCATCCATCCATTCTGTAGATTTTTGTGGCCAATTTTATAGTTGCTTATAGTAAATAATTCCAGTGACTTCAACTGCGTTAAACTAAAATAGGATCTTGGGATAATATTCTAAAAATATTTCAGGTCTTTCCTTTTTTAAGCAAAACATCTTTCCTTTTGAGACATTATATATGAGAGTGGATGGGAGCTCAGTAGTCCACCAAAGTTCTGATGAGTATTACAGACACAGCAGGTACACAGCAGGGGTTTTATTAGAGGTAACACCCCACCTTATTCAGGAAGCCTTTTAAAGGGAGATGGAGCAGCCTGAACTGTTACCCACAAAAAAAATCCATCCTGCAAAGATAAACCTTTTCAATGGATAAGGACTAAATTCCAAATCGTGGGCAGTTGCACAGAGTTCTGCCTGCCTTCGGCAGGACAGCGTCAGGACACCTGAAGTGCACTCAGGGGACCCAGTGTGGAGAAGGGCTGGTGAGGACAGGCAGTAAAATAGGGAAAACTCCCTTATTTCAGCTGAATCAGCTCTTCTGCTCAACAAAGCACAACTGCCAGCCTGAGGCTGATGTGCTGTAAGAGAAGTATTTCCATTTGCAGTGACGCTTGTACCTGAGACTTGTTTTACTTGAGAAGTGGAGATGCCCAACATTAAATTTATGCAGTCAAATGCTTTTATCAGAGGGTCTGTGTAGCTTTTCCAGGTGTAAAAGCTAGCTTGTCTGCTGAAGTGCAAAAATGCAAAAGCTTCTGCATAGGTGATCAGTGGAAAAGATAATCCATTCCCGTAAGCAAAACCATCCGTTTTTAATAACATATCCCAACCCAAAGCAGAAATACAATAGCACTATAGAGCCTACTACTGTTGGCTAGACCACTATCCCTTTGAAAATGGCTTTTCAGATCAAGCATCTGTTTTTATTTTATGCCCTCACTGAAATAGGACTGCAGCCAGTGCTTATTAGTGGAAAGATTCCCACTGAATTCAGTGGGCTTAGGCAGAAACCTTATGTGACTGTTTTGAAACAAAGCATAACATGGGCAACAAATCAGTTGCAATTACACATCTGCAAAATAGGGCAACAAATAAGCCTGCATTAAAATTTCATGACAAAATCAATCCCCATTGTATGTTAAAGTATTTCATATTTTAAGCATTTCAGTGCTTTATGTTAATTTTATTTTGTTTTCAGGGGCCAGGAGAGTGCTGGAATTGTGACTAGTGATGGAGAGTCATCCCAGGCATTCAAAGTGCACAAGGTAAAATCCAAATGAATGTTTTGTGCATTCTTAATGGAGATGCGTGAAAGTTTGTTTCTGCTAAGAAACAGTATAATTAAAGAAAAAGTAACATGTTTTGATGGATTGTTTTGGTTTTGTCAGTGAGAGTATCTAATTTTGTTACTTGTGTAATTTCTGTCTTGAGTGTATGCTTAAAACAAACATGCCACCATTGTCCTGCTGGGTATATCTGTGCCACATACAGTGGCAGACACACAGAAGTTATCCAGATCATGCTATTGATGTCACAAAAACTACTTACCAAAGTCACTCTGCATCTCAGGTGTTAACTCTGCAGATTTAGAAGAGCATTGATGCAACTTGATCTCAAGAGAAAAGAAATGCAGTTAAAGGTTATGCACAAGGAAAGGGATGACTAAATCTTATGTTAGCAAGACTCAAGAAGTGGCAACTACTTTACCCATAGGTAAAGATAAACAGAATATAAGACTTAATGGAGGCCTGAGAAGGTCACACAATCTTTCTCAAGCCGAGGGAATTCCAGGGTATGTTACAAGACACAAAATGACCACAGCCTCTAAAGTATTATGTCAAGAGAATACCTGTATGCTCTGGGGATATTTCTGTTCATTCCATATAAAATAGTGATCAGGAAAAAAAAAATCACCAGCCTATTCCATCCCGGAAAAGGAGAGGATTGGAAATAAAAATACATCAGCAAAAAAACCATGGGATAATGAAATAAAAATACATCAGCAAAAAAAACATGGGGCACTTCTTGTTGTATGTCCTCTGACCACAATCAGAAAGCATTCAGAGTTCTCAGAGGAAGATTAATTAAGCTGTTCAAATCAGTCCAAGACTAAGAACCACTCTGCTGCAGCAGCATATGTATCTATGCATGACTGCTCAGTGCCTCATATAAAACCTTTTCTCTCAAGCATCATGTTTGTCCCCTCTTAAGGCACTTCCCCCCTCCTATCTGTTATTTACAGCCTGATTCACACACACACACACACACATACACGCACACACACATACACGCACACGCGCACGCACTTTTAAATGCACCTTCTCTCAATTTTAGCAGCATGTTATCTGTTCTTCATTCCCGCTCCTGCTTCAGTTTCGGTTTTCCTTCAGGTTTACAGGAATTTCAGTTTCCTGTAAAGCGGGCTGCTCTAGAAATCCCAGTAAGTGAAAAAGTGCTTCTCAGAATGAACTTCCACCAGGTGATATAATAATTTGCAATATCTCCACGTTACTGAGCTACAATACTTAGCTGTCATGCTAAGAATTTAATTGACTATCTCATCATATCAGCTTTGATATTTTAAGAGTTGCAGAGCATGTGATAGTTTCTTTTATCCTTGAAATGTATTTCTCAACTACAACACTTTTAAAAACTGTAATAACCACAGTGTATTAAAGAGCCTGTGTAGTCCAGTTTATATGACCTAGTTAATCCTGGAAGTGGTGCTAACATAACAAACATTTGTGTCTCTTACACTGGTGAAAGCATATTTAGGACTCTGACTTGTAAACTAGTACATAAAAATATCAGCAGTTAAGATGCTACTGTACCTGTTTGTTCTCCAAACCCACTTGACTCTTCTTCATAGCAAACAGAATGCAGAAAGCTTCTCATTGCATCAATTTACTCACCTTTGTCAACGGTTTAAGGCAATACCTGTATTAGAGTATGAACTGGACCATCTAAGCTATAGATACGTGTTTCCTTCTGATTGTGGTCAGCCTTTGACTGTGGATTAATAGCCCGTGACAAAGGCTATTAATCCTTTGTTTTAAAATCTCCCAGAAAGACTCATACAGATTTGTGTGTTGAAGCCTTTCAGCTAGACTCATACAACAAAACAATATTGTCATAGATGTTTCAGCTCGGGGAAAAACATAAATCTCTTGTATAAATATAGTAATGCCAGTAAGGGAAAGACTGACTGTTTCACACTTGGACATGCAGAATAATATATTAAAGTAGCAACTTATCAAACCATTATTGTGTTCTGGCATGTATAAGGGCTTGTATAATACAGACGTAAGATTGTCATTGGTATTTTTTTATACTAGTGTAATTCACATTTGCTATCCCACACCAGTGCAGTCTATTTCAGAGGAGTATTTGAAACTGCAATTAAAAGATTATGTACTTATGTAACCAAATTGTGTAAGTTACTGCAATACTTAACTTTGCCACATCCATTAACCTGTGAACCGGCAGATCTGTCAGGCTAAAGTTGGCCTAAATAAAATAAGAGTGCATGATTGCATTTCTGTACATATATGAGCACACAGCTTTAGACCACCTTTATGTCACCTGTGAGACCACAGATGATAATTGATTTGGGATAAAGTTTGCTGACAATTAAAGCAAACCCATACAAGATTGAGGCAGTAACTTTTTAACATGATAATAAATATCCTAAAACAACATACACAACCACAGCCTCTTGGTATTCTGACTCTACAGCAGTTACAGCAGAAAATACCCTAAAGTTGAGCCTTCTTTTTTGGTTGAGCTCTGAAAACAGCTCAGCCAAATTCCTTTCTTTCTGTTCCATCTCACTCTTGTTGTTGCATCTGCAGCACAGGTTATGAGACAGTCGGAGCTTCAGACCTCTCCTGTGTATCTTTGAAGGTCCTAGAGGAGTGTTACCCGTCATGTATACAACAATTACCATGCCTGATAGTCAAACCAGGCATAGAAGGATGTAAATATTTTCCACAGGCAGTGGCAGAACCAGGAGTTTATTATAGAAGGGCCTGGAATCCAGACTTAATTTGTACTCTCAGTGCAGCCTTTCAGACTATTCGTGCAGCTAAATTGTCTCCATGCAGTGCTCGCTTTTGGCTTGTTGCCAAAAGAAGCTCCTGTCCTGATGTCTGACTAAAGGTTTTGATGTATTTCTGCTTTAGATATACTTGGCTATATAAAAATTGAAAGTAAACAATAAAACCTCTTGGAAAAAACCTTTACTTCTGACATTGTCAAGAATGACAGTGGAATCTAATAAACATTACCATGACCCGCTTTAAAAGTAAATCCAATATACCACTAAATTGTAAAAGATATTCTCTGCCTAGAACTTCCTTCATGCAACTTTTTTCCTTCCTTTCCTATCTTCTGGCAGTCTTTTTTCTGGTGTTTTTAAGCAACACAACAGTTTGGCAGTGTTTTTCAGAAGATGTATTTTTAGTCAGGGAATAGACTGTTCCAGGAAAATCCTCAGCACAAAAATGTACATTGCTTTATTTAAAAACAGGATTAATGGGATCTGATATACCACTGTGACACCTACTCAGCTTCTTTCTTTCCCATGTCTTCCAGGTTATTTGCCTTTCTCTTAAAGTTCCATTAATACTGCACCAAAACCAAAGAAGAAGAAGAAATGAGAAAGTTAACAGGAAAATAAAACCAAACAGAACCTTTTTTTCTTTTTCTCCCAAAGGGAATGGGTCTTATAAATCATGTCTTCAATGCAGACAGCCTGAAGAAGCTGTACCCTTCAAACCTTGGTATTGGGCATACAAGGTACTCCACCTCAGGAATTTCTGAGCTGCAGAACTGCCAGCCTTTTGTCGTAGAGACTCTTCATGGGAAGATTGCTGTGGCACACAATGGGGAGCTAACAAATGCTGCACTGCTCAGGAGGAAGGTTAGTACCTCCTTTGGGAGGTTCTGGCATCATTTCTTTATGAGTGTGAGGCATCAGTGAGCAATAAGGTTGCTGTGACTTTTCCTTAATATCAAACTGTTTGGGGTAAGGAAGGAGTACCCTAATCAAAATAGATCTTTTTGGGGGAAAAAATCCTGTGCTGCAGATTCTACCTTGATATTTCTTTCTGGATCTGCTATAGGCAATTTCATATATTCGTATTTTACCTCTCTTCCCAGAGCATGCACAAAGCTAATTAAATGCCCCAAACATGAATTTGTGCCCTGAATATTGGTGGCATTAGTTTTGGTTGCATGTGGAGCAAAGGAATGAGATGAAAAGGGAAAAATTTAGTGTAGATGATTGTACTACCTAGTTTTACATAGTTGGTTTGTTGGAAGAAACTTGCCATTATTATGACAGGATCAACTCAAGCACTGGTACTTTTCAAAATATCTGTTCATCGCACAAAGGTGTTGTTAGATTAACATCTGAGCAGTGTTATGTGAGATGTTTTTTTTGATGCTGGTAACACTTTTGGTTTGTGTCTTAAAAGCTTATGCGGCATGGTGTAGGACTGTCGACCAGTTCTGACAGTGAACTGATCACCCAGCTGCTGGCTTTCACACCTCCTCTAGAAAATGATGACACAGCCGACTGGGTAGCAAGGTGAGGAGAATGGGTTTCAGAATCAAGAACAGCAATTTGATCTCGGCATGATATGCAGCTGTAAATGCACATGACACAAGGTTATATTCACCTATGTCTCATTCCAGAATAAAAAACTTAATGAAGGAAACTCCAACTTCATATTCATTGCTAATTATGCATAAAGACATAATCTATGCAGTACGTGATCCATATGGGAATCGCCCGCTCTGCATTGGTCGCCTTATTCCAGTAGGGGACCTGAATGGAAAAGGTAATCCATATGCATATACATAGTTTGTGTGTGAAATCACTGATATAAGTAATTAAAGCTATACTTACTGAGGTGTAGGTAGGAATATGTGATGCAAAAGTCAGTTTTGAGAAATCAAAAAATTGGCAAGGAAAAAATAATTTGTAGAAAGTTTGCAAAATTCTGTTCCCAGATAAAGGGAATCCTAGTGGCCTGGTGACTGCCACAGTTAGGCAGCCTGGCTGTAATACAATATTTGTGAAAATTTAATTAAGGTCTCATCGCTTAAACAGGAAAGCAGGGATGAACAGCAGGGTTGAGGTTGGAAGGGGGCTCTGAAGGTCATTGGCCCAAATCCCCTGTTCAGACAGGTCCACCTAAAGCCAGTTGCTCAGGATTATATCCAGTCCAGAAACAAGCCTGGTTTCTTTCTTTCTCCTATAGTAAAGTCGGCAAAAAGTGCCAAATTGCTCACAGTGTATTTCTGAATTCCAATCACCCAGCCACATGTAATACAGTAATGGAACACTATACAATCAGTTTATGGGAAAAATTCCTTGTGTTCCTGTTTAGCTTGCAAATTGACATTTTCTCTTAAATGAGATTAAAATATCTTAATTTGTTTAAAACCAAAATAATTCAATGACTAAGTAGTAAATGCTTCCATATCTTCACAAAACTGGGTAATTTTAACCACAAGAAAAATTACTAAGATTTTTTAAAGCATACAGACATTCCTACCCTACATAGCACAATTTGATCTTTCCTGTGGCTGCCTCTCAAAACTCTCCTTATTGGAATTCAGTCCAGGATCCATTGTGTTCAAAAGCATGTATCTGTCAATGCATAGGAAAAGTAAAGAGTTTCTTGTGTGAACAAAAGTAAGTATGTATATCTAAATTTACTGAACTAGAATTGGAAAAGTTTGAAATACCTGAACTGTCTCTCTTCATGAACTGTGAATATGATGCTGTTACTTCCACTTCTGCCTAGAACAGGTTTAGGATGTTTATGTTGTGGATTTGATTGGGATTTTTTAAAAATAATATTACAGAAATGGTGGAATGCTTTACCTTTTACTTAAAAATTACAGTGGTCTTTAACTGCACACTTGGCAACCTAAACCATAGCAAGCCAGATCTGCAGCAGAAATGCAGTTGTGGGTGGTGATAGTTGCAAGAACTGGGGACTCTAACTGATATCTTTCATTTCAGGAAAAGATAACACTGAAACAGAAGGATGGGTTGTCTCCTCTGAATCCTGTAGCTTTCTGTCCATAGGTGCAGAGTAAGTGCCCTGATTCTCACTTTATCTGAAAGGTCTCCTCAGGCAGTGATTAAACATTAAATATCAAATCGCCAAATATCATAATTTGTAACAACATGAAAGACATCAAGGATTAGTTTGTTGTGGAGGATTTTTTTTTGCCAGTCCTGGTTTTTAGCAGTTTATTTTCTCAAACAGATGATTGTAAAAGAAGAATTATATAAGATAAAAGCAAATTGTCATGTTAGGATGTTCAAAAGCATTTTTTCCTGTCAGTTGAGTCTTATTTATACTTCAAAACTATCATCCACATTCAGGACATTTCTAACTGCTGTGTATTTCTTTTTCAAGGTACTATCGTGAGGTCCTTCCTGGAGAGATTGTGAAAATATCCAGACACGATGTCCAGACACTGGATGTTGTACGAAGACCTGAAGGAGATCCATCGGCATTCTGCATCTTTGAATATGTTTATTTTGCAAGACCAGACAGTATATTTGAAGGTACGAAAATGTAACATACAGAGCTCTTCCCTAAATAGTGGGAGATGTTATCCTGGAGCACATGTGGAAATTATCTGCGATCATAGTAGAGTACCACTGAATGTAAGCTTGCCGAGCACAGCTGGGATAGAATGGGTTGGCAAAACTTTTGAGATAAAACTCATCAGGAGGAGCAAACTGGAGCTGAATTCTCTGTGTAGTGATACAAATGTGAAATGCTGGAATATGACAGTATAGAAGGAAATAAAAATGACCTTATGCAAGTGATTGCTTATCAGTTCTGGAGCTTTTCTAACCTCTATGCCTGCAACTTGCCACAGAAATTTGTACAGCAAACCAACAGGAAATCTGAATTATGCATACCAAGAAAAACACTTCTTGTTCTTAGGTCAGATGGTGTATTCAGTCCGGAGAAGATGTGGACAGCAGCTTGCTATTGAAGCACCCGTGGAAGCAGACCTGGTCAGCACTGTTCCAGAGTCTGCAACCCCAGCAGCTCTTGGTTATGCTCAAAAGGTATATGTTACTTTTTTTTCCCCCCAAGCATGTTTACACATATCTCTTTTTGTAATGGACTATGATGATATGGGCTGATAGAGTTGTGTATTGATAAAGCTTTATATCTTCTATATGCAAGGTACTCCTGTTGAGTCATCTGCCTTGTTTTTTCTGTCATTATTCCTTTATGTTAAGGTATTTAAATGTTTTTTGGTTACTGTGAAGTCATACTAAGTCCTAAGATTGCTTTAAAAAAACAGTAACTGAGAATAACAAGTCTTATATATTAATTCTGTTTAACTATCTCCTGTTTGCAGTGTGGACTACCATATGTTGAAGTACTCTGTAAAAATCGATATGTAGGGAGAACGTTTATCCAGCCAAATATGAGGTTACGGCAGCTTGGTGTTGCAAAGAAGTTTGGTGTTCTGTCTGATAATTTTAAAGGAAAACGAGTTGTTATCATTGATGATTCAATTGTGAGGGGCAATACCATTTCACCCATAATAAAACTACTGAGAGAATCAGGAGCAAAAGAGGTAAGGTAATTTTAAGTCAGTACAATAGAGATGTAAATAGAAGTTGATGGGAGGATAAAGCACAGGGGTTTGTCTTAATTTGTACTATACATTGCTTCCTTATTTAAAAGGGCAAGCGTGGAGAAAAGCAATGGCTAGTGCATGTTTATTGTGAAGATAGGTTAAGAAGGTTCTTTTGTATGACTGTGACTTTTGGGAGATTAAGATGGAGAGGAACAGGTCTCCACTTAAAAAGCACTATCTGGCAAATAACAAGAGAATGGAAAAGAAATTAGTTAAGATCAGAAAACCAAGTATTCCTGATGTGTAACTTGTGGACCTGCATAAAACACAACCACATACTGCTGTAAATACCACATGCCTTAAGTTACCAGAGCACCATTTTTTTTAATCGGTAAAGATTTTTTAAGCAAAACAGTGTGCGAGTCAGACACTGGAGCAAAATGTTACATAAAATGGCTGACTTTGTAAACTGAAACTCGTACATCAAAGACTGAACACCACCGAAGAAAAGCAAAATCAGGATGGAACCTTTAAAGAACATTAGGAAATATTGTAAAAAGTTCTAAAGCTGTCTTTCTTTCTCCACCTGTCCTGGCATTTGAAAAAACTTTATCTTCCTTTTAACCCTTTGATGATTTCTGTACAGTGCTGTGTTTTGTTCTTCATTATCATTTGCAGAACTGGGACTTTGCTATTGTGTTATAATCTGCTGACTGTCAACTTATAGTAGTCTGTTTTCAAATTATATTTTTATTCAGGTGCATATCCGTGTGGCTTCACCTCCCATAAGATTTCCTTGTTACATGGGAATAAACATTCCAACTAAAGAAGAACTCATTGCCAACAGACCTGAATTCCGTGATCTTGCAAACTATATAGGTAAATGTTACTTGGGTTTTTGGTGGGTTTTTTGGTTTGGTTTTTGTTTGTTTGGTTGTTGTTGTTGTTGTTGTTGTTTTTTGTGAGAGAGATTTCAGCTATAGGTATTTTATAGTCTACTTTAAAATAAAGCCCAACACAGCACGGCAATTGCAGCAAAAGTTACTAAAAAATTGCAAGGTTGATAAGCTAGGTCTCTGCATTGGGACTGCTCTACAGATCAAACCAATTTAGCTACATACTTTTTTTAAACAGAGTTAGGGAGCTGTATTTCTCAAAACAATAGAAAGTATTAAAATAATTGCATAAGCATAAGTTACAAATAAAGTATGACAACAAAGCTCTCCAATACTTAAAGCTCCTTCCAGGAACCTTCACAATAAGGAGCTACCAGGAAGAAAATAAGTCCAATGATGAAAAGCGGATGTAGTTTCACTTTCATGAGACGTTCACAAAAATATATTCAGAATTTTTAAATATGCACTGATTTTTGTACAAATTTAAATTTATATAAATAATTTAAACTGCATTATATATTTCACTTTGAAAGAAATGATATTTGAAACCAAGGAAAGAATGTCAAAAACCTTCTCAAATTTCGAGTCATGTTTGTAGCAGAACAAAAGAAGACTCAACAGTTTATGTTCCACTGTAAACTCTGATTTCTTGTGTTAAATACTTACTCTCACTGTCTAATACCACAAAATTATTGTGAAGGCATGCTGAAATATTTCAAGTTTGTAGGATCTTATTTTTAAGTGTTACTCACTACATAGTGTCTGCAAATGATAGAAAACTAATGATCTATCAAACTTTCCTACTGCTAGAAAATTTGCATGAACTGCATAATGAATTTTTTTGAACATGATGGTCTTCCCCCCTCCAAGTCCCAGTGAGGTTTTGTAGTCGTCGGTGCTCAGATTTGGGAAGCAGCAGCCACACACACATCTGCTTCCAGACCTGAACTAGGGTAGCTCTGGGACACTGCAGGGAGTTTAAGGAGTCTTAATACTGGACTTTGCTTCTGTTTCTGCAGTATGTGTGATGTATTTGTTCCCAACTCAGAACCTTCTGTCTAGATTTTAGTGAGTTTGCTCTCTGCACAAAGCACTTGAGAAGGGCAAGGCATATGACGATCAGATAATTTTTCAGTCATTCTCTTTAGGTAAGGTGATCCACCTGGCATCATAATCCATACGATAATGCAACTGCATTTCCAAAGAGCATTGCATTTGGTACAATACTGCAGTTTTAACCAATGAATTCTTCATTTCTTCTAGGAGCAGACAGTGTTGTCTATCTTTCTGTGGAAGGGCTGGTATCATCTGTGCAAGAAAGCATCAAAGAACGACAAGAGAACAGCCCTAAAAGCCAGAAGTCATTTATTGGAAAGATTGGTCATTGCACAGCATGTCTTACTGGAGAGTATCCTGTAGAGCTAGAATGGTGAATTTTTAGTGGATGGACATAATTTCATCTGTTGTTGAATGTACCTTTTTCAGTGATGCCTTCTTGTTAAATAGCCTCCTTGCATTTAGGTAATACATAAACCTTATTACAGCTAACTAATTACTGTTACTAAAACACATGTTTAAGTAAAGATTTACAGAAAGTCTTATGTGCTGATGAAAACAATGTAAGCAGATTAAAATACAAAACCATGTAGTTTTGATGCACAGTTGTGCCTTCCGTTTTCTCACAAAATGCTATAAAAACCAAAGTATTTTTAATTATGTAGCAGTCCCAGATTTTGTTGCTTCAGTCTTGCCCTGAAAGATATCCCTGTTAGACTTGTTCACAAATCATGAATTTTGTGGTGTAATTTCAAATTATCTTAATGCAAAGGCATCTGACGTTTGCTTTTCTCCTTAGGAAAAATACCAGATTCTGAAGAATCAAACAGCTTCCTCAGCAGTTCTTGCTTAGGCTTTTTAAGAATGGAAGTACCTAACTTTTGCATATATATCTAAACAGCCTTTATTAATCAAGGCCTTTGTAACAGATTCTATGCACATAATGTCTAACATATAATTTTAAAAAATGAAGACTCAGGGAAATGCTCAGCCAAAAGCTCTCTAGTTTTGTAATTCTAAAATTCTTTTTTAGAAGTCCAGTATAATTATATTATCTTTGTGTGCTTCTATCAGTTGGCAATACAACATGGAAGGAGAAAAAAAATACTTGGCACTGCCTTTGTTTTCTGTTTTACATCTTGTGTTCTCCAGGATAAGTCCTGACAATTTCCTAAGTCTGAGCTAATGCTCAGTGTGCTTTTCATGTGTCAACGTCCAAAGCAAACTAAAACAAATAAATGTAACAGTAAAAATTAATTTTAACAGTAAAAATGATATATCAAACAAAGACTGAGTTGTAGGAGTAGTCCTATTTTACTACATTACTGCTGTTAGAATAAATGTAATGTTTGAAAAAAACAAGTGTTGTGAAGAACCAGTAGCTGTTACATGCATTGTATTCAGTTGATCACAATTACACAGTTATTTGTATACAGGAAGATCACTTGGACAATGAACCACTAGCTGAAAATGGAAAAGCACCTTTTGAAAACTATTGCAAATTTACGCACAATTGTAAAAATATTTTGTATACCTCATTTTTTTTCACTGAATACCAGCAACTTAATTTTAGATTTTCTATATAATATTGTGTATTTTGGCCTTATAATTGTTTGTGATGCTGTTAAAAAAAATAAACAGAAAAGTTTAAGAACTTTTTCCTTCCCCATCATCTTCCCTATAGTTGAGAATTCCATTACTGGTGATTAAATTCAAAAGGGAGTTTTCTTAGGTGGGATTTGTAGCAATTGTGCCTGATGGACAATCACAGCACAAAAGTGCTAATTAGAAAAAGAATGTAAATACATTTAATGGACTCAAAACTGTGTCTTGTGCAGTGGAATCAGAACCTACTTGCAGTCAAGCCCGTGGGAGAACTCAGATTTGATGAGCACTGGGCTTTTACTGTGCATTCTTCACCAGAGCCCAGGTCTGCATAATGGGGGGGGATGTATGAGGATCTCTTCTAATTAGCAAGTTTGGTTTTTTAACAGAAGCATAACAGTTCATCTGGACAGCAAATTGAACAAAACCAGAACAGGTTGGACACTGACCACCCCCTCTTCCAGGGTAACCAGGAAGGAGTATGAGAAAACAGAAAAACTGTTAGCAACGTTTTTCACTGTTCTTTCCTGCCCCCCAAAAAAGAAGAAATATTTTTTAAAAGAAGAGATAAGTTGAGCCCTTAGGTTATAAATACATGTGAGGAGCCCTTTCTACTTGAGATAAACACTTAGGTGCACAGTTTAAGAAGACTGCAAGCAGAAGTCGGTCTGTCTGAAATTGTCCATAGGACAAACTGTAAGTGAAACTTGTTCAAATACTCTTTCAACATGTTTTCAACAAAACTATTACTTTTGAAGTCCAATAATAATTTCTTCAATGTGATTTGAGCACTGGGTGTCATAATTCTGATTTAAAAAAAAAATGAGTCCTATTGTCTTTTCCCCCCTCCATGTTAGACATGTGAAGTTCTGTCTGCTACTGTGAGCACTGTAATTTTTAGATTCACTACATGCCTAATCTTTACTACATATTTTTCAAAACCTTAAGTTAAAGGGGAGATAATTCTCAAGTGTCATTTTATTCTGACAGCTGGATTTATGCTTTAGGTTACCAGGCCTTTTTGATCACGTACAGCCAACACACACATACCAGTGAGTATGCTGAAGGAGAAAACTCTGGCTTTAGGTGTTGCTATTTGTATTAATGTTTTACTGTGAAACCGTTTCTGCTGTATTACCAATGTGCAACTATGCCAAACTTTCACTTACAGAATGTGACAAAACAGTGGACAGCTGATGTTTAACTTCTCCCCTGCCTAACATTAAAAATGGTTGTGAACTGGTCTCGTTCTCTCTCCCTTTGCGGGGCTCGCTGGCAGCACACACAGAGGCTTCTTTAATAAAGTCACCTTGAAAGCATCTCGGAGCCGGAGCAAATCATTTACCGTGAGGGTGCTGAGGCACTGGAAGAGGTTGCCCGGAGAAGTTGTGGATTCCCCGTCCCTGGAGGTGTTCAAGGCCAGGCTGGATAGAGCTGTTGTCTGTGAGAGGTGTTGCTGCTCATGGCAGGGGTTGGAACTAGATGATGATAAAGGTCCCTTCCAACCCTTAACATACTACGATTCAATGATGTCAGGCCACTACCAGTACCCCCTCCCAGCACGGCTCCCGCTCCCGTCACCCTCGCTCCTTAGTGGCGGCCCTAAATCGCATCCGGTGGGCAAAGTCTGGCCCCGACCGCCCTCGCTGGCTCCGCGGGAAGCTGAGCGGGACAGCCCGGCCGAAGCGCAGGGCAAGAGCTGCACCCCCGGCTCCCGCCCGGACATGACATCCCCGGCCCGCCCACGGCGTACCACCGGCAGGGAGGCCCGTACCACCTCCTGGGGCGGGGGGGGTACGGACACACGCCGACGGAGACGAGTGAACGGTGAGCGTGGCGGCGGAACCTTGCCCTTCGCCACAGCCACCTGTGATTGTTTAACCCATGTTCCATGTCCGCCGGGGAGCTGGGGACAGCGGGGCAGGCTCTGGCGCGCCCGCTGTTCCTCCCTCCTTCCTTCCTTCTCCCCCTCGGGAAGCGATGATTCCACCCCACGTGAGACTGGCGGAGCGGACGCTACTTGTGGATGCCCAAACGGCGCGACGGATGCTGGCCAATGAGAGCGCGGCCTTGCCGGGGTCCAGCCAATCGGAGGCGCGGCCGCAGCTGGGGGCGGGGCCGAGAGGCGCCGGAAGTGCCGCAGGTAGGAGTCCGCGGAGTTCTGGGAGCCGCCGGGCCGCGTTCATCCCGAGTGGAAACGGGGAAACCTGGAAGGGGCGAGCGGGGGCACAGCCCAGAGCGGTCGGTCAGCCGTGCGGGCGTGGCGGGGGGGCTCAGGGGGAGAGAAGGACACTAGCACGAGCAGTGCAAAATGCAGAGCCTGGGCAGTCCGCGCGTCGAGGTTTCTGTTTGCAGAGGAAGGATTCGTGTTTCGCTGTTCTACTGAAAGAGTTATTAATTAATTAAGGTTTGCTAATGGAGATATTAATTCGGTGGTGCCCTGCTTTAAAAATAAAGGTGTAACGGTGAGGAACAAACTACCTCTGTACAATGAAGCCTTAGTACATTGCTGTGTCCTGGGCTTTAGGATAAGACAGGCAAATGAGTCAAGAATTCAGCTTTAAAACATTGCAGTCTAAGGTGCAATAGAGCTGTGTGTTCTCTGCCATGGATCTTTTTTTCCCTTCTTAGTAGTGTTTTGTATGCGTTTATAATTTGGCTAAAGTATTAGAAGTAAGGAGGTGACAGTACATTTTGGTCTGTTATTCTTTCAGGGGGACTGGAGCTGCACGGCCAGGATGACGCTTCAGGAGCTGGTGGCTCGGGCAACCAGCCTGCACTCGGATAGAGCAGCAGTTTGGTTTGATGAATGCACTGGGAAACCTCCAGCTTTCTACACCTACGCCACAGTGGTTGAGCTGGCCGGGGAACTAACAGCTTTCCTTCAAAAGTACTGTGACCAGCAAGGCAAATGTGAAATAGGCCTTTACTGCTATCCAGGAATAAACCTGCCCTCTTGGATCTTAGGGTAATGGTTCGAGCGTTTGCAATGTGTGTTAGGTTTTTAAGGGTCATCTGTATGAAAGCAAATGCTACAGTTTGTTTAGATTTTTAGTAACAGCAAAAATGCAGTAATACCACAGTAGTGCAATTAAGAGGTGCTGGAGTGTTGCATTCTTTAAAGAAAAAGATGGCACTATTACAATCTTTTGAAAAGCCACTGATGAAAAAATTTTTGAATCTGAAGTTCTAAAGGTCTGAACACTCTGTAACTGCATCCTTTTTTAAAAAGCAATTTAGCATATTTATAGAAATACCAAAAAATTGATGACTGGTATTTTTGTTCTACTTGTTTAAAAAATTGAGGTGATCTGACAAATATCTATTAAAAAAAGGACTATGCAGGTTTTTTAATGTATTATCTTGCTGGCAAAAAAGATGCTCTGAAAACAAATTCCATGTTTTAAGCTAAATGAATATATGTTTAATGTTCCATTACAAATATTGCAGAAAGAAGTAATGAGCAATGCAACACTAAAATGATACTGATTAATTAATGGCTAGGAAATTGAAATGTTTGTGGTCTAAATACTCAGGTTAATCCAGCATTTTAAAAATCCTGCTTTTGTTGATTAATTCTAATGTTTGTATCTTTTATATACGTATCTTTTTTATCTCTAGCATTTATGATGTATTAGAGAATCACGGGATCACAAGTATATTTTCTTCAGCTGATGTTTGCAGCAGCAGTTGTGCTTCCTGGGGGAATGGTCTGTGTCAGTATTTTTCTGTTGTCACACTGCATGTAAAATACACAATAGCACAAGAAGAGGTACCACAGTGGAATATAAAGATTTCAGTGGAGTGAGTGAGCTCTGTAATCATAAACCTCCCAGAAGCACTGAGAAATGTTCTCACTGATCAAGAAACACTTCCAGTGCAGCAGTGGAGCAGGTTGCCCAGAGATGTGCAGGCACCATCTCTGGAGGTGTTCAAAGTTCTGAACAGTCCAGTCTGGTGTCAGAGCTGGCTCTGCTTGAACAGGAAGTTGGACTCTACATACTGAGGTCCCTTGCAGCCTGTTTTATCCTGTATCCCAATGAACTGAGCAGTAACATAGTTTTCTTTTACTCTGTGAGCAGGAGCTGCTGGGGTGCTTTGATTTCCGCAGCTGTCACTGCCGAGTAGCTGTCTCCATTCGGGATCTCAGCATTACTGCAGTGACAAACCACTTGCACAAAGAGGAAGTATAACTAATTGTACATACAGTACAGAACCCAACAGTAGAAGAAATGTGAAGATTTATGGGGACCGTTCATGTTTTAGTGGCCATGCACTCACCTTGGCGTTTTCTGTGGTGGTAACGAATTCCAGGGCTTGTTGTTATCCAAGGGCGCCGCTAGAGGTGGGCAGTGAGCAGCTGCCGAGGGCACACTACAGGGCAGGGAATGGGAGCACAGAGGTAGTTGGTGCTCCCCTTGTTTTTTAGGGAAGACGTTCCAGTTATGTGCTCAGATTTTCTTACGCTGGATTGTTTAGACTTGTGGTAAAGTGTTTTCAGCGTGCAGGCTTTTGCTGTTTTTTAAAATGTGTTTCTGCCTGTTGTATATCTATAAAAAGCTTATTTTTCATAGAATCATAGAATATGCAGAGTTGGAAGGGACCCATCAAGATCATCGAGTCGAACTCCTAGCCCTATGCAGGACACCCCGAGAGTCACACCATGTACCTGAGAGCATTGTCCAAATGCTTCCTGAACTCAGACAGGCTTAGTGCTGTGACCACTTCCCTGGGGAGCCTGTTCCAGTACTCAACCACCCTCTGGGTGAAAAACCTTTTCCTGATATTCAACCTAAACCTCCTCCAACTCAGCTTCATGCCATTTCCTCAGTCCTGTCAGTGGCCACGAGGGTGAACAGGTTGATACCTGTCTCTCCACTTCCCCTCGCGAGGATATTAATTTTGGTTCCTAGTCAATAGCAGAAAGTTTTAAAATGTGGTGCTGTTGATGTCAGTATATCTTTGTCATCACTTACTTGCTTGGCCAGAAATAATATTGAATGTTTTCATCTAGCTTTCATTTTTTCCCTTACTGCAAAATATCAAAAGGCAACACTGACTATTCATTCTACTTTATTACCAAAAAAATCCTTAAAAGTCATGTTGTGACTATATTTTCTAGCTCAGCCAACTATAAAAGTTCAAAAGAAATGTTAGTGAAAATTTAGAGGATTTTCTTAAGTTTTTTTTTTAAAAAAAGTTTAAAACATTTGTGTCTTGTTAGAATCCTTCAAGTTCCAGCTGCCTATTCACCTGTTGATCCAGATGCACCACCAACCTTATCCACTTACTTCATGAAGAAAACCAATCTTCAGTATATTCTTGTTGAGAATGACAAAATAAATGTAAGTTTTCAGACTTCTACAGGAAGCAGTAAAGAGCACTTTGGATGTGTAGATATTAAGATTGTATTCTGGTTTAATAAGCTTGGATGCGGTGCTTTTGTTTCTTCATGCCAAGAGGTTGTTTTTCTCATTCAGAAAAGAACATCTTTAAAATTAGAAGTATGAAGTGCTTCTCCTCCACTTCAGGAAAATTACCTTCTTTTCTGTTATGCTGTTGTTCAGACAAGCTTGTTGGGTACCAGCATTGGAAGACTTTTCCAGACTTGTTTCTTCATATGGCAAAGTTAAGAGTTGGAAATCTGCAGTAGTTCAAAAAAACTCCTGCATTTAATACTTTAGTTTCTTCTTGTCCAACTCCTCCCAGATTTTATACCCTCACTCATTGCAAAGGGAACAGACAAGATGGGACCATTTAGGTATAATTCAGTTGTTTGTCTTCTGCAGCATTCTTTTGTATATTTTCCTTTTCTTTTTCTTGCTTAGAGAATTGTTTATTTTGCGTTTATGAAGTCTGTTCACTCATATTTAATATGTAAAAACACATGAGCTTAAAACTGTCTGATGCTTGTCCTCCAAAAGTAGAGGCATAAAAAATCACAGCTTTTTTGTATGAAATGCTGTTTCCTATTTCGTTGCATACAGTAGAACAATAACAGTGCATCCTGAGTTCTGCTGTTTGAATTATTTATTTTCTCTTACAGAAATTCCGGATGTCCCATGTTGGGTATTTTTCCCATGATTCTTCCACAGTAGAACATATTGGTTTAACTCTCTTCCAAATGAGCTCGAGCAACACTGATTTAAATTCACAAGTAGATGATACGAAAAGTAAACGTGAACCTTCCAAAGCTGTGGGTAACTCACAGCCAGAATATACCGTTTGTCCAGATCAAACCGAAGTAAAAACATCAGAAGGAGGATCCATGGACGTCAGACAGAAAGACACTTTAGCATATGTCTTGCATACATCAGGAACTACAGGGGTCCCCAAAATAGTCAGAGTGCCTCATAAATGTGTAGTGCCTAATATTCAACATCTTAAGTAAGTGTGGTTTTCAGTTTTCCTTTCAAATGCTTTTGCAAATCTGATGTTTAGGGAATTTTTTTATTTTTCTTTTAACACTTCAGAGGAGTGTAGGTAGGGTTTTTGCTAGCACAACTTCACTTCTTCCTCCTTACTTATGTTTTCAGATTTATTTGTATTTTTTTATTTTGATTCTAAATAGAATCATGTAACATTTTGTTTAACTGAGGGCTGTGCTTCAAATAATATGCTGTTGTTGTAAGTATTCTGGCTTGTGGCCAGAAACAGATAACCATATGAATTAAAATAGATAACAAAATGAATTATTTGTTCACAGTTATATTCACTGTGTTCTGTAGGCTTTTAGTCCCAATTCCTTTTAGGCTACCCAGGTTTCTTACTGCTTCATTTAATACTTTAAAAAAAATGTATTATGTAAAATACCATCATTTTTTCTTTCTTTTTCTTTTTTTTTTTTTTTTTTTTTTTTTTTTTTTTTTTTTTTTTAAATGTGCATCCGTTAGTTGAAATATGCCTCTCAGTGCATAACTGTATTAGTGCATAACATGGTGGGTATCTTTGTAGATGACAATTACTTAAATCAACAGTTCAGGAGCTCGTGCTCCAATTACGTGGCCTGTATATGCCTACATATTCAGAGCAGCCCTTACGATCTGAGCTTTGCTAATATATATTTCTTTCATGCTTTCATTTTCTAGTTTGGAAGTGGCTTTTGAAGGCATGCAGCAGTTTGTAATTCCTAACTTTCTTATTTCAGATCCATATTTGAGATCACACAGGAAGATGTGCTGTTCCTGGCTTCTCCTCTAACATTTGACCCATCTGTGGTTGAATTGTTCGTGGCTCTGACAAGTGGAGCCTCTATTCTCATAGTACCAAACACTATTAAAATGATGCCTGTGGAGCTCTCTGCTGCTCTGTTTCACCACCACCGTGTGACAGTGTTGCAGGTAGGCAACACCTGAGATAAGTGTCTTCAATGTCTTGCTTTGCACTTTTGCTAATATGTACTACTACTCTTTCATCAGCCTAGACGCTGCTGTTAATGGGAAAGGAGCATTCTTCCTCAAAGGCAGTAGCTATCCTTTGTGTTGTAGAAAATTACCATTTGATCAAAACCTCAAACATTTTGTGATAGAAAACAACTAACGGTTATTTTAGGAAACCATTAGTTATTACGAATTAATTGAATTATATTAATTGAACTCTTTGTTCTGAAGAATCTGATAATAGAGTAAACTGTTATAGACATTTTTAGCACTTTTTGATGGAGTTGATCTTAGAGCCTTTCCTCATAAACAACTTTTAAGTTGTAATGGTAGTCTTTATGTTAAAAGTACAGCTAAACCAGTGCTATATATAGGGTGATAAAATGTCTGTTGTTTTTACCATAATGAAAGCAATAATTGATTTCACAGCAACACATTGTTTTCAGTTCACCTGTTTATGTGAGTCTTCATGTGTCTCTTATGTCTTAAAATAGGTCATCTCCTATATGATTTCAATTTTAATAGTTTTAAAGTTTGCAAAATTTAGTTGAAGCATCCAGCATGGCTGAATAAGTGTAGCCCATGCCCTGTAATCCTGTCCTGTTCCTCTTATCCTGTGACTGGTTGCCTGGCAGAAGAGGCCAACCCACACCTGGCTGCAGCCTCCTTTCAGGCAGTTCTAGAGAGTGCTAAGGTCCCCCCTAAGCCTCCTCTTCTTCAGGCTAAACAACCTGAGCTCCCTCAGCCACTCCTTATAGGATTTATGTTCCAGACCCTGTTCCATTTCCTTTTCTTTTGAAAGAATGGTGCTAGTTGAGATTGTAGGGTATAAATTTAAGATTAGTGAGTGGCTAACTGAAGCTTCCATACCAGAAAAAAATCAACTAATTAAAAATCTGTTGTAATTATTCTCTGCTCCTATTTTTGTTTGTCAGGATTGCTATAAATCGCAGTGGTGTAGAATTTCCTATCGTATACGAGTTTCACGATCAGTTTAGCTCACTTGCTTTTAGGAAAAAAATCTGAGATACTGCTCTCTATTTAGCACGATTTTTTTTAAATGTGTCTGTTAAGACTTTTAAAGATATGTTTTTTAATCATGTTAAGCAGTAATAGAGAAAGGCAAAATTTGGTGAATGAAGGTATTTAGATATCTTTCTCAGAAAAGTTTGATTTTGTGGGGTTTTTTTGATCATTGTCCTAATCAGTGAAGGAAGGGCTTCTCAGCTGAATTAATGACAGAAATGTTCTCCTTATAGCTTAACTGATGATTTTATGATGTTTCTTAAATTATAGAAAGACATTACCTTCCCCCCTTGACTTTCTTGAGCAGACTTGAGAAATCTAAAAAGTGATTATGAGGAAGGGAAGATTATAAATTTTTTCCCTATTTTTTTTATTGCTGTTATTCACTAAAGTTAAAATTATCAGTTGAAAAGAAATGGTATTCATCTATTACTTGAAGAAAGGAACCTGGTAAGAAATAATTCCATTCATTTTCCAGTCCTCTTAATAGACAAGTAGGCAAGAATAAGAGTGAAATGTGTCTGATAACATGATTCACTGTTTTTCCCTCAGTGAAAGGGCTCTACCTCACCAGTAGTTTTATAGAAGTAGTTGCTTAAGGAAAGTGGTTTGGGTTTGAGGGGTTTGGTATTCATTTTTATCTCTTTTTCTCCTGCTTATTTTAGAGTGTGATGTGAAAGCTTTCAGAAAAACTAATTCTTGTAAACTGTTATATTTACAAAAATCAAGGACAATGCAGAATCTGACATCCTAGGAATTTTTAGTATTACGTAAAGGTCTTTACATGTTCTGTATGCAGGTGAATCAGATGTATAGATAATATTTTTGCTGTAACATTCTGAATAAAGAAGAAACTCGGCAGAAGAACATTGATTGGTGCTGATAGTATTCGTTAAATGCTTCATGTAAGAAACAAAACACCACTGTGGTGTTTACTGGTATCAGATGGTTGATGCCATCTACTATACGTAAATGTTTTAAAATACGTCCACAATGCAGCTGTGCAGTGAATATGATAAAGCAGGAAGAGATGTACACATATACTGAAAAAATATAACAAGTCTTTCTCTTTGTTTTTTTTTTTTCCCTTTTTCTAATATGTATTATTCAGGCAACACCAACACTTCTCAGAAGGTTTGGAGCTCACATTATTAAATCAACAGTGTTGTCTGCAAATACTTCACTTCGTGTCTTAGCCCTTGGTGGTGAAGCATTTCCTGTACTGAGTCTCTTGAAAAGTTGGAAGCACAAGGAGAACAAAACAAGTATTTTTAATCTCTATGGTATTACTGAAGTGTCAAGCTGGGCCACTTGCTACAAGATTCCTGAAGAGGTTTTTAGTGCCGATTTTAGGTAGGAAAATTCACTGTTTTCATGGCTTGGCATGTGAAGGATGAACATCACCAGAATTAGAATCTCAGTCTCATGTTACTAGAGCTACTGAGTCCTCATGTATGTTTATACTGGTAGAAAATGGGATGTTTCAGACAAATGATGTGCTATATTAACATAGTGCTTAAACCCTTGAAGACTGAAAATGCTGGATGGTCATGAAGTGTTATTAAATTCTCATGTAAAACTAATTTTCATTCTGGTTTCTCTGAGTTCAAATATAAAATATATAATACTTTATGATAGAAATTGAACTGGAATCCATGCAGAAGTTATTTAAAGTTGCTTTACTTTTTAAGTTTTGCTTTACTAAAGAAAATATATTATTCTATACTTCCACTCAGAAATAGCATTTATATTCAATATATGAGGTCCTGCAAGTGCATGAAGAGGCTGGAAAATGAAGGGAAAGGAAGGAATCGGTCTGCAGTTCAACAGAAGTCTGTAGTAGATACATGACATTGAAATTACAGTTTCTTGTATTTCAGTCTTTTCTAAAGGAGTCAACTGTACTTATTGCCAGAACATCAGTAGTAAAATAGAGTAAAGGCTCAAACTAGGTAAGACAGGGAAAGACTGAGTTAGAAAGCAGTTACACATGCTTAAATTGGTTGACTTGATGGAAATTTCAACCTGGGAGACAAAAACTAGCTGAAGCTCTTGAGGTTCTCTCAGGGTATTTCAGGGTCCATTCAGGCCTTATTTTCTGTCACACAGCAGGCTTTTTTGGTATATGATAATGAAACCCATGCACATTGATGAGGTTTTGAATTTTTAATAAATTGATACATTTTTAAAGAAGAAACTTTTGTAGAAAGGAATCCCAAGCATCTACTTTTTCTCTAATACCAGTCTTTTAAAAGATTGTATGCTAACTGATTTCTGGAACGATTTTGTTCAGAAGGGAAAGATTTTTACTGTTTGTCTCTTTAATATATTTAGAACAGATTTTCCTATACCTTTGGGATCACCGCTTCTTGGAACAAAAGTTGAGGTCAGAGATACCAACGGATCTGCAGTTCTTGAAGGCGAGGGACAAATATTTATAGGTTGGTTTATATTTCTAATTCTTCTGAGATGCTATTATTAATTGATTAAGTTTTAATAATGATTATTTTACTTAGTGTTTGCCTCTGATATACAGGTTAATATAGCATTTTAAGTTTTGATTGTGCTGGGAACCTTCTAATGGTATTTTAGGTTTTTGGAATGATTTTATCTGCAGACTGTGCCTTCATTATATTGACTTTTTTTTTCCTGCTTGCATTTTGAAATTATCAGCTGAAGTAATTTCTATGTAATAACTTAATTAACTGCATAGCCAAATCTGTACATTGTAGAAATTTAGGTATTGATGATAATCTTATAGTATTTCTTATAGTGCTTGATAGAATTTAGGAGAATTTGATAAAACACTTTTTATAATTTTCATTTACAGTTAGCCATTTAATATATAAGACCACAATCTTTTCTTGTGTAGGTGGTGAAGAACGAATCTGCTTTCTTGATGATGAAATAACTGTACCGCTGGGTACAATGAGAGAAACAGGGGATTTTGTAAGAGCGCAGAATGGGAATTTGTTCTTCTTGGGTCGGAAAGACAATCAGATTAAACGTCATGGCAAACGTTTTAATATTGAATGTTTGCAGCAGGTAAGTGCTCACATCCAGTGAGTAGAGTATGACAGTAGAAAAAGGCAGGTGTAAGGAACACATTGTTATCATCAGAAATGGATATTTATTTACTTTCACCTGGCTTTTAGGAGTCTAAAAGGAATTTGCAGGGTGTAATATCAAAAATCTAGTCAAATAATTTAGGGAGGAGTTTGTTCTGAGTTCTCGGGAATCTGTTTTATTCCAGGAGAATTGAGAACTGTATAAGGACCTGAAAAGTAGTGAGCATTGCACTGCAGTGCTTGTACAGTGATTGTTCTACAAGGTTGAGTTCAGACTCTTGGATTATTTCTCATTCATGGCATTTTGGCAGATAGTACATATATCTCTGAGGTCATTTTTATGTGAAGAAGTACAGACTTCAGCTACAGGATGATTTCATAGGATGTTCTGTAGAAATGTGAGAAAAATGTGATTTTTAAAGGTGTGCTTTTTTTTTCATTGTGTTTCTTGCTCCTTTTACTCTATTGATGAACTGCATTTCAAAGCAAGACTAATATCTTTTAATTACAGGCTGCTGAAGATCTTTGCCAGGTAGAAGCTTGTGCGGTAACCTGGTATCAGCAAGAAAAGCTTATCCTGTTTGTTTTACCCAAAGATGATTTAAAAGAGAGGGAAACACTTAAAGAACTCCAGAAGCATCTACCAGCTTATGCAGTCCCTGATGAGATTATAGTTATTAAAGCTTTGCCTTTAACATCACATGGTAAATGAATTTATTTATTAAGAACCCTTGACACTTATTTTAATGGTATCTATTGCTTTTTTTTTTAATTGACCAAAATTCAGTACCTGATTCATGCTTTTGAAATGTGTACATTAGATAATTAACTCCTAGTAGGAAATCATGACCATGTGCTATGTTTTCTTGATAATGTTTCATTTTAGAGTCAAACAGTAGCGGAAAAATCAGTTTAGTTTTAACACTGCACATTTATTTTCTCAGTCATTCCTGTTGCAGTCTGCAACAGAACCCTGACTTCAGCTGGGGAAAAATCAGGCCTTGAAGGTGGGGTTATGTGGGAGGCTAGAGTAAATTTTCAAAAACCTGACTGCGTTTTGTGTAGTTGATCAACTGGGTAAAGGGATACTCGTGGAGTTGAGTATGAATAAGGAAATATGTATAAGAATAAAGTGACTATTTGTGCAGAGCAGGTTTTGGAAGGGTAAATGCTAAAAGAGCAATGAAAAAAAATCGTACTTTATTTTCTACAAAGGCAAAGTTGATATATCTGAACTGAACAAGATTTACCAGAACCATCTAAACTCCAGAAGGCGTGACAGTAAGCTGAGTGACGCAGAGGAATTGTGGGAAAGATTGCAGTATTTATGGAAGGTAGTATTTTGAGCTGCCTTTTTATCTTTGCAAGTGGATCATTATACATGTGTCAGGAATTAAACAGTTCTAAGAAGTATGACTAATGCAACCAGAACATTCTAGCTGCCTATAGATTTAAGCAGTACAGCTCTTTCTGTTCAGTTAATACTTAAATATGATCGCTCTGCAGTGTCCAAGAGGGAGTCATTTATATTTTTCTATCAGATAAAACTGTGGGCTATGAGGTGTAAGCAATTAGCATGGGAAGGATGTAATGAGTCAGTAGCTTTTTGAATTTTGCTTCACCTAACAAAGAAGGTACCCCTAAAGGAAACAAGGAACTGGGACAAAACAGCTGTTTTGTACAAAACAGCTACTGTGTTAGTAGAGTTTCTTATTTCTCAAGATAATTACGCATTGAAGAATCCTTTTCTTAAATAGATGGCACAGTTGTGCAGTTGTCTCTTGGACTGTCTATTATTTCTAAACTTCTGTGCTAAAGACTTGTTTTTCAAGGTATTGTAATGTGATGTCAAACAGTACAACTTTTTTTTGAAAGGTAGACTTCCAAGTTTCACCTGAAAGTGGGATTAGCTGTGGCTAGGACTTGGAACAAGTAAATGCAGTGAAATTATTTATGTATGCTGATACATACTGTATTGATGGCAATACAAATGGTAACTCAGAGGGATGGGATGTGCCCTAGGCCCATTATGGACAGCAGAAGGCAATTTCCAAAACCAGAGGATTTGGATTTCACAACCAGTCTCAACAAGCAGGGAGTGCAGTGAGAGGAGACACAGTGATTGCTGTTTGTTGTAATAACAATGCCACATCCAAAATCCTTCATGAATTGAAAGGGATATAACTTCAAAAGTAGGTAGGTAAATAGGTTACTTAAATAATTCAGAAGTAAAAGAGAACAGTTTATATAAGTTTTATTAATAATATATTTTGCAATCGGATATGTCTGTCACGTATTGGCCTCATAAGCCACCAGCGTACCTGTAACAAATGTGGATAGAGCCTTCCCAAATCTTCGTTCGCGAAGCCTAGCCATGATGATAATAATATAACCCACTTAAACCAATTTTATCAAAAGGCATCTAGGTTTTATCTGCAAAGTTGTCATTGATAAATGGTACCGAGATTGAAAACAGCCAATCAATACAGAGCACAGGTTGCTTTGATTCCTTAGACTGCAAAACTGGAATTGAGTAAAACATTTTGTAGTACAGAACTACTTTCTCCCTTCCTCCTCAGCTCTTGTTCCATCACTACCTCTGTTAGCACTAACATGTTTCATGTGATATTTTTTGCAGAGTAGTGAATTTACTAAGGTGTTGATTTTTAGCAGGACTTGTAGGTGTTCAGGTGGATTCTACCCAAACTGAGTTTTTATGTGTGTGACATGGTGTGACACCCATGAACTGGTACTGGTACCTCTTTCCTTCTTCTTTTCTCTAGTCTGTCCTCGGTCTTCTGGGTGATTCCACTGAAATTTCTAAAGATGCAGTATTTCTGTATAGTGGTGGAGACTCCCTAAAAGCTCTACGATTTTATGGTGAAATTGAGATGCTTGTAGGCAAAGCTGTGCCTGGACTTCTTGAAGTTATTCTCAGCCGCTCAATCGAAGAGGTTTACAGACATATTCTTAAAATGCTCATTACAGATGAAGACCAATTTATGAATCCTGACAATGTTGTGAAAAGAAAATTTGGTCCGAACACTGGAGAGGAATTCCACGGAAAATACATTAAACTGACATCTGAAATAGCTCTTGAGGTTACTTCAGGATTAATTCCATTTATTGCACTAAGCAGAGGAAATCATTTTTTCCCTGTGAATTTCACCAAGTCTTTTATGAAACCCAAAAATACAGTACAAGTAGGAGTGGACATGCTACAGCAGCCGTCCTTTCTGCATTCCAAGGCTCCAAGTATAATGAAAAGCCACACGCAAGGGTATGAAGTGGGAGAAAGAATTTTAACAGTTACAAACAAGGCAAATAAAAACGACTGTTCCTCTGTGCAGCAAATCCATGGAGAATGTAGTCATGTAACAATGGCAGAGTTGGCATTGTCCGTAAGATGGAAGTCAAATACAAGAAAGTGTGTTGATGCATCACCACTGGTTGTAATACCATCTAAGGAAGAAGTATCTGCATCTGTGTATGTTGGCTCTCACTCTCATGCAATGCAGGCAGTTGATCTAGATTTGGGAGAAATAAAGTGGGAGAAGACCCTTGGAGACCGTATTGAATCTTCTGCCTGCGTATCCAAGTGTGGAAATTTCGTTGTTGTTGGTATGTCGTTTGTTTCAGCTTTCATTTTAAATTATTTTTTCTGCTGAATATGAGATGGATGACAGAGAATCGTATTTCTTATGTCTGAATGTCCTCCATCCATAAACATCCATACCTGCCTCGGAACCAATTTATTGTAAAAAAAAAACAGGAGGAAGAAGTAATTTAAGTTTCATGATAACCAGTGATGGAGCTTATCTAATATAAACACTTGTGGCTTATGATATGTCAGTTTATCAATGAGGAGTAATCAATGGGTATGGGTTATTTTTAGTGGTTGAGTAAAGTGTGACCTTAATGGGTTGGTTTTTTTACAGTATGGAAAGGTGATACAGTCTCAGAATGTCTTTAAAATTGATAGAGGTAGAAATTAGTACATGGTACCTCATATTATTTTTCAGAGTTTAATTATCTGACTCTTCTTTTTGGAAAATGTGAAGGATATATTTGGATAATTTTTTTTTGTTTTATCATATCCATTGTCAGCGGAGTTGCTATTATTTATCTTAGTGTCAACTTTTTAACTAATGCATATACATCACTGGTTAGCACAGAAGTCCAGGTGGTGCATTTTTTTATGCAAAGGTAATGTTTTTCTTGAATTTTGATTTCTTATAGCTCTGATAACAAAATTAAATGTTTCATTAACACTGAAGGAGTTTCTAGAATAACAGTTTAGTTTGCATTAGAAAACATACAAACTTTATTCTTTCAGTACCTTCATTTTCAGAAAGGAAAACTAGAGAAAGAGGTAATTAAAAAAAATTCATATTCTCCCTTTTCAGCAACTTTCTGTGTCTTCTAATATTATTACTGTGAAATCTGATAGAAAGGCAGTGAAATAAGTATATTCTAAATGTAACTTAGAAAGAACACACAAAACCATCAACTTTGAGTGTATTAACTATCAGGAAAGACTTTGAGCTAAAAGAACAGGAGAAGCTTTGGAAAATGTTTTGAAACCCTGCATCATGAATAATCTTATTTCTTTCCAGCAGTGATGCAGCTAGCAGCATATATCACACCATAAATGCAAATAATAATTCTTTTTTCCTCTGTCATGTTTTATTTCACATAGGTTGTTATGATGGCTTAGTATATGTGCTTCGAAGCAGTGATGGAGAAATACAGTGGACTTTTGTCACAGAAGACACTGTGAAAAGCTCTGGAGTTGTAGACCCTTCTAGTGGACTAGTCTACATCGGATCACATGACCAACATGTGTATGCTTTGGATATTTATGTAAGAACACTGACTATAGAAGAATAAATATCCAACTTAAACCCTATTTGTAGTACACCAGAGGAAGCTCCACTGGTGTTAGTATTCTTAGGAGTCCACAATCACACTTCTGAAATAGGCCTGCTTGAAGTGGGATTAGGATTATGTGGCAGCAGATAGTTTTAGTGGTGTTCTCAACTGTGGTTCTTGTGTTACTAATCCTGGTTGAAACCAAATCTTAAGTTTCTTAGTTATTAAATTCTCCATGGGTGTTTCAGAATAGGGTGCCTAGCTAGAAATAGAACTATCTATGGCTTTATGACTGGAGAAAGAATCTTACATTCTAAATGGGTAAATAAAGGGAGATGGAAAATAAAAGGGGCAGATACTGCCTTTTCATTAACCGAATTTCTTTTATTTACTGGAAGAGAAAGTAGCCAACATATGTGTTGCTCATAGCACATAGGTTATATCTTCACTTCTTAACTAGTGTCTGCTGAGTTAAACACAGTGTTTCATAAGGTTTGACATGCAAAGGTCTTTGTAAACATGATGAGCTCTAGCTCCAATTGAAAATTGTTTATTAATGTGTTTTCTTGTGCTTACAGAAAAAGGCATGTGTATGGAAGTCACACTGCGAAGGTGGAGCTGTGTTTTCATCTCCTTGTCTAAGTTCTTTTCCACATCATCTCTATGTTGCTACTTTAGGAGGACTACTATTGGCTGTTAATCCAGTATGTACCTTTGTTTACTTGTCTTTGAGCCCAGTCTCAAATTCAAATGGAACTAAAATGTATATCTGAAGTTAAAATTTCTTTTCTGATGAAAGGAAGGATGACCATATGTTACCATAAAATATTTTTCGCTTGGGAGCCTTATAATTATACACAAGGTTACCATAATAATTCCCATGCTTCAGAAAGCTGTCCGGTGATAAAGAGAACTGAAATGACTTGCTTGAAATCACATGCTGACTGTAGACCAAAATTGCAGTCAGTGTCTTCTCATTCCCGTATACTACTTTATCAGGTTGACTAGTGAGTGAGAGCATGTCTGTAGATTTAGTTCCCCCACGCCCTCCCTTTGACAGAAGGATTGGAAAAAACATATGCAGAAATCAGAATAGAATCCAGAAAGAAGCCCCTTCATTCGTTTTACTGTCTGCCTGCCATCGTCATTTAAAGAGCTGTCCCCTTAATCTCAGACTGCAGTTGTATTCTTTGCACTGGGAAAATGGTATTCTTAAAAGATGTGGAGCAATTTCATGGTTTTCTGAGGCATTGTTTGCTTACAGCTGGTCCTGCCTGATAAAAGAAACAATGACTTAAAGCAGCTGTTAGCATTTTTGTATCACACAACCCACTAAGCACCTTTACCTCCCACCCACTGCAAATGTCCTCAGTAATAATCAATGCTGTATTAGAAAACCAGAGCGTGGTTTTGCATCCCTAGTGGACTGTGCTTAAGAAAAAAATGGGATTTTTTTATACTGTAATCCAGAGTAACATGTAGTTGAGAAACCCAGCTACAAATGAGCCTGCGCATTCCGATTTTTATAAATAATCATAATTCCTGAGGAATTTGCAGGATACGTTAGGAGCATATTGTGACAATCAGACTGTGGGTTGCAGAATTTCCTGCAGTATCAATATGACTTCATTAGATATCCTCTGCTTCGCTGGTCCATGTCACACATACTGAGGAACTGGGAATGGAGTAAAAAACTGAATTTGGCATTCTTTAGAACTACTACTACTACACTATTATCATCATTACTTTACCTAGGGGGAGGAAGAAAAGGGCAAAAATGGGTATTGAGTATCCTATGTAAAGCACTAAACATTTTGTTAGAGTAAGATTTGAAGAGTGGTTTTGCTTCTAGTATGCATTCTAGATGGGAGAAGCCTGCTTCTCTTTGATTTGTTTGTTGGTTTGTTTGGAGGTTTGTTGTTGTTGTATTTTGAGTTTTTGTGGATTTTTTCCCCACACTTCATAACGGCCGTGTCAGGCCGTGACGGAAGCGTTGTTTTGTGCTGCTTCTTACAGTTGTGTTAAGCATCAGATATTCAATGCTGCCACTTACAGGTGACGGGGAGCAAGCTTTGGAAAAGCTTCCTGGGAAAACCACTCTTCTCCTCTCCTCACTGCAATGAGAACTACATCTGTGTTGGGTGTGTGGATGGAAACTTATATTGTTACACTCATTCTGGAGAAAAGGTAAAAATCGTGTTGTTTTTTTATATCCATACAAAACCCTGAATAAGATGCTTTATTAATACTGTTTTCTGAGGTTTAATGGTTGACATATACCTTTTTGTGAAACAAATGGAAGTGTATATTGTTAGAGAGGGGAGAAAGCAGAAGAAAGTTTGCCTAAGATAATCTATGCAGTTCATGGCAAAACCACAAACTATCAAGTTGCTTGATGCGGTAAGAGAATTTTTAGTCCAGAACTTATACCCAGAGTAAATTGTGAAGTGTAGTGCCAGCAAATGAAATGGTTTCATTTGAAATTTTTCAAGCATGTTTAAGCCATCTCTTCTGCAAGATGGTTGATTATTCAGAAGCAAAGGTTTCTTAGAATGTTTTATGCATTTATCAAAAAATTGCCAAATCATAATTCTGGCAAAATATGTGTCAGCCTTCACATTGAATTAAATGAGAGTAGTTTTTTAGTTCCTCAGAGATTAATCTTGTTTGTATCTCGTGTTAAGACAACTGACACCATTTCTGTTTGTTGGCCTGACATGCAGTATACATGGCAATTCCTGAACCTTTTCTGATTATAAAATATATGTTAGCTTATGCCCTGCTCTCTGTCTGCTTGCAGTGGTGTTACAGAACTGATACTCTCTTGGGGAGGGATCTGCACACCATTAGCATGAGCAAAGGAAATCTATATTACAAAAGGAATATCTGCCTTTCTGGCAAAGAATGGCATATTAACAGGATTCTTTAAGTTCATTACTAATTATGGTACAACAGCCTAAGAACATCCTTTTCCCAAAGTGGCCATCTTTATGTGGGCTTCACATAAGATAGTAACTTTTCCCTCTTCCACATCTATTTTATGAGACTTGCTCTGTGTGTAAAACTTGACTTATAATTTGACAAGGATTTACCAGCCCTCACTGAAATCTAGTAAATCTTTGAAATAAAATGCTCTCCTAGACTACAACTAGTCTATTAAAAAATTATATGAAAAACCTTTGATAATGTGTGGTTATGTTCTTTCTGTAGGTTTGGCAGTTTTCCACTAATGGGCCAGTGTTTTCATCTCCATGCCTCTCAAGTTTAACTAAGCAAGAAATATTTTTTGGCTCCCATGATTGCTTTATCTACTGCTGTAACATGGAGGGTAATTTACTGTGGAAATTTGAAGCCACTTCAAGTGTGTATGGAACACCGTTCATTTTCCAAAGTGATGACTTAAGTAACAAAATTCTTTTGGCAGCAGTATCTACAGATGGCAAAGTGTGGATCCTGAATGCCAAGAGTGGAACAGCAGAAGGAGTAGATAAGCTTCCAGGAGAGGTTTTCTCTTCCCCTGTAGTATGGGGAACAAAGCTTGTTGTTGGCTGTAGAAATGATTATGTTTATTGCCTAGATCTGTATATAACAGGAAAAAAATAACAGCTAAGTTGTTAGGCTGCTTTATTTTTATTGTTTACATTTGTAAACTAAGAACTCACATGTGCCCTCTACCTCTCTGCCTATTTTTCTGCAGGCAAGAGCTGCTCCTTGCAGGTTTATCAGGTAGCATTTTGCATCAGACAGTGTCCAGGGTAGGCTGTACTGATGGAAGGAGAACAGCTGCTCAGCACCTTTCCAGAGAAGGGAGAATCTGTAGTAAGATGCCATACCCTGCAGCTTGAAATAGCATGCTTGTCTCTGAGGGATGAATATATTGCTTTCTCTGAGTCCAGCCTAGCCTGTGCCTGGCTCTTCCATTTATCAGGCTAGTGTTTGTCTAGTCTAGCAAGGTTTCTGTGCCAAGGCAAGGTAACCCAAGTCATTTTTTGAATCTAACTTTTAACTTCATTTCTGAAGACATAGCCTGCACTGCATATACCTAGTAGGAGTGACCTGTTTACTATAGTTTGTACAAACTGAATAGTTCTTTTGTAAAGGACCTAGGCCGTCCATGACTTCAGTTCATTCTAGCATATACTTAGACTCCACCGAAGTCAGTAGGAGTTACTTCTTGTATTCTAAAGCGGAGAATATACTGTATATATTTATTAAATTCCAGTGACAGGTACAGTATGAGTTCCAAGATGAAGTGTGCACTGCTCAAATCAACCATTGTCAAATAATTTTTAAGTGATTTCAATGAATGCTGTCTACATTGTCTTTCCAAGAACTATTAATAAAAGGTTGTGTAAATTGGGTTTGGTTGTCTTTAACATCTTAAAAGTAAGTACTAGTGGCCTTACTAATGCAAATCAAAAGTATTTACAGTGACTAAGTATGCTTCCCTGAAAGCATTTCTGATTATGAGTCTTCTAAAAGAAGTATAATAGGAACTATTATCTTATTCTCTCTGATAAGCCATCTACTTTGAATCCTATATTGCTTTATCACATTTGGTTCCTCCATTTTATTATTAGCAGAAATGCATAAGCAAGACACATGTAGCTCCGTAAAAAGTTCTATTTGTAAAGCAAATCTGAACTACGTGATTTGCAAAAGGAGACACACAGTACATATATCGATTAGATAATTTTGACTGGGTTATAGTTTAATAAGAATTAAAATGACATTAGTATAATAAACAATTGCACTTTAAAACATTTGAAAAATTAAAAAAGTACACAACGAATACCCCACAATTGTACATCTTATAGTTTTTATACATTACTATATGAACATAGAGGTTAATCATATATAACCTTGTCAGAAGAAATGGTATTTTGTGTTTGTATAAGTTACAAAAATTTGAGACAATATACTACATAGTGGCTTGTTCAGTTCTTAAAATATTTTTGCTGTTTTAAGCTGGGTAGTAATGTTCTGGGTTTATTTTTACAGATTTCCAATACTTTATCAGAAATGGTTGCAACAAAGCTAAAGCAAAGTAACACTTCACTTCGTTGGTATTTAGTGCAAATTTTTGTTAATTTAACATGAAATGTCACTGTTGCACGTGTACACTTCAGAAATGTTTCCATCGAGTACTGCACGTAACAGTTTCCATTGTTACACTAGATACCTTTATGGTTGAAAAAACCCTCTGGTTTGAAGCTTCAGCTTAAGACCATCCTTAATGAAAACTTATTCTATGTGCTGTAAATGGATTGTATTGGAAAATTGCATCCTTATGTCATGCACAATAGCACCTAACTTTGCTATGCTTTTCAGAGTACCAGTTTTTTTAATCCTGATTTACTTCTCCTTCTCTGTATGTCTACCTGGCTCCCCCTCCAAGAAATAATTGTAAAGATGGGTTTCAGGCAGTTTAAATTACAAATAGGTACTGCAGGCAAACAAACTTGGAAAAAAACCTTAAATTTAACTTAAGATGCACTAATTCCTGGTGCTAGCAGAGCAAGAAGAATTAAGGGGCCAATTCTTTCTTCAGATATTGAAGACATTGGTTTTTTTTCCCCTAAGCATTTGAGAGCAGCATTGCCCTGTTTCTGTTTAAAACGTATTAATTACTTATATTAACAGTAAAAAGTTGCTTTAGAGATTCTGTTTTAAATATGAAACTGAGCAAAACTGATGGCTTTTGACCAAGAAAGCCCATCTTGCTGCTGCATATCTACTCAATCTAACACATCCACTGTGTTTGTGCTATTGTAACCATGATAGGGAGCCACTGGTTTGGTGGGAAAGGCTGTACTCAACAATGACTTGCTGTTTGATTCTGTGAACAGGAGGATACAGCAGGTTTCATTCTGTTTTCTGCATAAAGTGCTACTCCTTATGCTGCATACAGCAGTTTGGCTAAAACACTTCCATGAAGCATATGTGGCATCATTCTATAATGATATGTCTTCATTTTATGAAAATGTCTCCTTTTATGATGTTGTAGGCTTAAAGGTTCTTTTAAGCCTTATGGTTATAAGGAGACATACAGATTTTTTAAAGTCTTCCTTGTAAAACAAACTCAAGTGAACTATTTAATAGCGTGACTTTCAAAAATGCAGACCTAGCTATTTCTATGGGATGTTGAGGATAGCGACATCTTTATTACATCTTGGACTTTATCCTTTTTTGTAAGAGAGAGGGAGTGAACATTTTTATTTTAGTTAGGTGAAGTAATAAAGTTTTCAATTGCCACAGCAGATACCTGAGATGGGGTAAGTAACCTTTTCTGAAGTGATCTGGCTGTATTGGTCAAAGTACAGGAAGTTATCTGAACTACCTGAAGTTGCATGTAAAACTGGGAGTAAAATCGGGAAGAATGCCGAGTTAAAACTCCTGTGACTCTCACTGACTTAGCTTTCCATTCTCAGTTAACTTCAGTTCTGCCAGTCTTACTCCTGTGGGAACTTACCGAGACAAATTCCATAGCTACATTTGCAGTGTAGAACAGTTTAATTCCAGTCATTCAATTGATTTAAAGTTGTAATCTGCAATCACTGTCTCTATGCATCTTAAATATGGCCAAGCACAAACAGTGATGCATTTAAATGACCAGAAGAAACACTGACTTCTTGGCTTCTTTTTGAAAACTTAATGATATTTGCTTAAATAACTGTGGGGTTTTTAAAGTAGGATTAATTGTTTTTTTCCTAGGAATGAGGGAATATAGATGTAGTATATTAATACTACAATGGAAGAAATTACCTCGGCATTTGGATGGTACCATCTTTCTGCTTATTATTTGCATGTGGAACGGTATATCCCGAAGTTCTTCATTAGGGAAAAAGCTTTCAAATAGCAGGCAGAACTGACAGTTCATACAGTTTAACATTTTTTTTAAAATTATGAATAAGAGAAGGGAACATGCATCTTGCCTTAATTTTAACAACAGACTGCTGAAAAAAAATTCTGAGATCTCGTTTAAAGTATAGAGATCTAAAATTCCAGAACTGAGTACCCACAGAATTTAAGAAGCATCTGAACTGAAGTTCTGGCCCTTATTATGATACTCACTAAAATTTACATCCAGTATCTGAGCATTCTTAAGTTTTTGAGAGTCTGGCTGTGAAATTTTTGCCATGACCTCATTTAGCTATTTGTCAAAGCAATGGAATATATGACTTGAGTAGGCTTAACAGTGAGCTAGAGCAAAATGGTAATCAGTTCAATTTTCAGTCCTTCCATACATGCATTTTCAATTTTGTCATGTGTAAAATGCAGAATAAATAAAAGAAAGCAATTAATAGCAATAGAGATGTAGTTTTACAGTTTACTTTATGATCTGTGGACAATCACTCCAGGCTTTTGCTTTCCTCTTGGCTAACGCAAGCCAGGCTGGTTCTGTTGACACAGGGTTAGCATCAGGCGTAGAGAATCTCTTGGCCACCTCTTTTGTCAGTGGGGTTGATGGAACAGAATCTGAAATTTCCACTGGAGAGGAAAAAGACAAAAACATTAGTTGAACCCTGTGCTTTCTTGCAGGATTCTAAAGGTTTCACTTATATGTGAAGATGAGCTCAGTTGGTTAGAGCATGGTGCTGATAATACCAAGATCGTGGGTTTGATCCCCTTATGGTCCATTCACTTAAGAGTTGGACTCAATGATCTTTGTGGGCCCCTTCTAACTCAGAATATTCTGTGAAACTCAACCAAACTTAGTATCAGATCATGCCTCCTTAACTGTTGTTGATTCTATATTCTGAACCAACACTTGATATTTATTTCCAACACTTTTAGGTAAATCTTACTGTATTTGCATAATAATCAAGTGAGGAGGAGCTGAATTTCCTTTTTCAGAGGTGACTCCAAGTAATCCAACTCACAAAACAGGGACAAAATTTTCAGTCTCTTGGAGAGCCAAACATTTCCAATTTGCCAGGCTTCCTCTTTACATAAACTATTTTAATTACATCTGCAACATAGCAAACAATGGGAAATAAAGCTAGGGGTTTTTTTCTCTTTGGTAACGCAGCTGCTGCACATGTTTAAGCCAACTGCATTCAATAGGATTTAAAGTCTCTCTTCAGATTAGTGTTCTTAAATAAACTAAGAGAAGAAAGTGGTCCTATAGTTGCCTGCCTCAGTTAACCCTGCCCATGAGACTATCCTGAAAAAGAAATAAACCTGCTTTCTCCATTAGCTGTTTGACACATTTTCTTCTAAGTAGTATCTTTAAGACAAACAGCTGTCTCTGCAAGAAAATGTGTTGAATAAACAACTGATTTCTAAGAAGCAACTTCACAGAGCAGAACTGTAGAATGTATCATAGTAGCCAGATGGGAAGATTAATTCTGAGACAGTGAATGCCCTTGAAAGCAACCTGGATAGACATGAGTCCTGTCTGAAACCTATGGAGTAACTCTAAAAATCATAGTTACAAAATAACTCCTCACTCATCCTCCCCTTTACACATTTTCTTTTTTTAGAGCCAAAAAGATTTTTTTTTTTATTAAATGTTCAGATTCAGTCCAAATTCCTTTAGTTGAATTTCATTTTCAGGTTTTTAATGTTTTTAAAAGCTTTAAAATTCCATGGATGCCAAAAATTGTTCATGCTTTACAGCATTTTACACATGCCTTACAGCATTCCTGTCAACCTGTAACAGGGCTCTATTGCAACCCTACTCCAAAAGATTTAGCGGTGTGATGTTATGCTGTACATGGTCAATTCTAGCGGAAATCAATTCTTTCTATTACGTCTTTAATCATATATTTTTATCTGTAAGTAAATGAACCCTAGCACAGCTACTACTGTAGATGGATACTTTGAAAAGCTAATTATTTTAAATGCTATGGTAATTTATGCTATTTTAAAGGTTAGACACTCTTATCAGTTCCTGTTGTACAAGACTCAAGTGCAAGTCTGAAATACACCTTCTTTTAAGTTTTGGGTGTTTTTAATGTCCTTAAAGGAGAACTCAGCAAACTCATTTTAAACATGTCCTAGGCTGGTCTTCTGTCTTAAATGCTCTTCTAACTGTGGGAAACCCAAATTGGTCTTGTCATCCATAATAAATAAATACTTGTATATAGATATTTCTGTAGTTGCTAATGGCTGCCTGGCTCCAAATGTAGCTAGTAATCACAGGGAAATCCAGTCACTGTTCCCTTTAGGGCCAATAGAGTTATTTCACTTTAGGTGACTGACAATTGGTAATTCCTCCTCAATTTCCCCCTGAACTCTCGTTCTAGTGCAGACAGACTGATCCTGGATAATTGGGGTTTGACCCTTCTTTGGTCTACTTTGGCATCATCTGTTGTGCTGGAGTTTGATTTCCACTGGAATTGACCATGTACAGCATAACATCACACCGCTGAATCTTTTGGAGTAGGGTTGCAATAGAGCCCTGTTACAGGTTGACAGGAATGCTGTAAAGGCACATGTAAAATGCTGTAAAGCATGAAAATTTTGGGCAATCTATGTGAGACGGTTTGAGTTGAAAGGGACTTTTAAAGGCCCTCTAGTCCAACCCAAGATGTTGCAAATTCTCAGGGATATCTGCTCTGGTGTGCAGCTGCAGTGTGAACATCCAGCTGCTGAACAACTGAATATAGGCATGCATAGGGGTTGTTCAGCTTGGGACAGTCTGTAGTGTAGGAGCAGCACTGGGTTAGCCTTTACTGTTACAAATCAGATAAATGAATCACCTCATTGCTTTCAAAAGTTCCATTCCACAGTTCCTGGCTTGGAGTGGTACTGACTAGATGCAACTGATACATGTATTTACTTTCAAAGAAGCCCATGATATTTACTGTGCAACTTGTAAAAAGGTTTCTTCAACACCTATTTGTACTCTTCCCCAAAACCTTTAGCCTAGGACTACTGTTAGCTAGAGAAATATTAGGCAAGTTTCTTTTTCAACAATCACTTTATACCACCCCAAATATTATGCCCTGTGGGGAAGTATTTATTTCAGTGTGCCTGCCTTTTGAGTATGGAATTTTTTCAGCTTAATTGAAGTGACAGATAAAGCAGTAGGTTCTGGTTCCAACCTTCCATACCAAATATTTGACTGATAACAGGCTAGCTTCAACTGAACTGATTCATTTTTGCATTTTTCAATGAAATGGGAATACTCATTTCCAATATTGTGGGGTGAATATTTCTCCTTTACAAAGTGGGAGGTGTGAGAACACAACATGCTTCATTTCCTACACAAATACATTTTGTAGAAGTTAAATATCATTCCACTTCTGTGCTAACCCCCAACCTAAAGGCAAAACAGTACTGCAATTTCAATTTACAGTAAATCTGATCCCTCTAATATGCATTAGTCATGTTCCAAAAATACTGTTGGATATGGCTTGGGGAGACAGCCTAATTTTGTTGACTTGAACTGGGGCAATTGTAAGGAACTGCAGTAGGGCAGCCTTAATAACTGGGGAACCTGCTGAAAACCTGTTAAAATTATGTATTTCCAGCATACTGGCCAGCACATCAGACAGGGACAAGTTGTGTCGTTCTGTGCTGAAAGCAAATTCATTTGTAATTCTAGGGGTACTATATAAGGAGAAAAAAGTAATGTGTTCACTTTCTCCAAAACATGCAATACCATTTCTGAAGTGCAATATTTCTAGAGTGAATTTGAATCTCTCACTGTACCTGTCACAGAA
The DNA here is from genome assembly GCF_003945595.2 of Pipra filicauda. Classification (NCBI taxonomy): domain Eukaryota; kingdom Metazoa; phylum Chordata; class Aves; order Passeriformes; family Pipridae; genus Pipra; species Pipra filicauda. Next base: position 1,621,911 of record NW_024103885.1, read on the forward strand.
GTTGGAAGGGTGTTTGACTTTTTTAGCTGCTCCCTTCTTTCTAGTCTTGACACAGCAGTCTCAGTTTTCTTCTCCCCTTCTTGAGTTGTAGATTTCTGCAGTGTGCTCGTTTTGCTGCTGCTACTTTTATTATCTGACTGATTACTTACAGCAGCCTAGAACAGAGAAGGAAAACTGCTAAATGAGAAACAGTCTGTCATGTAATGGCTACAAGTTCGAGATGACACACTTGGTTCTTTCATTCATCACCTGGCCTTTCTTTAACCTTCCCTTTTGGCAAAGGATCACAACACTCTGATACTTCTAGAACCAACAGTTATTAGAGACTGTAAAACAAACCACCCCAAAGTTAAATTTGTCGTGTTGTCACTTCAGTCAAAATACTGAACAGTTTGAGCCAGCCCTGCCCATTAAATACAGCACTGAAACACACTGTGCATCTACAGGCAACTTCACACACACTGGTTTTCTTCTACCAGTTGTCTATATCAGTGGTTGTGCATATATCCATCAGAAATCTGGGTCTCATAACAGACATCGAAATATATTTAGTTATCCATGTAATCTCCCTGTTTACCATCTGGGATATCTATATACAGCATCACCGTTTGTGTAGCATCACTTTGGTACTGTAAGTGGAAATGCTTTCCTTACTAACATAGAGAGTAAATAACTATTTGGAGAATAGGAAAGAAGTGATACTTGAATTCAGTGCCTGCTTAAGGCATTTGGATGTATCACATGATTGTCCATTTCTTTCATTTATCTGTATTTTATCCAAATACTACATGTAACAATAAAAATAAATTCAGACTTACTAATATTCACCTATAAAGGTGTATTCCAACTGTTATTCCCCAAGCATTAACATCTTATTTGCTCAAGCTCTAAAAGAACACATTGCACACAATTCTTCTGTTCCATCACCTGCACAGTGGTTTTGCTTATGATTGCCATTAACTACCACCAGATATCATAAAAGTTTACAGTAAAATTGTCACATTGTTGTGAAGTATTTTTTCTTAGAGGTCTTGGTTTTGCAAAAGCAAACTCCGGACTTTCAGACTACTTTTTACTCACTGTCATTTTAGCTTTTATTAAATCTTACAAACAAAGCATTAAAAAAATGCTCTGCATAAGAAAATTAGCTAACAGTTATAATCATGGTATCAGTATTGTTAATAAGCAGGTTCCTAGAGATTGCTTACATTTTCTTTAGCCAGCTTCTCTGCTTGCTTTGCCTCTCTGGCTTGTCTCCTCTCTTCCCTTGTGGCTTGCTGCTCACGAAATCCCTTTTGCTTTTGCAGTGCCAATGTAATCCAAAGCGGTTGTGAAGTTTCCACTTTTTCCATCAATTTAGAGCCATCTAAAGAGTGCCTGCTCTGGAGGACAGGCTTTTCTGAAAGAAAATATGACAAGAATTGATTGAGTAATGCACATCTCTTGTCTCAAGAAAACTTCTGTACCTTGTGGAAACACTGGAGGTAAGCCCGTTGAATGTCAGGTCAGTCACAGACCCTTGTGGACTGCATGGAGAATCCTGAAAAAGATTTTATGCCTCAGGAATAAGACCTAATTTGACACACTCATACAGCTGGTAAAATGTATCTTTTTTTTTTTTTTTTTTTTTTTGTGAAAAAGCCTACTCCAGAATTACAGCCTTATTTACTACAAATATTTGCACTGTGTGGGATATTTGGTGAAAGTGATATCTTTGCCTTGATTGTTTATAACTGATAAAAGGGATACAGCCACTACATACTGCAGTTCCCTGGTTTTTCAGCTGTAATTTAGGGAAGAAGAGTGTCTGAACTTCACACAAAAGAAGGGGACTAAAATTGCATACCGCTGTAAATTCAGCCTCTGTTATAAAAACTCTTTAAAATTGACACTTGAGCATTTGACTTTCTCTGCTCTGGGTGGATTTGGAGCTAGCACCCGGTATAGAACTGTGAGTGTCAGGGAGCAGCACTGGGTTGCAAAGGTGCTTCTGCAGAGCTCAGTGAGCACAGAAACTCTCAGCTGGCCCAGAACCTGCTCTCCCATCCAGCAGCTATGCCTCCAACTAGTTTCCATAAATCCACATTTTAAAAAAATGGAAGTCAAAAGAAAAAGTGTAAAAAATTGAAAAGAAAAAAAAAAAAGGCAGCAGTTCCGCTGAGAGATGGTTTTAGACATGTTCTGATGCTTGCAAAATTCAAGAATGAAAAAAAATTGGGATTTCCCAATGAAATGCTGAATTCCTGCCTTTCTCTTTTGGGTGTCCTTATGCTGAAAGGATGGCTTTCTTTCTTGTACAGATTACTACTTTCAGCCTTTCTTTAAAGAGTCACTATGACTACTGTAATTGTTTCTACTACTGAAGAGTAGCTCTGAAACGCAGACTCCCACGCTCAGTTATGCTGGGTTAGATATTTGCCCAGGATAAGAGAACCTAAATCTTAGTATTTTTAAAACTAGATAACAGTTCCCTAAAAAATAGAAACAATAGAGTGTAAATTTTAAAAATTACACCCTCTGCTCTGCTGACACCATTACATGTGGACCACAGAGTCCATCCCCTGACTAACCAGGTAACATCTCTACGAGGAAAACACACTCACACACTTCTGTTACCTCCCTGAAATTAACTTTCTTAAGCAGGTTGCACCAGTCACACTGAGTTTGTGCATTTCTGAATTAAAGTGTGGGGATAGGAATTCCTGCTCATTCAGACAACCCTAAGCAAAGTAATGGTCCTCCACAAATAACATGCCAGGTAAAAAATATAGCTTAAGATCAAACATCTTCCTCTGGACCTTCAACATCTCATTTTGGAAGTGCAAACAATAGCTAAATATGCTTTGAAAAATACATACCTTTCTTCAATGGCTCAGGCTTTTTGTCATTTTTTTCTCTCCATGGAATACTTAGAGATGGGAAAAATGACTTCTTTTCTTTGATTTCTTCCTCTTCATTTTTGTACTCATCAGATGGTGTGGGCTGCACTGCATTTGCTCTGTCTTCTTTTCTCCAGCCACCATCTGATTCAGCTTTAGCCACCCTTTGCCCCAGCATTTCAGATAGGTTTGATCTGTTCATTTTAGAGAGAGGAGATGATGGTGGGGTTTGGCTGGTGGGCTTCGGAGCTATAGCAGGTTTCTGTGGGACCACTGACTTGCATGCTGGTTTCTCCTGAGCAGGTAAAGCACTCTGGCCAGTGGCTGGTGGGATCACTGGTGTGCCCGCTGGCTGTGAAAACTCAGTCACAGTAATTGAAGAGTCTTTTAAATTACCGGGGACATTTGCTCTCCCCACGTCGGGGGAAGTACTCTCTTGTGGAGCAAAAACAGTGGATTCTTTCTCACCTTCTGTTGAGGTGAGTGGGTCAGGCACACCGTCAAAACTGTCTCCTGCACTGTATCTTTTCTTTTTCCTTTGCTCTGCTTGTTGATCATAATGGAAACGTAAAGAGTAGTTTGTCCTTCGTAACTTTATCCCAAAAGGAGAAACATTTTCTTCTCCATTTGGGGACGGTTTATCTGCTTTTTTTGTGCTGTTATTTTGCTGATTTTCCAGAGCACTGGGAAGTTCTGGCTTAGGTAATTCTTTACCTGGAGAATGAGGAAAACTTGGAACAAGGAAAGATGGAAGATCTTTTGCAAATTTGCAGCCTTCTGTATTGTCTGTCACTTCACTATGGGTTTCCACTTTCTCCTTAGCCTTTTCAACTAAATTATCCTTAAAAGTGGTAGCCACATCCTCCTTCAGATCAGCAGATGAGGCAGTGTTTCTCCCCACAGCCACTGTTTCATTGCCTTTTGCCACACTTACATTCTCAGGGTCTGAATTGATTTTTGAAACTTCTGAAAATTTCTGCCATGCTGGTGTTATTGAGAACTTTGCATTTGCAGAAAGGGTTTTCCTTAAATTACCATGGGGAGCACCCCGTCCTCGGGGTGTCCAGTCGTCACTGTGCCTGCAGGCACTTACTCGGTCTCTCTCATTATATTTGTTGTTTTCTGCATTCTTCAGTATTCTGGAGCGAATAGAGGCCCACTCAGCTAGTACAGCCTGGTTGTTCAATGTCTCTTGAGCATGTTTAATTTTACTGCTGCTAGGTTTGAGATCCTGTTTTTTTTTCTGGGACTTCTCTGGTGAAGGAATTTCCACATTTTTCCTCTCTTCTGTTAAGCCAAGTAATGATTTGCAAGCCGTGTCCTTAATCTGGTTCAGGTTAACTGCTGTGCCACACAGCTGGGCTCCAGTAACCAAAATAGCTGTGTGGGGCACACACGCAGATGATGGGAGGGTGTGAGAGCCCTTACTGATGGTGTGCACCCTGCAGTCTTTGACAGATGGAGAAGAGAGTCCTGTTCCTTTGATGGGTGTGACAGGACTCAGATTTACTTTCTGAAATATGATCTGTTTATCTCCAGAAGACACTTGAAATGTGAAGGGTCTGGATGCAGTTTGTCTTTCATCTACCTCTTGCCACCGAAGTTCTTCCCCTATGCGCTTTTGCTCCTGAGCTTCAACATCTCTCTTCAGTTTCTGGGCTAGCATTTCTTCTGCTGTTTTATTCCCTTTTTCTGGCTGTTTGAGATTTTGGGCTCTTGATCCTTCTTGGAGCTTCTCCTCTGTTGGATGCCTATCAGCCCCTCTGGAACAGAACTGATCCTTGTCTTGTGGCTGTTCCAAGGATATTTCTTGGGTTTGCTGAAGATTTTGTCCTTCTGTGCCTGTCTTCTGCTCTTTCAGCTCATTCCATTCTTGTCCATTTTGTTCCTTCTGCTGCTTCAGTTCATCTTGTGGCACACCCTCTGAACTTTCCATGTGCATTTGTTTTATGAGCTTGTGTTTCCTCTGCTCTTCCCGTTTCTTTTTCTTGTCTGTTACTTGCTGGGGTTGTTCCTTATCTGTCTTTTCTCCTTTCTCCTTCAAATGCCTTTGTTCCTCCTGTTTCTTCTCTTCTTTGAGGCTCTCAGGTTCTTTCTCCTTCAGTTTTATTTCAGTGACTTGAAGCTCTTTCTCTTCTAGGTCTCCTCTCTGTATTTCTTCCTTATTTTGTTCCTTGAGTACTTTTGGTTCCTCCAGCCAATTTCTTTCTTCTTCCTCTTGACACTCTTTTTCAGTCCCGTGTTGCCTTAATTCTTCCAGCGCTATCCTCTTCTGCTCCTTCAGCTCTTGTCTCTGTTTCTCCTCCAGCTCTTTGCACTTCTCTTCCCATTCCTGATGCCTCTGCTCCCCCAGTTCCTTATGTCTCTGCTCCTCCTGTTCCCAGTGCTTCCGTTCATCTAGCTCTTGCCTCTGATGTTCCTCCCGTTCCCTGCACCTCTGGTCCTCCAGCTCTTGTCTCTTTTGCTCTTCTTGTTCCTTGAGCTTCTGCACCTCCAGCTCTCGTCTCTGTTGCTCCTCCTGTTCTTTGAGCTTCTGCACCTCCAGCTCTTGTCTCTGTTGCTCCTCCTGTTCCTTGAGCTTCCACACCTCCAGCTCTCGTCTCTGTTGCTCCTCCTGTTCCTTGAGCTTCCACACCTCCAGCTCTTGTCTCTGTTGCTCCTCCTGTTCCTTGAGCTTTTGCACCTCCAGCTCTTGTCTCTGTTGTTCCTCCTGTTCCCTGAGCTTTTGCTCCTCCAGCTCTTGTCTCTGTTGCTCCTCCTGTTCCTTGAGCTTTTGCACCTCCAGCTCTTGACTTTGTTGCTCCTCCAACTCCTTCTGCCTTTGCTTCTCCAGTTCCTGACACCTCATCTTCTCCAGCTCTTGCCTCTTTTCAGTCTCTGTCAGTCTTCTCTCCTCTTTATAGCATGTTTGCTCTTCTGTTTCCAAAGATATCTCTCCCTCGAGGAGATACTGCCTCATCTCTTCTTCACAACACCTTTTCTCCTGTTCTTTACGCATCTGTTCAAGTTCTTGGCACCTTTTTTCTTCCATTTCTCTTTGTTCATCCATTTCTACAATCTGTCTTATCCTTTCAGCCTCAAGGATCCCCCAGTGATCTTCAATTCTTTTCTCCTCTGCAAGCTGAAGCTGCTTCTGCTCATTTCTGCCTTGGATTAGCTTGTCTGCTATGAAGTGTCCATTATAACCTGGATATATGTCCTCGTACAGCTGAGTTTCCAGGTCCTCTGGCTCAAATTCTGTTATTGTTAAACTTTGTGATCCCTAAAATTAAAAGACATGTTTGAAGTTACTGAATATTGCCTATTGGCTTGTTATTCTTTATAGTGATCAAAGAGTTGCGAATGCAAACCACTTTTTTCTGAACAGTGATTTAGATCCAGAGCAAACACACCCACCCCAATTTATGAATCACATCATCATAGATCTCATGTCTCTCACCTATTTTGATGAGAGCCTTTAAAAGAAAGAAAACATCCCAACAGTGATAACAGTATAATGCTAAATATTGAATCACCATTTGGTGTACACTGAGACCTGACCTTTCAAATTTACAGAAGTCCAAGGAATAGAGCACAAGTTTCCTAAGCCTGTTCTACTACTTAGAACTCCATCCTTTAAGCCTGAAACAATTAATGCCTGCTTAAGGGCGTTGTTTTGCCAGTTCTTTCATGGCAAATCTATCTCTTACTTGCAGAGATGGAAGCTGTTGCCTGCAGAGATGAGCAATTGTCTCAATGGTAGCCAGGAAAGAACACTGCTCAGGAAAACACAATTTGCTACTTTTCACAAATCCTGAGCCAGGATATCTTCCTCATTAGCTGTGCTGAGACTCCAGTACTATTGCAGGAACCGTGGGAACATGCATGGACAGCCAACCTAGAGCTCCCCAGGAATATTGCACTGTTCTGTGATCATCTGGTCAACTGACTGGTTCTCCATGCCTGCCCTACAGCCCTGGCATGTGGGTGCAATACCGGCAACAAACTGCGGATCTTCTTCACAGCTTACTCCTTGTCTCTGTAGCAACGTGGTCTGATGAGCTGTACCTGAAGAGCACTTCCCAGCACTTCCCTTGAGGAAAACAGCTCAGCTAATGTCCTGTCTAGCTATCATTTTTTAAGCCATCATTTGGCTCCACTTAACCATTCTGTATAAACAAGAGGTTTAAATTTAATGTCTTCATTGCAAGAGTGATAAACGCAAATACAGCGGTGCAGAAGAAAGGACAGTGGCCTCTCCTGAACCCTGTGTAGTTTAGTAGTCTTGTCTCATTTACAAGCACTAGTAAGATGTCAGGATAAAAAACAAGAAATGTGCAGTAAGCGTACAAAGCTAGAATTTGATAATTCACTCTATAGCTGTTGCAAGAGCTACATTACTTAAGTCTTATTCTTTCCTATAGGACATTTTCCCTGTCAGAACCCACATCAGTTTTAGAGAATCTAATTTTTTCCCAACCAAGTTTTGCACTACTAATTGCCTATATCAGAGCTGCATTAACAGTGGCAGATATCTTCAGGCCTCTATGATGTAAAAATTTTACTAGAAAAACTAGACTCAGAAAGCTCTCTCAGTGTAAAATCCAGGTGGAATTACTTCAGGTTTAAGTAGTGTTTGTCTCAACTGGCAATATTATAACTTCTTTGCATCTTCTCTCCAGCTCATGTTTCAGCTGTAGGTCTCTCTCTTGACTTCAAGTAACACTGTAAATCGCATCTTAAGTTAATAACACTCCTATGTCTATAGCTCCTGGTGCACTCAGTTATGGTTATTTTACCCAGCTTCAAAAGTAATCCCCCTTGTCTTGCTGTTTGGCCAGTGATTTAATACCTTTGTTAGTCTCTTGTGCTTTCCTGATACCCTCTGCTTTTTTGGCTTCACTGACAGCTTGTGCTTAGCTGCACTGTTGTCTAGACGAGCAACAGCCTGGGGAACTGAATCCAAATTGATTGTTTCAATTGTGCCAGAACAGGAAAATTGTCTTTTTGGCCGAGCTGATTTGACTGGAGTGACCTGTTTGTATCACAAACACAAGAAACTGTTATTAAGTATTTGTTCCATAAAATAAATAAATAAACAAGTTAACAATACGCGTGCATGCACACACATGCACACCTTTGGAGTTTTGAATTCAAAGAGTTACTAGCAGAAAAGATTTGAAACCCTGGTTTTCAATTACACAAATCACAAACTTTGGACATGAAAGTTACAGCTGTAATATTTTCCCATTTTCAGTGCTACACATTTTTACAGTTGTCACATTAAAATTACTTATACCATTCTAATTGAAGTTTTTTCACAGTTTAGCACCACTCTGAGCTTATTGGGAATGGGAAGGGCACAGGCAAGGTTTTAAGCAATATCAAACACTGGGACATTTTAAAGTTTGCTTACTGTGAAAAAAAGATTTACATCTTTAAATAATTTAGATTAAACACTTTAGGCAAAAGGAAATCAGATTGACTTATCTAAGCATTATAACAGAACAGGTACAGAACTGTATTATCTGCATGGGAGATGACTGCAGTATGGGATGCCAGACTGGCATAGTGCCTGCAGAAAACCTTCCCTCCACAGTCATATGGAGTTGTCCAAGCAAGCACCAAATAGCAAAATATAAAATAAGACAACATTAACTTGACGGGTGCTTTTTTTCTTGTGCCCTTCAAAATACTTGGGTTCCGAAAGTGCAAATATAAGCAAAGTGATTCAGTGAGATTCCTCTCATGAATAAATACAGTGGAACTGTATGTCTAGGCGTGTAAGCGTGAGCCTGTCATCAGTCTCCCCCATAAGTCACCACGCTATCATCCCAAGACTTGTATTTGGCATAATCCAAATGGAAAAAAAAAGACAGACAAAAAAAAATAGAAGGGAGAAAACATCTTCTGTAAGGAAAGAAAATCGCATACATTGTTTTCAAGACAGCTCTGTAATCTTCTGAGGTTAAACACATGATAATCATGGAACCAATTACTTAAAAGCTGAAGGAACATTTTGCATATGCTTATTGAATTACATGCAGGCATAACAAAGAAGTAGAAGTACTTATGAAAATTATAACTCTGTGATTAATACATCAAATGTAGGAATGTTGCAAGACTGGCAGAGACCGATTCCTGCTGTTTCCTGCAATCAGCTCTTACAGATTTCTCAATCTTAGTTATTGCTTATGTACTAGCCCCAAAACTGCACAACATTTACAAAATCTTGGATGATCAATGAAACAATGGAATATGTCCAAAAACAGAAACCGTCAGGTTTCTGCTATTTCAAACCAGAATGTAACTCAGTGCAAACCAAGTGTAAGAGTTTTTTTTACCTTTTCTTCCACTTCATGTCCTGTTCCAGGCAAATTTAGCATTCTCAAGAAATCTGGTGTGTCAGTGGGCTAGAAAACAAGATTACCACAGACATGTATTAAAATATAAAGGATCTAATAAATATGATTCAAAGGAGTTGTGAAATCATGCATATTAGGATAGGATTTTTACCCTGTTTCCTATCACTACAGGACTGATGGATAAACAATTCTTGTTCCTACATGCTATGAGTTTCTCTTTGCTACTCCTTGAATCATTGCTGTCTACACAGAGGCAGTTACTGCTACAAAACACTACTACAAAAGGTAAAACGCTCAGGCTTTCTTAACAAGGTAAACAGGTTCCAAAACAAAGAGTACAGTTCTGTAGGATTTTGGTCAGGTCTTACAACTTTATTTTCTTCTGACCTACGCATAAGGAAAAAATATAGTAACCTGATTATGCATTATCTCTGCTGCAAGGAGTTTCAACTCCATGTGCTTGACAACTCCTCTTCTTACAGAGCTAACTGTCCCCACAGAGTGATGCAAGCCTGGAGTACTCAAACTCTTTAGCTACTGTCCCTCTCCAAGCCATTCACAGCAGGGAATTTTTAAGGCACAGAGGCTGAAGCAGCATTGATCACACCCAGAAACATTGGTTTTAATCATTCTATCACAGTATTACTTCATAACCTAATGAATGTTGGGATCCCATTACACCAGGCACACCTGATAGTTAGTATGAAACCTAAAAAATCAGCTTCACAAATACAGGTTAAATTAAACCCAGAACTCTTGCTATTGATCCAAGTTACTCAGACAGGAAAATCAGAAATCACAAAGTATCACAGGAAACCTGTTCGAAGTAGACCAACACTATGTGGTCCTGGCCACCAATTCTTGACAGAAGCCTCCCCATCCCTCAGGACCTATGCAGATAGACACACCGAGGAGTTACAAGGCCAACAGAAGAGACAAGAGCAGAAACTAGGGAAGCTGCCATGCTTCCCTAATTTCCCTGATTATCTCTGATAACACAGGTAACGAGTAGTGTGCAGAAATGAAAGTACCAAGTGCTCTGACTGACACTACGCACATAGAGTTGGTTTGGTTGTGTCTACAATTGTCTCTGAGTAGGGATGTTTGCTCCTTCAGTATTTGGAAAAAGAATTATGCAAAGCAGTGGTCATTTTGTTTTTAAAATGTAATATTTAAAAGAGTAGGTGGTAAGGATTGAATTTCTCCCTCTTTATTACACAAAAATACTGTAATGTTTTTTTCGTGCTTGAGCTATTGTCTCCTTCAAGCTGGAGGTCACAAGGTGACATTAGTGTCTCCTACAGGACCCATCAGAAGGCTGTCTGAAGAGAATCTATGTTGGTCTCAAACACAGACTTGCACCTAGTACCAGGGTACATGGGGTAAAGAGCCAAAACCTGTCCATGGGCCCACCTGTGTATTTTGTGCTGAGGCACACAGGATGCTCTTGATTCACCTTAACTGATTACTTCAGAAGGGAGTATTTGTGAAGCAGAAAAAATATACCTTACCTTGGCTTCATTTTTATCCTCCCAGACTGCCGAGGGAGAGGTGTGAGTGTGCAAGTCCTACCTAAATGCCTGGCTCCCTGACAGATCTGACCACAATCACGAAGGAAGTGGTCACAGAAGAGCTGTATTGCCCCTTAAAGACTGATGAAGAATTTTGGCCTCCTTGGCCATAAATCTGCCTTCTGTGTGTTTGGCTGAATATAGGCACGAGCTGCAGAGGACACTTCCTGCCTTTGCCTTTCACACGGCCAGCACTAGTGTTAGTGAACACGAGTGGAGGCTCATGCCCTGCTGTCCCGTCGGGATTTTAAGGGCTGCATGTACATGATGGGTTGCTGCATGCCTTTTCCAAAGGTTCCCAGGCACAAAGTCAGCCTCCTCCAGGCACAGAAGGATGTCCTTCTGTTCCCTGTGCTCCTTGCTGGCATTACAGTGGCACACAGGACCAGCCTTGCCTTAGAGGATTTCCAGAAACCTTTCCTCACTCACTGTGTTTCTTAGCTGTCTGAACAAGTCTCTTCTGGATGCCTGAATGCCCACAGTTCCTGATATCAAAATCTTCATGAATAATTTGAAGAATTATTTGAATTATACTGGACATTTGGATTTAGGGAGCATACAGAATGCTTATCCCCCTTCTTTGCCTCTGGTTCCTGTCCATGAGAAATATAGATACTTACCCTAAGACCTAGGATTTTACAGAGTTAGGCTCCAGACCCCTCTCATTTTGCAATGATTTTCTTTTTTGCCATTTGATGCTGTGAGCAACTCTCCTTGCCCGGAAGGCCATATTTCAAGATATTTTCTGTCTCAGAAAATTCTCCTGTCTTCCAGCTACACTGCAAATGATGTCTACATTGCTAGAAGTTCAGAGTAAACACTCAAACCAGTAAATCTGTGTGACCTGGATCAGGATGCCAAGAGCATGCTTCCCACCAGTCCAAGAAGGACGAGCTGAGAGAACCCTCCCACATGAAACAGCCCAGTGAGTTCTGCTGCGCCTCACTGGAGACATCTGCTATTGCCCAGTGAATTTTACTGCTTTAATACTGCTATAATGCCATGGACACATCAATTTGAAGTGCTTACTTTATTACCACTGCCTGAGATCACTGTGACCTGCTGAGTCTCAATCTCCATGGGGCTGCTGAGCAACACATCCTCTTCTATACTAGTGTTTGCTTCCCCCATTGTCCTTGCAGAAACTGTCATTTGTGGAGGCTGCCCAAATTTTATATTCTTGGCCAACTGTTGCTGAAAAACAAAAAAAGGAAAAAAAACCCAACAACAGTGATAAGCAGGTATTTATATTATGAGTAAAATAAGACAAGTTCAGCATGCACCACAAAGTGACCAAGGTCAAGAATTTGCTACGTGATTTCTGATTTTGGATGATCAACTTGAGTTCTTGACAGTGTTGCCAAGTTTTGCAAACTTAACATGAACTTCGAACACTCCATCTCTTTTTTTAATCTAAGTTCTAGGTTAAGACTTTGATTATAAAAGCTAATTATGATGCCTTATTGTTGCAAAGAAATATGATTACAAGCCACATGTACACCGGGATACTAAAACTACCCCAAAAGGCAACTTTCTCCAGCCCCCAAACCCTGCATCTCATACATCTGCAGTTCTGAAAGATATCCTTATTGTAATGTTTAATTATAAGGTTTAAATGTTAAGGGTTTGGCACAACCTGGCCTTAGAAGAGGCAAAGTCTCAAAGGAGGGTAAGCTCAGCTCTTTTAGATGCTTGATCTCATAGGAACAATATACAAACTCCTGTATATTGTTCAGGTCTGCTCAGGCCACTCACCGCTGTTGCACAAAGAACTTCAGGCAGGGAACATGCAGTAGATGAATGAATAAAAGAGCTTTCCCACCATTTATTTTTCTTTTTGAAGTAATCTTCTCTCAAGGGTTACAAGAAAGTACTCTTGAATTACATCAAGTGTAAGATGAATAAAATAACTAGCATATAATATCTGTCCCCTGATAGAGTGAGCTAGAGAAACTGCAGCTCTGGCTACTTCAGAGACACATACCATACAGACTTTGAAAGCGAATTTTTGCAAAAGAGTTAAAAGAAATTCTCTAGAAGCAGCAAATGGAGTAAGGAACATGTATTGATACATTCTCTTCCTGAAATATTTCAGGGAATCATTCTCAGTTAGGAAGGAGGGGACTGTGGAGTTATTTTCTGGCTTTGCTGTCTTTCAAGCACAAAAAATTCTCCAAAGGACTTCTCCCATTTCTGTCTTGTGAAACTATGGACAAGTTATTTATGCTCATTTGAATTATGGCAGAAAGTGGTGAAATTTATATCGTACACCATTTTGGCATAGTGGGCAGTTCTGAATGGCAGACTTTTATTCCCACCTGGATTACTGGCAGTGCACTCATAGTGTAAAGGCAAGTGTTTCACCAAGGGTTTTGTTGCCTCAGGTTTTTTTTATTTTTTTTTTTATTTTTTAATTTTTATAGGTTTTAGAAGTAGTTATGTAGTGAATGTAGGTTTTAAATGTAACTGTATCTCTCTCACTCTTTAGAACAGCAGTTACATATACCCAACCCTATTACCCCATTCCCTATCAATTCCCCCTAAATTCCAGTAGCGTATTCAGTCTCTTTTTCAAGGTAGGCCTTAATTCTGTTTAAGAACATCTGCACCCTGGCCTGGACAACAAGATATCACCCAAGCAAAGCAACCTTCAAACCCAGGACTTTGGAAAGCCTCCAAGAACTGTAAGTACTCCAAAGAAGATGAAGATGAGGAAGAGGGGGTCCCAAAACTCCCCCAGACTCAATTCCCGAGGGGCAGGTCGGCAGGCGGAACAGGGCAAAGGCCAGGGGGTGGACGAACAGGGATTGGATGGACATAATTATTTCATGCATTACACTTGAAGAAAGTTTTGGGGAGAGTCTAAAACAGAAGAATGGTGAAGAAACATACTGTAAATGGATTTCTAGAGATGTGTATTTGCAGCGAGTCCAGACACAAATTAAGATTTTAGTATACAGTGGCAATAGACCACTTAGAGAGACTTGTGTAAAGAGCAAGACTTTCTGCAGAAGCCTGAAGATACTGCATCAGTGGCATTTGTCACCAGAGCCTCTCCTCAAGCAAGGCAGATGCAAGGAAGGAAACAGAAGCTCATTTTCAGGGCTTACTATGATCATAGGTAAAAGAGAATCTGCCCAAGAAATGCTAGAATGATTAAGAAAAAAATAAATAAATTCAGTTTATAAAGTGAAACCAATTTTCAAATATGAGGAAAACAATTAGGTTGCAGTGGCACTAGAAAATATTAGCAACAAAGACATTAACTGTAAGAAATACAAAGTTAGGCAATCATGCAGTGAAAATTCACTCCCAATTCTGAAAAATGCAGAGCATCAAGTTAAAAGATAAGAGCTTTGAGGTACCGCAAATGACTTTGAAGACTTGTTGAGATCTGTGCAATATCAAACAGAAGCAACGATGGGAATTGCTGGTACAGATGTCCCCAGCACAGTAGGGGAAACACTGGCTTGATCATTAGCTAAGATATGCTAATGACTAAAAGAAATGGAATCCAAAAGTGAACAGTTATTAGGTCTGATAGGAAGAAAATGATCAGTGACATTCATCATCAGAAAGCCAGGGAAATGTGAATTTTAAAAGTGGTCCTTTAGTATTTGACCAAGAAGTGGTTTTATCGTGATCAATATTTGTGTAATAAATGAGTGTTTTATAAATTTACAGAGCAGAAGGTTTGTTTGTTTTAAGCCACATGGCCACATGAAACAGAAAGGAGGTAACCCTGTAGTTTCTAAATGCCATAAGCTATACGTCGTATTCAACCTGTAATATTTCTTGCAGCTGACTGCTGCAGCCTCACAGATGCCAGATGACCCAAAATACTTTCAGTGAAGGCAAGAGCCAAAGAACAAGCTGTTCTCCTGCCTCCAGAGGCAGCAGCAGTACCACACCACAGTATTGTCACAGCAAAAGGGAGAGAATGGCTTAGACACTTCAGGATACTAATGTTCTAAACAAGGTTTCATTTTACTTGCTGCCGTTTTTGCAGTCTGAAACAAAAACTGTCTTCTGTTCGTTTGTTGACCATTTCTGGCAAATATCAGTGGTAGGAAGAAGAGTCATAGCTACAAAATATGAGGAAGTAGCTCTAAGGCATTTCGATGGAAGAAAAAAAAACCACTAACCTATGAAAGGCAAGGATGTAAAACCAAGTTCCCAGAGTTTATTTTTTTTTCTGACACACTGACAGATTTACATTTTAAACATTCCTGGTGTCTCATTCACAGTCCTGTATGAGAAGCAGAGCAACAGATCCCCAGAAACTAAGAGTTCAGCATTAAGAGTACCAATGCCTAGGTACCACCTCTTTGGGGGGGCAGGTTCGGGCTGGCTTTCTACACTGGATATTACAAACTAGGTAATGATAAATCTCAACAGATCCAAAGGACATGGAAAAGACTTCTTTTATGACAGCAGATGGCTTGAGCCAACATGAAATAACTTCAGGATACACAAAGGCTATTGGAGGTTAACAAGAGGTCGGGCTTTTCTCAGCCTGACTTCTAGCACACACTAAAACCTTTGAACATAACCAAATCCATTTACAGAAAGCATGATAAGATGAATGCTACCAATCTTAAAATCAATAAAAACAAATGAGGGCAATTCTACAAAGAACTGGTTTACCTTGCACACATAAGCATAAAGAGAGAATTCCCATAATAAGAAGCTGAAACAGTGCACATGCTGGCCAGATGCCCAGACTACTACAGAGTTTGCACCATTACACAACATTTTTTGTGGGTTCATCAACACTCCACAATCAGCAGAAAGGCGAAGCGAGAGGGGAGAAACACTTTGGCAGTTCTCAGAATGATATCCAGCACCATCAATATTAAATGGCTTGCATCATTTTTCTGACTTCAAAACCCTTTTCATCATGCTATCTGCTAGGCTTGTAAGCATGGTGACTTTTAAAAAAAACAGATTTAAGTTTTCCAGGAGTGTTTACTGTACCATACAAAAAAAATCCTGAAAAGGGTTAAAATTTGCCAAGCTTTTGATCTCTGTTTGAATGCAGCAAATCCAGAGTCAGCAGGAGGCACTTAATCCTGGCAACGACTCCTTACTGAAGAGCATCTTGCTGGTGAATGGAAACTGGAAGGGCAGTGCTTCCACTGTGACATACAAGCCTGGGCAAAACCACAGTAATGCTGGTGGCAAAGTAATGACTTGGGACTGGGAACAGGCCTCAGAACTGGCTTTAAGGAGTAGAGTGCTCTCCAGAAGACATGACTGTCTCCTGTTATTCCACCAGTTTAAGAAATACAGACGTTCCCAGTTGGAGTGAGCTTACAGAAAGGGTCTTCAAAGTAGATACAAAGTCTGATAACAGGAGACTGAGTATCAGTGTTTTCTGTGACAAGAAATCACACAGCAAATGCTGTCTCATAGAATACTACAGCAGGAAAAAAGGATGGCGTATGGAATGCATAAAACCTTCAGATAGGAGCAATAGTCAAAATAACTCATCAGACCTGGGACTCAACTGTAAGGTCAACCTGAAATTGTGCAATGGGGTTTTAGCATGATTTTGTCCTAAAACTCAGGGATCAGTTGCAGAAATCATGGCTAGGGAAATTGGGACAGTTACATGCTGGGCATCAATTTTTACAGATACAAGAGGTAGCCCCTAGTCTTATTATAGGGAGCCTTTCCAAGGGTTTATGAAAAAAAATCCATGGAGATTTAGACGAATATATAACTTCTGTGCAAACACACAAATAGCTAAAAGCATCATTTACAATTTATTATTCATTTCCTTTCTGAATGAATGAGTTGCTCTCACCATCATCAGTAGAGTGGAAAATGAATTGGGTATGTTACAGGCTGGGTTCCAGCTATACTAAAATGACAAAAATGAACTACCATCCTTCAGTTTTAAACAAAAAGGCAAGAACATATTTGACTTCGAGCAGCTGAAACAATACTTCCCCTTAAAATACATACAAATAACCACAACAAAAAAAGGCTTATGCAAAGGCTATTTATTTTGTGACTTTCAAAGGGGAGTATTTTGCTTCAATTTTCTTGATTTACCATGTGCTTAGTGAAGATGGTTGTTAGCAACTGCAATAACTATACTTTTTATTGGGTCTCTCAGTTTAGTGAAGGCAATAATTTTCATTGGGAATTTTAAGCTGAGTTTTGAAATAAGAAAAGCCACTCCTAAAAATGAAAAGTTATTCATAGAAAAGCTAACATACGGAATCCAAGACAACAAATCCAACAGATAGGGAGGGCACAGCTCCTTGAAGAAGCTGAGGGGTTTTTTTTTGGTTTTGCATTGAAAGGACACTGCAAAACAGGCCCAACTACCTCCTGTCTTTGCCCAGAGTCAGCAGTCATTTTAAACACAATGATTTCAGACTGGAAAGTAGCATGCATGGAATCTACCTCGCCCAGGGAAATTTAAGCTGAAAAACCAGCACAGAGGAATTGGAGCTGCCCTAGCATGGTTTCTACTTCAGAGTTCATCTACAGTCAGCACAGCCAGTGCTGTTCAGCTGCTCTGCCTGCCTACAGCACCAGCAGGAAGCAGGAACAATTTAATCCTGAAGGTCAGAGCTCTCTACTGAGCATGATCTCTCACTCACCAGAAAAGATGGACCATGGGTAGACTTTGGAGGTAAAAGAAATCAATGGTATTTTAGTAGTAAGCCTCAGAGAAACAGCACTTGCACAGAATTAAAAATTTATCAGCGTTTTGACAGGACATGTCAGCATCCTGAGCAATAAAGTGCAATGTGCTTCTGAAGGACAGCTCTTTCAAGATCTAGAAAGGCACAGAGATGGGAATCTTACAGATGTACAAAAAAAGCAAAAAATTAGTTAGAGTGCTAATGGGAGAGAGTTCTGGAAAAGAAGGAAAAGCAGGTCATGTAAAGCTGTTTAGAAGCAAAACCCAAATATGTTGTTTATGCTTTGGAGAGATAAACAAATCCACCTTTCATGAGAGTCATTGAAAGGACAGCGAGAAAAAGGAGAAAAGAATGTAAAATATATAAATGTATAGTGAAATGAGCTTTACAAAGAAGTTCTCACTCTACATGCCATTCCCTGCCACCAACACTACTCTCGTTTTTTCTCTCAATACCACATCTGTAGGACTCAGGCATACAGATCAGGACACACTAAAACCACGAGTTCAATTCAAATGAGTTCCACAAGACATGGATATTTCTGCAGAAATGTTTGCAGCATCACTGCTGTAACTTTCAAGACCAAAATCTATAACTTCTGCAGATTATCTGAATTACATGGCTTTTGGCCAGACAACTTAATATGGCTGAGAGATTTCCTGAAGGCTATTGGAAAAGCAAACCATCTTTATGCACATATAACACATTCTGGAGACTCTTTTCTCCCACATTTTAAGTATTTTTCCCACTTAAAATTTCTTACCTGAAGAGTTTTGACTTTTCCTAAAACGTTCTCCTGTGACATTGCTTGGATGGCCTGTTCACCCTCTGTTCTCCCATCAGGTATAAAAATACTGTCATGGGAAAAAGCTCGACTGCCCATAGAATAATGGGAGGATCTGGAAAAAAAAAACAGTTAAAAAATAAATAAGCACTGCAATGAGTTTATGAGAGTGACCCTTCATATCATAACTGCCCTGCTGTACAGATCTTCCCTCCCTCTTGCCTTCTACGTAAAAGTTTTGAATATTCTCAGAAGAGAGGTATCCAAACATGTTTAGTTATTAAAAGTTTAATGGAGGTGCACAATTCCTTCACATAAAGTCTTCCTCCTTGGAAGGATCTAAAGTTAGGTATTTTTAATAGGCGTGTTGAGAAGTCCAATTGATTTTCCTCGTAAATCTCAAATCTAAATGTTACTTTTAGGATACAGATTAAGTGACTATGATGCACACATTACCAGACTACATGTTTAAGAAAGCCCACATTGGTGCTAAGTCCCAATGCTTGGGATCTGCTGTCATTCTTGGTCAAAGAAAACAGCAGGTCCCAAACAAAAGGAGCTCTACAACACAAAAAGAGGTAATACACTGTAGTAGCCAACCTCTAAAGAGCTACCTCCTTTAGCTGGTTACTCAGCTCTTCCTATCACCATGACTATGATCACACTGACTATAAAAGGTTATCATCAAACCCCTGAACTGCTAAGAAGCTTATTGCACCAACCTGAGTGGCTTTGATTAGCAATAAAGAGCAAGAAATGCCTGTGTGTTGCTGTTAAACTGAATACTAATGCCAAGAAGAAGAAGGGTGCATCATGAATGACCCAGTTATATGGCTCTGACTGAAATCCACAGGCAAAGGGATTAAAAAAAGAATTGTGAAGAAAATGTAGAATTAAAAAAAAAAAAAAGGAAAAAAAACTAGGCTTGTGGGTTGTTACTTCGGAGTTTGGAGGCATTCTGGGGAAAAAAATGTTTGAGTTTGAAAGTCATGTTTTGTCTCACCTAGAATATTCCATGGTAAAATAAAAGCCACAGTACAAAATCCCTGGACAACTGAGACATCTTAAATCTCTCCTTTTAATAATATGTTGACAACTCTACAGAACCCATTTATAACTTCAAAAAAAAAACAATCTGGAGGAAAAAAAAGGTTTTGTACAGATCTAACCAAAACAACCTTCTACATTTGATAAAACCATTATAAACAAATATTTCAGCCACAGCAAGGAAGATGATACTTCCAGAGACAAGTGTAAGTAAAACAACAAGAAAAATTAAAGCTTCACATATCAGTATATTATCTTTTTCTGCCTTTTAAAATGTACTAATTTATCATGAAGTGTTCACGGTATTTCTACTCATACTTTGGAAACAAATATGTTTGGAATGTATTTATTACACTTTCATCTCATTTTTTTCCTGGGATATCAACATACTCTTTTTAAGTAAAAACAATAATCTTTTCTTACCAAGGAAGACTTGTTATATAGGGTTATATTATCCTGTTGAAACGGATTAGATAATAGACTATTTGTGACTTTTATAAGAGAATTTCTTAGAGGTAACCTGAAAATAACAGGAAAAAAGCCCCCTAAACCCTCTCTCTCTAGTTTATATATAAAACTTTTGCAATCCACTCAGAACATATTCCAATCTTTTGAGAGAGCACACAGAGCCCTCTAAATCATTTTATCTTCAGTATAATCACAAACTAACTGAAAAACTACTTTTTATCCAGAATTAATATTTGAGCAACATGCTGCATTTGAAACAAACCAGCACACAAACAGTCAAAGAGCTGGTCAATATTTCCCAGCAGTTTTAGCCATGAAAGAGAAGAAACCTTTAATTGATGCTATATTCTATGTTAGATTTTTGTTTTATAAAAACCACAACTTGATTGCCTCTGGCTTCTAAAGGTAATACACCTTCTTTTAGAAACCTTTTATTAGAGAAACCATAAAAGTATATTTTTAAACCCTCTTCTAAAAAAGCTTCTGTACTGAATCTCTGTGACTCAGCCTGTACACATAACTGCGGTAAAATCGCATGTCACTGAAATACATCCACCTTCCTTGGCCACCCAGGAATCAGGCCGTGACCCACAATTTGAGAAATGTCCCTTAAACAGAGAGTGGTTTGAAGCTGAGAGAAAGTTGGCTTTTTTTTCATATAACTGTGTTGGACTGTTTGAACTGAAAGCTCCAGCATTGCATTCACCAAGGTGGGAGGGTAGGGGGGAGAAGTCTGTAGTCACAACCAAAATGGAGACAAACATGCAAAATTTGGAAAACCAGTCCATGGGCACCCTTCCTGCCATTTGCATTGTTCAGTATGTGAACCTGCTGCAGATGTGGAAGGCAAGGCCAGTGGGAACTGGTGGTTTGTTAATTACCTTTGAGCTGAGAGATCTGCTGAGGATGTATAATCCAGGTCATGCTGTGCTCCAGAGACGATCCTTTCTCAAAGATTTTTCCAGCAGTGCTGTGGCTCAGATACTTGTGGCTTTGTCTCACAGCTACTTTCTGTGCATACACCACTATCCTCCCCTTTTACTGTCCAGTGGGTTGGAGTTCTCATACTTAAAATCAGACACCTCATGTATATTTGTGTTGTTTGTTACAACTAATTAGTAGGCAAAGATTGCAATTCAGGCACAAAAATGGCTTGTTTGCAAGTTGTTTTTGACCTTACTAATGAATTGCTAATATTTAAGTTGGCAGCAGCCAACTGGCAGCTTTGAAACTGAACAGAATTTGCTAGCAGTTCAAACTCCAAATCTGCATTTGACCAGCTGCAGGGATGCTCTGGTAGTAGGAAGTGCCCGATAAAATCTGAGTCCCTGAAATGGAAGAAAAGAGCAACTTCTGAGGTCAGTGCTGGTGGACTGTCTGGGACAGGGCTGGGAGTGAAGATCTTCCCCATCCTGCTACAAAGCTGAGGACACCTTTGATGATCTAGTCTCTCCTCCTGCCTATGAACTTATTAAATATCATTTAATATCATTCTTCTGGGGACACCAGGTCACATGAAATAGCTTCGGAGCTCCATGTGACCTGCAATCATAAGTACATCACCACTGGAAGTCCAACCCTGCCTTTGACAAGTGCCCACAATGGTACCAGTGGCAGGTACCAGTAGCACGTACAGCATTTCTGATGTTCTCCCAAACACCAAACTGCTGTCTCTCTCCTTATTACATGGCATCACATATTTCTGTTTTGTAGAGCTTAGGCCAAACATACCTGAAAGGTTTTGTCCATTTTTGTTTTCTGATTAACTTCCTAACAAAACAAACATACTCCAAATTGTCAGAAGACACGAAACAGTCACAGGAAACCTTGCAGTGCATTAATTCAAGATTACTCTCTACTGTATCCCTTCAAAATGCTTTGCACACATAGTGAATATTTCAGAATTGGGTGAATGAGCAATTCTGCTAGCCACATGTCCAACAACTGGTAAAAATAGTTTAAGAATTTTGCTTAAATGTCTTCGTAGGCTAAAGAACATAGGAAAAAAATATTCACACATTGTAGTAACCTAGTTTCTTTTACAGGAGAGTTTAAATACTGTTTAAGGTGATTTCCAGGCTATTGTACTTTCTGAAAGGTCTCTTATTTTACTCACTTGGAGCTCACAATCCTTTCACATCTTCCCAGCTGTGAATCTGACAGATTATATCACAAAGGTCCTTTCCCCCCCTCTTTTTTCACTTTCCTCATGTTCTACTTTTGGAAAGACTGAATTTCTTTTAAGTCATAATACAGTATGAATAATTGAGCTTCCTTCACTGCTAACCAGCATTCCCATCTTTGAAGTTTTTCTCAGAATTCTTTATACAAAAACATCCTCACAATACACGTCTACAGTCTGTGCTCCCTTCAATTAAAAGGCATGTCAACATCAGGAGCGGATTTCAATAGATTCACGGTATGACAGAGACCCAGGCTACAGTCATAGCCATGGCTGAAGGTATTACAGTTTCGAACTGCCATATCACTTCCAAGAAATGTGGGAAAACAGTGCCATCAGTATATGAGCACTTCTGTTGATAATTCTGATGATGACACTTCAGAGGCTGTTTGTACTGAAAATAATTGAATCATCATCTGACTCACTTTCAGAAACCTGACTAAATTACATGAATTATGGATGTGCTATATCAAAATATGAAGCACTCAGCAAATCCTTAAAGACGTTCTCTCTGAAGATACATTGCAACCCAAGGATCATGTTCCAGTTTCAGTTGCAATACACAAATTTTCAAAACTAATTTTCTCATACTCAGAGCAAAGTTAAATTGCATTTGCTCTCAGAGTTTTCATTGCCTCACCTGTGTCCATCTTCAGATACCTGAAACAGGTTGGAATACTTGGTTTCGCAGCAACACTAAAAACTTACTTTTCACCTTCTTTGGTTAGGATGAAATTGTCAAGAACTACTACATTTTTGAGAACATATGATGGGCTCTGTGGTACATGCAGGTTTTAGTGTGAAAAAAAATACACCAGGATTTGTCTTTGTCTTGAGTGTGCCCCAAGAGCTTAAAAGTACAGCAGAGCCAACCATCCCACAGGATTTTTACAAGTAATGACACCAGCAGTGTCAAAGGGATGGGAAATAGAGCAAGACACAGAGTATGAGGACCCCACCACATCCTGACCATGGAGATGACTGGACTCCTGGCCCAGATTTAACAATATTTAGCTGTAAAAGAAGTTGCCTCAAATACACATTGCCCCTAATTAGGTTTCTTCTGCATAAAATTAATATGCTTCTCAGACTCATTGTTTAATTCAGTGCTGCTGATTCATTTTCCTGGAAAGGGAAAACACCTGTTTCATTTCAGACTTCTGGAAGAATCACAGAAAACCACCGGTAAAACAGATTACATAGATATTGGAGTATCACATCTATGTATGAATTTGGCTTGCAAAAACCTCTGTGCACTAAACCCCTCTTACCATTACTCATTCTTGCTAAGGTATCTGTGTGTGCTAAGAAATTAGAAAATGTGAAACAATTCCCTTACAGCAAAATAGAACCACCTTGATCCTACAGGTGAAGTCTTACTCCTCTTCCATGAAGACCAACAAACTGAGAGAGATTGCTCTTCGGACCCTCCCCCAGCCATCCACTGCTATGCATCATCATCTATTTAGGATGTGATTTTCCATCAGTTCTAGATACATCAAGTCAGGACAGGTGAGGTGTCACCCTTTCTCTCTTTACCCTCCTCTCTGTGTGTTCACATCACCTCTTTTTTGCCTGATTAGTGGTCATGGTTCACATGAAACAATTCAGAGATGTTCTGGTAACTAGAATAACTAACTGAAAAAAAAAAATCCCAAAAACCATCCAAACTCAAAAACCTACACAGCTTCCTGGTTTGCCTGAGCAAATCCTGACTCAAGTTTCCATGCTAGCTGCGTGTCTAGAGAGCTGTTGGAAAGAGCCAGACAACTGCAGTCCAGACATCAATCAGCATATGCTGCTGTGGAACAGCACCCTTAAGTACATTAGAGCATGCAAAGGAAAAATTTTACACAGAATACAAGGTTAAGTTTATCTTGATGCTGGTGGCTATAATGTTTTAGACCCCATTTTTCTCCAGAGCTATTTCTCCTCTCAAAGACATATGTGTGGTCATTAATAAGGGGAAGCTTTTCCAGCAGAGAACACTGAGACCTCAGCTCTTGTATAATCCCATGTTGGTGAGTTCCTGTAGTACAGAAATTTCACACCACCAGTTGCCTCTTTGGTGTGTCATAAATGTTCCTCCCACTCTGTTATTAAAGAGTTAGAAATAGAAACTGGAAAATAAAGGGAAAGAATGAGTTGTTCTGTTCTTTCTTGTTTGTAGAGACTGACTCCAAAAAACCCCGAGTCTCATGACTTTTAGTTTTCCATTAGAAACTGATTCTGTAATCATTAGAGATCAAAGCCAGCTTTTTAACATAAAGCCATTTTTAACATTAAAAAATTCATAAAGCATGTAAAGCAAGAATGAATTTGCTTTAGCCAGGTATTGACCCTCCATATAATCTCTTCAAAGGGATCTGGGAGTCACTTCCCGGAATAATACCCCAGGGAAATGACAAGTGCAGTGATAGGTTGCCTTTACTTATTGTTTTGTTTTAATAAAGAAATCTGATTCAACGCTTTGCATCTCCCATGAATGTCCCCAGGGCAGATAGAGATGAAAAACATAAATTTCATTTTCTACTCATTCCAGAGATGCATTAATACGTAAAAGATGAAAACTAACTGTAATTCTGATATATATTTTTAGTGTCCTCTCTTTCATCTCTCATACTGGAATGTGAGTTTTGGTTCTAACTCACAACTGGATGGGGAATACTGTGTATGCTGTAACATAACTCTGATTCTGAGCTCAATCTAAAGATGTATTTGTATCACCTTCAGGAACTGTTGAATTTCAGGACACTCCCCCTGTTATGACCCACTCGAGTCCCATTGATGCCAATGATCAGTTGTGCAGCCCCGCTGTCAGTAGTCCTGCTCATTTCAAAGGTATCACACATTATCTTATATAAAGCTCCAGTCTGGTGTCATCAGAGGATCTGTAACATATGAACTTACCATAGTTTCATTTTTTCTTACAAACAGGGATCAAGCTTAGCTATAAGTAGCTGATGCATCATGCTAATAGTCTAACTAAAATTATGATAATCAAGGGCACAAAAATCAACCATGGGAAGTATCAAGTTCCAGAGAGCACTAATGAGCTTTAATGTCCCTGACCAGCCTCATCTGGGAGCTCCACCCACCACATGGATCCAGGAGCTCTCTTTTAAGATCACAGTTGAGGCTTTGGTCCCTGCCTGAACTATGCTGGAGGAGTGCCAGTCTCCAGTTCAAAAACAACTGTCCCTGGCCACAAAGATCCTTGATCCAGACCTCAATTTGCAGACTGTTTTCCTGGCTTGCCCTTAGCTCTGCCTTCTCAGCTATGGACCTGCAGCATGATCACAGATCCCACCCTGCTGTGGGATTTTCTTGGTCCCCTGCTTGCCTTCCCTGAGGGAGCAAGAAAGCAATGAAGTAGGACTACACAGTTCTTGACACGTGAGTTTTACATAATTATTCACTAAATTGTCTAATCTCAGAAAGTCTCAGCATGTACAGCAAAGAAAGGCATCACTCTGCTTTTCCAGTAATTCTGCAAGAGAACCCTGATGCAGTTTGAGGATGTGGACATTCACCAGTTAGCATAGAAATATGCAGATTTGTAGAAGGAACAGGGCTCTAAGTGGTCCAGCTTTCACACTTGACCTGGCAATCCATCACATGTGACACTATTCTGTCAAATAGCAGCATATGTTTATGCAAAATCTGCTCTAAAGTATGGCAAAATGTCAGAAAAAGAAGTGAAAAGTCTAAGTTAGCCTTGGCAGGAATAAGTGTTATATAGTGACTGCATTTAGCTGATAAGGAAGGAAAGGAAGAGGAAATAAGACAGTATATTATATTAAAGGTGACAACTCTGTATGATACAGGAGCCTAGACCTCATCCTTATCAGCTGCTGAAAATGACAGTTGCCATGCAGAATCTGGAAGGAAATCAAGTATATGATGATTAGGAGGGGAGTGCAATGAAGAAATCCAAAAGGGAGGCAAGGGAGAGGACAAGTGGACAGTGAGACATCCTAACCTTCCAGAGAGACTAAAGCAAGACAGCTTATGTGATGGAAGAAGCGAAGACCAGAGTAAAAAAGGTTCTGGGATTACTGATGTGAAAATTAAACTAATAATTGAGGCTGAGGACAAAAGACAAGTTAAAAAGGAGAAACAGAGTGCAACCTAATATAAAATGTTGAGGACTTGCAAAGACATGGCCTACTGAAGGGCTCTCAGGATCATATACAAATTACAGCACACATAATGAGGCATCTTTGCACTCAACCAGCCGCTGAAAAAAAAAAAAAGGCAAGCTGATGGCACTTTGTGCAAATTTCTACTAAGTGATAAAATTGCAACAAGTAGTAAAAAGTCCTAGCTCACGTACCTGAGAAGAAAGCTTCTGGAGCTCAAAGACTTAAGCAAGCTGGGAACAGAAGGGAGGACAGTGAGAGTTGAGGTGTCAAGAAAAGCTATGGTCAAAAAAAATACTGAGTATGATATTAGTCTGATGTTCTGCCAAGGCAGTTGGAACCACTTCAGGAAGGCTTTCTCCACTCCTCTGCTCTGACCACATGCCACTGAGTACACATCAGAAATGGCCATTCATAAGGTAGTTGTCGCTCCTATTTCTGTGCTATTCAGCTGCAATATAAATTACAAAAAAGGAGAAACAACTCTAATGTCACAAAAATTCGTAACAAAACTTATAAAAAATCCATGCAAACGGAAAACTGCAGAGGGTAAAGCTGTTCTTTGCCACAACCTTTTCTGTTTTGGAACATCCTTGGTTCCCACAACACACCTCATAACCCAGAAATAAGAAACCTGTTCCACATGGATCCTTGTCAGCTGAGGTAAGAGAGGAAAATCCAAGCTTGCTTTGTTTATAAAAGCCTTACAGTGTCCACATGTTACTTTTCTCTGCTTGGGCTTGAAGAGATACTTGCTGACATCTGAGTTCTGATAAGATGAAGTCTCCAGAAGAAGGTGGACACTAAGCAGTACTGCAACATAGCACTCTCACTGGAGTCAAGAAGGCACTCAAAATGAGCCACTTCCAAAGAAATTAGTAAAGTGACAAAAGCCAATTGCAGAAATAAGGCTAATAAGCAGAAAAAAATGCCCAGTGTATGAAAACTGGATGTGACAGAGAGAAGGTTTCTTGGGAGCTCCTTGAAACTCCAGCTGGGTAGATGGAACACTTTTTTACTGTTGATCTAGATTGTTTCATATGGAACTGTACAATGCTGCAAGTAAAGGGGTCTCGTTTCATGGAGAGGCACTGTCAAGAAACTGAAGTTCACTCAGAGACTTTTTGTTGGAAGAGGATCAGTGCTGTCACACTTGACTCCTCAAGACCTGACAAGTCTAATTCCAGGTCCTTTGACTGCATTCAGTCTAAGGAAAGGCACTCTACTGTACCCCCAGTAAGAGAAATTTAATTTCCCACTACCTCTGCACATCAAGCCAGAATGCCAAACTTTTGTAGGGCACTGCACAGTGCACTTTCAGGTATGTCCTCACAATGCTTGCTTAATGTCAACTGTGACAAATTAGACAAATATAAAATCTTTTAAAGTGCCAAATCGTAGCCTCAGAACAGAAGCTTCTGGAGACTTTAGTGAAGGTCCACAAACACAGCTTAGCTTCCTTGTAATAAGCACTTCTATCTCCCAGCCCTTATGGTTAGGACATGAAGTTAATGAATACCATTTTAACTTTGTAAACTCAAGAAGGGCAGTATAAAAGTGGGAAAAGGAATTTCAGTCTTTCACAAGGCAGAGCAAGACAAACTGCAGTAGGATACCTCCCACCTGGGTGTTGCAAAACAACATGGATGAATAAATAGGCTGAAGTGTGCATACATCAGGATACCAAGCAAGTTATTTGCATCTGATGAATCCAAGATGCATCTGTAAGAACGGATGGACAGGCAGATCTCTCAGGCTGCTTCCAACTCAGCTAGTCAATCTACACCATATGCAGATTACCTAAATGGCTCCAGGGATGTCTGCATCAGCCAGTCGGTGCAGTCTCCATTAGAGATTTCAGCGCTAGCTGTGAGCAGGCTTGTAAGCCAATACAGCACTCAGTGAAATACTAGCTTAGGTCTTGGAAGCAATACAGATGTCTTCTTTAGCCTATATTCATTCATTCGCTTGTCTCTACCTTCTGGAGGCAGCTTCCTCCCTTAATATCTGTTCAAAACAACGACCTCCTCTACCCAAAACAAGAAGTCCACAAGACACATCTGCAGAAAACAAATTCATGTACTTTGCAGGCTGAAAAAGAAATATAGCTCTCTTAAGGGAATGGGAGTATCCCTGAAATTTTATTGCAAAATTGGAACAATACTATTCAGTTTTCTGCTTATATAAATAGACTACTTGATATTTGTATTTGCTCTGGTCTATTTCTATAGTAATAGTGGAAGGTATGGCAATGCATCTACTGTTAGACAACTTTTAAACAACTATGTATATTATTTCATTCAGCCTCTCTCTGCATTCAATTCACAAACATTTGAAATAACAGTAAAGGCCAAAAAAATATAATGGATGGAAGCCATGCTGAAAACAATGGGGTGGCCAAACTAAGCTCCCCAAAGCAATCTAATGCACCACACTGAATATCTATGCTTGTTGTAAGATGAGCAGTGTGACAAACACTACCTGCAAACTGAAAATTATCATAAAATCCCACCCACATTGCACCATAAAGCCTGAGAGGAAAAACAGAGGTTTGACTTGGTATTTCTAGCCGGCTAAAACAGAACCTCTCAGGAGTCATAGGTGCGGAAAGATGTGTTCCACTTGAGATGAGGCGTGGGACCCTTCACCCTTGCTAATCCCCTGTGATTTAAATCGTGCAGTCTGACTTATTATACCAGAAGCTTACATTTAATGCCTTTATTAATTAGAAAAATTAATATGTTTAAAAATGTAAGCATTTTAACAGTTTCACCAGGGTCAGCCACACCTTCCTGTCACTGTTGGGGAATGGGACAAGTTCCCATATCGCTGTTTGTTTCTGGGCGCAGCACCACATTTTCGGTTATACTGAATGGGAAATCCCGATAGCGAGATGACGCCCTTTAGTTTGCTCTTGAGGGAAAAGGCACTGAAACCTCCTACAGACTTTTGGCATCATGCACTCAGGTAATGCAATGCAACAGCAGTCAGCCACACCTCCAGCTACACTGTGGCTATGCTCAGTATTGATTTTCTGAAAAGCTGGGTTGGGCAAAAGAGGTGTATGAGATTGCACTGCAGAAACCAAAAGGAAACCTAGAACTTAAGGAATTTCACAGAATGGCACAAATAACTCAAAAGCTTAAAAAAACCCCTAAATAAATAATTTTTAAATCACATTTTTGCAGCTATTATTTTGCACCACTGGAAATACTGTGCAGGGTGATGTTTCTGCTACAAATTTTGGCACGTTTTTTGTCCTCTCAGCTGTTTTGTTACATTCAGATATTCACACTCCCCAGTGCAAATAGTTTCTTTTTTTCCAAAGCAGCAGGCTTTCACCAGGAGTCAGCTAACCTCTTTGAGACTAGAAGCTGGAAAGTGAAATGAGTATTACTGACGCCATTAGTTTGTGCATCCGGTCTTGGGGTTTTGTTGCTGTTGGGGTAGGGGGTTTTTTGTTTGTTTTGGTTTGGGTTGTTTTGTTTGGTTGGTTTTGGTTTTTTGGTTTTTGGTTTGGCTTTTCTTTTTTTCCTGTTCCCAGTTAGAGATTGCTAACCAGTTAGCTCTGTGCAGTTTCTTTCTCCCACCACTCATACAGAAAATTCTCACACTGTCCTTTTGTAATCCCCTGTTGACACTTGAATATGATCTGATTTCCAGGTGCTTCTCTCTGCTCCCTTCCTTCTGCTCTACATTCAGATAAAAATAAAAGCAGCCTATTTGTTGACCCCAATTACAATGCAAAAACTGTATGGGATAGACTGAAAAAGAATGTGTCTGTTCTGACCCAAAGATACCACCTTGCAGGGAAATGTGTGCAATAAAGTATACCAGTTCAAGTTTCCCTTTTCACAGTTTTTAAAAACATGCATGCCATTAATACACGTGCTAAAGGTTCTCCATGGATTCTGTTAAATCACAGAGCTGGATTCAAATTCATTTCTGCTTCACCCTGGGAATTCTTTTTTGCAAACCAGTACATGAACCCACTTTGGAGTCTAAAGCAGCAGGTGCCATGTTCAGAGGAGGGAGAGAGATGCATGCACTTCATAAAAAGCCAAGTAAAAATTGCTGCCATTTAGCAGAGGGAGAATTTAAATTTAATTCCATTAAAAGCAGGGAGAACAAGCAGTGTGTGTGCACAGGCTGGCAGCAGATGCATGTGCGCTTACCTCAGCCCACTGTTTGGCTCTTCATCGGAGGAGAAGGTGCCGTTGCAGATATTGCTGAAGGAGTGGCTGGGCTTCAGCTTGGGTTCCTCACAGTCTGAGGCAGGCTCTCTTTTCTTCCTCTTGCTGAAGAGCTTCTTGAAAGGCTGGAATTTGCCTGCCTTTTTCTTGTCTGCGGATGACAAGACAGAGCAGCGCGGGGCTGAGGGACGCGGCTGGCAAGCACACGCCGCGGCAGCAGGTTCAAAGGAGGAATGAGGTCAAAGAGCAAGTCACCAGCCCGGAGCAGCCCAGCACTTGAGATGTAAATGCCGGGCTGCAACTTGCTGTTGATGCGTCATATTGACAAAGCAAAGGAGAGTGCACTAAAACATCTGTTCTTGGGTTTAAGGATCTGTTTGGAGGTGTCAGCGCAGCCGACCGCTTCGATGAACAGAAGAGATAATTTTGCATAGCCAGAATGTAACGCTGCAGCTTATTTTTAGGCTTTACACCACAGTTTTGATCATTTTACCAAAAGACAAGCATTGCTTTGGTTACCCCACTTTGGAAGGTGCTGGATCCTCTGCCTTGAATTAGAGGCAACTGAAACCAACCAGCTGTGTTTTAGTTATGTGTCTTCATAACCAGACAAGACAATTTATAAATGAACAAACAAAACAGGATAAAGTTCTGTTGGTTTGCTGCTGGGTTACTTCAATAAACATCCAGCTTTATATCAGGAAAGTCAATACATTTCTCTGACTTTTTTCCCCCCAGGTGACTGAGGACAAAATTTGACCAAGCATTTCTTCCTTGAGACACTGAAATTTTCAAAGCTACACCAAAAAAGCATAGCAAAACACAAAACAGACATGAAGACGGAAACAAGAAATAAAAAACTTAACCAGGAAAAAAAAAAGTAACTTTTTTTCCACCAAAGACTGGAGAAAATAAAGGTAGCTTTCAGCTACTATCCCCACAACTATTCAGAAGAAGTACCATGATTTTCTTGCTAGCCACTGTCAAGAAAAGATTAATTTCTCAGGGCTGGGATGCATCAAAGAATATCTGAAACATAATAACGTTTAAAAAGAGTTTTATTTCTTTTCTGCTTCACTTTAATTTTGCATTGAATCTACTTGGAACAAGCTAGTTTGTTTTTTTTTTTAAAGAAAACCCAACTCTTAGCCCCCTATCATAATCTGAGAAGCATCATTTTGTACTGGTGGCAAATATTTTCATAAGATCTTTAAATTCCTGTATGTGCTTTTCTCACAATCTGTGTGCATATACACTGCCTCAGCATGCTCCACTCTTCCTATGGGCTGTGGCTCAACAGAAAGCAGCGGTTTGGTTGGAAAGTATATGGAGGCCCCTGTAGGAACATTTGACCAGGAAACTTGGACAATCTTATGTAATGCAATAGCACTCTTCAATTCCACATTAGGTTTTACACTCCACTCTGCTATACCTGAGCATGGCAAAGCCAAATCTGGGTAAAACTCCTTTGTAGTTGCTGGAGGTATAGCTGCAGAGTATTCAGAGAGAGAAAATGTGCCCAAGCACATTGTGATCTGCCTGCTTCCTGTGGTAAGTGGTTTCCAAACCAGCATGGTGCCAGAGAGCCCGAGTTGAACTCGGGGTGGGATCAAACTTACACAAAGTGAATCTATCTGTACCTGATTACAGATGAGGTAGGACATGTAGACTGAAATGATGAAGTCAAAGACGCAACAGATAGTAATTCTGCATTTCCTTTAAAGATCCCTAAAAAGTTCATACAGATATAATTCCTCACTTTGGGCAGTCAAGACACACAGCATTTGTGCAACTTGATTAAGACAACAATGCATCCCAGTAGCAGCATAAAGATAAAAAAGCTGAATTATGAACCTCAGATTCAGGCCCAGCATTAGAATTTTTTGATTCAGAATCACTGACCCACAATGAGCAGATGAGAAAAACAACAAGCGCTGAAGCAGCAGTTTTACCAGGGTAGGAGAAAAAGGGGTACTCAACCTCTCCCTCAGCTCTGCTTTCCATAAGCTGACCAACTCACATCTCCAGCCAGACCAATTTTTTGCTGCTGAATTCTGACTTTGGAGAAATATATTCTTACATGGAACCCCTAACAGACAGGCAGGCAGTCATGCAGAGAAATAAAGAAATTATTGCTCTTGGCCAGAGCTGATCCAACCCTTCACACACCTCAGAAACTGACTGGAAAACTCCATAAATCAAATGGTAGAGCATACAGAAGAGAAAGCATCAGCACTGGACACAACACTGGGTGAAAGACCTATTTGTCCACAGTTCCCACCTTGCCTGTTTGCTCCGCCTTCTTTGAAAGGGAAGACTGTGCCATGCCCTTTCTGCTGGTTAATGCAATTTACTGCATAAATCAATTCAACTACAGCATTTTTAAAAAAAGGTTCTTACCATGTCATTCATCCCCATTAGCCTTGTCCCCTCCTCTTCTGGAGGTCTTCAGATATAACTGAATTTCCTCATTGACTCTAAATCTACTGTACTGATTCACCAACTATGAATCTAGGTGTTGAACAAATATAACAGGTCACCACAGCTTTCATTTCATGAAAATGGGTGAAAGCCAACACTCCTATCTCCAGCCAAGATCTGCTTTTCTCTATATGATTTAACATGTCCCTTAGCTGTTTCTGCTGCATACCCCATCATCACAGTTGTCACATTACTAAGCATGAATTCTTTAAATTAGGCTTTGTGATTCATTCCAAAACCAATGAACACCCTTCCCTGCACAGGCTGCGCACACTGTTCCCCATCCTGCCAGTAGCCTGCCCTTCCAGGTATCTAAGGAAGGAATGCCTGACCACTAAGACAAAGTCTGTTTATGTAAATTTTTCACAAGATTTTATGGAGGAATTTACCCCTATAGGGTAAAATGCTTCAGTAAACCAGTAAACCAGTAAAACAAGTACAAGGAATCCAGACATCAGCAATGCAACAGACAATGCCCTGCACAAAAGCCTTTTGCATCTCTAATGCTGAAACACAACTCCTCCCTTCCATCCATCTCTAGTGTTGAGAAAAAAAAATGGGATAGGAAATGCTGAAGGCTAGGACACCCAATGCTGTCAACTTGCAGCAAGGACAGTTGCTGGAAGTGCCAGGAAATAAGTCTGCTTACATGGGCCATTTGCTTTTCTCCTTAATCACTTGAATGGGAATCCTGTACATCCAGCCCCAGGAGACCAAGGGAAATTAGTAATTAAATGTTTTTTCCTGTCTGTTTGACAAGTCTATCTTGTTCAAATCACTGTAAACAGTTAACAGTAAATCAGTTTTGAATCACAGAATAACATAAGGTGTGAAGGCGACAGATAAACAAGTTTGGATACACTAGCTAGAATAACACAGCACAGATGGTACATGCTCCCGTCTCAGCTATCAGAAGACTAGCAGAACAGATTAGAATAATCTTTAACCTGTCATATAATTCGTCAGATGCACGAAGACACACAGTGCCTAACATAGAGCCAGCAGAGAGCATCAGTATCATGAAGGCAGCACATGGTCCTTCCACTCCTAGTGACAGAAGGGAGCAGCTTCTCTCATGCTCTCTCTTTCATGCTCTCCAAGAAAGATGAAGGCGAGTGCAATGGGCTTTACTGCCAGTAAATCAGTCACAGCCTTTGGACTCCAGCTGGCAAAGTCTTATCAATGTGCCAGCTGAAAATTCCCCATAAGACATCTTGTTATTAAACTACTCGAATGTCACCCAAATCCATTGGGATTCCTAGGCTTAATTCCTCCTTAATCCATCCCATCAAAACCAGCACAGAGTCCTCAACACAAGCACAGGTCAAACAAAGACTTAACTACCACACTTATAGAGAGAAGAAATTTAAATGACTGGAAAGAGAGTGAGCAGTGTATCCCAGAAAACAGGATCAATGTAGGGGTGAGGTTATGCCAGTGGACGGGACAGAGAAGATGCCAATGTCATTGGAAATATCTGAAAAATAATTTTCAAGCAAAGCAAGCTTCACATGAGAAACAGAAAGACTCACATAATCGCAGAAAAGACACCTATATATTTAACAAGGTGTGGGTTCCTTGCTTTTCCTATTTGCTGCAGTGCTGGGGGCACTCACAGTACTGTGGGTGAGGAAACCTGCAGGGCGAGACCTCTCCAAGCACAGCTGACCAAGCACATGCATCGGTTGGTAGGTAGGAAGATGATCGTTGAGGGGAAAAACAAATAAAACCAGGATTCATAGTGTCAATTTAAAGTTGAAGTTACTGTGGCCAGGATTTTTCAAGCCCCAGTTTTGAAATGGGATTTGCAGAGATTTCACAGACTTTATTGCTCATTATATGAGATGCAGCATCTGCCTATAACACTTCTCCTAGAATGAGATATTGCACAGGACCTCTCTCCAGAAGAATGTGTTCCTTGTTATTGAATTTAATGGCTACAAAATATGGTGTAATAAGCTAGATTAATGAGAATATAAATTATTAAACTGAATAGAAATTTCTATAAAGAATTTAGAGAATGAAAATCCATGTGCATGCATCATTAAGAACTGTGTGGCAGAGAGAGGGCACATGGATTACTGGTCTGCAGGCTCAATACAGCAGCCAAGGCAAAAAAGGGAACTAAAAGATATTAAGAGGGTAAGTTGACTGACATCTCTAATTACATCTCTACAACAGAAAAAGGCTGTTATGAAACACAATGCCAGAAAAAAACCCCACCTTGATTTCAAGCTAATGATATTTCTTATTGATGTTCTTTTTAAAATAACCCAGGATGTATCCACTACAGTAAGCAGTGCCCTGTAGAGCTCTGGGTTGGCCATGCACCTGCACAAACTTGTTTGCTTTTCAGGTCCCCATCAAAAAGCCACCCTTCCCTCCCCCTTGCCCAGTCTGTTCTCACAGGCCATAGAGCTTCTCTGTGCAAATCAGGATTGACACTTGCCTCCAGCTTTCCCACCCACTCCACGACTCAGCACATCCATCTCTGTGAGTCCCCAGAGATGCTCGTTACTGATATAAATTTGCAGCACTCCCTGGAGAGGTGTTTCTACTCCTCCAGGAAAGGAAAACAAATTGTTTGGGATCATGGAGTAGCCTCTGCTCCACTTAACCATGTTCTCATGTTTTAAAATAGGTGTGAGCTCCCGTACCTGTTGTAGCTCATCAGATTTCACAGGGAAAATTGGTTTCTGGACATTTTCTACCTTCATGACCTGCCCTCAGTCCATTGCCCTCTCTTCCACATGTAGCTAAAAAGAAAGCTGGGGTTGACAGATGCAGTCTAGATATACAAAGCAGAACAAACTAAAAGAGCCCAAAGAAACATTTAAGAGAACACACACAGAATAAAGATTGACATAAAAGAAGACTGACATTCAGATTCAATAATGTAACTTCCCAGCAATGAGTTCAACTCTGTGAGACATTTAGTGACAGCACATAAAACTCATAAAGCGGATAGTATGCAATAGTCCCATGCTGACAGAGATGAGATGAGATAATATGACCTGACATCAAATCAATACCTGAGAAACATTAAATAAAAACAATATTGAGAGGGATCAAAAGCATTAAGTTGGTGTAGCCACAGTAGTCTAATGAAACACGTAGGCAAAGAAAAGGAAAAATAGCATGCCAATGCTTGCCTGTTTTTCCAAGAGTATCAAGTGATCTTACAGAGATACTATTTCTTGCAAACCTTGTCCCACAGAGAGGATGAGGTATTCTTGGATTACCTGATATAAACTAGTAATACTACCTAAAGTATCCATAACACAGCAAAAACAAATCTTATTTTCCAGAAACATCTATTTTCCCTTGCCACCTGCAGACACAAAAACATTTCCATAAACAAAAGCTGATTTTTTGATTTTTCTTCCTCCCAAAGACTGTATCTTCCACAGAAACCATATGTAGCTGAGATAGTCAGCTGTTTGGAGACACATATGAATTATCATAATAAAGTCCATTAATGTTCAAACCCCATCTAGTATACTTTATCATCCGGAGCAGGGAAACAGATATTTCAACACTTCTCTTGATACAACAAGGAAATAACAGGGAAAGTGAAAAGTTACGTCATTCACTTAAAGGCAAAAGGATTTAACCTCTACTACATGAGATTTGCCTCAGTGGTCCTTACAAGCAAGAAACAAATACAAATGGAGAGGAGGAGTAAAGAACAGCTTAAAAATGTTCAGATGACATTTTAGATGACAACAGAAGAACCAGAGCTGAGTAAATACTGGTCCTCTCTCCTATGAGACTAATTCTTTAGTCTCATTTACTCCGGCAAGAGTCTCACCTCCCTTCACTGCTGAGCTCCTGTTTTCCTCTTTTCCCCATCTATAAATTAAAGTCTTCCCAGCCAGACTTTGTATTTCCGTATCTCTCTTTTATCATTTATCACAATGAGTGGTCCTTGAAGTCAGAAAGCCTCATTTACCCAACGGTTTGTTTTAACATTGACAACCTGCTGCCTTAATCCATCCCGCCGCCACCCTTGGGCAGCACCTTTGGGATGGAAAAGACACCACCCTCCAAAAAACACAACCAGACTTAGAGCATGTAGGTCACTTTGGGAATGTGTGAGGTAGACCGGGGATAGTACGGACTCCCAACAGGGAAGACAGTATGAGACAGTGTAAACTTTTTCAAGAGAAAGCCCCACTTACAGGTTACACAATGAGTAGCCAGGGGGTTTAAAGCAACTCGGGAGACGCATCCTGAGCACAGTGACAACAGGTAGCAGAGTTCATACATAAAAGGACATTTGCAAAAGTGTTAAGTTAATGGGATAGATGTTACTGAGGTGCTGGGCTGCATTGCAGAACACATGCAATAAGACAGAACCAGCTTATTATAGCTCCTGGCTCAGTGATGCATGTGAGACTTTTAGAAAGGAATGGACCACAAAAGGTTCTGATTCACCAACAAAACACTCATTCATTATGTAACAGAAGGGAGAAAATTACTAGGGTAAGAATTATTAACTCAAGGTATTAATGACAGGAGACCCTTTTGGTATGCTGGGTTTTATCTGAGGTTTCCAGAGCTGCATTAAACACCTGAGGTCAATGCAGTAAAGGGATGTTGGCTTATTATTTCCTTCTCAGAGAAAAAAAAAACCTGTAAAACATGGGTTTCCCTTAGGAAGTTAATTTCTTACATGGAACAATTCCTGTTTGAAAGCATTTAAAACCTATCCTGGCCACA
This sequence comes from Pipra filicauda, assembly GCF_003945595.2. NCBI lineage: Eukaryota > Metazoa > Chordata > Aves > Passeriformes > Pipridae > Pipra > Pipra filicauda. The sequence continues at coordinate 1,659,386 of NW_024103885.1, forward strand.
CTGCATATGAAAAGATAAACTCTCAAAGGCCAAGCGACTTCCCTGAGGCCCTGCCGCAGAGCAGTCCAAAGTCCAAGGATTAAAACCTGCACTGGACAAACAGCTCCCCACTGCCCCTCCCCAGCTGCTGGCAGTCATTTATACCTCCTCAAGGCTTGTACAAGCTGCTGACAGATCAGGATTCTACACTCAAATCACTATTTCTAAGATCATTCTTGCAGGGGATTGTTTCATGAAGTTTTTCCTGCCCCTGCAGCCCTAGAATAAGTCCTGTATTGCACTGGTCAACACTTTTGGATCCATACAATTTCCAGTTTTCCATCAGTGAGAGAAGGAGCATTTCATCCTCACAGAAACTACTGGCTTACCATAGAAAATAGAAAATGTTAATTTTCATGAAGGTAGCGTGAAACTCATAGACCAAACCTCCTCAGAGATAAGGCAGAAGTGCCAACAGCATGCTGCTGAATTCTATTGATAAGACAAACCTGAGAAGTATCCTGACCTCCAAAGACAGTCAGAGTGCCAGGCCAGAAGGACTGGATGGCTGGAGGACTGGGATAACAGAAATGAGAGGCAATGCTGCAGTATTATGTACAAACTCATTTGTTTAGGGCATATTGCTCAAACATTCTTCTAATAACTTGGCCCAGATCAGCTAGAAATGTGCAAGAAGACAGACGTCTGGCCACACCAGCTGATCACAGGATAATTATTAACCAGCAGTGTGGTGCTGCTACAAAAATTAAATGTCATCCTATGAAAGGGGCTCCTGGGACTGACAGGGGTTACTATCCAAGCAATGGGGTGGAGACCCAACTTACTAATAAATCATTAGGAGCTAATAAATCAAGGCTGTAAGCAAGCAGGTACATCCAATATATTTTAGATTGGGATTTGGAATTTTTCCTTCTTTTATGGTGGAAACAACAAACTAATACATTGCTGAGTCATTTTGACACAGAACAATTCTCTCTTGAATGTCACATAAAAGCAATATTATTGGATAAAAATTTCATGTGGTGGTGCAAAATCAGATGTATTATTTCTGCTTTTGCTGCCTAAGACAAACTGAAACCAGTAAGGACATAGATACTGTGACATACAGCAGCTGCAAGCACTAAAACTAATAATATAAGGAACACTTTCAAGGCAGTATCCTGCTCAGAACAATATCAGCCAATAATCGAAGAAAACCAGCAGATAAAAATGGCTTTTTTGGTTGTTGTGACTGGTGAGTATCAAAGAATGACTTCAAACTCAGTGAAATCTTATAAAATTTTACAGTTTAGACCTATTTATAAGTATCTAAGAGATAAAAAATTTGGAATATTTTTCGTCTGATCTTTGAGAACTAACAATATTCACTTCATAGAATATTCAAATAGATGTATTTTACCATCACATTTATTTGGCAAACACTGAATATACAAACATATAACACTAATGAGTAGAAGCAGTGCTATTTTAAATGCCAGTCAAGTAAGATTTCTACTACAAATATAAAGGGCTCTTTATAAGTTCTGTAATATCAAAATAGAAAAAACCCCAAGCTACTACAGTGATGCTAAGTGAAATCTCCCCCTATCTGTTCTATTTTATGATGCTAGAATAAAATTAATTACTCATGAAGAAGCAAAATTAAAAAGAAGAGAAGCAGCCATAAAGAGATGACACTCGAGCATTTATAAACTTAAACATTTCAAAAATATTTAAAATAATTCAAATATAAAATGACCTTTTCACAAAAGAACAACTCTTTCTATCCCTGAACTAGGAAAACCAGACATTTCCTTTTAAAACATCTTTCCTTTAGGCAGTGGGAACAAAAAGAAAAAAATCTATTCCCTATTTTCATGCTGTTTCGCTTCCAGGCAAGGATTTGCCAGGCCAGGATGTGACTGATCACACTCATCTCACTGAGCAGAGATTACAAAGCATTATCACCAGTAAATCAGGGAAATATATCAAATTTAGCTACACAAGCTGAGCATGATTAAACTTTGCTGAGAAAGAAGATGCTGCTTTTTCTACAACATACCTGCCCACATTGGAGTTTATTTACCATGTACTATGTCCCAGAATGAAACAGAATGGAGGGGACTCAGATGGCCAGGCAAAGCACAAGATCTTTTGTGCTAGTGCGGATGGTTAAATGTAACTACCATTAAGGGAAATTAATGATTGTAGACTGCAGGATATGACATCAAGATGGACCCTAGAGTGAAAAATATTCAAGTATGCAGTTTGTAAACCTTGGAAGGACACTGGGAGCATAGGCTGTGTCTGTTGTACTCTGAGGAACTACAGCAGCCCTGACACCCAGGGGACCAGCCAAGTGTTATATCTCACGATGCAATATCATCCCAGAAAATGTCACTTGTACAGGGTGCTTTCTGGCAGATCACGTACCCTCCAGCTGTTCCAGTACAACAGCAAGAGCAAGGAACAGAAATTCCTCTCCTGGTACTAACTAGTGCCAGGGTCTGTTTGTCAAGCAAGGATGGAAGCGGGAGTCAATTTCAGCAGCTGTGAACACTTGTTTTCCTAGGTGCTGAGGCACATTTTGGATCCCTGCAAAGCAGCTTGGTACAGGAATTGGTGCCCTGCCTGTCCAGTTAAGGGAAGCTCACAATGAGAGTCAGGAGAAGCCCATGCTGACCAAACCGTATTTATCTCCCTTCCTTAACTGCTTCTTGACACCTTGCATAAACACACCTGATACCATTCCCACACTTGTAAAATCAAGATTCAAGAGCACCTGCTGTGAAAGAAATTGCAGAGAGAAGATTTGGGAATGGGCTGGGAGCAGAGGAGAGAAGTAAAACATTCACCAAGTTTTAACCGTTTTTATTTGTTTTAAATGTATTCCTATCTAGACTACAAGCATTCAGCTGAAGTAGTATTTTTCCATCTCTGTAAAGATGAGAGATGGGTTACAGCAGCACACGCAATCTTTAAAGAACAGTAACAGTACAAATATAATAAACAAGCTGAAATAAAAGTTTACAAAAATAATCAGTTTCCATTATGTGACCAGTGGCCTCAAGAGATGCCCACGTCTCTCTCATTGACACATTTTGATGCTAAAATACTGCAAAGCACCTGAAAGCAAATTCAGGTTGCACTTCTTGAAACTTTCCTCACATGAAAGTTTCTGAAAGATTTGTCAAATATGAGTTTGGTAACCAACGTAGCTGTTGCTTTGCCCTGTGGGCACAGAGAAGGCAAAAACTAACACAGCTAAAAGTCCTAAGTGAAGAGAATAATCATCCCAGTGCTCCTTGTTGGCCCTCTATCAGATCCTGAGATCCTCATTCCAGGTTTTCTTCTACATTGTCAGAAAAATCCTGATGCTCTAAATGACTGTGCTAATCTTGACACTTCTTTAAACAGTTGAGCTAAAGTCCAAAAGCCATATGTGCACTAACACCCACCCAGGACAGTCAGAGGAAAGAACCACTTAATTTAGGTATATGAAATGACAGCACTGTCAGTTATACGAGGGTAACTTTGCACAGTGTAAACTTAAGCCTAGGCTTCTCCCACCTCTTTATATCCCATCTTCTTCACTTTTTAAGACTGAGTCTTACATATTACAAGGAAGAAAGAAAGATGCCAGTTGTGCAGCAGAAATACACAGCATTGTGGTGATGCAGAGCAGCATTTTCTCCAGGAGGGTATGTCTCAATTACAAGAGAAACCACATTCCCTCCTTTTAATTTTCCTGCTTTTCTGCCGTGGATTATTTGGAACCAAACCATAAAATTAATAACCACACAATATCAGAACAAAACAGGAGAGTCTCCAAATATTCTATTTTTTTAGTTTGGCTTCATTTATCATATATGTCTCCACCTGATGGTAGAGAGATGACATATATCACAGGGTATAGATTGTTCATAATGTGTTTGCAGAAAACATTACTCTGAACAAATGTAATTTGATCTGATTTAGTCACAGTTAATGTTGAGTTTGAACTCAACATATATGAACAAATATTGAGTTTAAGTGTTTCAGACTGTAAACTGAAAATTATCTGATGACAACTAATCTGCAGTACCACCTGAGAATTCACTGGTTTGCTGATGTTAAATGAAGATGAGTAGATCACTGACGAATCTGGAAGAAAATCCCACCTGGACAGAACACATACAGCTACCTGGCATTATAAATATCCATATTCATTAATGGGAGGGCAGTTGCTACTTGGAAGGTGCCAGTTTGGAAACCACAGTCAAGCATGTGCTTATAAAGTGTTCAAATACATGTACTTGGTTTTGGTAAACTGATTCCTATGAGGGCATCACCCATCACCCATATTGTATCCTAAAGCTTCAGTAATGGTAACACAATCCTGATAGCATTGTGTAATAGGATAACCACGTAATCAAAAAAGGGAAAATAAGAGAGCAGTGAGATTTCACTACTTTGTAACAAATATTTGAACGGCTTTTGAAAATACAATAATATTTTTACTAAGTTCTTCCAAAAGCAGAGGGAAGTGTTTTTCCCATTTTTTTCAGCACAAAGTGGAAGGAGACACTGGATAGGAGGTGAAACAGATTATCTATCTGTAACTGTTCGTCCTCGAGGTGCCTTGGTGGCGTGTACATCCGTGGAACTGACACCTAGCTGCAAGCCTCCCCTTTATGGCAGCCCACTGCTGCATGGTCACCATGTGCACTGCACACCACTTCAGAGGAGGCCAAAAGCCTCTTAAATAAAGCATGTGAAATTAACCAGGGCCAAGGAAGAGGGAAGAAAGGATGGCTCTTAAAATGCGTGCAAGACCTTACAACTCAGGAAGGATCAGAAGATGTAGCAATCTGTATTACTTCCTTGTAATATCAAATGTTTGTTTACTTTAAACATCTGCCAGAAAACTGTCCACAGAAAAGACCTCAGAGTTCCCTAGAAACAAACTCTCTGAAAGACAGCATCACCCTTTTGCAGCCATGGTGGAAACACAGCATGGCAGAATCCCAAGCAGCAGCTCCGAAGTCCTCTATGTACGCAGAGCCATCACCAGCATTACTTGGCCTCTAGCAGAATAAGCCCAAACTGAAGAGGGAGAGGGGTTTATTTTTCTTTGGGGGTTTTTTTTCTGAAAATAGTTTTTGTTCCAAGATACACAGTGGGGAAAAGCAAGGCGGCTGGAAGTCCCCTGAGGTTCTGACAGGCAAGGGCAAAGTGGCCGAGGCAGCCTTACACAGCTTTGCTCTCCTCTGCTGGAATGGGCTCCATGCCATAACCAGTAAGTTTTGAGGACCTGACCTCATTGTAAACAACTGTGCCTCTCTGTCCTGCCCTCCTGGACCATGCCATCAGACTGGTAAGGTTTGTTTGTACCTGTTCTTCAGGATACCCCAAGCACCCTCTCCAGAGTCAGCCTCTTATTATCCTCCAGCACTCCAGTTGTCAGCTGGGGCAAGTGTAGCCACAGAGCAGCTGGTCATCCCTGCTTTAGGCTATATTGTGAAATGGGACAGGCACTCTGTTCTATAGATTAAAGAGGACACCTCATTTAGGGAAACAACATTCCAGAATAAGAATTAAATTTCTTCTGTCATGGGAGAAAAGGAACATGAAGAGATTGTATCTTTGGAGTAAGGAGACAAGATTTTAATCTCACTATATGATAAGAAACTAGTAGACAAGAGGACAGAAGTCAACTGTGTTGAGATATCTAATTAGTTCATGAAGCATTTTACTAGAGTATAATTTTGTATGTGTAACAAAGCAAAAGGTACTAATTAATTGCAACTCATTAAGTGGAAGTTGTTTAATAATTAGGAAAAATGAATGCAGGCATGCCAAGGTTGGTATAGACAAGAATTCCATATAGCTGAGTGTTGCATTTCCAACAGCAGCCAGTCTGCTCAAGAAGCAGAGGAGTAATTTGAAATTCAACCTTTACCCATGGGGTCAACTTTTTTTTCCCAACTTTTCTGAAAGAAATCTTAAAGGACAAAGATAATGAATGCCTTCGCAACAAATGACTGGATTAGACAATTAGTGTCTGTCTCCACCCATGAGCAATTAAAACTTCATGTTCTATGTATAGAAAGCATTGCCATCCCATGTAGAGTGCTCATAAATCATCCATATTCATGTTCTCGTCTTTTAGAGTTCTGCTAATACTTATGCAGAATCAAGGTAAGTCAGTCATACTCATCTCTTTGTAAATTGTATGCTTCTTAGGGAATCAGAAACAAACATCCGAAGTAAGATTTTAATAGCATAATATTTTCAAAATTTGCTCTTTACCCTGGGAAATTGTGCCAAGGCAGAGAGAGTTCAGAAACCACTGCACATACTAGGATAGAAAAAGACTGAATGCAAAGGGACCACAAGCAAAGTGGTTGTAGGCAAAGATTTCCTAGAACAGCAGCTTTCAGCAAAGTCTCACATGACAATGTGAACGTGCTCATCCCCTACAACTGTCTGCTGGGGATTTTTAAGTCTTTACCATAGTACCATACAGTGATTGACCATAAACCCCAGTATAAGGCGAGACGGCGATACACCATTTTATTTGGTGGTAATTGTAGAACAATTGGTTTTCTACAAAAGCAGGCACCAAATTCTGGGAAAGTCTGGGCCTGGAATTTGCAGCTCAGTTATGGCTTAACTAATAATAGCTAACACAAGTGTAAAAGTCACATGAGAAACAGAGTTTCCTTCCCACAGTGCCACTGGTGAAGCATACAAAAGGAAAACCAAAAAAGTCTGAAAACTTCACACAAGTAAATTTTTTTCTTTGTACTGAATGGATACGCTGTACTCCCACTGCTTCACAACGGAATTTAAGAGCTTCTTTATATGTCGAGCCTACTCCGTTTTTCTCAACAAAATACAAATGAAATGGCCATGTCAATTATTAACTGATGACAACAGAGAGCTAGTCAGGTATTTCAAACACTTGTGTCTCTTCTTCCCACATGAATTCCTCAATAGTAAATGCAAACTAAGTCTTCTTACTACTTTCATCATTTAAATCCATAATTAGAGACTATTAAATAACTTGTTGAGAAGTAAAGGCTTTTTTACATTCCTTCCTCTCTCCTTTCTTTCCCTGGGAGAGCATTTGACCTGACTGTCAGTGACAGGGTGACAGGGGGACTTCATGTTCTGAAGGGCATTTGGTGAATCTAGTCAGAGCCTTTTCCCCTCTTAACAGCTTTTCAGTACCACAAGCTCATGTGGAAAATCATGCAATCCAGTGGAAACAGAGACACTAGGTATATAACGGGGAAATCTGAAAACAGACTAAAACTTTAGTCATGTTATGATGTTAACCATCATCTTATGTTGAAAATAAGCCTTGTTTATTATAAACGCTTTGGCCAGGCTCTCCTCCCCCATCTCCCTCCCATCCCCAAACTTCACCAACAAAGAGGTGAACAGGACACCACCACATGAATCCAGCACCATTGCTTGACAGCATGCTTGCTATTTACACATAAGTACAAACTAAACACTGCTTCAGTCCATTCACATCATTTAACTCAAATAAATTCTAAATTTGTTGAAGAATCTCTGCAAACCCAATGTAATCAATAAAAGTGAAATCATATAACTTAGTATCAGTGCAACTGAAAGATAATTGAGAATTATCATAGGAAAACCTGTCAAGATTAGAATTACCACAGTAAACTTTAAAATGAAAAATTTTTTGACAATTTTGAAAAATAATCCATATGATCCTAAGTAAGCATGTACTTTTCTATTTACTACAAAATTTAAATCCATAAATTCTAAACTTTCATCAGCTAAAAGGGCCATTTCAAATGGTATGGTAAAAGCACAGCATCTGACATAACACAAATTGGGGGAATCAAGTTTCCCACAGTGGAACAGGTAGCTCCTAGTAATGCCACAGGAAATTACCTGCAAAAACATAAACCAGAATAATCTCTTTGGTTTGGATTTGGCTGAGCTTCACACATACGCTGTTTATTCTGACTGCCATAAAAATGGACAAAAGCAGCACACACATTAGCAGCAGCTCCTGCTTAAAAACAAGAAGCACAGCACATTTTCCCCTCAGCCAGCTCCCCACTGAAAGTATTCCAGACTAAGCCACAAAAACTTAACAGTGAACTTTCAAATGACAGGACATCGTGTGCTCCATCAGTCAAGTACTTACAAGGTTTCTTAAACAAATTGATCATGCCTACAATTTCAGACGAAGTCAGAGAAACTCCAGACTTGATCTTCTCTGAGGAAGAAACAAAAGCCATGAAATCACCAAAGAGAAGGGTTTGTTTGGCTTTTTTTTTTTTTTTGTTGCTGTCTTTAAGAGAACTCTGAAGGACATATTGTAACATGATAGGAAGCTTGTAGGAACAGCCTAAGAAATAAGGCTGGGCGTGTACTTCAGCACCCTGTTCTTAGCACTCTCCCCGGGGAAAATGCTAAGGGAGATGTTAACTAGCAAGAGTCAAAGTGATTTCAGATTGATAGCTAAGACCTCCCAGGTGATCCTACATTTGATATATTAGTTTATATAATTGCTTTTTGCTCAGTCTTCCCCAGCTACAAAGCCAAAAATAGCTTACTTGTCCCACAAGGGAAATAAGGTATACTGGGGATACTGGGCAACCCTTTATAGGTGTTATGAATAACAGCAGTGGTTTTAAAAAAGTAAGAAAATTCCTGACATTATAGTATTATCCATGTTTTTACTTTTACAAGAATAATTTAATGTCAATAGCTACCATGAAATCAGGAGGCTGCATTTTCCAAGAAAATTTGTGCCAGACATTAGTATTTTCTGAAGCATCCTATAGTAACATGAAATGGAGACAAGCATTAAGCAGACTTTATTCACCATAAAAGAAGCAACAATGATGCAAATTCCTCTTAGAAAGCAATAAAATTTTGAATATAAACCCCCAAAAAGGCTTCATTATGCAGTTCTCAGTCAACACCAGTTGAGCCAAAGCCTACTACAGTACTTCTCTGTGCTCTGGATAAAACTTCCCATGGATCCAGTAGCTCCACTCGCAGAGGTGCCGGTCTTCTACAAACACGCATTTGCAATAGGATTTAAGGGAAAATATACCCATATATATCTGTATATATCTGTAGTTTGGCATACAAATGGAGGTCTAATTTTCAATTCTCTTGGGAACAATCATGCAGTAAAATCCACAACAGGAAATGAATGTTTTAATGATGTCTTTTCAATTCTTGCATGGTGTTTGTTCAAAATCATGTATTAAAAGTTTTACCCAAAGACCAACAACAAGTGTTTATGCTTACGCTTTCACATCCTGATGGTGTTAAGACCAAAAAGTGCTTCTCAGGAAATTCAAGATCTAGAGAAAGACTATACTTTCTCAATGTGAAACAAAACTTTATGGTTTTTATCCAGTTTCAACAGAGGTCCTTGGCATTTGCATATCAATTGCAGAGACTTTTTAAGTCAGAAGATAAAGCCTTTAACAAAGGAAAATTTTGATTAATCTGTTGTACATAGTGCATTTACTAATATCTGATTTCTCAAATCTCCCTCTGTCAAGTCAATTAAAAACATGTATTTGGAAAAACATTGAACAATCTTAGGCTGCTTAGTGACCCCTTCTTTCTAAGCACTGGAAATATAGACATACAGAATAATTTGCATAAAACACAGACAAATGGGATTGAACTGTAAATGAGAGAAGATAAAATAAAAAGCTTGAGAGTTATATCCCCCTGTTGCTTTCTCCACTGAGGCATCTCATGCCAATTTTTTTGGGGGATAGATATATCAAGATTTATGTGTAATAATGACTTTAGCAACTTCTTTCTTTAGAGACATTTGATTTCACTAATGAAACATTCTCAGGAACCAAGAGAATCACTTCTGCCCAACTTCATTTTAATTAAAAAGAGCTAAAAAAAAAAAGAACAGGAAGATGAAACTAGTTTGACAAAATGCATAGCTTTTTGACCCATCTATAAGGACTGCTTATGCCACTCCAGCAGCTGACAGACCAAGATTCTCTGCAGTCAATAAATCACCTCACGCAGCCCCCTCAAGCCTTCCTCCCACAGCACTGCACTAGATCTAGCATCCCTCCAAATAACCAGCAAGCCAGGATTAATTCAGACCATGAGAGCTTACAGAAGGGCTCAGGATCATCCAAAAGACTGCACAGGTACCTGAGCAGAAACTCTGTGGATCATAGCTGTGGTCACTTCCCTGAGCACATTCTGCAGCTGTTCAGGTCCTTTGCAGTCTTTTCACTTCAAACCCCATGACTGTCTAAGATCCACCTTGAAAACCAACAGATGGACATTACAATATTGAAAAGCATAGGTGTCAAGAGGTACCTCTTACAGGGATAACATAATCTACCATCAGAGTTGGAGATGCCTGAATGACCATGAAACAGGCTCCCAGGTGGGGACAATTAGTACCATTTAGTCATCACACAAGGTTATCAAAGGACTTTTCATAGCAACAGCTGAGAAGCAGCATCACTCAGACAACAGACATGAAGATAAGTGGTGGACAATCTGGCAATGAAGAGGCAGAAACCACTCTCCCTATAACTTCCTAATATCAGCTTTATCTCAATCACATCTGAACTGCCTGCCACCATTGCCATAGCCTTTCTCTGTTTAAGCAGGGTTGAAAATTGAAACACATGCTTTTGTTACATGGCAAAATATTAAATGAAAGAGGATTAAAAGGTGAAGTGACAAAATTAAACTCAATGCAAAGTCTAAAGACAAAAATAAAATGTTTTCCTTCAACTGGCTTACCTGCAAATAGGTCTTGATAGATGAAAAGTGTAATGCAGTAGGCATTTAAAAGGTCCTAGTTATTTCCCAAACAACTCCAGTTCATGTAAAGCCCCTAAAACACACATGGTGTGTTTTGCTTTTACATTATCTTATGCAGATATTAATTACATAATTCACATACCTGAACTGGCAGAAATGCCATCCACTGATGCCAAACTAAAATTTTTGCCCCTCTGGCCAAAATTTCATTTGGAACTATTTTCAATGCAACAGGAAATGGAGGCAGTGGAACTGCTAAAAACTTGTTATATGTAATTGTAGATAGGCAGGTTATTTATGCAAGTATAGGTTTGGCATAGGCACTAGACCTTTAACTTAGGAAACACACTTAGTCAGAAAACTTACCTGCTCAGTAAAAACCCCGCAGATCACCAACTCACTCAAGTGCTCCAGAGCTAAATGCGATCAGTAGAGAATATTGAAGCTAGTACAAGAAACCAAGAGAGAGCAGCAGAAAATGAACCAGGCAAACAACACTGGAGCCAGGAAGTTTCTGATGAGTGGTTAAGGATACAAAAGATGGGATCTGTTATTTAGACAAGCATGCCCCACAGGAACAACTCAGGAGGTGATAGAGAGCTCTCAAGCAAGGGAGTTGCAATCTTGTCTCTCATGTGTCCCTTAAATGCTGGAGGTCTAAATGGAAAAACTTTCAAGTTAGCATATAAAAATTGTCAATATATGGCATTTGCAACGGGATATGCAGTCATCCACCTTTAATCTGTCTCTTCAAAGAAATTCTACTCAGTACAACCACCAAGGCTGCCTGGAGACCACCAAGTGAACTTTGAGAAATACTTTTTTCTTTTCTTTGTGAGTGGACAGGTGCCTCATTTCCAGATAAGAGTCCCAACAGCAAAGTCCTCAGTGACAGCAAAAGCAGAAAGTGCTGAAGGGAGCAGCGTCTCCCTGGAGATATGCACCTCTGCCCCGGAACAAGCACTGATTGCAGAGTGCCAGTGCTCCCCAGGACATGCTCTTCTGAAGGCAGACAGGGAACGCCAATTTGCCGGAGTGTTCAACACAACACCTCTCTGAAGTTCTGACTGTGCAAGCAATGGCAAAATGATAATTTTTTAAAATGTCTTTAACAGAAGTCTTGATTGGAATGAAACATGTCTTGCATTAATCAACATCCTTGCATCAAAGTAAAATCTGGCAAGTATCGCTTCTTACTCTATTAAGCCACAAAACCTGTTTAATCTTGCTCTATTATTGTCTTATCTATGAGCAGCTAATTTCTGCCAGGTTGGCTCATCTAACCAACTTATGTTGCTATGATTCTGAAATTTAAAAAAAAAAATCTGTTACACAACCAGAGCAGAAATAAAAACACTTGAGCAGCTGAAAGAGCAGAGCTGAATAAGAAGTGCTACAAAAAAGGAACAGATTTAGGAATAATGAGGTCACCTCACACCTCAACACACATGAAGTTATTCTGTTCACTCAAATAACTTCATGTTCGGTAATAGTCACAGCACAAAATACCACACCATTTTAAAGAGACAGAAGCATTTTCAATACTTTGGCTAATTAGAAAAAAAATTAACACAGAACAATACCATCATGTGTTCCCCTTCCAGCTTTCTCCTGGCTTTACAGATGAAGACAGAATTAAGCAGGGTGGAAAATGTTCCCTCCCTCCTCACCTCCTCTAAGTGAGAGACCCCTAATCTGGGCATGTGGTTGCAGCTCCAGAGCATCAAGCAATAGTGGCATTTCTGGTGCATTAGAAGCATCTTGTGCCTGCTCAAGCAAGCACTCAGATGCTGCTGTGGTGGCAGCATGAAAGATCTCCTTCTCACCAGGTATTTTGGCTTTTCAGCCTATCTTATTCCAGGTACCTGCAGTTTGTTCTTTACTTAGCAAGGAAAAGACATAGTATTACCTTCCCTCCAAACTGTCAAGTCAAACAAACCAAAATTCAGAGCCATGAGGTCTGGCAATGCCAGTGTTAAGGTTCCCTGGGAGTGGGGACAGTGGGAGGCAGGAAGGCAAATAGATAGCTGTTCGAGTGACCGAAGATGAATGAACAACTGACAAGTAGACAAGAAAGGAAAATGATTAAACCAGTCTGACTCTTCATCGTATTGGTGATATCAGCACAGCCAAGAGCTGGGGGGTTTGTGTTGTTTTTTGGGTTTTTTTTTTTGTTTTGTTTTTTAAAAAGCAAACCTAGAGAGCGTGATTTTTTCAAATAGAGAGGAGTGCAGCAGTCAATATCTAATAAAAGAAAGTTCTAGATGTCAAAATTGTTCAAAAAGCATGACTGCCTACTGAGCTAAAGCATGATACTGCTATCCCTAAAAGGGAGTTGGTATCTAAGCAAATACAGGTTGGAATCACTGACTCATCCACCCTGGGCCTTTAAGGCAAACTGATGAAAAATGAAGGGCTGACAGAAGGAAAAGAGGGGGGAGGAAAATAAGGAGGCAGAGGGAATTTGAACAAGATTAGCTACGTGTGAATCCTAAATAAAGATTAAAATCAATGCCTAATGGATTTGGGGATTTCTGAAGTCAAGATAAAGAAATTGGGAGAAAACTGCCAGTTCATAAGCTTCTATGATGACTTTTATTGGGACAACTTTCAGCAGTATTTTAACCTTTAAGAGTTACAATTGCATACTTCTTCCACACTTCTTAAAAACATAAGGAGAATCTGGCATTTAGTGCAGGCATCTAAAAATCACCATTCCCATTCCATAATTAGCTCAGCCACCTATTTTATTACAAACAGAAAGTCTTTCTCCAATTTCTACTGTTTATACATCCTGCTGCTGCCAACAGAGTCAAGCGCTCATAAGAAAGGTGAATAGCCTGGGTCTGTTCTGTTGCACTTATATGATAAACATCATTGATGGAATGATCTTAAATGATCTTGTTCATCTAGCTTTTAGTTAGTTGATACAGATTAAAAAATCTTTAAAGCCAGAGAAAACACTATGAACTTCTGCTTCTGTAACTAGTGCTCAACATAAGTCAGACTTCTTTGCAGATTAAGAGGCATTTCAGTCTTCTCAGGAAATGTTTTATACTTTTTAGGATTAAGATTTCTGTAAGAAAGTTCATTATGTCTTCATTCATATATATTCTTACTCTCTCTCAATGGACTGAACTGTGGGCTTGTCCATTTACAACTTCATATAGACATCACAAAGGCTATATAAATTTCCTTTATGTATTTACTATGAATTACAAGTTATTAAGCTGTAGGTGATGAGGAGTGCCTTTCATTTGCATGTGACAATCTTTTAAAATTTACTTTCTGGTCTGTTAATTTTAAAGTTGCTGAGCCAGTTCCCTTGGAAAGGTGCTAGCTTCCATGATGGCAGGTCTATTTAATCACTTGCAGAAGTAAAATCATTGTTTACACTAATGATGTCTACAACTAAGACACCAACACCGCAACCGAAGGATTCAGTTTAATTTATCCTCAAGCAGCTTCCGGAACTGGAATCTAAAAGAATTTTGTTCTTTATGATCTTATTTTCCATAATTCCTTCCTATGTTTCTATCACTGGAGATTTCCTTACTGCAGCTTTCTTTTTATACCTTAACAGAGGAAATCCTGTAAGCTTGGGAATAGAAAAGAGTATATTTTGAATCCTTAAAGATAGTTTCAGTACTAAACTCTGATTTTTGCTGTGAGGCTGTAGAAGAATGAAAGGAGTAGAGTTGTTTAGGAGTCTCCAAGTGTTTTCTAGGACAAACTGTTGCCAGAGAAAGTTTAGATTCAGTATCAGGGAAAGTTCCTCAATAGAGTATATTAAACAACTGGACACATACAAGAAGTGCAAAAACTTAACAAGGTGCTCAGAAATATCATGAAATTAACAGTCTAACACTTAAAAGAGGAAAGACAAGACAAACTGAATACTTCTGTATTGCTTCTTAGAGACTTTCTAGGACTCTCTTATTCACCAAATACTAGAATTAACCTGAACATTTCTACTTCTTCAAATAATGGGGGGAAAAAAAAGAAAAAAAGAAAGGGAAGTAAGGAAGAAAACACCAAACCAATTCCTGATGTAAAATCCTGTAACCTAGAATCCCTACACAAATACTTGGATAGTGTTAGACCAAGCAATCAGATATGCTCCAGACCATGTAAGAAAGATACTGGGTGACCCATTGGCAGTAAGAAGGAACTGCAAGACCAGCCCAGTCAAATCTACATTTTTCAGACACAAGCAGATTCCTTGCAGTAATTTATGAGGAAATAATAAACTGAAAATGTGTTCTGTCTCTTTAATTTAGAATCGAAACCCCAGTTTATTTTTACAGTACCTGAATCGTCAGTAACCAGTACCTCGGAGTGAACATTTTGATTAGCATCACTTTCAGCTGCAGCCATGGTTTTTTGTGGGTAGGGTTTTTTTCGGGTTTGTTTGGGTTTGTTTTTTTTTCAAATGTTACTGAAACAAGAAGTATAGCACAACACATTTATATAACCACTGAGATTTTGAAATCAAACACGAGGTTAAACTTCCTTTATCTTTAGATCGTCATTAATGCCCTAAAATGTATTACATTTTAGGCTGATTTGGAACTACGCAGTGGCACTATTGTAAAGGCACAACAGTCATTACATTACATTAAAATGGAAATAACTAATAATATTGTATATTTATTTAATAAATGCTTTAAATAATATTTTCAGCACTTCTATTTAACACAATAAACAAATAGTGTCATACATACACACTAAATTAGACAGTTTACAGTGTTAAAGAATATTATAGTAGAAGCACTGTATTAGCTATCTGTATGCTGCAGAAGCACAAGGAAATCTTTTACAGGATATTTTTTTCTTCTGACTACATTATCTAGTTGTATGTTTTCCATATTCTAAGTTTCACCAAGGAATAAACACCTACATTAATGGGCTCAATAAAATAAAAAGGCTCAATAGGCACTTTTACTGCCTGTGTTACATAGGAGCATTATAATGGTGCATTATGTCTTCCAGATCTAAAAATATGACAGCCATTAAAAATTACAGCATTTGTCCGTCTGTAAAACATAGAGTTCAGATTAAAATAACAGCTTAAAAGTCCTTAAAGGGCTTTTCTAGACAATTTGCCTATGGGTCATATATTTTTCATACTCTTGCTTCATCTCCAGAACCATTCTTTATTTTTGGGAAGAAGTCTCACTTTTAGAGAATATGAAACCAAAGTGAAACACAAACCAGCACTATATGACATCGTTTTATCCTGAGTTTTATCAACAAAAATTAGTCACCTCAGTAGGATCCTGTGGTGGGAAATGTTATCCAACATCGGCAGGAGAGTTCAGCTCCCCTTTTTACTTACTGATAAAAATGATGGAGCTGAAGAAGGACCTCATCTTGAAGACACCTCTGCCTACTGCCAGTTCATGACATTACAGATCTCCAAGAAGCATTTTAAAAGCTGCCTAAGTTTCTGAGCTGCATTTCAGTTGAGAGACTCATTCACGTAGAGTGGAGGAAGGTCACCGTCTTTGAATACACACCAGCTAGTCAGTCCATCGGCATAACTGAATTTAACATGCCATTTCATATCATAATTAGCTCTGATATCTATTTGGATGTCTTTTCTTTTTAGAATTTCCTGAAGAGCTTTACTTCTCTCCATCCTAGTCAGTCACTGAAGCCCAGGGTTATAGTGAGCTTTCAGCTCAAGGAAGCACTAAATCATATTAAAATTAAGCATTTGATTGTCTTTTCCTGAAATAGGGCTTCTAAGGTTATTTAGCCACAGCTGGATGCCTAAGGCAGGACATCACAAACAAAAATATTGCTTTAGCAAAGTCAAATCAGGATTTGTGTCAATTTTTCCTGTTCCAATCCTACAAACCTGAATTCCTAAATACTCTTAAGATTCAAATTTGAACTTCAAAACTGTAATGTAGGAGCAGCCATAAAAAAAATAACCATAGGGAATACTTTAATTCGCCCAGTTCTGAAAGTACTAGAAGAAGCATAAGTCACCTTTTCTGCCCTCAAATAATTTTGCCTACAGCACACTTCATGGATATTTTCACGGAATTCATCATGGAAGAAATAAAAAGAATGTAGCCTATGGAATTACTAAATCTGGATCAATTGTATAAACTCTTGTCATCAGTAGGACCACAAAAATAAAAATCAAAACAGAAACTAATCTAAATTTTGTAAACATGGCTCCTAGCCTTGTGAAAATATTGACTTGACACAGAAAATTCTGAACACGTTGAAAAAAATTCAAGAACCAGTCAAGTTTCATGGTTTGGACCCCATTTTGAGACATAAGCAGCCCCAAAAATCTTTCTTGCAAAATTATCAAGACACGTTTTTCCATACTGGGCAGGTTTCTGGGGAAACAGAGCAGATACAAAAGGTAACTAGTTCTGTTATATATTGGGAGACTTAAGGAACATGAAAACTGTGACATGACCACTTGTTTTGTTCTGTTGTTGTTTTATTTATAGTTGTCATGCCATTATTTCAAAGAGAGATGATCAACTATAATCCTGTTCTTCAGCATGCCAGTATTACCTTTCAAAGGAAATTTCTGCAGAAGGAGTTTGTACCTTTTGCTTCACTCTTTCCAGGCTCTCTGAAGGATCCCAAAATTGTCAGGTATAGCTTCCACATTATAAGAGATCTATCTACTGCCCTCCCACTTCCCTGTCAATAATAGTTAAAAAAAGCCAAACCTCTCAACTTCCAAAAGCTTACAGGTTGCCAACGTGGTAAATCTTAGGCACGGATCTCACGACTCTTAGTAAGAGAAGGACTAAGTGCCTAGACTCTAAGCTGGTAACCTCCAATTCCCTACATGATGGCCACACAGAGAAATACACACAACCAGGAGATTCCCCAAATGATATATAAAACAAATGTTTGGTATTTACAGTTTAGTTTTCAGATCATCAAAATCTTTAGCATTTTTACAGTAATTATTGCCCCATGACAATCAGCAGATGGATGTAACCACCCCAGTTTTCAACTCCTGCTGCAACGTTCTGCAGTGTGATATTCTGAACTAATTCATTAATTGCATATCAGAAAATACTTTCCATTGCACTGAAAACATGATTTCAGAATGCTGCGACTCTCAGGTCATCTTTTTGTTTGTTCTACTTCAATCATGGAGGAGACAAAGACGTTGGTTCTTTCTAAGTACGATAGTGGGGAGGGCCACACAGTGGACGGACATAGCTGTAGTAAGCATAGATGAGTTTTTTAGTAGAGTTTTCCACATCGTGCAAGGATGGAGCTATGCAGCTGAGCTCTACTACCGACCCCAGGTCCCAGCCCAGCATAGCCAGAGGCACCAAGTGAACACACCACAGACGGAATAAGCAGTTTTCTCTGGTGTGTGGGGTCACTCCCTCACTGGACTAGAATGAGGACACGACACTGTTCTGTGCAAAAGCAAGCTAAGGCTGAGTTGCCTAAGAGCATGAAATCAGAGCCCGTTTACAGTGAAAGACTTCCTGGCTGTTTTTGTGATATTAAATTTGAGAAGACTTCCAATTCACCCACATTACTATGTAGAGGGTTAAAAAATCAAGGGCCTTTTCACATTGCCGGTTATTCTAATTGTCACTAAAATTCATTGCAAGAGTAATCTAAAAATCTAGAAAATTAATCATGAACAAATGCTACAATATAATGTTGACTAAACCAAGGTCTCTGTCCATCTTCTTCATTAAAATAGGAAATAGATTATTCTCATAGCTAGTTACTGAACAGTGACTTATTTCAGAAAATCCTTACTGTTCGTACTTCCTCTGTGGTGACTTGAAAGAACACAATCAAATGTATCCATAGTCATCAGTTATTGTAAGAAAGAAATCTGAACTGGATAAGCATAAAGAACAGGAGAAGCAAAATCAAGAGAACAAGAAATTACAGAATAAAGGGGGGAAAACCAGATTTGGATGAGACAAATGAAATAAAAAGAAAACTTTAATAGCATATAAGATAAAAAAGGGTTTCCTCTTCTTCCACTTTTTTAAGAATGGAAAAAAAAGTGTTCTATAAAGGAAAACTGAAGTCTTGGGGGAAGCAGGGAAGGGTCACCAATAAATATGATCCTGAAGCCACAAGCATTTTAACCTAGAAAATGTGAAATGGTAGAATCAATTATAAAAAAATCTTGTATGTATTAGAAAAAAACTCAAAATATTAGATTTCAATAACCTTGTTCAAAAATAGACTAACGCTACACTTACAAATGATTTACAACAAAAAGAATCTTATGGATTAAGCAAAATATCTACTCATAGTGCAAATTCTTTTCTAAAAATGTTTTGGACTCATTTCTGCAGTAAAAAGTAGAATATTCTAACAACAGGATATGTGGGTGGGTTATGAAAGAACACTGGGTACACTGTCAGAAAAGCAACCTAGCTTTAATTCTCTGGGAAGAAACATTATATGCAAATTCTAGATATACAGATGTATATCTTGCATATTTTACTTATGAAATTTGTATTAGTCAGTCTGGAGATGATCACACCTGACCACTGTCCTAGAGTGCTCTTTGAATATTTGTATTTTAAGCCAATGGGTATTGCATTTTACGTGGCAAAGTATAAAATGTTCTATTTGAAAAGTGCCATATTGCTTGCTCAAACTAAGTCTGTTCAAAAGAAACAGAAGATAGTTCAGAATCTGTAATCCTCACACACAAATGGCATGGAAATATGAGGTTAGAGAGCAGGTAGGAAGCATCCTGCATTCACAGAGCATTTTCCATTGGTGGTGGCACATTTCTTATTTTCCTGCTTTGAAGAAATACAAACATATCCCACCTGTAATACATTAACAGACACCATCTCACAAAGAGGTATTTCACAAACACCTGTGTACCTTCAGCTGAGGTGTAGTAGGTTTTTACGGCAGAAAAATGTCAAAATTACTATGACCATCTCAAGAAAACAGAACCTTTGTTTCTTATAAGTAAGCCAATATATTTCAGCTGATCATTTCAGAAGAGTTCTTAATGATATCTGCTGGTCGTTTATTCTCTTGCCACATAACACACCAGCCAAATGTGCATTTTGGCAAGACAGTCACAAGTAAGGCAGGACTTTTAGGTAACCAACAGTCTTTGTGAATTTACAGGGTGTTATGGGTTAGACAGGACAGATTCTCTAAAACCACAAAAATAACTTCAAATAACAGAATCATATTGTTTTGTGCAAAAGCAAAGACAACGTTTCTACATTAGATAGACACCAAACCCAGATTTACAGAAATGTGGTGTAGAGTGTTTGCAAATGACATCATTGATGAACACATTTGCCCTAGAACCACATTGCAGAATGGCTGCTATAGAAAGAAGTTATTACCTATTGTTTGGAATTCCAACACTCTTCCCAGAACAAGAAAAGAAAAGGGGGGGGGAGGAAAAAAAAGAGAATCTGAATAGGAAAAAACCTCTGCTGCTGTTATTCCACTTTGAGAATGCACAGTAAAGTATGTTTTAACTGTTTTCAGCTTCTTCCAATACCTTTTAGAACTGAAATGTCAAAGGAAGCAGAGTTGTAAATATTTTACAAATAACCAGTCAATCCAAAACCTGGCAGAAAGGAAAACAGTGCAGATCTGTTCTGATAAAAGCACAAATGGTAGTCTACTACTTAGCATCAACTCCCAGAGGCAACATTCTACAAACATGCTGTGTATATGTCTTGGCAAAATGAGAGTTGTGTGGTATACCAGAGACTACATAAATCTTTGCATGGCTAAAAATAACTTCAGTGCTTGAAATGAAAGATTATATTTGCTGTTTTGCATAGCATTTGTTTTCTTTTTTTTTCCAAAATACACACAAAAGCTACAAAGCAAATAGTTTTAAGCTCAGAAACACAAGAATTGCATTCTTTCTTCAATAAAAAAGCATCTTTTTTTCTGAGTTAGAACATGCAGGGTAAATAAATACATCAGTGTTCAATTATTATCTAAATATTCACTTCTGCTTTCAACTTAATGAATTGTTAAATGAAGACAACAGTTATGGTGTTAAAGGATTAGCAGAAAAACCTCTCCTTACCTTTTTTTAAGCTGGGGTGTGGTATTCTCTACTTTCACACAGTCTTGCACTCTCTCTGAAATGGGTATTTTTCTTTAATATAAGAGATCAGAAGTCAGGATACGCTGCTAGGGACCGGTGGTTAACATTCTTCTCCCGAACTGCCTAGGTATAAGTGGAATAGAAAGAATTTTAGTTCAACTTTTCTAAGCTAGCCTGGGAGTGGGGTTTTTTTGTTTTCACTCTTTTGAAGGGTGCTTATAAGCTGAACAGTTCCTGTCTGCCACATCTCTTGTAAATGGTTTGAGATGCTTGTAGTCTAAAAAAAAATAAGGAAGAAAGAAAAAAAAAATATATTGCAACCTGAGAAATTTTCATTAGCTTTGGACTTCCCTTTGAGACTTTCATACAAAATGGTCTTTCTTTCCTCATTCTAACTAGAGAAATAGCAACACTTTCTTATTTTTCCTTCCAAACACTCACATCCTGCAGTTCTAAATCAATTATATTTCAAGAAAAATATATCACTGGCTTTACTGTAGTTTAGCTGAAATAAAAATGTAGTATTTTCATTTCTCAAAATGAAAAACTAATAACTTCAAAAAGTTAAAATGTGACCTTGTCATATCTTTGATTTTCCTTCTATTAGAATGCACAAAAGTGAGTTTTAACTATTTTCCTGGCAAAAAACATTAATGCCTTTGTTTAATAAAAAAAAGATCTACTGCCAAAAACTGAAATTATAGTAATCTGTTTGAATACACTGCAAAATAGAAAAAATTTAAACAGACGAAAACAACTTGCAAAATTAAACAAAGTAACCATTTTTCTTCTGGTTTTACTAGTTTTACGTTTTACCTTGAAAAATTTAACTGTAATTTTGGAATTTTGATCTTGCACAATTCAAAATATACTTCAAAAGTTTTATGCTCATTTTAGGGCTTGCTGTGCTTCATTTTGCATTGAACTAGAAGTAAGTATCAGACAGGAATTTTGTAGCATCTAATCTATTCCCACACTCTAGCAGTTATTAAATAGTATTTGCTATATTCATTTATCCTTACATCTTCAGGCAGCTA
Source organism: Pipra filicauda (assembly GCF_003945595.2). NCBI lineage: Eukaryota > Metazoa > Chordata > Aves > Passeriformes > Pipridae > Pipra > Pipra filicauda. The sequence goes on from NW_024103885.1 coordinate 1,681,280, forward strand.
CAAATAAGAGTATTTTGTTGGAACAATGTAATTAGTTTATTGGTTAAATCATGCTCCATTTGACAAGACAAGGATAAGCGCATGTTTGACTCTAGATAATCAAACAGAACAGCTTGCAGGCATTAAATAATGGGGTTATTAGCCCCAGTATTCAGCTTCTCCTGAAGTTCATGGGCTAGGTGTTGGTGGGCACTCTCAGGCTGACAGAACAGATGATGTAGATCTGTGGTTTACCTAGCAAAGGTACCTGAACAAGGCAGTCTGTTTAAGCTGAGAAATTAGCACTCAGTTGACTCCGCACCACTCATAACATTCAGAATGTCTTGAAGGTGTGAGTGAGAGATGAAAAAGTGGTATGAAAAAATCCTGAGCTTGTTAGGTCAATTCTAAAAAAAAAAAAAGAAAGGTACTCCTAATTCATATGACAAAATGTGATGGTCTCGAACAACTAGTACTTGAGTCTAACTGGCAACTCCAGGTGTTAGAAATCTCATATATTCTCATCAACCTCAAATCTAATTTTCACATGTAGGCTCAGCACTACCCTCTTGTTTCTGGGCATAGGATGCAGCATTGACAATAGCGTGTGCTATAGCCTGAGCATGGAAAGTTTGTGGCCTCCATCAGGATATCAGATCAATGTTGTTCTAGCACAACAGGCAGGAATGTATTCACTTTTTCACCAGAAAAATTTTCCACAAAATCAATTGTAATCAATTGTCAGTGCAAAGATCTCTGTTAATTCACAGCTGTAAATCCTGCACGCAACCAAAATCCCTCTCCAACACAGACTCTCTGATTTCCTGCCCTGCAGACATCATGCTGTTAAATGGCAGAGCAGAGAACATCTCTCAGTGTGCTAATGTCACATATTTCACTGCCCTTTCTGCACCTGAGTGACTTATGCTAATGGCCATGGCACTGCAGACACCAGTTCACTGCACTTGCAATAAGGAGCCTGCTGTAACTGAGAGACTTCAGGTCTGTCGTCTTGTCTGTCGTCTACCAGCCCATTATGGAGAGTCAGTTTTCATTCTTCTGGGTGAGGTTTTGAAGCATGGCAGCAATGGGCCAACTTCCGAATTATTTTATTATTCTTGAAAATCAGAATTCAAAGCACTTTGAGCTCCTGAGCGTAATACAGACCTTCACTGTTCAAGGTGCCAGAAAAGAAAACTTAAAGCACAGACAGTGTTAACCACTAAGCTCAAGATGCATCAAGGAGATATGCCCTGGGAATAATAAGCAAAGAGAAAAGGTCTTCCTTCTATTTACTAACACTCTTTTTCTTCTCGGGGAAGACGCGGAGACAGATGGATAGGGAAATACTTCAGTGAAAAGGAAATACTTCCAGACAGGCCAGCATGGAATATTTGGATCTTGAAAGATCATGTCAGGAAGTTATTCTATTTTGTACCCTTCCAACACAGCCATCAAACGCAATACAGAATCAGAAATACATATTTCCAACACAGAAAACTAAGCAGACACATACTCTGCATACACTCAGGGAAAATTACTACATCCCACAGTAATAAGTAACTGACAGAAGCATATGATGCCAGGCCCATGAAATTCTGACCAGAATAGAAATCAGGAAATAAAAAGTTGCTTCAGTTTTTCAAGTGTTTTTTTGGATACAGACCTTTCTATTCTGTGTTTTATTTTTTCGCATCTACCTTTTATCTCATAGTAATAGTACAAAATTTTAGAACAGAGATAGGCCACTATAAAGCAGGTCACTGAAAATACCTACCATAATGCTAGACTTACAAGTGGTAAACTGATCAACTGGTCTATTTTCAGCATCTCAGACAATAGTCGTTCTTGTAATAGTCCACATGGTTGTTATTCCGTCACACAACACAAAACTAGCAGGCAATTAAGCATGACAAACTATCAAATATTTGTCCACTAAAGGACCCTGCTATATCTTCTCTCCCTGTTTATTAAGTCCCTGTTCTTCTAAATGCATGTTTCAACCTCTCGGGATAGCTGCCTAACACTACAAAAGGAAATATGCTGTTCAGTGTATCACAGACAAATATAAGCAACATTACTCACAGAATACTTCTTCTTTTATGCAGAGAAAACTCCTGATTTAAAGAAAAAATAAATTATCATCAGACAGAGAAAGCCAACATCAACAACTCCTGAAAAAAGCAAAAGAGTGTAGGGATATCTGTCAGTTAAAATACCGAAAGGTGTGACTCAGTGTTTTGTACCATGAGCAAGAAGATAAACCCTCTATGACTTAAATGGTTTCTTTAGAACCTCGTAGATCACTCTGCATTAGAAACAGAGTTAACACATTTCAAAATGTGATCCTCAGATTAATTTTGATAACATCTATAATACATTTGGTACGCACATAAAAATAAGTGGAATATCAATCAAAAACTACATCTTTTCCAGACTACTTACAGATAAAAGTTTGCAACAAGTAGTTACCTATGAGTCATAAAATCACAGAATGGTTTGCATTGGAAGGGACTTTAAAGATCATCTAGTTCCAACGCCCCTGCCATGGGCAGAGACCGGTTTCACTAGACCAGGTTACTCAGAGCTCCATCCAACCTGACCTTAAACACTTCTAGGGATGGAGCATCCACAACTTCTCTGGGCAACCTGTTTCAATGCCTCACCACACTCACAGTGAAAAGTTTCTTCCTAATATCTAATCAAAACCTACCCTCTTTCATCTTACACCCATTCCCTCTTGTCCTGTCACTACATATCCTTGTAAAAAGTCCCTCTCCAGCTCTCCTGTAGGCCCTCTTTAGGTACTGGAAGGCTGCTCTAAAGTCTCCCTGGAGCCTTCTCTTCTCCAGGCTTAACAGCCCCAACTCTCTCATCCTGTCTTCATAGGATTCAATAAAACATTTTTGGCACAGTCAGTCTTTGGAAAGTAGTTAGTACAAGTTGTTTTGCTAGTGAGTTATACTATATTTTGATACCAAGGTTTAGTTTTAAATTAAATCCAAACCCAAAAGAACGCTGATGCCCTTCTTTGGTGGCCAATAAAACCTTTCTTTCTCTGTACCAGATACTGAGTTTTTTCTGTGTTGTACATCATACAAATCCATTACTTTGGATTATTTTCTCTGATAATGCATCATATAGTATCCACAACTGCTCAAAGCTAAGAAAATAATCTCCAGAGATCATATCAGATCAGATATTTTATCATGGTGCCAAACTTGACTTTGACTCTCTAGCCCCTGCAGGGAGCATAATCCCCAAATATCCACATGTGTATGAGCACACACTCACACACAGAGCCCTAGAATAGCAGATTAAGTTTATATAACATTACTTCCTTCCCAGAGGTTTGGACCATTCAAGGGGAACAAATCCCCTCACTGCAAGGGAAGATTGCCAGGACTCATTAAGAGAAAAAGAACTATGCTATCAGATTATGATCTGGCCTGCCCTTTCCTAGACACATTTCTTTACCTAAATGCATATTGGAGTGAATTTTATTTCAAAATGGGCTACTGTAACACTAATAAGTGTACATCTCCTATCCATCCACCCAAATGAAGTGAGCAAATAATTTCTTACTCTATATGCAGAAAAGAGTACCCAAACACAGTGGGCAAATAGTGTTCTCACTCCTCAGCCAAAATTAAATTCTGTTACGTTTTCTTGAGAAATAAGTAAAAATCTAAACATTTAGAACTAGCAATTAAAAGAACTGTAAATAACATAAAATGTAGAAATCATTCTTAATAAATAATATCTCATAATGTAGCACAGGAATCCTAGGATAAGGAAAGCTTTGGTAAATTAGCACACCTATTAACATTGACATATATTCTGCCCCAAAACTCTAGGATATCACAAAATGTCACTTAATTCATAAAGCTGGTGTTTCATGGAAAAACAAGCAGTAAAAATGTTCAGCTCCTAGTTTTCAGAGGTAGGAGTGGCAGAGGTAGGAGTAAAGACTTCTCCCAGATTTCCTTATACTGTTATTTTCAGCCATGCCTTGCAAGGAATCCTCTTCTGAGGTGTAAACCCAAGTTAGAAAATGAAGAAGAAAAAAATTTGTTGCATGCAAGGGCATGTAATAAGGTAGAAAGATGTAAAGGGTGCAAAGAAGGCCACACTCTTCCCAGTGATATCCAGTGACACCACAAGGGGTAACGGGTCAACACTGAAACTCAGGAGGTTCCCTCTGAACATCAGGAAACATTTTTAACTGTAAGAGTGACTAAGCACTGACACAAGTTGCCCAGAGAGGTTGTGGAGTTGTGGTGGGTTGACCTTGGCTGGACACCAGGTGCCCACCCAGCCGCTCTATCACTCCCTTTCCCAGTTGGACAGGGGAGAGAGTAAGATGGAAACAACCCATGGGTTGGGATAAGGCAGTTTATTAAAGCAAAAACAAAGCAAAAGCAAAGTTGGGCATGCAAAAGTGAAGTGAAAGATAGCAGAGTTTATTCTCTGCTTCCCGTGAAGCAGGGCTTCAGTACGTGTGACGGTTCCTCAGCAGGCAGCCATTGGAGACAATGAGCGCCCGCCCTCCTGCTCCTTGCCTCAGCTTTTGTATCTGAGCTGACATCTATGGTATGGGATATCCCTCAGGTTAGTTTGGGTCAGCTGGCCTATTTGTGTCCCCTCCCAGGATCTTGCCCTCAATTGAGGAAGGAATGTTACAGTGTTGGTGCTGTGCTCAGCAGTAGCCAAAACACTGGTGTGTTATCAAAACCCTTCTAGCTGCCAATGCAAAGCACAGGACTGTGAGGGCTACTATGGGGAAATGAACTCCAGATCAGCCAGACCCAATAAAGGAGTCTACATCCTTTGAAGGTATTCAGAACCCAAATGGACTGAGTCCTGGACAACGAGATCTAGGTGACTGTGCTTTAGCAGGTGGGTTGGATGAGATGGCCTCCAGAGGTGCCTCCCAACCTCAGCTAGTCTGTGATTCTGTGAAAACAGGGGGGAAAAATAGAAAAGTAATTGCCATAATTAGGAAACAAACAATTAAAAATGTTCTTTTTTTTTTTTTTTAAATACAACCCTAGTTATCACAAGCCAAACAACAGTATGAGTAAATAGGATAAAAGTGGATTAACAGACCTGCAGAACAATTGCTGTTGACATTGTAATTTCCCTAGGTCATGCTGACACCATTAAAAAGTCATTTCTCCAGTCAAAGTTATATAGATAAAATCCAAATGCATGCAAAAGACTTAGTAAGAAGAAAGCTTTGATCTCCCAAACTACAAGATAGGAATCTTTTCCTCAGAAAAACCTGCCAGGTCTTAATGTAAAAAACGTAGATTTGCAGGGCCAACCACCCCCTGCCCTGCAGCTGTGTCCCTTGTTCACCTCTGCACTCCCTCTCTTCCCTCCAGCACAGCCAGAGGTAGCAAAGGTAATTATATTTGCATAGGTCAGCGGCAAAGCTGCATTAAAAGACACTGGGAGACATACAGATGGGTAAATGAGACTGTTTAACCTGCATAATATTACTGCTGATGAGGAATGGAAAAGGGAAAATTCACTTGGTCTCAGGGGAGCTTGATGGCATTGCAGTAGGAAGATGGGAGTATTTCTGCAATGCACTAGTGCACCACCATCCTGCAGCACAGCCAGAGCATGCTGTAGTTTTACCTTCACTTATGTTGAACAGCAACTAAATCAAACTAAAACTGTAGTCCTCCCTGTGTTGTAAGGTGTTAAGAGAGAACTTCTCTATCAGACTATTCAATCCAGCTCTCCAGTCATGCTCGGCTAACCTCAACCCGCCCTAGCCACAGGAAGCTTGCCCAAGTGTGAATCAAAGTACATGTTATTGCAGTTTAGTTATACTTACTAAACTTACATTGCAGTTTAGTACATGTTATTGCAGTTTAGTTATACTTACACTGGCAGAATATAAGTGTAAAATGCCAAGGAATAAATGGGAACCAAACTTCTCTCTGTACTTTGGTTTCTTTTCCACACACTTTATATGTGTGCCTTAAGAAGACTTTTTTTTTCTTTTAAAAAACAATGTAATGTTCTTTCTCAAGTACCACAAACATCTTCAATTAGAAATGCTTCTAATATTCTCTAAAAGATTAAAATGTGAAATATTACAATTTCTAACAAAATATATGTTTTTGCTCCTCTGTTTACTATGCCAAGTATAACCTCTAACACCCAGGGAAAAAAAAATGATAAGGCAGGTCATCAACCATTGCAAGATTATTTTATGATGGCACAATCCTCTGGTTACTTTCTGTTCACTAAAAGTGCAATTAAAACCAGTGTTCTATGGTTGTGTGTCATTCCTGACTATATAACCACACTATTTCCGAGCACAGCTAGAAAAATCATCTACAATATTATGTGACCAGTTGCCATTCCCTTTACTTGATCTCAATTGAATTCTGTGCTACAGGATGACTTAAATGAGGCTCTAAAGTTGTTTGTGGAGTAGGATTCTGCTCTACAAGAGTAAAAGTTTGCAAAAAACCAAAAAACCTCTGTCAAAAGAACTTCAAAGAAAAAGAAAAAAGGGGACAAAAAGCCTGAGAAACTCCTATTTGAGGAATATCATATCACAAAGTGCACAGACAGCACAAGCCTCATTGAATAATGATGCCTAACTCTAGTGTATGTCCAAGTAAGGAGAGGAAAGAGATTTTCTTGTACCAGCTCCTCAGTCTGCGGAGAAGTCAGTAATAGTTTGTTTCAGGTACTCGCTCATGCAGAGATAAATGTGCCAGCTGCCTTGGAAGCTCTCTGAAGAAAGGCACTATATAAACATAAATCATTAATGAAGCCAGTGACCTCATCCTTGGGTAACTAGAGAAGCATAAAACCAACATGCTGTAGAGGTAGAAAGTTTTCTAGTCAGCAGTGCTACGCACCAGCGGACAATAAACACAAGAGCATCCATCTTGATGCCATAGCAGATTCCTTTTGACAGGCTTTGTGTTTTTATCTCAACCACCACAGGTCATAGGTGGCAAAAAGCAGAAGCTTCTGAAGACAAATGAGGTCATAGTTCAATAATTAAGAGGGGGAACCCTGCCTAATCTTTTCATCTCATCCAAGGCTTTCCTGAAGTGAAACATTTAACAGATGTAAAATATATTTTGTTAACTTTAAGAGCATGAGAAGAGTCATTGTGCCAAGCTCCAACCTGTGGCATGCAGCAACACCCTGGGGAAGATGGGGACCAAAGGTGCAAAAAGAAACTCGGCTTTAGTAACCACCCAGCTCTTTCAGCCTCACAGGGTGACAGAAACTACCCCCCATATGCAATGTAGCGGGAGCAGTCCAGCTTTTTGGGGCTCTATCTTTCTCAGCCCAGCTCCTTCACCTTTCAGTGCCTATGACTGCAGCTGCTCCAGCCAAGCTCAATCTCTGTCCCATGGGCATGGCAGCAGCATGGAAGTCACAGGAGACAAAGGCTGCCAACAAAAAGGCAGGACAAAGGGTAGCTGCTGGCACGAGGTCAGACAAGAAAAAGGCTTTTGCACAAGGGTGAAGCTGCTACTACGTGATGTAATGAATGACCATAGATCCAGAGTACCCAGATCCAAGTCCTGTGAGCTCCAGGTTGTGGCATTTGACAGGGACTTTCACAGTCCATAGAACAAAAAATTCAGTTACTCCAAATTTTCCCAATAATTACAGGTGTCTTAATGGCATCATGAGAATTTAAAAAGAGAATTTAAATGAGACAGGATGATGACCGCAAGACCTTTTAAGGAGGCTGTTTGACATACAAACATCACCACAGAGGGAAAACAAAAAAATGAAAAACTTGCTGTGGAGAAAAAAAAAAAAAAGAAAGAGGTTTGTCCTCTGTCAGAGAAGAAGAGATGTTGTCTCTGGTAAATTTAGCCAAATGAACCCATGCTTCACTGTTTCTTTGGGTCCAGCAGCTTTGTGACTGACATGCTATTTTTTTTTCTTTTCCAAAGAGATAAATTACAGAGGGAGCATTTCACTGGCATCTTCATCCTGCTAACACGGCAAGAGAACTCAGCTGAGTGTCATGCCAGTTGCATGCGGTGATTTTAGCTGACAACTGGCCTAAGTTGCCTTTGCTGTACATGTGATAACTTGTTTTCCAACTAGCTGTACAAGCAACTCAAGCATTATATTTTCCCAGCTTCTTCCAGATAGTTTTTCAGCCTGTTCTAGTATGACAATTTGTCTCTGAAACCATGGCCGATGGTTACTGGCAGGCCAGTACCTTTGTCCTGACAGCTTTTGGTGACTGTCATGTGAAGTTCACATCTACCTCTCTCATACTGATGTATCGTTGCTTAAATAGTAGAAAATGGTACAGAAGGGTTTGTGCTTTCTCCTCTCTGGAAATTAAGAAGTGAGATTGCACAGACTTGGTACTCTTTCCCTGCAAGAAATCTGTATGCAAAAAGCCACATTGTCCATACAAGATTAATATTACTTAGTTATAAATCAATAGTTCCATGCCTGAAGAGATTGTAACCTTCTAAATTTTTTTCCTCACATATAAAAAGAGAGAAGGGAGAAAATGGAGTGGTGGTGACCAACAGTTTACCTAATTGTTTATAATTATCCTAAGGATAGAAAATATGAGCTGTACTAATGTCAAAAGACAGGAAGGGATGATAATAAAGGAAATAATTTGCTGTATGAAAGTCTGACAGGCTTTTATCAAATACAAAGATACGTAATTTCTTTTTTAGGACTTTCAGTGTTTGTTGTGTTCATTTAATAAAGCACTGCATGTAGTGAAAGATAGAAATTGCCGGGGTATTTGTCAGAAAACGGTTCTGTAAAACTGTAATAAAATCAAAAGGCTAAAAGGAATAAAAAAAAATTACTTAAATCATGACTCTCTAGTTTACTCTCCACTTGAAATAACCCACACGAAGTACCAAGGAACAATTTTTCTTTCAATTCCATGACACTTCCACGGACAAAGTATATAACTTCTCCAGAAAGCACATTAATACCTGTCCACTTGACAGGGAGAACTGCGCCTTAACAGCACCAAAGCTCCCAAGCTTTCACTAGTGGTGATAAAAAACACTCACTGTAAAATATATATGTGTACAAAAATATATATATTCCCGCCTCAGGCATACATGTACAACCAGTCTTCAAGTTTTTATAACATATTAAAAAAAGTTTCAAACTTCAAAGAATTTATTTGCCTTTCACAACATACTCTTACCTGAAAATAAATACAAAGTCCCCAACATTAGTCAGCAGAATTAAATAAAACAGCTAATAGGGTAAGAGACCCTTTATGTAGCTTAAAACTAATTAATATCTATTTAAATATCAAATGTTGACTTTAAAGAAATGACATCTCTTTTAGAAATTCTGTCTTTTTTCCCCATGTCATCTGTTCAGGGGGCACATCTTGGAACATATTTGAAAAATGCCAGTTTAGCATTTGTTGTTTTGTTGAATTAAACAATAAAATGAACAAGAAATAATTTTAAAAGCTTCTTCTCCCTCCTCCCCAAACTGTAAGGCCTTCCTGCTAGGTTTTTTTTAATCTCAAGGAAATGCATGCTGAATTTTGTATAGTTATTCAAAGTGTCATCTTCTGGAAACTGTAGTGGGCTACAATTCCAGTTCCTAGAAAAGATGAATGTGCGCTACTAATTATTCAGTGTTATGCTGTTTCTTCACTTAAATAGCTCCATCTCCCAGCAAAGTGAAGCAAGAGATGAATATCTCTGCTGTGTTTATTTTCAAATTGGAAAATGCATTTTTTGCAGAAGGTTTTATTACAGAAAGAAATATATATTAGATGTAAAAGCCCTACTAAAAAGCAACTAGTTGCAAAGTGAGTTCATTATTAGGAATTTATTAATAAGATCTATATCATAACATTTAATGGATTCTTATTGGATGCTTTTTCTAGTCGTAAATTATCAGGAAAAAGTCCACTGGATTAAGTTTGTTGTGCACACCACACATTCTATCAAGTCCGTGGCATTTTAAAGCAGTTCAGATATCCCTTTTCTGGTATGGCTGGCTGTGCCATTACCACACAATGTGACAGACAGAAAATGTATGAAGAGTGAAAGAAACATAGCTGTGAAAGTACAGCATAGCAACAGCAGTATGTGTTTGCCTTCTGCATTTTGGGACACTTGAATAAGTGTTCACCCCTGCAGATAATTTTGTTCACCTGGAAACCTTCATGTTTTCTCTCTCCACATGAAAAGAAGTATGGATTAGGAAGCCTTCTTATTTTTTCTTAGTTTTCTAGGCTATTGTTGCTATAATTATATGGTTTGCATGTTCTTTTGGATAAGCACTATGTCTTTTTCTAAGTTTGAGAAGCATCCAACGTGTTTCTGGAACTGCTGCTATCCCAGAAGTGAGAAGTTGTGACAAGCCTACAGATCAGTTCTGTTTCTCATACTTTTCCACACAGCCTTAGAAGGACATCCCTACCAATGAGATGGTAGAAGGTAAATATGTCAACTGCCAGTAGCAGAGACACTTAAATCCACTCACTTTCTTGCCATGAGAAAGCACTGGGAGCCGGAAAATGGGCAGAAATTTTAAAGAAAACCCATTCAAGTAGCATGCCCTGAAGGGAGAGGAAGGGAGATGGGAACAAAGGCTGCTGTGATATTTCATGGACACATATGTCCTACCTGGCATTTCCAGCAACACGGCAAACCGAGACCGCAGCTTCTCTGGAGAAGCAGGTTTTCCTGGTAGAACTCGGGGAACATCAGCTCAGCTCAGTTACAGGTTCCACCTTCACTGAGTTGGGTCACATTTTGTAGAGCTTTGTAACATGAAGCAGAATGCTTTTTGAGTAAACGTTCATTTAATTGTTGTATCTGGATGCCTTTTTTGTAATTAAGCAGCAAGATAAAAAAAATCTTGAGAGTTTTGAAATGTTTATTCAATGTCTGTGTATGACAGGAGCCTGGGAAGAAGGTGTTGGGAGAAGGGTATTTTCTCCTCTGTCCTGCTGAGGAGGGAGAAGGAGAGAGGGGCCAGGCGGGTCGAGGTCAACCTACCACAGTTTGTTACTGAAAGGCAAGAGGTTCCTCACTGCCAAGGAAGTATTCCAAGTGTAGATTCACTTTTGGTTGTGCCCTTTTAAACTCAGAGATTCCAGCTCTCTCTCATAAGACTTTCACTGCACTGATCCTGTATTTGTTTCTATCTTCATTCCCCCCTTTTCTGAGAGATAGGTAAGTATAACAAAATGAAAGTGATATTAGGCACCAAAAAGGACCCGAATACAAACCATTTCTCCAAATGTTTAGAAATAGTTTGAAGTTTGGCACTTGTGATAGTGGTAGGTTGTCACATCAAAAACCCGAAAACTGTTGCAATTACTTTCTGCATTATTTCACTTCAGTATTTCAGGCTATTGCCCAATAGTAAATAAATAATTTCTCAGTGGTCCTGGAATGATCACAATGGTCACTAGGAATTAAGAAATCCAGCTGATGCAAGTAGTTGGATTTGAGAGAACCCTATAGGAAGTAAAAGCTTAGAGGAGTTGTTCAAACAAATGAGCAGGGAGGCAAAACTAAAGAGACCTGAATGCCAGCTACAGAAGCTGCATGCATATACCAACAGCAGGAAGCATGGGGATCTGCTATGGAAACAAGAGCAGGTGAGCAGATAGAGTAGCAGTGCCAGTACTCACTGCAAGCAGATGAATCATTTGGCTATAACTGGGAATGTTCTTTTCAACATCTATTTTTAAATAAAATGTCGAAGAAGCTTTCACAAGATTTTGCATGCTCTATTTCAGTTTCCAAGAAGTACCAAAATACTACCAGAAATTTTGGTCCCAGAATACTGCCTCAAGGATCTTAGAATAGAATTCCCCAAATTTTACATAAAAGCATGAAGTGAATGTTTCCAGCTTGTTCCATCTTTGTTTAAGGTTCAATGAGCCTAAATAGCCAGTCTAGCATGCATACCTAAGGCAAATGCAACTTCAAATCTTTGCTAAGTCCATCTGCCCTTAATATTAAGAAAAAATATTCCCTATGCTGGAAAGAGTGAATGTTGGAAAATACTCAAAATGTCATCAAAAGACAGCTTGAGAGGGATAAAAGTTCATTCATTTGAAACAAAACAAAATAAAAATCTGAAAAAAAATCTGAGAAATACTAAATTTTGATAGCAACAGAGGTAGTTTAAAGAAAAGCCATGATCACAAATAACAAAAGTATGGTTTACCCTGACTGTCAGTGTGGCTGTTTTCCATTTAAAAGTAAAAGCCTAAGAATTTGTCCACAGCTTACTGTACACTAAACCAGATATATCAGGAAAAAAAGTCAAACTCTCAGTTTACATGAAAGGCTTCATATATTCTTATAGACAAATGCCACAGTCTGTCTCATACCAAAACTAAAGATTACAGAATTTTATTCATCCAATCTAATTTGCTGCATTAATTTTCTTTGGAGTTAAATTACTTCATGTTACATTCTGCTACATTGTGTAAAAGTGCAATAATATTTCCACGGTTTGGTTTGAAAGGAAACAGTGGATTTGCTTTAGTGTGCTAGTCATGGACAGGAATGGCACACTCGTCTTGCTTGGTCTAAGTGTAATCATCACGCTTCCCTCTACAAGTCTGATTTGGAGTTAATATGTGAAAGCTATGTTTATGCATTAATAGCACGAGTGCTTAGTTTTAGCCTTTTGTTGGTCAAAAAAAAAAAAAGCCTAAAAAGCAATCCTTCACATGCTTTCTGAAATTGTTATAAGAGAGAAATCATTCAAAATGTTCACATAAGCAAGGTACACAGTTGTACCTTTTAACTGAATGAGAAACTGTTCCCTTAGGTGTCTTTAATTTATAAATTACAACCTCCTGGTTGTATGGTCTCTTGGCATGAAGTTATTAATAGAGACAGAACTTTGAAGAAATGTTTTAGAAAGCTTCCCTGCCCCTGGAGACTTGTCCTGAGGGATTACACCAACCAAATGAATTAAGGAACCAGTCATGTACTTTCCAAATGCAACCTGCATGTTTTCAAATAATTCAACTGCAGCCAGACTTTTTTAGCTCAAGTTCCTTGTGTCAGAAGAGCTTTGTCTCCTTGCCAGAATTAGCCACCTAATTTTGGAAAGTTCACCACAAAAACAAAGGGAACCTGTGAAACTACAAAGGAGGTGTTATCACCTCTATTCAACATATATCCCTTCTTGCCAAATTGCTGTAGCTGTGCATGGAATTTTAATTTTGAGGCAGCTATTGGATTCTATGGGCAACTATGATTTAGAATTGTAAATCTATGAAACTCTGAACAAGTGTCAAATGTCAGCAAGCTACAAGGAAACAGCTTTTCTTGACTAAGGTAAGTCTTGTTAGATTTTTTAATTATTTTACCTTGCTAAAATGCAAATTATAAGTGCCTTCTAAAGTGCAATGAAATAACTCTGAACAAGGGTAGCAATACTTGAGCAAATAGTTGCAACTCCTAAACCTAAGTTGTTACAATGTAGGCCAATTATCTAATTATTACCTATTTTGGCAAATGGTAGTTGTTCAATCTTCTTTTCTTTCCTTCAGTGAGTGAGTCCATCCTCTTCTCCCTCAAAAGCTGCTCACTTCAACCCTGGCAGATTTAATGCCTCTCTTTCACTGGAGTATGATCGCAAAGGTAGACAACCTTCAGCACAATGATGGCCACAAGCCATGGGACAGGATAGAGAACATTCAATATTTTTAAAATGCTTTCCTGCCTTGCCTCCAAATCAGTAACCATAGCACATAGAAGGCAAATCAAACAACTTTTATTTCTTAGCAGACAAGTGAGGCAAATAAATGTGCTGTTCCATGGACACAATTTAGGGTTTGATGTCTGAAAAGGACAGAAAACAGCCTTACATCTAGGCACTGAAAATCTCTATGGAGGAACAGTACTGTCCAGAGCTACACTGCACAAATCCTCTAGTGACCTGACTGAAGTAGCGCTCTAACATCAAGAGTTCTTGTTTTAAAAGTGTTCATTTTTTCCTCATTATTCAGCATGGCACTCATGTATAACTCACTACACAGAATCCACTCTGAAGAGAATTATTAAATTTTCCAGATCCACTTGTTCTGAATGTTTGCTTGCCCTCAGAGCTGTCCTCACAAAAACTATTATTCTTGAACAGTTAACATGAGAATAACATTTTAACTATGGCCTTGGTAGCAAAACACCGTAAAATATTTTGTATATTAACGACAGTCCGAAAAAAGTCTGGAAGATGTAGGAAGCACATCTGAATGCCAGAATATAAAGCAATATTGGGAGAAAGCTCTGCTGATGCTTCCTTGCTCCAGTGTAGCCTGTGCACAGATCCACTCAGACATCATGAGAAGTTTGAGGAGGTAACTATTGATGTTCTCTCTGGAGAATATCACAAGCACTGTCTAGTAAATCCTAAATGAATGTGCACAAACTGTGATCTGCAGACATGGAAAGGGAATGAGGCTCTTGGTAGGTTTTTTAGTGAGGGCAGTAGAAAGAGCCATGACATCACATCATGTCTCTTACTGCATTTGAAATCCTGACTCTAGAGCATGTAGGTTTTCCTCCCTGTTACCTAGATTTAATTCCCCAAAAGTGAGAAGTCAATTTCTTCTGAAACACTTCATAATAATCTTCAGGACAAAACAGGTTGGGTGAAAAATGTCAATGAGGGCAAGCAAAGTTGTACAAAACTTTCTTGTGATGACAATTTGTGCAAAATTAACTGCAGATCTGCCAGGAGAGAAGCAGTCAAAATTCCAGGAGGACACAAAACCTTTGTACACAATGCTCAGACACAGTTCGGCTCTAATAACCAAGTTCTGCAGTGACCCTTCTTTATTCTGATTTGGAGAAGAGCTAATGTTAGGACAGGTTTTTATTTTGTATGTGGCTTTTTTTTTTTAAAACACTCCAATTTAGATCTCTATTTCATTCTGCTAAAATACCTACTACTCAGTTATTTTCATAAGTGTTTTAAGTTTGACTTAGTTTCAGTTCTAAGAAAGAGTAATTAAATTTTTCATACAAAACACTTCCCAAGAGTTTCCACTGCCTTCAGCTCCAGAGATTACAATCTCACCTTGGCAGGCAGGAGATATTATCAATGTTCCCTATTTAGGCCAGTAGCAAGATACTTCTGTCAACTCATCTTGAATTAACTTTGGCTATCATGACAGGGGTACCTGGAAACAGCTCTTCAGACAGAAATCCCCAAATGCACTCACAATGAGAAGGATTTAGCACAAGCACGTTCATCTTCATTACTGGAAACATAATAGGAACTGCAGCACTTAAAGACAATATGTAAGGGCATTTAAACAAGAATAGCTCCTGTGTGCAATAAATACTTCATGCTCACATGAGCTGTATGCCTACAAATCAGCTGCAGCCCACTGAACCATCTGCTTTCACAATAGCCTCCAGCCTGCCTTTCTCACTGCAGTGCAGTGTGGGTTGTGCTGCTCCCAGAAAGGATTTGGGTTAAGCTAGATCAGATAAGGAGAGCCCTTAGTGGCTGGTACATCTAAAACTGTTTCTAAATTGCATGTCAAATACTTGTCAAATTACTATGTCCTGTAATTGGAATTACCGAAGTGGAAAAGATAGCAGGTAAATGGTTAGGATAGTATTTGTAGGTTCCTCTAAAGCTTACTTCTGATGATAAAGTCAGTTCTTCCTGCAACTGAAATAAACTGTCCTTGTCTCTTCATTCCTGATGTGATCTTGCACAGCTCAGACAAGAACGGGGTCTTTATTCCACCACGTCTGAGATAACACTGCAGGAAATGTGACACAGAAGCATCTTTGTGCCGAGCTAACTTGTGTGCTGTGTCAGATGTAAGGAGCATCCAGCTGCTTTCAGCTTCCATGGAGCCTAGCAGAGGGCTAACCAGACTTTCCTACACTGCAAGGCACTCACATGATTTGCCTAAGAGGGTCATGGCCAAGAATTTTCCCCAAATCCTGTGCCGTGACATTGGCAACTGCTGAAAAAGGTTGTTTAATAGGTGATAAGATCACCTAGGAAGCCGTCTGTGAGAACAGGGACCAACCTTCTGCCCTTCTGAGTGGCTCCTCTGGACGAGAGGTGTAACACTGCTAGCGTGAGATGCCGAACAGTAACAGCAGGATACGGCAGGACCTAAGAGGATCAGGGCATGTATCATGTCACAGGCGGGAAGGTAGGACAGCAGTAAAGGCAGCAAAAAAAGAAAGCATGTGGATAAAAGTATTTTAGTTCTCAATATCCAGCTAAGTATTATGGGAATTTCAGTACTGCCCCAAAACTTTCTTGCAGTCAGAAAAGTTCTGGATATTTGTTTCAGATGAGTTTATCTAAACATCTAAACCATCTAAATAATATCTAAAATATAATAAATAATTGCTTAAATCTAATTACAACTTAAATATTATTACAAACTAGATACTGCCCTTCACTATATGCTGAGCTGCCTTGTAGTGAAGTTGATGGACTGCTGGTAGGTATAGACCTTAGCCCGTTATTTCTCCTCTCTTAATACTTCAGACACTCTGTGGTGTCTGAAGGATCTGTTATCAAGACAGAATTAGACCAACAAACTTGACCCTTTAACATTAAAAATTAAAAAGGTAACGGAATATCACCTTAGATGCCTTCAGTGCTATAAATAGACTATTTCGTGCAAGAAAGTCTAGACATTTCAACAATAAACCATTTCTAGAGGCATCTATATTTTCTTCTGCCATATTAACTGTCACCAAAGATTCAGGACCTCCTCCCAGGTGAAATCAAATCCTTTGTATGAGCCAGAAAACTGCAATTCTATCGGAGCATAATGCAAATAAAACCATAGCAGATACTATTAATGGTTCCAATTCAGTGCATAACAGATAAAATAGTATTTTTCATCAAGTTACTGAATTTTGGATTATATCTATGCTACAAAGTTTGCCACTTCTAAGAAAAAAAGAATAACATCTCCTTCTCTAGGCTGTAAAACCATACAGACAAAGCCTTGCTTCTTTGTAATACCAATGCTGGAGAAAGAGTGGGACAAAAACCATATTTCCCAGTAGTTCCATCCAGTATTTTCCAACCACCTACACATTGTTTGTTGTTAGAAAAACAAATGCAAAGATCTGTTACTCTCAAAGACTCTTAACTACCCTGATGGCTAACAACCAGCAAACTGAACACTGGGAAAATAAGACTTCAAAATGGGAAAGTCTTTTCAGAATATTGAACAGGTTCTTAATGCTTGCCCAAAAGATATCTAAAGAAACTTTACACCCTTTGAAAACTAGCATACCACCTTCTGCCAACAGTAAGGAGAATATTACATTTTAGTTGCCATACTGTTTTTTATACATTATTCTGTTTCTATACCAACACCTAGCAAATGTCTGTACTTATGTACCTATCTTTATCTTGAGTCACTTATTAAACATGTCCTTTCTTAAGACAGAACAGTGGCCCCAAACAGTGATCCCTGAGCAATAGCCTTCTGATGGTATCTGCGGCCAAAGAAAGTTGATGACAGCAAGTAAAAGAATGTAAAGCATGTTTAGCAATACTGAGCTTCTTTGCTCACAAGCCAATGAACCACAAGGCTTATGTCTGTGTCAGCACTTCAGATTTTTCAATGAAACAGTTGTTTTTTGACAATATTAGCATTTTTCCCCTGCATAAATAATTTTAAACATGAAATGTCCCTAGCTGTCCTGATTACACGACTCGTTACAGCCTGCTGGACACAAGGACATATTATTTAGCATTCAATGACAGTACCTTAGAATACCCTGTTTTAGCTCTGTCACTTTTTAAAATTCTTTAAAAATTATTTCAATAGTAAGTCTTTGTATAAAAGTATGTGACTCTGATGTGACAGATCTATGTTTTTCTACATAAAACAATATACTATGCTGCTGAGAAAAAACAAGTCAGCCTTTTCTGAGCCATCCAAGCCTTTTGAGGTCTGAGGGCTTGGTATACCACAGTTGGGCAAATAGCAATAAGGTAACTTTACATTAACGTTCAGATAAAAACCCTATGCAATTTTTCAAGCAGAGAGGTGGTTATACAGGTCTATTTGTTTTTCATGCATCCAATTCTGTTCTCATTTGCTCTCTTGAGCACAAATAGATTTTGCACATTACCTGTGCTATGTGTAAAGTCTCTGAGCAAACAAAGCTGAACCTACATCTGGTACAATGAACATGCTTTAAAAGCATTATGCATCTCCACTTAATATTTGGATTCTAAATATCATGAGGTTAGCATATTTGGTGTATTTCTGCTGTCCATATGAATGAACTCCAGGAAATTTTCACCAATTCAGCTACATCTGCTCTGGGTAGAGACTGAACACCCAAGTTGAGGGAGGTTTGAGGGACTGGGATCCAGAAACCAAGGATGAAAGAAAACCTTGGATCAAACTTTACCTCCCTCTTAAGCACGTCCTTTTAGTTGAGATAGTTTCTTTTGTGTTAATCTATGTTGAAACAGCCATTGACAGGACACCTTCACAAGTGACAGACACTATATTTTAAAAGAGAAAGAAATAAAAACCAAATGCCAGAGGAACAGATTCCTTGCTGAGTGGGTGGCAGCGCACAGGCAGCACAAGCCACTGCTTTGGAAGAGAACGGAGTGATCTTGTGGTAGCTAAAGATTTTCTGCTTACATATGTTGTCATGAGCAGCGAGAACATACAGGATTTATCTGCAAATTTTGGTGCCGCTCTAACTGCCGTGTGCTCCCAGCTGTAACCACTGCTCAGCACATCCAGGTTAGCGGCAATCCAGAGTCAGTTATGAAACTCCAACCTGGCCACACCACTAATCTTCAAATTGCAGGAAAGGATTACTAACCATGATGTAGTTAAGCATTTAAAAGGTGATGCAGCAAGAAAGGAAGCAAATCTAATCCTCATATTAGCAGCCTAATTATTTTTAGGAGAATACATCCTTATGCTTATCCTATCCATGTAGGAGGTGTCTCCTACATGGAGCCACCCTTTTACATCCTAAAAGGAGGTATATTAGCATGACCATATGCTTTGAGGAAGACTTGTCAGCTGAGGCACAGAAGTGCTGCTTTTGGTTCTGGAGTGGGATAGCTCCATGCCAGCCAAAATCTTTGTGTATGTGTCTGTTCTGCAACACACAGTGGGACAACAGCACAGAAACCCCAGATTCTGTAGTGTGGTGAAACTAGAGCAAACAGAGAATGGCAGGGATGTCATAGAAACACAGCAAAGAGGTAAATGCCATAAGAGAAAAGTTAATTTAAGATAATGGGCAGCTTGAATGAGAACCAATATCTATCCACTGATCATGAGGAAAAAAACAAAACCGCAAAACTTCCCTCCACCCCCACCCCCCAACATACAAAACTGTAAGAATCTGGAAAAAACTCACACAACGTATGGAAGCAAAAAGTTGGTGACCAGTTTCGAAGCTGGAGTGTGATGAGTTCATGAAAGCAATGCATGACATTATTGCCCATCACATGAGTGGACTGCAACTCAAAGGCTAAGGAAGGCAAAATGCCAAAGTATTCCTACACAGCACCATGCAAGTTGTGTATTGAAAACATATGAAAACTGAACAAAAAAAACAACAAACCAATGAGACAATAAAAGTATAAACATTCTTTAGCCAGAGATAGAATTTGAGCAGCATTCTAAATGAACCACTGGTAATCCTAACTATATTGAATAAACACATACTATTTTCTTGGCAAGCACTCTAAAACTGGCAAAGTAGTGTCTCACAGTGCCAGTACTATAGTTAGGCAAAAGGCTGAAACTTCTCTGTATGTGTCAGCCAAGCACCTTCCTGAGCAGCAAGAGAAACCCTTCTGCAGTTGACCACTTTGCCTTTATTCTTTTACCATTCACGGTCTAACACTAAAACAAATCATATTCTGCACGTACATAATGCATTGTAAGATGTTTAAGGCTTAACCTTGTTCTGACACTTATTTTGAGCCTTGAAGTAATTTATTCAGACAGTTTTTCTGTTCTTCTATCACCACTTAGGCTAAGCAACAGGATTCTTAGCTCCTCCTGCAGAACTGGCTCAGGCAAAAGGAGGCTCTTCCCATCTCCTGGGGCTCTATATCAAGCCAGTATATCATTCCCTGTAACATTCTGTTATTTACTGTAATAACATGAAAGGGAGAAAATGCATGCAGGGGAAAAAATTTCACAGAGTACAGTCATCACATGCAAATTCTATATTCTTTTCTATTTGTTTGAAGGCTAGAAAGGCAAGCTATTTTAAAGTGATAATTGACTTCTATTTCAGCACTGTAAAGAAAAGAAATGTCATCCACTCTGCGTAATTAATTGCATTACATATTCACATACACCCACATTCGTTTGGAGCAGGAAAATACAACTCTCTGACAGTTACACTGTCCTAAAAAATAAAAACCCCACAGATATATTTAGAGATTTTAGATCATCCAAAGGAAACCAGACCCTAATTTTAATGACTAGTACTGTCAGTAATAACCTTTAACTAACAGTTTTCTTTCTAGAAATTTATTGATGGGCACAAACCAGTTTTTGCTTCTCACTTCATAGAGCTCAGTCCTTCTGACTGCACTTCAATCCAGAAGAATATGTTCACTGTTTTAGGGGATTGCCACCTCCAGTTCATTTGAAAGAACTGCTCAGGAGAAGACCAGAACAGAGCTTTTCACATCCATAGTGAAGCAGATCTAAACATTTCTTATGATTAGAAAAGAAGAGTTGGAAATAGAAATATCAGTTAAAGCATAAGCAAATAATCAAGAATGTCAGCTGTTGTTACAAAGCTAAATTCATTCCATGTCCTCTTCATCTTTCTCATTTTTTTGGAAGGGGATAAATTGGCAAATTGGTATTAAGTTGGCAAATTTTAAGAGAGTAGAATTGGTAAAATATCTGCAGCTTGGATTTCTTACAAGAGTTTCTATATCATTGCACTAGATTCTGAGACTCCTGGCATTAACTTTAATATTGACTATGTTTTTCCCTTTTTTCTGAAACAGCTACCGCAAAAGGAAGTTAACTACAGCTGCAAAGGAAGAGTAGAGGCCCTGCCTGCTCCCTCTAACAAGCTGCCATCTCTCCAGACTCGCATAACTTTCTGTTATCTCCACAGCACGCTGAACTACTATGCCATCATGCACAGGATAAATCTGTGTCTGTAGAATCAACACTCTGAGCAGCATCTTACCTGCTAAGGGGCAAGGAATTTAAATACTCTTAGTTTATCATTAAAAATAAGGCAAAACACAATTATACCAAATTCCACCTTTTAACAACACAGGCAATTTATTTTTGAAATACTTATTTTTAGAATTCTCAGCCTTGGTCAGTTCTCCACTATTTGCAGGCACTGGGGAGTGAAGGCCAACCCTTGCTTCTGCTTAGGAGTAGATGTTGCCACCATTTTCCTTTTCTCTGGGTGGAGAGTCAGAGCATCTTTTTCCAGGCCCTTAATTTTCCAAGTCCAACTATTTCCTTTTGACCCATGACACACTTAAAAAGATACCCTAAATATCATTTAAAGGGACTGTTAATTTATCACATTGAAACATAAGTAAAAATCTGGTTCTCAAGGCAGCCCATGAAAAATACATGATGCTGCACAGCTCTTTCTATCCTGCCTTCACACCATGATGCTATTCAGTGGAACCAGCTCCAAAGGGGAGGAGTTGGAAAAGGCCACAGCTCTGGAAGCAGTCATACATGGCAGTCCCTGTCCTCCTCCTCATTGTTTCCCACTTCCTCCAAGAGTCTTAGGTTCCTGAAAGTACAAGAAGAAGCTAATTTGGCTGATGAATAGCAAAAGAGCAAAAGGGCACTAAATCTTCAAGCCTACTTCTCTCTACTTTGTGCACAGACCCAGTCCATGAATTCTTCTCTTTCTGTGGGTCAGTGGCAAACACCTGCAGATTATTCCTGGCCACAGTTGCAGGCACTCAAAACATGCTGCAGGATTTGTATGGACAAGTAGTAGCGTCCAAATTTAGTTCTAAGTTCTTCAGGAGTTTTTCCTTCTATAAATCAAGAAAATCTGGGATTTCTTATTTGAAGAAAAATATTACTGCTAAAAATCAAGCTAAAATTTCATACAACAAGTCAATCTTTCCTTCAAGGAAAGCCATATAGTCTCTAATCTCATCATTCCCACAGCCAGACCTCAGAGGGCATCATGGATCCAGATGGCATTCTTCAGTATGGCAGAGCTGGACCACATCCTGGGCAATATGAATGCATACATAACTTCTTGCTGCCCAGCCTCTCTTTCACTCAACCTCTGTGCTGCATTTCCCAAGTCTGCTGTGGCACAGATCACGCTTTGTTTGCCTGCCTAAAGAAGTCTCTCATGCCAGCAGACACATAGAGAGCCCCTTCTCTAATTCTTGGAAGTCTATAGATGAGAATGTTCATATATTAAGAATAAGAAAGACAGCAAAATCCAATGAGGATTGAGGCCCATAGAACTACCAAATAAGACATGCAGGTGTATGTTGCTGCTCAGAGAGATCATTGCTTTGGGGAAATCATAACACAAAAAAGAGGCTCAGCATTCAACACAGAGAGTATAGCACAGTTTGGAACAATTACTGGAAAGAAACTGGAAAGGAACCTGTCACCAAGATAGATGCATTATAAGATGCACTTATAAAATGCATCTCAGGAGACAGATTTATGCAGACTGAAAGTGTCAGATTTGAGTCAAAAGTGTCAGAACTGAACAGAAGCCCAACATGAGTTGAAGTGATACTTGTTCACTCATCTATGTATTATTTTATGGTTTTGCTACTGAAATGAATTCCTAAGTTTCCATCAGAGCAGAACTGGATGAAAGCTCTAAGGCATTCTAAGATAAAATAACCAAGACCAAAGCATCACATTTAGAGATGCAAAGATTGTCACTTGCCTAGAATCATCTGAGGGTGTACCCTTGTGAGCAAATAAATGCTGGCCAGCAATACAAAGGGGAAGCAGGGAATGTTTAGGATTCATTTAGCTGCTGGCCATAATTGGTTTATGATGCCTTTTATATAATCCCAGAAATTGTAAAAACAGAGCTACAGGAAGGCTTAATCTTTATTTGTCTATTTCCATATTTAAGAAAAAGAGACATTTCATATCTATTTAAATACCCGGTTAATTACTGCTATACAATGTCTCCAGCCAAATGCAGCCCCATTTAGATGAATTTTTTTTGTTGTTGTTCATAATGTTCCTTTTAAGCAGCAATCGTTTCCATTCAGTCTCAGCCTAAACAGCTTCTCTGGAAGATAGCCCAATTAAGGAGATTTTCTTATTAAGCATGCCCCAATTAAGTGATGTACATCACTACCAGCTCAGATACTATATGATTTTTACATACTGAGCAGAACACAAGAAAGTACATGTTCACATTATTTTTAACAAAACAATATTAAAGGTATGAAGTCTTACCTACTAGGAAGACTTTTACACAGGCCTGTGGAGTTTTGTGAAGAAACTACCCAATCTTCCTTTTAAGTATTATTGAATAAATCTCTGAAGAGAACCTGACTCCTGGCATCCCAGTGCTCTCTGCAGCGCATCTCTATCAAGGTGGAAATGGGCTCTCTTTCCCTGGGTATCTGGAAATCAACTTTATAACTCACTCTGTGCTCCAGCACTACATAAGCCATTTTAATATTAAATTTAATTAAGTTTAATTATGTTTAATTAATTACTTTATTTTTTTTCCTGTAGGGAAGAGAGATTCAATGATGGCCCCATAGTAATTTCCTAAGGTTATATTTCTGGTACTTGGAAAGGAATCTGAAACAAGCGTTGGACATGTGTCCTACTTTCACAAGATGATGACACTTGAAATCAGCAACCCTGGTACATATATTAGATTAGATACCAGTCCTTCTGTGGTAATGAAATTAAAAATAAATGCTGAAAAGATAATCTAATTAAAAGTGGTCACATGCTTTAAAGAGTGCTTAGTTGTGCGTTGAGCATTACTCAATACTGACCTTAAGTCCTTACGTGTTGTTTCAGTACAAAATATGACTTTCTAAATCCAGTCAAGCAACTGGCATCATTTTGGACATCTTTTGGAAATGCTAAATAAGTTATGCCATAAAACAATTTTCTGACTTGATTTTTTCATCAACTTCAAGTTACGTGGTACTGAGGAGGAAAACCTGACTGGCACTGTGTATTGTCATGGGGGTTTTTTTGGGGGGGAGGAATAATTTCCAATTTAATATCATTATGTGACTATGTTAGTCGAGTTTTCTCATTTTATTGTAATAGTTCAAGCTTTAAGTCCAAACATTATTCTCTAGTTTGAAAAGATGCAGCCCTTGAGCCAAAAAGTTAAATGAATTACTTTTGTACCATCAGAGGTTGAAACACAACCATCTGGTCCACTAAAATTGCTCCGAATTTTTCAGTATTCTTTAAATGGCACATGCTGAGAAAAAGCCTGGTCCAACTGAAGTGAGTGGCACAATGCCCACAGATTTATATAAAGCCAGAATTTCATCCAGCATACACCAGTGAGAACATTTTGCATTTCTGGACTACGCACAGGTTTTGTACTGGCTACAACTCTGTTGGTTGGGTGAGAGATTTTTTTCTTTCCACAGAAACAATAAAACCAATTTGTGAAGAAATACTCAAGGTGGACAGAAACAAACACTGGCAAGCAGCACATTTTCATGCTGGTGTTTGAATAGCAGGAGATGGAGGATTGTTCCCCTGAAGGTACAGGGAAAGGAATACACATTTTTCATTTTTGTCAAGTCCAAAGGATTGACAAAATACTGAGAAAAATCTTTTCCCAGTGTAATATAACCTCTCATTGACTGTCAGCATGGATTTCAAGTTTCCTGAACTGGACAACCAATATACCGTACTGCTGGTAACATCCTTCTTCTAAAACGTACACACCAAGACGCACATCTCACAGGAGGATCACAGTTTATGAAAGCAAATTATATATTTTAGAGTAAGGCAGCGATATTTTCACAAGAAATACTCTGCTAAAGAATACTGCTTGCAGTTGTTTCAGGTAATTTAATTTGGTTTTATTTACAGAAAAAATTCTCTAACTCAGATAGCAAAATGTTAAATGAGCAATGGCTTCTCATGCAGTGCCACCATTTCCAGAGACTTTGTCCTATGCTTCACTGCGACAGGACAAAGTCAGGCAGCCAAGCTAGCACAAAATTCTTTTTGTGGAGTCACAATAAACAGATAAAGACAGAAACTTGTGCTTTCCATGGTCAGTTGTGGTTTATTGGCCAAATACGTAAACTATTTCAAGATTATTTATGTTACTGCTTACACCAGAAATAAGGTAGCAACTGTGTAGATGTATATAAGCATGCCTGTGCACATATTTAGATGTATATTTACACAAGTGGGATTGCTTTGTAAATAAGGTTCCTCTGAATATTTTTAGATGCAAATCAATTCTATTTTCCACTCTACCAGTAGGATTAAATTTCTGACACTGATGAAATCCAAAGACACTAAGTTTAACTTGGTGATTTGAGAATGATTCATAATGAAACCCTTATTTTTTCACAGCAGTGGGATGCCACCTATTTCATTCTGTTTTATTCTGAAGATAGGAATTAGAGGGTACCCATGATGAGTGGTAATAACAGTCAGATTTTAGTAAGCCTACCAGATACTGATACTTCAGCCATGCTCTGGGGGAGGTGGAGAGGCTAAAATTGGGAGCCACAGCATTCCACATCTATTGCAGAAGTACAACATGAAAGAGTTTATTTTTACAAGCATACCTTTTTGCCATTGACAATTTCTAAAAAAAATATATCTGTGAGTTTTTCAGTGAAGGGAAAAATAAATATCAGGTCTGCATGCTTTAAAGAAATACTGAATAATAATTTCCTTTGAGGACAAAAAAATTAAAGAAGAGTTGAGTTTGGAGGAGTAATCTGGCTTTTCCTTACAGTATTTTTTTAATGAAGATTTCTAGTTCCTGTTACAGGTCAAAAATTCCAAACATGTATTTAACATAGTGTCATAAGTCTGTAGGCATTGGTGAAGTGTCTCTTAATGAATATGCCTACTATTGCCTAGCAAGTAAAGATTGTGAACTGTCCATATGTCATCAACAAACACATGAAGCTGTTAATTGTATTAATTTTCTGTTATCACATTTTATATCTTTTAATTTGGGGGGTTATGTATTAGGATTAAATATTTATTGTAATTTTTACTTTACTGCTAAAGATTAAAACCAAGTGAATTTTCCTCAACAAGACAGATGTGTCAAGCTGCTTTCCTTGAGGGAAAAAGTTGAAACCAAGTTAAACAGAGATATTTCTGTAAACTTGTTTTTAAATAAAATAGCTAATAGTTATTTTTCCTTCTAGTTTTAAATTTGAACAGTATTATACTTCTTTGCAGACAGCTGTCTTCACACAGAATCATAAATATGCTGAGTTGGAAGGGACTCATCAGGATCACCGGGTCCAACTTCTGACCCTGCACACATAGCTTAGCTGATGTTGACACCAGAAAATTCAGCCTGTAATCATGGAAACTAAGGGTTTCCAGTCCTCCCTCAATAGTTGCATCATATAAATAGAATTTACATTAATTTATAACTGATATAAATGTACATATATATATATGTAAAATCATATATATATATGTATCTCACATTCCTTTCTTAGGAGTTCTACAAATGAACGCAAACTATACTAGACCAGTTTCCTATGCTTAATCAAGATATACAAGAATATCTTCCCATGTAAAATATATGGCAGCCCTGAATAATTTAAAAAGGTTCAAATGCTCTGCTCTCTTTGATATCTAGATCTAGAGGAAAATACAAAGAATATGTCTTCTCCTCTTTGAAAAAAATAATAAAAGAAGTATCTTTAGTGGAACTTGAGTTTTATTTAGACCACATACAAGCAATTTGAGGGAGAGAGGAAAGGAGGAGCTACTCAGGCATGTTATGATTATTCCCAGAACAAATATTATGCTCCCAGAATTTTAAAATAGGAGAGATCTTTAGTAATGGTCCAGTCACATTAGGACAAAGATACTGACAAGTCTACCCTGCAATGACATAGTAGCAGAAAAATTAAGATGTATTTAAATAAGTGCTTGATTTTCCTTTTTACAGTATTGCACAGTATTCTATCCATTTCATGGTTTTCACTTAAATCTCAATGTCTAGATTTTCTTCCATCTACTGATACAATTTTTCATACCCAAATATCATTAGTATTTTAAATGTTAATTATTTGGGAGTGCTTTACACTCGTAAAAGTAATTTGTAAAATAATTTATGGTTTATTGAAAGTCAATTGCTCATCATCCACCCATTCAAAAAAGTTCAGACCCTAAACAGACAAGAACAATTCTAAAGGAAGGGATTTAAGCAATCTTGAAATAGTCACCTTCAAACCCATTTTCCTCTATTACTCTTCATCTTATTTGCAAATTAAAATGGCAAAATGGGATTGAAGACAATTTGGTTCCAATTATTTTTTTTACCATGATGAAGCAAAGGGAATCTAGTTGAGAGTTATGATGAGCCTGAAACAGAAGTGGAAGAAATCAGGGATGTAGTGCCAGGAGATGCCATATACTGTTTCATTTGACTTTTTTCATGTAGACAGTAGGCTGTTTGAAGCATTATGTTAACAGGATCAATACATTTGTACTCTTAAAAAAATAATGTTTTTGAGTCACCAGTGTAAACAGAATGTCCTGGTTCTGGCCAGGATGACAGGACGAGGTATAGAACAACCTCTATGCCCTTAGTCATGTCCCCTCCCGGCTATTGCAAAAAATTAACCCTGTCCTGGCCAGAACCAGGACACAGAATCATTCAATCATAGAACAGTTTGGGTTGGAAGTGACTTTAAGGATCATCTAGTTCCAACTCCCCTGCCTTGGGTAGGGACAGCTTCCTCTATACCAGGTTACTCAGAGCCCCATCCAACCTGTTCTTGAACAGGGATGAGGCAGCCACAACTTCCCTAGGCAACCCGTTCCAGATTTCTCCCAATCTAAACCTACCCTCTTTCAGTTTAAAGCTTTGTAGTATCATTACATGCTGAATCATCGCTACATATAGAACTATTTGTATTATTCAGTTTTTAACTAGGAGATTTTTTAAAATAATTCAGTATTTTTATGTCTCTTGCCCTTCATAGGCTGATATACAACATTCAGGAACAGTACATAATAAACTAGAATAATAATGAATAAATGGCTCTTAAATGAAACATTTAATTACAGCATAAAAAGGCAAAAGAGAAAACATTGTTACTGGCTTAAAAAAAAAAAGCCAGATTTATTCCCAGAAGAGCTGACAGAGTACTCTCAATTATCGGTGGTTTGTTTTGAAATACAAGATCTTAGAAGAATATCAATCTTACACTGAAAGAATATTAAAGTTCAACTCAAGGATGAGAAACTGGGCAAGCATTGTGACAAGGTAGGTTCAGACAATCTTTAAAACCAATTACAGCGTCATCTTCGTAAGCCTTTTTGTCAATGAATCATCATATTTCTCATAGATAAAAAGGCAACAAACCCTTTGATACACATTTGTTGATAGTCAATGGAGATGTCTTAAGGAAAAGAAAACATGTTGAAAAAGAGAAATGCACAAAAAGAAAAAATCACACCCCCCATAGGTCTGAAGCTTTCTGCAACATATTCCAGTGTTAATAGGCTGTCCACATTCATTACATTGGGCCTTTTAGGACTGGAGGGAACCCAAAAACCAGAACTACATTTCTGCTTCATTACGATAAACGTCTACCACGGAGTGTGATGCCACGCAAATTCAGAACAGTACCCTGCATCAACAGCATCTCCACATAACCTCAACTTCAGAGGAAGTAGGAGGTAACTTCAACAGCAGAGGAACACAACCCATCATTTCCTTTCAGGTGCTAACAGACCTGGTCAAAGCTAGCTACTGTTCCAACAGCAGTTCCAGAACTGTAAGGAAAATCCTATGTACAAGCAGAAGCAAAGGTTACTTATTTGTAACTGTTTTCAAGCTAAATATTTTTAAGCATTTCAGCACTAAATATGCCCAAGCAAACATAGCCTGGACTACCACACCATTTAAACCTCGTCTCTGAGTGGCAGTCTCACACTCCCTGCTGACCTCACAAGCTCCTTTCCCACCTTGCCCCCAGCAGACAGCTGATAAGAGTGCAGGCAGGAAGCCGGGCCACACAACTCCAGTGCTCCTGTGTTCCCAGCTCTGCAGGCACTGTGCTCCCAGCTCTGCAGGCACTGACCCCATCAACCACAAGGCAGAAGTCAACATTTCCCAAGAACGGGCTCTTGTGTTGCCTGCGGGGATAATAATCCAAGGGGAGCCATAACAGACATCATCTTAGGCTGTCCTACTCCAGCTAGGTTGGCTCTCAACAGGTTCCCACAGGCTTCTGGAAAACTGTCCTTTCTCACAGATTAAAAATGAGAGTGCTGGTTCTTAAAAACACTACAGGATGCTGCCCCACCTAGTGGGAGCATCAGTGTCCTCCCCTCTGCCTCCCAGGCAGACCAGAAGAATTTCCTATAAGGACACATTGTGTATTTCCAGAAGAGTTTGTAAAAGTTTTAAAAATTACCTGAGAAACAGATGTGGGAAGAATTCTACACATGGTTTAAATTAAAACATACTGAAATCCTAAGAGCTTAGAAAAGCCTTTACTGGCGGGGAAAATATTAAATAAATGCTTCCTATATCTCAAATATTTTCATGTGCAAATACTAACTCATTGTCTATTACATTATGTTAAGCAGGTGTAATTGGAGAGGGAACCTGCAGCATAAAAAGATAAACTTTCTATCTTTAATGCAGTAATAATTTCATATTTATTGGCTAGAAGCCAGATGCACTCATGTTTATTACAAATTCAAGCTGAAAATATCTTATTTAGCTATTTGAGTTGCTAATATTTGCCTGCTCCAAGCTTTCATAAATTTTGTAAGTGCTGCTGAAAATACAAGACCAAAACTTTGTCAGTTCTGTGTAAGTAATAAAGAGGTAAATATATGTGACTCCAGTCTCTCATGTTCTACCATACCTCCCAGCTGTATCCAATGCCAAATCTACTACCTGCGTGGCTGCACTCTCAGAGAGTGTGAACTGGGTATTTTTCCCCCAAATTTTATATTTTTCTTTCCGAAAAACATAAACCCTCCATCGTTGTTTATGAGTGAAAGACAAAACTAATAGCTATTTTTAAGTCAAAATTTCACTAACCATTCTACTTGGCATAGCGGAGCCGGAACCTCATTCACTTCAACTGCTAATATCCTAATATCCTGCACGCAGAGCCTGAACAGAAGTCAAGTCCGTGTCCAGTCATGTCTTTTTGAACCCTTTCAATTTACCTACTGTATTCTTCAAAACCTACACAGGCTTTTATTTTAAGAGTCAATCTTAGGAACATCCTAAAAATTAATGAATTTTGGAACTTTGCAAAGCAAGTCCTTAATGGTCTGTCTTACCCTCGCTGAATGGCAGTGCAGCAGATAGAGGGACATCCCCTGCCTCAGATGCTCAAAGTATGATAGGTCTCTGATGCAATCCTCCACCCAAAGAAATCTTCCCAAAAAAAGTGAGAATCCAGCCTTTTGACTCCAGCCTCTCAGTTCTAAAAGTCCCCTGATCAAAAAGCTACATCAAAGAATATTAAGCTTACTTAAGTTTACCTGAACAGCTAAATGCAATTTAATTACTTAACTCCCAGGGCTGTCTGACAGCTTAACTGAAGCAATTTAATTAAAAGCAACAGCTTTCAAAAGAAGATGCTATGAAAGTTCAAGCATTTCTCACCCAGACTAACAAAAGTAGTAAGTACTTCTCCTCAAGACGAGATTGGTCTCTGCCCAGTGTTTTGGTCAGCTCAATACCTACCTTGCCCTATCAATGACCTACCCAGTGTATGGCTGGCATAATATAACATTGGTGTTATCTCTCCTGGACTCCCCAGCCATGGTGGTAGACAGCTGATCCTACATGACTAAATGGATATTCCACATCATATGACATCTGATCTGATGTAAAAGCTAAGAGAAAGGAGGGGGGAATTTGTTATTTACAAAAAAGTTTGTCTTTTAGAGCAACTACTACATATATTGAAGCCCTGTTTCCTGGGAAGTGGTTGGACACCTTTTGTTGATGGGAAGTAGAGAATAAATCTTTTGTTTTCCTTTTCTTGCACATATTGCCTTTACTTTGGTTTATTAAACTCCCCATGAGACTTTTTCCATCTTATTTTCTCCCTTGCCTTGTCCTGCTGAGGAGGCAACTAATAGAGCAGCTTGGTGGGCACTTGGCATCCAGTCAAGGTCAATCCACCACAGTCCTTTTTAGCACCCAATGTGGGGCATGAGGAATTTGAGATAAGGAGTGAGGAGTCCTAGTCCTGCAGACGAAGGAGCGGCAGTGTCAGTGAGTGAAGAACTAACCTTAGCCCCGATTCCATGTCGCCCTGTGCCTCTGGAGGGGAGGAGGTAGAGATTCGGGAGAGAAGTTAAGCTCTGGAAGAATGGAGGGGTGAGGGGAAAGTGTTTTAACATTTAGTTTTTATTTTCGCACTAACCTACTCTGATTTGATTGGTAATAAATTAAACAAATTTTCATAGAGTCAAGTCTGTTTTGCCTGTGACAGTAACTGCTGAGTGATATCTCCCTGACCTTACCTTGACCCACGAGCCTTTCATTATGTTTTCTCTCCCCTGTCCAGTTGCAGAGTAATAGAGCAGCTTTGGTGAGCACATGGTGTCCAGTATCCAGCCAGGGTCAACCCACCATAGGAGAAGCAATGGAGAAGTAAGGAGCCCTGAGCTGAGGGGAAGCACAGACAAAAAAATAATGACTATCTCTACAGCTCTGACTGCTAATGACATCCAGAAAGTTGCTGTTAGAGCAAAAGTACTGAGAATTGTCTAACTAACCAGTAGCTATACAGGAACTAGAGGGGAAAAAACTTAGTCCCCTGGGGCAACCACTACAGCAGTTGCAGCACGTCTGAACCACAGAGGAAAGGAACTGCTTGTTCTCTCTCATGGCGTTGACAACATAGAGTTCAGCTCTTGAAGAGCACACGGAAGACCTTTTACACTGAAGGTGAAGTAAAAAAAAATGCTCTCTTGTTTGCTCTTTTTTGATCAGTATTCCAAACATAATACATGCTTTGTGCAAGAGCAACAGAGGATTGAGAAGGCACCTGAATGTAGAACAGACCTAGATGGAAAATCTGCTTCAATTTATAGGACAAGCTTGGATGATCCTCTCAGGTTTTTTTTGAAGAGCTAAACTCTCAGCATGCTGCTCCCAACACAGTGTCCCAGAACATGAGCCAGTGCACCAAGCTGACAAACTGTGAAGCAGAACAGAGCAGTGTGGCCTGGAAATACAGTGATTTGGAAAGGGCACCTGCAGATACTTGTGGTACATTTTGTAGGCTGTCTCTTAGCAATGCCCAGCTGCAGGTCAAAATCAATAAGGATGAACATGTGACAGCTCACTTCATCCAAAGCCAAGGGTAAATGCCTGTATTCCAGAAAGCTGAATGGCTGCCAGGAAAGAGGAGACCTTCACATACTAAGTATGACAGATAGCCACCAGCAAAAGACAGTCACGTTAAGTCTGACATTATGATACCAAGGTGTGGTATATTGTCAGTTCTCGCAGTGACAGAGCCCCCCATCAGGCCCAGCTTTGCCATGGCAGAGCATGTAGAGACCTTGTGCCGTCTCCAACAGGAAGATGCTTTCTAGAAATGACAGATACTCAAGTTATAATAAATAAACTATTTTATGTATTAAAATAAGATTAGTCTAGTAGATGGGAGGCAAGGTATTGATAGAATAATAAAATTTGACCAAAGTGAACTCAAAAAGAGCCAGACAAACTCGTTGAAGCATCTGCATGGAATGTCAGATCTCAGGAAAAATTCAGAGCCAGTCTACTGGCCCCTGACACACAGCAAGTAAATGAAACCACACCAGTTCATTTTGCTCCACAAAGGCTTTCCCCTTTTTTATCAGAGAAGCCATTAAGGCAAGCATTGCTTTTGCCTCTGCATTTTCAAGTTACTGAGATCTTAAGACTTTTTCCTTTCACTAAGCATTCCAAACAGACAGACAAATTTCTGAAACCAGAGCCTATTTACCTGACCTACAAGGAGACTGGAAGACCACATAATACAGAAATCTTAGAACTTCTAAGATCTTGTCATCACCAGAGCACAGACTCTCCCAGGACTGGGCTGTCAGTAGGTGTAGGAATCACCAGCTCCAAATAAAACCCACCAAAGCTCTCTGATCTCCAAAGCACGCTCTGGCAACCAGCTGGCTGTAAGGATCTCAGTCCCCCAGAGCTATGTTTGCAGACTTGTGTAGGACCTAGTGGGTTACAGCTGCTGTGTTAGCTTGGTCCTCCATAGTGGGAGAAATGGCAGGCTCGGCCTGTCCCTCTCTACTAGCAAAGAGAGCCAGCAGCAGGTGGAGTTACATACTGCTCTGGGATGGGAAAGGAAAACAGAGAAACATGGGAAGAATGGCACTCCAGGCAAAACTTTAGAGAGAAGTGCATAACTTGGATCCTGCAAGCAGGAATATGAAACCATCCAAAGACTGTCACCAAGTAGGATTTGCAGATAGGCTTTTCTAGGGCCTCCAGTTACTCTCCTGACAACTGATAATTATATTATAAAAGACACTTGACTGCACACCTTGCTCAGCTGCATGAACTGCATCTCCCTTTACAGTCACCATTCTTTAACCGAAGGCAGACATTTGGGGGAAAGACAAAGAAATGTTAACTGTTTGTGAGCATGCAAACAACCTTCAGATTAAAACCTTGGATTATCGTCTAATAGGTTGTTTTATTTATATTCTGCATTTTCTACAAACTGATCTTCCTGTAATCATTACTGTTAAGTTTCTGCTTTCTGAAAAGGGAACAACACTGCAACTCTAAAACATTTCAAAGTATAAACAGATTTCCATGCATCCAGTGTAACAGCACCTCAGAATCACTTAACCTGTGAGCTTCCAGATCTGTTCTGTATCCTACACAGTGTACACAGAAATGATGACTGATGTTGCAGGTAATTGAAACTATCAGGGTGACACCATCAGGTAACATGACATCCTCTATATATTTAGTACCTTGGTGAGGACCCATCACTCTAGTAAATACATTTCACATTTGGGTAAGAAATCAGATATGACTTGGTATAAGATGATAATGACTTCATAATTCTTATAAAGACAGTGAACAAAATAATCGGCTTTTTCTAATCCAAAAGATGAAAATACAACATAGCACTTGTTTAAATAAAGGGTTTCCTACTCGGGACTGTTTGCATTTACGAGGACATAGCGCAATAATCAAAGGCAAAGAACAGGCAAGAAGAATGATCAGCACAGAACAAGGTAATATACTTCTGCTGCATGTTTGTATTCTTTAAGGAGGTTTTAAAGCTTTTATAAATTTTCAATGGTTTACTGTGCTGGAAAGAGCATAATTCTGACCCTTTGATTAACAAAATCAGAATAAACCAAAATACTCCTGTAAGGATTTATTGTGGTTGTTGTTTTATCATGCATTCGAAAATCTTCTATTTGCACGGATGGTATTACCGGGAGTTAGTACACCCTAGCATCCTCAAGCATAAAAAAAAGCAAGAAGTTGTTTCAAGAATAGTTCCAGATTTGGAAATAGACATAATCTAAGTGCAAACATTGCCTATTAATTATTAAACTTACTGAACACCTTTATTGCAAACTCTGCCACAGTGGACATGTGAACTCTGAAAACAACTCGCTTCTTACAGAAAGGCAGACACAGATATATGCAGCAATATTTAGCAAGAGCATCTAAAAGTATATGAAAACTGTCTGGAAAAGGACTTTCATGTCCTGATTGAACCACTAGCTGCCTAATGACAATAGACAAGTCTTATTTTTTGTTATTCCCCCTCATTTTCACTGATAGCTATGCAGATAAAAGTATTCATGATGAAACATTCCCACCCACAATAATATATTAAGGACACATTACTTATCACTTATATAACACCAGGATTATTTTTTTTTTAAGAGGATTGTGTAATACAAAGGATTACCATTCTTCAAAACAGAAAGTACATGCAGTACAACAGCAGTTAGAGGCAGACTGATCAAATGCTTCTGGCTAAAGTGCCATCACTTAAACCCAGTCAGCACTGAGTAAGCTGGGACTAAAGGAAAATGCATGAGGCAACTGCTATGAAAGGTTGAAAATCTACTTGATCTACTAAAATACACATCTAAATAGCAACAATAATAATAAATTAATGAAACATTTAAACTGTTGCATTTTTTTTTGACCTACCACTGATGCCACTAAATATTCTGCTGTGGAAATGGGGTTTGGTTAATAAAACAATATAAATTTACCTGTCCCATCATGTTGTGCATGGTTATTTCAACATCCTTCCTCTCTGCTGGGGCAGCTGGCAGCTCTGTGCCGGTGGCTTGCTGGAACTTCAGGAATTTAAGCTGACAGAGAGCATTACAGTGAACAAGGCTTTATAACCTCTCTGAATTCTTCCACTTTCTAGCAAAAGCTTTGCACTCACCCACCTTTATTTTTGTCACAGTTGCTAGGATGCCTTGGCAACAGACACTAGAAATATCTATGATTTGGAGACAAAGCTGGAGGCAGGTGTAATCTACACCAGACCAAAATGAGGGCAGGAGGCTCATGCCAATGATCACTGCACTAGCACAGATTCCTTGCAGCAGTGTAAGTGCTACCTGGGATGGAGCAAATCCACTTGCTGCCATTTCAACCTCTTTGTATCTCGCCTGCCTCCCTGGCTGGACACAAAAAACAGATCTCAGCCTCCCACCACTGGGGAGGAAGGAAAAGTGCCTCTCAATCTGAGAACTCACCTCAGCTAACAGCACTGGATATATTCTGCAGTAAAAATAGATACTGCACCTTTACTGCTCGGAGCTGTGCTAAATTCAACTGCAAAATCCGCCTCCTGCATGGGATGTTGCAATCAGACACTGCAAGTCTTTATAGAGGAGCAGAGGTGGCCAGAATCAGTTTCCAAACACCCCAGCAACGCTTTCTTGGTGAAGCTCACACAGATGCTGGCAGAGACTGTGCTAGAAACAAAGCACAAACGATGTATGCACTTGTTTAAAAAGCACATACAAAGAGGGCTTTTTCTTTTAAATGTTGCTCATAGACTTCTGCATTTTAAAAGGCAATCACAGTAAGGCAATTATTTAGAGTAAAATATCATTTTTCTGGGTGATAAATGAAAATAGTTTCATTAACTATTAAACATCTGTTTTGAAGGAACTGCCCCTTATTTACATAAAATCTGTGTGTCATTCTACAAAATGAATGCTTTCTCTGCTAACAGTGTTGTGGAGGAAAAGCTTTGTGGCATTGGATTCATACAACCTTACTTGTTTCACTTTCTTATTGAAAAAAGTTTCATTGTTAGATTGACTATAGTAGGAAAATTACAATGTAATGCTACAGTACAGTTAAAAATCCTTTTGGCCTCTAATGTTAGATGGAAAAATTGTTCTGAGAATAAAAGAACAGATGTTGACAGCCATAGCAATTCTTGATGCTCATGCCAGTGAGCCATATTTACTTGAAAAGGCTATTCATAACATGAATAGTGCTTCATCTGAAGAGAACTCTGTCATACGAGCCAGTATATATTTGTAGCAAAAGGGACCCCCAACACACACCCCCATTGATTTTTTTCCTTTATCCAGATTTACTTGTTTTACAACCTCTTTTTGTTACATTATCTGCTTTACTGCTCTGAACACTTCTTGTTTACACATTGCCTAAAACAAAAACCACTAAGTAATTCATAATATAAACTGGGGAAATTTATTAGCAGACCAGTATAAGAATCCACAAAATGTTACATTTTAGAAGATAAAATTCCAATAAATCTGATCTATATATTCTTTTATGATCTAGTTCTCCCTCTAAAAGCATCCACTGGTGCTGACTCCTCATGCCTAGAAACAGGAGCAACAGTTGTAGCACTAGTGTAGATAGACCACTGTAGCCTCGACATAGCGTTTTTAATCATGATGTTCATCTAGACTCGACAGCAATGACAAAACATATCAGATTTTCCCAATCTACAAAGAAAACAAACATTTCCTTCTCCTTAGAAGAAGTATTCTGCACACTGTGCAAAGTAGGACTGTACTCTATTACTGAGCTATGCCAGATGCATCTCAGTCACAGAGAACATTCCTCCTGCCCATGTTTCTGCTGACAACAGGATGGTGCAGATCAGAGAGTACATGGGTAGCAGCCCAATGAAGTTCCCCACCCCGGCACGAGACTAGATTCATCACCTTGGTGAAAAGAAGAGGGAACATCCCTGTGTCACTAATCAAAAATGTCCTGCAACTGTATATTCCCATCAGCTGGAAATCTGCATAGGTGGCCACAGAGCAAACCAACTGGGCTTGGTCAGAATTTGCATGCACAAGTTGCCTTATAAAAGTTTCAGTAATTTAGGAGAGTAGCTCCAAGTTTTACTGCTCCAGTATCCCTTTTCCAGCCAAAGCAGGATGCAACCCCTTGTTTCCCATCCTCAAATAAGAGAGTGGAAGGCCCTTTTTTTTTTTCCTGCACAGCCCTTGGAACTACATTTGCAAGCTTCCACTCATGTGTGAGAGAGCTGCACCACACTCATGGCTAAATTAATCACTGAGAAAGGACTCCAGTGTATAAAGCACTAACAACTTCATAAAGGGCTGACTAATGGCAGCTGAAACAGGATTAAAACACATATTTAAAAGAAAGCAATGTCATGTTAAAGTGACATTTTCAAAAAGACTCACGTATAGGAACTGAGCTGAAATGTATGGGATATTAAAAATTCACACACAAAATCTTTCTCTCTTTCATATTCTCCAATAACTCTACATTTCCTTCTTTACTTCCACACATAACTTCTCTTTAGCAGTTGCTTCAAACCTTTTGACATCTGTAATGTAAATTATAGAATTAGCTCCTATGTTATAGTATACAGAAAAGAAAAACCTCATTTTTAAAATTTAAGTTTAGAACTTATGTTCCAAATAACTATCAGTGAACAGGCTCCTGAATTAACCAGAAGTGCATACCTGTGCTCGATTCATTTCTTCTGCTTCCTGTGTTTAAAAATCACTAGAAGATCTTAAACGCACAGAATAACCTAATTGAATCTCTGTTTCTCTGAAACTGCTGAAGATTTCTATCCAGCTCCTTCTGTAAATACACAGAAAAATTTATTAGAAGGATTTTCCCTGAGAGAAGTAAAGTTTTTTTTGTAAACATTTGTTATTTTCTTGGATTGTTATGTCTGTTTCACTGCACATAAACGGTGCAACATCAGTGTTCTCGTTTTCAGAAGATTAGCTAAGATTAGATTAGAATTTGGCCTTAAAACTTGACTACCAGCAACACATCACGGGTCTAGTCCATCCCATCACATGTGTAATACTCTGTTCTGATACGGGTATGATGAAAGAAGGAACTAAGACGGGGATTGTAGCCCCTGTCATAAAACTGTCATAACACTACGTGGCTCTATGAAACAAATTCTAAAAAGCTGGGAACTTCCATATGTGCTGAAGCATGTTACTGCTAGAATAACACTTCACAGATATTTAATTTGCAATATGGGTGTTGCCTTACCGTGTCCCTACTGAAGGCTGGTAGCTTGGCAATCAAGGACACAAAAGCAATTTTCTTTTCCTACTCCTGTTCTCATCCTAATCCTAAATTTGACTACCAGTACACAAATTAACCATGCTGAACTCAAGGTTGCAAAAAGTCCAGAAACAAGTATCTTTGAAGTACCTGGTTCATGATAAATTCAGTTTCATACATGGTGACAATTATAAAAAGATGAGAACATTCCCCTATCCTCCATCACATAAGCATGCATTTTCTACTGGTCTGAGATACCATATTCACTGCAAAACAGACAGCATGCTTCCTTTTTCAAACTTTTTTTGTTGAAAAGCAGTTCTTAAAGCCTATTAATCTGCACCTGCTTGTAGCATTTTAGAAAGAAGTGGAGAAAATTGTCTCATATCTATCTGGACAGAAAACTGACAATATTGATAAATGGCTGAGTAAGGCTGATCACCTCGTAAAAATCTCAGGCTAACATAAGGTTTGAACAGCTTAATTGTCCACCAAGAACAAAACAATCATTTTTATATGGCACGTTTGATGTAACACTCAAGCCCGCAGTCCCTATATATGGCATAGTGACTTTGTCCTTGGGGTGACAGAATGCATTTATTTAGATTCTAGTTTGTCATACAACATAGTCTCATGCCCCAGAGTGGCTTGATTTATTCTGTTTTGTAGCATAGCACAATAGCTGCTTTCAACAACAACAGTGTTTTCTGACATTATATTTTGCTAACTCCGTTTGCAAAGAGCCAACTTGAAATTATTGCTGTGGATG
Organism: Pipra filicauda; assembly: GCF_003945595.2. Lineage (NCBI taxonomy): Eukaryota > Metazoa > Chordata > Aves > Passeriformes > Pipridae > Pipra > Pipra filicauda. The sequence continues at coordinate 1,720,772 of NW_024103885.1, forward strand.
GAAAGTATAAGTGGCAAACTGGGTCTGCTTGAACAGCAAGCCTTCCTTTGAGAGCATGGTCATACATGTACTGCCAAATTTTGTAGTTTGTCACATCTAATCTGTAATGTGCACAGCAAATCACTTAAGCACAAAAAATGTCATAAAACCAGTAAGCCATCATAATGGCTTATGATGCAAGTTACAAAGTCTACAATGTTTTGAAAGCTCTTCATTTGCAATGGGCAGCTGACTCTGCTTATTTATCATCTTGCATAATTTTTTTTCCATAACTTTGTCTTATTCATTACATGCATTAGATGGTTGTCTCGGGCAATAAAAAGCAAAACAGTGTTTCACTAGTCCAGCAACATTAGACACATCATACCTGTGAAAGCATACTCTTTATACTAGAGAGCATCACTGCTCCACTGAAGTCCCGGGGACCATTGCAAACCATTTCAGAGTAGAAACAAATTAGAGGGCTGGGAAATCACCAACCACAGGAAGTTCAACAAGGGAAAGTGCCGGATTCTGCACCTGGGATGGGGCAACCCTGGATGTACGTACAGACTGGGGAATGAGATGCTGGAAAGCAGTGTCGTGGAAAGGGACCTGGGGGTCCTGGTCACAAAACAAGTTGAATATGAGTCAGCAGTGCCCTGGCAGCCAGGAGGGCCAACCGTGTCCTGGGGGGCATCAGGCAAAGCATCGCCAGCTGGTCAAGGGAGGGGATTGTCCCACTCTGCTCTGCACTGGGGTGGCCTCACCTTGAATACTGTGTGCAGTTTTGGGCACCACAATATAAGAAAGATATTAAGCTATTAAAGAGTGTCCAAAGGAGAGCAACAAAGATGGTGAAGGGCCTTGAAGGGAAGCCGTATGAGGAGCAGCTGAGGGCACTTGGTCTGTTCAGCCTGGAGAAGAGGAGACTGAGAGGAGACCTCATTGCACTCTACAACTTCCTCGTGAGAGGAAGAGGAGGGGCAGGCACTGATCTCTTCTCTATGGTGACCAATGACAGGACCCAAGGGAATGGCCTGAAGTTGTGTCAGGGGAGGATGAGGTTGGATATTAGAAAAAAGTTCTTCACCCAGAGGGTGGTTGGGCACTGGAACAGGCTCCTCAGGGAAGTGGTCACAGCACCATGCCTGACAGAGTTCAAGAAGTATTTGGACAACACTCTCAGGCACATGGTGTGACTCTTCGGGATGGTCCCATGAAGGGCTAAGGGTTGAACTAGATGATCCTTGTGAGTCCCTTCCAACTGTGATTCTGTGAAGCATTTAGAAAGAGGTCTTCAGAAATCAGGCTAAAGCACAGATGTTTGAATTAATCTTTCAAACCCTGGAAATTCTTGAGTGAAAAATAAATAAATCACTGTTACTACTGAAAAGAATCCAAGGGCAAGACTCACTGATCTTTAAAGTGTGACGCTATGTACAGGCAGGAAAATATACCAGGTTTGTTATGAAGATAGGAAGAGGAGATGCCTGTTTCCACACAAAAATTACTAAGAGAGATAGGGATTAATTTTCACAAATTCTAATGCACTTCTGAATTTAAGGCCTAAAGCTGGTGCTTCAAGTTTTCTGCCTTAATATAGATTTGCTCAGTCAATGCCTGAAACCTTCAGCAGGACAACAGAACAGTTTCTAGAAAGTTGTCTTCTTTTCTGCTTCCTCTTCTTAGAGACAAAGTCAGCTTGAGGTCAGCATAACTAAGACTGACTTCTTGCTCCCAGGCATATCGCTGTGACCTCTTTTTTGTTTTAGACAGTAAATGTAACATCTGGTGTAGACTGTCATAACTAAGTCATCACTTCTTGAAAGTCCTAGCAAGTATCCAATCCCTCTTCATCTACAAACCCAGAATTCTTGTCAGTCAAGCCTTGTTATCCCCCATACTGATCAGAGAAACTTATATTTTACTGGTCTGGCACAATGTAGTTTCAGCCTATTGCTATTAAGTGGCAATGCCACTTAAATTGGACACTATCAGAACTAATCTGTAATGCATAAAAAACACATGCACACACAGATATACACAAACATATAACCCAAGATGCAAGAACATCTTCAGGATCCCCTCTGCTTTTACACATGCCTTCAAGAGAAATTTAACTCCGGTTTTGCACCACCAACAGATCACTTTGGTTGAGAAGCACAAGGGCATTAAACAATCAAACTACCGAGTTACCAGATGAAGTAGCACAGATGTTGCTGCATATATTTTCACAGATAGTCAAGCAGAACAGTTGTTAATGGCCTAGTCTAAAATTACACGTGTTAGAGTCAAAACTACAAAAAAGGCATTTGACTCTAAACCAGTTCTATATTTGTTAGTCTTTCGTCATGGCCAACCTCGTATTTGCCATCCCCCACTGGGCATTAAGTCAATTGCATTGCCTTTCTTGAATCTACACATAGATAAGCTTTGTCTGCATGAAAACAAAAAATGCTATGAACAGTGTATGGACTTTAATTTTGAGGTAACCTAGATCAGTTACAAAAGAAAATCAATTAAAAAAAAACAGAAAAAATATTCCTGATACCTTTCAATTTAATCAGCTTTAAAATATCTTCTCAGATCAAACTGCCACCCACTTTTCTGAAAGCCTTTTTCTAAAGCAGAAGATCGATCTGTGTGAGCATTATTCTTCAGCAATTAGTAGGTATAGAAAAAAACACAGCTCTTGCCTGAGACAGCAGACCTATTTCATATGATAACCATCTCACTTTTCCTTTTTTGACAAGAATTAAACTTTTTCAAGGAGCCCACAGCTCTCTCACTAATAAAAAAACTAGTCTTTCTGGTTACGTCAATAAGGAGAAAAAAAGGGTAATGTTTACAGAACAGCTGTTTATGCACACACACACACAAGGACAGGAGGACTCCAGCTCTTCTGTTTATGGTATATCATAGAGTTCTATACCATCCTGTATTTTCTGATGCACTGGAAACCTCTTTTCTTGATTCCAGATGTCAACAACCTCCACAAATACTCTTCCTTACTCCAGTACCTGAATCCCAGGTTCTTACCACCAGGAGATCTGCCAATTGAAATAAATCAGAGTGCTGCCTTAAAAACATAAGGAAAAAGAGGTGCATGCTTTTCAGTAGTTGGGCACACAGTGTGACCAGATCTCCCTTGCCAACTAAATGTCCATTCCTTTGAGTCTGGAGGAGGTTAGGTACAAAAAAGGACATACACGCTTATACTTCTAAAACTAAATGGCTGTTTCTGGGTTAAACTTTTGATACAAGAGGAAAGACTGCCATTTGTCAGTGGATATCAGCCTTCATACAAATTAGAGGCAACTCCAATAACTCAGTAAAGGACATGAGATTGTGGCTAGGAGGCTGGAAAGCCTAACTACTGGACACAAAGCACCCTTCACACTGCCACAGCCACACTGTCCAGGCATCAGATAAGCAGAGAAAGGTTCTCTTTTTCAGACAGTCCATTGTATTTGCTGTATTTCCTCTGCAGAATAAAGGTCTTCAATCAAAATTGTTTTAACTGGGCAGTATGAATGACAAAGGTCATAACTGCCTGTGAGTAGAGGCTGACCCCCACCTTGCTACAGTCTCCTTTCAGGTAGTTGTAGAGAGTGATAAGGTTTCCCCTGAGCCTCCTTTTCTCCAGGATGAACAGCCCCAGCTCCCTCAGCTGCTCCTCGTAAGACTTACGCACCACAGCCTTCACCAGCTTCATTGCTCTTCTCTAGGCAAAGCACTCAGAAAGACTCTAAAGCAGTCATGCAACTTTTGGACTGAATTTTGGGGGTTTTCTTGGTGTTCTGCCAACTTGGAAACAGCTGGAGTTCACATTTACCTACAAGAAACTGCAAATAATCTGAAAGGTTTAATTATCGTGGCCCTTTTGCTAGCAACGAAAACATAGTTTATATTGCAGGGGGAAATATTCCTATATTGTTTCTTACCATGCATGATGACAATAACTGGCATGACACTATTGCTATATTAAACTGTTCATAATTAAAAACAGACACAGATGTAGGAAGAAGATTCACAGAGCAAAAAACCATCTGTTACTTTTAGGAAAAAGGGGGTAGAATCTGATTAGGTACAGTCTACTTGATTTTTGAAGGAAGTTTATGAACCTTTTCAGAAAAGGTTTTCGTATATTACAAAAGAAAAAAAGCTTCAAGCAACAGATGCGCCTAAACGGATAAGTGTGTCTTTATATATGTATTTTACAAGACATAGTGATAGTGTAGGTGATTAGGAAACTACTTGCAGAAAGCAATGGTGACTAGTGCCTTTGGTGGACAGATCTATTATAGTTTATATGTCTATTATCCTGACAATTATCCAAGATTACTAAATATATTTGCCTTAGGCACTAAATATACTTTATACACCCTTTTCAAAGTATTTTCATATGAAGTAAAGGAACAAATGACTTGCAGAGTGAAAACATTTAATTTCATACCACATTTTGCATTCCTCCTCTAGATGTGTTGTATACAAAAAGAAAAGAAAGCATCCACTTTGTAAACACGTGTATATTTCTACTGGCCTTGATCCTTACTGTGAAGTCTGCTGTGAGGTACAGTACTTATTTACACTCTAAAGCACTGGGAAGAACCTGAGGTTCACTGTCAGTCCCAGGGTTACCTCAATCAGAAAAATAATTTGGTTTTAGACCAACCCATCTCCCCAGGCATAAAACCAATGTACACATCAACAATACAAAATAGTAATTAGTAGATTTTTATGGCAGTATTAATGACTGTTGATGAGCAATAGTTCTTCAGATATTTAGAAAATAAAGAATATTTTGCAAGGCAAATGAGGGACTGTTACTTGTCTATTGCTAAATAAAAAAAAAAGTTAATAATGTTGAACATTATGACACTGGAATCCCAGGGAAGATGCAAAATATTAGTGCAGCTTGTAGAAGATAAAAGAAAAACATGAATACCAATTATTTTTTGAGAAAACTCAAAGAATGAAAGTATCATGGTCGGTCAGGGAAGACAACATATGTGGCTGACAAGAAGACAAATCTATGTGCAGCACAGTGCCGCTTCTCCTTTTAATCTTTTATAAACTTAGCAGAGCGTTTTGCAGGGAGGATAAAAGCCACTGACCTGTGGAGCCATCCCAGCAGTGGCATTCCCCCACGCTCGGCAGGGCTTTACTGCCTTTCTATCAGCTGGAGTACTGGGGAACAGGGCCAGCAGCTGCCTGCGCCAGGATCGGGGCATCTATGCAAGAACAGAAACGTGTCCCATACTCTATACTTATATCAGAGTTGTTGCCATTTAAGGGAAAAAGATGTCATGGCTTTTATTGCTCACTGCATGCATTTTGCCCATATGTAAAGTAAATATATCCTTTATCAGGGGGATCCAGGTTCAGTAGCACAGACCAAGATCTTATCTTGAGAATCACCTGAATTGGCAAACTGCTGCTTTAAAGCCCAGCCCCTGTGCCTTCACACTTCTTTCTGCCCAGCCTGACCACACACAGCAAATTAAAATGGCTATCAATTGAATGAGAAGCCCACATAATTCTCTGTCTGTGGGAAAGATGAAGGACCAGACAGATCACGCAAAATTTATAACCTCTCTCATGCTAACCTTATAGCCTCTCACTTTGTGCAGTGAGGTTGTCCTCCCTGTTTTTTAAACCTACTAACCACTTGCAAGTTAATTTGGCAAAGGATAAAAAAGCCCAACAAAAAATACCTAGGAGCCAGACCTCTACCCAAGCACAAAATGCCCCTCTAACCAGGGGGCTCTTGGCAATGAGGAAAATGAAAGGTCAAAGTTGCTGCCCTATCATTCATATCTAGGATGTATACATGCAAGTTGTTGTATTTCACACCAGTATCGGCTCTAATAGGTGATTTATACAAAAGTAACTAAGAAAGAATAAAATACTACCATAACTAATACAGGAGGGGAAAAAAATCAATACATGACTTATGAGACATTCAAAATCTCCTTAGAAAAGGACGAAAGGGTCAAAATGCAAGCTGGAAAGCAATGCTAAAATAAGCAAGAAACTGGTTACTTTGAGTATTCATATATTCTTAAGTTTAAGAGTATTCTGCAAAATGAATATGACTCAAACTATCTTCCTAGCAATGGCACTGACAGTAAGTGACAGTAGTGTTTTGCTTTCCTGAAGCTCAAAGTTGCCACAAGATTTTAATTCTTCTACTAAATCCAAAAACTCACAAAGCCAGAAAATGCAGTCACTTAACCTATGGATTCACCACATAGGTATTTCAACATATCAGTGTTATTCCATTCCTGCTCTAAAAACCTTCATCAGAAGTCAAGAGCCGACTACCAGACACCTGTAGTTGTTTGCAGCCATCAGTATCTGCTTCCCATTTCACAGGGGATCTCTGGTAGCGTTTAACAGAAATATCTAAGGTAAACATCACCGGAATGTTTTTGGAGGGCAACCTTTGAACAGTAAAAGAAGAAAAGAGCTCACTTTCTTCAGTTACCAACTCCAGAAGATTACAAGGTGCCAGCACATGGTGTAATCAGTCTGTATTTTCTTGATTTAAATCACCAGATGAAAAGTCTGAAAACAGCCATTGAGCTTTTCATTCCTCATTTTTTTAATTGAAACAGAAGACTGCTTCCCAACCCCCTATATCGAGAGGTTAAAAAAAAATTAATAGAAGTTTCTCAAAGAAATTAATGTCTTCAGCTTCTTACTTCCCTAGAAAAAGTCACTTATTTGCTTACCCATACCATGTGAAACACTACATGATTCTAATCAATGCAGCATATTGCTTATCATGCAACACCACTAAATATTTTTTTTTATTATTAATACTATAAATAATTGCAAATTTAGAGCTTATTTATTGAAATTTTGTAGGTTAATTATTTAAATTTCCAAACTCATTATAATGAGTTTCTTCTGCAACTTTAAAAGATGGTTTAGAAAAAAAGCCCAAGCTGCCTCTTTTCTACTGGCTCAAACCAAGAATGCAAGGTCTTACAAATGTAATTAATAGGGCTTTAAAAAAAATCAGACTTGTACTTCAGAAAGGGCATAAAACAGAAATCCAAGTGTCCTCTTTGTTTGCAGACTGACAATTTAACAAAAACTTCTGAGCTTAAAATCACACGAGAGAGCTGAAACTTGTAAGCGATAAGAGAACAATGAGTAATTGCAATTAATTGCAGAGAAGAGCAAAGCTGGCACTGCGGTCCCTGCAGGCATGAGGAGCAAAGCAGAATTCAGCATGAGCTCCAGGCAGGGAGCACAGAGACCAAAGCAAACACATACCAAACAGCACACCTGAAGGTCACCAGATAACAGTGTGAATGACAAAACACTGCTGGAGACCTTCCCCACCACTCCCCAAGCACCATTTGGCTTGCCACCATTTGTAAGTCTTACTTGTGATGGTACAAATACCTATTTCTTTAAATGTTGGCACCAGCCACCTTCCCCACTGGACCAAATCTCTCAGATACGAGACCACAGATGCTCTTCAAAAAACAACAATAAACATGTACATAGAAGGGTAGCTCATGGTTCCCCAGAGACCGAGCTGACTCCACCATCTCTTCGCAGACCTCACTTTTGAAGCATGTAATAGTAACACATACTCCTTTTGCCTCTTTCCTCAAGCAAATCCAGCACCGCTCCAGTGAACATGAAGTGAAACCTTGCATGTGCTGCCTCTGCTCCCCTGCTGGCATGTATGTCTCCCTGCTGAAATCCCCTCTCCCAGCACTAGAATTCTGGGATGGCAGCGCAGTGAGGTGGCTCTTTAAGCAGCTGATTTTTGCACAGGGACTGCAGAAATGAGATTAGGCAGGTTAGTGCTGGTCCATGAAATCATGATCCATGAAGTGATTTCCCTAATTTGTTATTTGGGATAATAATTAATTATACTATCTATTACATTATATTTAACAACATACTTGTGTATTTATGCATACAACACCTTTACTGTGTTATAATATTTTAATAAATACATTATTCTATACTTTGATAGTTCCTAATAACTAGAACCACAGATGCAGATTGGAAAAATACTATTATAGTGCTAGAATTCTTTCTGTACTTATATCTTTGTTGAAGGAAAAAAGAAAAAAAAAGGCAGGATTCTTTGTGGAGTGAGGGTTATTTGTTCGTTTATAAGAGAGGATTGAAGGAAATTAAACTGATTCACTAAATGACAAAAAGAAAGCCAAGTCAAAGAGTTTCCTAAGTTGTTTCCCCTATTATTCCCCTATTATTTTCCTTCTGTTTCATTGTGGATAAAGCAACTTCACAGTCTGAAAATGCTGAATTTACAATTATGAACTCAGTATTGTATCCTAAATGATATAGCATTGCCAAGTTGGAGTGAATATTTTAAAAAGCCTTATCAACAGAGTTTTTTGTTTGTTTTCTTTACTTCTTTGCCTACTAGAAAACAGGGCTGAGATTTGGGGTTTAAGAAATATTTTTTCTTTAGGAATCAAGTCCAATTTCCTTCAAATTCAGTTAAAGTTTTCTAAAATTTAAAAAACCCTCTTATTTTAAAATGAAGTTTTTCTGTAAATCCTAAATGTCTCAATTTAGGTATTTAGAACATCAATTGTCTTTCAAAAACAAGAATATTCATATTTTGGCCAACTCATTCTGAAGCTTGAGGGCTTTTGACAGGACAAGAAGACACGGCCTCAAGCTGTGCCAGGGTGGACACCAGGATGAATTTCTTCACTCAGAGGGTGGTCAAGCATTGGAATGGGCGGTCCAGAGAGGTGGTGGAGTCACCATCTCTGGAGATGTTCAAGAAATAACTGGATGTGACAGTGTAATGTTTGGCCAAAGGCTGGATTCAATGATCTTGGAGGTCTTTTCCAACCTTAACGATTCTATGATTCTACAGCCCAAGTAAAGCAAACGCATTAGATGAAGAGTAAAGTGAATTATGGGAAGCAGCTATAAGGACCATAAGACATCTACTTGACAGTGTCTAACCAAAAAAAGCAAATCACGCCACAGATTTATCCAATGCTAGACAAACACACACAATATTGCACCCAAAACATTACTTAAATTATTATTATTCATGAGATAAGAACTAACAGGTTAGAGAATGGAAAACTGAAGCTGACTTAATGGGTAGTTAGGCAACATTTTTTCTTTTTATTTAGAAACAAAGGCTTGATTTGCCACACAGCAGTTCTGCTCTGCAGACTGTGATTCATTTCCTCACAAACCTTTCTGGTGCAGTAAGTATTGTATCATCAGTATGCTGCACATGGGCTATAGCCATGCAGATCTAGACACAGATCTACAGTATAAAAATACTCAGAATTCATGGAACATATCTTTCTATATCTAGAAAAATTAATAAATTATGCTCATTATTGTAGATCTGCAACTGAAGTAGGGTCAAGCTTAAGAATGACACCTTCCAAGAGCTACGTAACATGAAAAGATTTAACAGTGCTACTAATGTGGGGAAGTTACACTAGCAATTTGCATGTAGTAAAAGTAATGAATGGAAATTTTTAAAAGCTACACAATAATCATAATCATAATCAACAGCAGAGCCCATGATACCATCTGTAAAGAACTGATGGCATATACATAATGAAGAATCATTGCTTAGGCTTTTGTGGATTTACTGCAGGACACTTGGAACTCTGTCTAGCATTACAGAATACTGCTATGCTTGCCACAGGCAATAAATTTCTGCAAAAACAAATGTGCATGACAAATTTGATATGCAACTCAGTTGTGTCCCTGGGCAAAACTGAGTGAATCTGATCCCTGGGAGAAGTCAGACTGGATACCTATGGTCAATTGTGCTCTGTGCCACAAGTGAGTGGCAATACTAAAGAGTGTAAACTTCAGAGAGCCAAAGGTTCCCTAAGAAAATGGCCAGTGAGACTGGTTGGACACAGGGACAAAAAAACCTTGAAAGGAAGAGTCAACACTGCAAAGCACCCCGTAGGCAAGGAGGATGTTTTTGTCCCATGTGGCAGAAGTAAAGCCACATATGAAATTATATCAAAAATGTAGACACCAATTTTTAGTGTCCAATTTAAAATACCTATGCTTGCTTTTTTCAGACTACTTAATTCTATGTAGTATTGACACCTTCAAAACACAACTGTTGACTGCAGTCAGTTATAATGTTCAGTAATTCTATTAATTGGATTTAATTAAAATTATTAAAATTAGTTAAAACTCCTAATTGAGGCATACACAAAATGAAAAACATGGAATTTAGGACCCCATGTGAACAGGTTATTTCAAGAGATGCAGAGGTACACAGAAAATTCATGGAGAAGGAACATCACCTAACAGTAACTGGAATTTCTTCAAGATATAGTGTTTTATATGCACATTCACATACTCGGTGTACATATCATAGAATCACAGAATGGCTTGCATTGTAAGGGACCTTAAAGATCATCTAGTTCCAACTCCCCCTGCCATGGGCAGGGACACCTTCCACTTGACCAGGTTGCTCAAACCCTCATCCAAACTGGCCCTGAACACTTACAGAAATGGAGCATCCACAACTTCCCTGGGCAACCTGCTCCAGTGCCTCACCACTCTCATAGTAAAGAATTATTTCTAATATCTAATCTAAACCTAGTGTACTCTTTCAGTCTGAAGCCATTAGCGTTGTCCTACCACTACATGGTAGGACATCTTTTTTTAGGTCACCCTGAAGCTGCCTCTTCTCCAGGTTAAACAATCCCAATTCTCTCAGCCTTTTCTTGTGTGAGAGGTGCTCCATCCCTTTAATAAACTTGGTGGCCCTCCTCTAACAGGTCGATGTCATTCCTGTGCTGGAGACCCCAGAGCTGGATGCAGCATTCCAGGTGGGGTCTCACCATAACAGAGTAGAGGGGCAGAATCACCTTTCTTTACCTGCAGGCCAATTTTCTTCTGATGCAGCCCAGGATACAACTGGTTTCCTGGGCTACAAGTGCACATTGCTGGGTCATGTCCAGCCTCTCATCCACCAGCACCCCCAAGTCCTTCTCAGCAGGGCTGCTCTTGATCTGTTCATCCCCCAGCCTTGACTGTTACCGTGGGTTGCACTGACCCAGGTGCACAACCTTGCACGTGTTCTTGTTAAACTTCATGAGATTTCCATGGACCACTTCTCAGGCATGACCAGGTCCCTCTGGATGGCATCACATCCTTCATATGTGTCAACCACACCACTCAGCTTGGTGTCATCTGCAAATTTTCTAAGACTGCATTCAACCCTACTATCTGTGTCATTAATAAAGATATTAAATAGCACTGCTTCCAGTACGGACCCCTGAGGGACACCTCTTGCCACTGATGTCCATCAGGACTCCAAGCTGTTGAGCACTACCTTCTGGATGAGACCATCCAATCAATTCCTTATCCACCTAACAGTCCATTCATCAAATCCATCTTTCAGAAGGATGTTGTGGGGGACCACGTCAAAGGCTTTACAGAAGTCCATATATATAAACAAACCCTTCAGTAAAAAAACCCCTTTGACTCTGGCATTGAAGGTTGCAGGAGACCAGATGAATGATTGACTGGCTCAAAACAACCAGGTGGGTTTTTCTTGCTTTTTCTTCTCCTAACTTCTTCTTGGAATATATTATAAGCCAGACTAAAAAATTCCAGTCAATGCCTTAGTAAGCACTTTGTTGTGTCTAAATAAGTTAAAGCTGTCTAAGTCAAAGTTTGCTAAATTAAAGTTTGTGAAGTGCCTTGCTTTATCTAGATGTTGTCTTAAAATCTGCCAAGTACCTTATTCTACCTTAATGTTCTAAAGTTAGCAAGTAAAAGTTTGTTATTGAGCCTCCTGAGAATTTTGTTGTTTCTCCTGTGCACTGTCCAGAGTGAATCAAATTATCTTCCCCTACAACCACAAGCGGGCTGGGGCATTACAAAGGTGATTGTAAACCAATTTTACAAATATTTACAATATTTTACAAATATTTAAAAATAAATACACTGCAGATAAAATGGGGCAAAATGCGGTCTAGCAGCTAATGCCGCTGTCACCCTTCTGTTTGACAAACAAAGACATTCGGTGTCTTGTCAGAGTCACAAATGGGACTTCGTCTTCTCTTTCACTCTGACAGTGTAGAAAACACCTGGGCTGAGAAAAAATTACTTCGATGACCCTTCTGGCTTACAGCCCATCTGCCTCTTTCTGATGAAGTCTCTGTTTGGAAAAGCTCCCGAAGAATACCAGGAGCAGTGAATTTTAAGGCAGCAGGAATCCAACCCTTAACTGCTAGAAAGGGTGTTCCAGCAGGCAGGTGTACAAGGGGATGTAACTCTGGACCAAATGGAGTACTCGCTCCACATCTGAAGAAATGTTTGGTGCTCCGAAGCTTAACGACTTTTTTTTCCGGCATCTTATCCAAGGAAACACAATCACCCAAAGCAGGCAGTTTGTCAGATATCAGGTGTTGGTATCCGGCTACCAGATCGCAGTAACTTGTGACAGTGTTCAGCAGGCTGTGTGGGTGGATGAAAGATTAATCTACTTGGCAGAAAAAACATAGCAGGCTCCCTAGTACCACCCACCCTTGCACTGTCAACAGAGGATGTTGGAACAGGGTGGTTGGGAAGAACATCAAAACCCACATGTATGAGCTGAGGGTGCCTGTCCTTCCTCCAAACACAAGCAGCAGATGAAGCAATAACTGCCAAAGATTTGAGACTGAGAGCGTTATGGCACCGTTCATCATTACAGCCCCCAGATGGGCCAGCGTAGGCTACTGCAAAAGCTTGGAACAGGATTCAGAAAGGACAAGAAAAATCAGCCTAATTTTTTTTCTTAGCAACTTATGTACTCTGACAACTCCATAAAGTCTGAATACAACATTTCTCTTCAAGAAAGGCATACAAAAGGACCTTGTTATGGAAGTGTTTTATTTGCTGCTAGAAGCAGAAAGGGGACAGCCCTTATCTTTTGATCTTTTTCCCATAAGAGGCAGCTGCTTTTCATGTTGTTTACAAAGGCTGGGGAAGCACTAACCCTTCATACTGGGCTAGGTGAGAAATAAGACCTGACTTTTTATGAACATTTTCGCAGGTTTTGGCTGGGGTAGTGTTAATTTTTGTTATAATAACTGGTATGGAACTCTGTTTCGGATTTGTGCTGAACACAGAGTTGATGACACAGGGATTTTTTTAAACTGATTGCTGAGCATCACTTACAGAGAGTAAAGACCTTTTCTCCTCCTCACACCCCCCCCCTCCAGTGAGCAGCACAAGGAGTTAGGAGGGGACACAGCCAGGACAGTTGACCCTAACTGCCCAAAGCGATATTCCATACCATTTGGCATCATGGTCAGCATACAGAGCTGGGGGAAGAAAGACCCAAGGAGGAATGTTTGGAGTGATGGTGTTTGTCTTCCCAAGTCACTGCTACACAGGATGGGGCCCTGCTTTCCTGGAGATGGCTGAACAGTTACCTGTCCATGGTAAGCATTGAATTAATTCCTTGTTTTATTTTTGTGCACTTTTACCTATTACACTGTCTTTATCTCAACCTATGAGTTTTCTCACTTTTCTCATTTCTTCCCCATCTCACTGGGAGGGAGTGAGCAAGAGGTGGGGTGGGGCTGAGCTGACAGCTGGAGTTTAACCGCAACCACAACACCATTACCTACTGAAGTAAAAAACACAAATATTTTTAAAAGTCAGAATTGCAATAGGGAGCATTAATTAGTTTTTGTTGCCATTAGCTTTTCTTTTGAGTGCATGTAAACAGTTTTAATTAAAGCCTCCTTCTGCCTCAATTTCTCCAGATATCTTCCTGCTTCTGCAAAAAATGCCACAGATGCCAGAGACCACAGCTTCCTTCAGTACACATCTGTGATTCACACTGAGGACAGATCCATTCTGTGCACTCAGTAAAGCTTGCCTTACAAGAGCAGAAGAAAATTCAGTAATATTGTTATATCAATATTCAATTAAAATAAATACATGCAAAAAGGCTAAATCTTTACAAGGCAACTTCAGTTCTGGCACCTCCTTTCTTTCACTTGCAAACTTGTCAATCTCCTTTGTAAAAAAAAATAAATTGAAAAATGCTTTTTTACATTTTTTATTTTGCTCACCCTCCCAAGAGCAGTATGGTACAGAATAGTCTCTACATCCCCAGTGCGGATCTCTAGTACCTGATTGCAGTCACAGATGGTCAATCTCCACTTTAAAAGACCAAGAAATCACTTATGATGTGTCTCCCAAAGCACAAAATGCTAAGACACAATTGGGGGCTCTCAACTAAGATTTAGAAGACCATGTAATCTTGAGAGACTAGACTCTGCCATTTTCTTCCAGTCTTTAATTACTTCCCATAGTCTCCAACATAACTTTCCCAGTCGTGCAATTTCATCTCCATCAGCTCTTTGGCATCTTCTCCTTACTTTCACAATTCCACTTTGCACTTGTCACAGCTTCTTCTATACTGGGAGTCTCTGCCAGCAACCTGACTTTCCACCTACTAGCTTACTCTATATCCTACTCTTTACCAAGTCCCAGTCATCTGTCCCAAAGTCTTAGCTCTCCTTCACATTTGTCATTTCCCATGTTCAGGTACTATTCTACTAGCCCAGTTTTTTGTGAAATCTTTACCCTTGCTCTGCAATCCTGTTCTTTCCTATGTCAGTTGGCTTTTAGGCTCCTCCTAAGATCACATGGCCCTCTGATCCCTCACACTGTCTGCCCAAGCACCAACAGAGGAATCACTATGAAAGGACAGAGGAGTGGATATCAGAGTTATCCGAATCAAGAGATTTCAGCAAAAGCTCTGAACTGCTCCACTCACACACGTGCTCCCTTTGGAGACATTGCATTCAGGCAATCCTGCCAGACAAAGCATGTGTGAGGGGACAAGGTACAATCTGGTTAACACCAGGGAGCATAGATGTTGAGGATTCAGAAAGCTAGAAGAGAGCTCAAAGAGTAATCTGTTCCACCACGTTGCTCCAGAAAGAATCCAACTATATTTATGTTGTTCCTGACTAACATTCAAACAACTTTTAATGATGCTAAAATCATGAAAATCCAAATTCAGGAATCTATTCTGTTGCTTCAACTTCTTTAATGCTGAACCCATTACATATCATCTGGTGGACCACAGGTATGGACAACATTGCTTCACAACAGCTTTGTGACATTAGAAAGTTATCGTGTCTGTTCATCCTGACACTCTTCATTCATTTGAGCTGAAACAACTTCAGACATTTCAACATTCCTTCATAGGCCATATTTTCTAAATCTTTTAAATATTTTCATTCTTCTCCTCTATATACTCTCCAATTCATATACATCTTTCTTGAAGTGTGCAGCTCGATCGGGCACAGGGTTACAGCTGAGGAGGATTTCTCACACCTTCCATGGTGTCATCCTATCTATATATCACAATACAACATTTGTCTTTACTGCAGCAACTCCTCAAGTAATCTACCATGAAGCACAGCTCTTCCAAAGAATTACCACTCAATCCCTTCCTTATACAGTTGATAACTACAGTATCTTTGTCCTGTCGAACAACTTAATTTTAATTCTGTCTCCAGTATAGTCACAGTCCCTCTCCGACTGGTGCTGCAGATGTAGCAAGGACTACTGAGGTCACTGTTAAAAATACACTGTAGTACTGGGCATTGAATGAACATTGAAAAAATATTTGCTAAAGTTTTCACAGGTGAATGGATGAAAACTACAAAATTTGGAAGATATAAGACAGAAAATTTGGGCAGGCTTTCATGAAGACATTAAAAATTCAGATCTTTGACAAAAGGACACTGCCTCACCATGACCTAGAACCCAGCTAAAAACCAGAATGACAATACCATGTTTCTGAAATATCTTAGGATTTTTTTTTTCTTTAACAAGGAAAATCAACTAGTCTAATTCTCAATTAATTAATTAAAAGAAAAATTAGCCTGAGTCATAAAGACAGGTGATGAACTATAGATTATATGGCTAAAATTTGCCAAAGTTATGAGAAACAGAAAAAAGGTTCTACAGCAGGAAAAATAGTTCAATTTCGTTGGCAGATGACGCCACTCAACCTAACTATCTCATGTGTGCTCCAACAGACACCCATAGATACCGCAGATTCACAGGGCTTTCTGTCACTATTTTTCTCTTCTAACCCAAACTGTTCCACAGATCACCATAATTGTACTTTTTTTCTTTTTTTTTCCTGTGCTAAAGAGTTTCAAAGGGGCTTTCTTAAAGGCTACAGAGAAAGAGAGCATGTTACTTTGAAGAAAATCAACTTTCTTTGAAGAACAACATGAAAGTCAGAATCTTGTATGGTTCATTTCACTTTAATTCTTTCCATCACACTCCCTCCACATTTCAACTTAACAATAAACATAATCTCTTATGTGCAGCATCCTCCTACAGAAACCTCACCACAAATCACTAGGCTGAGCTGCTTTATGCAGCTGCCCAAGTCTGAAAGCTGATTTTCAAAACATGCTGAGTAATGAAAAAGATGGTCAAGCAGGTCAGCAGCGTGCACAGTATTTTGCACTCCCAAACACTGAATTATGAGGAAAGCTTTTACTTATTTGGATAATTTTCACACTGTTTTTCTTAAGGCAATAATGGTGAAGAAAATAAAACTTGCACACATGTTATAATTAAAACTATAAGCTTAACCATTTTGAAGCATCTTTGGGATGTGAAGCAATTGACTTAACTGATTTGACTGTATGTGCTGGTGATCACAAATAAAGGTAGTTAGCAGAGAAGTCATTAACTACCCTTACTGAACTACATCACTCAGTCCCATGAACTAAAATCAGCTGCATATGACGGTATTTTCTTAAACAGCCTTATTAGAGGCACAAAACTTTCATTCCTGTAATTTGGCACACAACATGCATATAACAAAGGAGAAACTGAACTATGTTTAAAAAAGTATTGATGTACTTTACGCTTTTTTAGTAGCATCTGAATAATCTTCACTCAATGAGTGGCACAACAGCAGCATAAGCCCCTTTCCCAGGATAATAAGCATCAAGATCTTTACATTTTTTCTTCCCACTAAATTTAATTACCAAGTCACTGGGATTTAGCCCATGCAACACACTGGCTCTTGACCAGTATTAATTAAAAATTATTTGTTACAAGTCAGTTATATTTCTTCATAAGGCTTCACCATTTTAACTCTAAGAATGTAAAGCAATGGCAGATGCTGCATGCTTCTACAAAAAATATTTTACCTCTTAAAGAGAGAGAGTCTATGATATGCAATGCATAGAATCAAAAGGAATGAAAGTCCCTTCAGGAAGTAATGAGAAACAATAAGTGTAAGATCTACACAACAACTCACTGTTTCCTAAAGACAGAAACCATGGAGTCTCCACGGAAATAAACACAATTTTATCCATCAATAATTGATTTAATAATAGATAAAAAATAGAATTTGGTCCCTCCAGTGGAAGCACTAATGTAATTAAAGTTAACCCTGTAACTTCAGGTTGCCTTCTATCACTTTATTCAACACCAATTGATTCCACTTTAACGTGCACTTTATACAACTTTTTTCTTTTTCAAATTCGTCGGAACAATGACAATATGCAGATGTTTAGAGCATCTCACCATTTACATCATGCTGATGGAGCTATTATGTAACTACAATGCCCTAAGTCTGTTGACTCCAAAGAAATTGACTGCACTTTTTTAACATGAAATTAGTAGGCTTATCCATTTTTGCTACAACTCTCTTATTTAGACCTTTATGGAATAAAGACTGTGCATTGATCTTGTGGGAGGGGAAAAAAAAAATCCCTCAACAATCAGAATCGGTGATTTTCAAACAGAAATAATTCAGAATATAAAAAAAAAGGTACTCTCTTGGTTTGTGAGGAAAAAAGTCAAAACATACTCATTCAAGCTTACACTGTCTATATAAAAATTCTGTTTATGTTAGACTTCATTGTAAAACAACAACCAAACATATTCATATTCACAAACTCATCATCACATTTCAGTCAACACTTATTATGCCATGTGTTTCTTATTTAAAAAGAGCTTACCTGACACATCTATAGTACGAATACTGAAATAACCCTAAACTACATTACTCACACAAAGACATCCATTTTCATGACAGGGATACCTGGCAAAACAATAATCAGAGTGACTAAGAGCCGAAGCAGAAGAAACTACAAAAGTTATTCTTACTGCTGTAATCAGATGTGTGAAACCAAAAAGGGTTGCATTTTAGTACCTGCATTTAAAGTGAAATCTTACAGCCAAACAGTACTTTTTAATAGTAAATAAATTTTGTTTCAGTATTCGGGAACTGTATGTTAAAAAAAATATTTTACTGAATGCATTTCCAGTTCACAACTGCTACTACCTGCATAATCTCACAAGAAAACTGACGAAAACAAGATCTATAAAGAACAAACTTGGGGGGGGAAGAAGGAAGGAAGTTAACATTTTAGCACAGGACCCAGCAAGTCAATCATGCTTCGAACCAACTGTGTTTGCTACCAGTGCACTTCTAAAAACCCCATTATATGGCATATAGGAAAAAAATAATAATTGCTCATAAGTCTCAAGGAATTCTCTCTAAAATTTAGGGTTGCCCAAATGGATATTACAACAGGATGCTCTGAGACACATTTTCTTATTGGAGAAGAAAGACCCAATACCAATCAGCAGCAATCTCTTTACTACGTGCCATATTTATTAAAAAATATTTCAAGGCAGTTCTTGTAATTATCATCCAACTAGAACATAAGTAAATATACAAATCACTTTCATATAAAGTTTTAATACACCTTATAGTGTTAAATTCAAGCTCATTGTTGCAATGAAATATTCAACCACAAACACAAACTGTAATCTGATAGCAGCAAAGGAAGAGTTGAATTTGCCCATTAGATGAATTTCTGACCTGGATTCAAACCACCTAAAAGAAGTTATGTACAGAACTGCTAACTACCCCCTATATTAAAATACATCAATGGCTTTGTCAAAGAAACTCACAATAATATTTATGCCTGCTGATTAATGTTTTGGTATAGTTGGAAGACTTAATTGTCTATGCAAGGTGCAATTAAAGTTATTTCGGATGGTAGTTTCTTGAGTGTGCATTACTAAATACCAAATAAAAGTAAGTTCTGACTAATTTTTCATCTTTACTCTGTTAAAACATAGAACCTGCTACATGTTACTGCTATCGGCTAGCTTATATAGCTCAGAGTCTTAAGAAAAGAGCTCTTTTCATACAATTGCTATACACTGTTTAAGGTATGTACAGAAAATCTGTTTGGGAATATAACAAATTAGATTATCTACGTATCTATTATCGACAGAATATCTGTTATTGGGCCTGTGGTTGTAAATTACTCTTCTCTTTCTCCATGGCCCCATCCCCCAGCAGCAGATCGTTTTCAGTGCCATTATTGTCACGCATATTAAATTTTCAGGATGCAGAGTTGTGGTTTCCAAGTCTCTACTTACCCCTTGAACTGTCTTTTTACAGGGCATTTTTACACTTAAAATGACAGAGCAGAGGCATAGTAATGTTTTACGTACTACAGCTAAAGAGAACCAGATTTCTAACTGACTTGCAGCAATCCCAGCAAAATTAATTAAAAAAAAAAAACAACAAACCAAACAAAAAAAAACCAAAAACAAACAAAAAACCCCTCAAACCGTCGTTCATTAAAAATGTCTCCATGAAATAGAAAAGATGCGTGTTACACATATTTCTGTCCCTGAAATAGACGTTTTCTAACTGACGAGATCATGCAAGAAAACGATTTCCCATGTGAAAGGGTATTACCTCCAGCTTACCGGCTCCAGCTGCTGGGATAGAGTAAGGAAGAGGGACGCGGCCCCGCTGCCTGCCAGCCGCGGAGCGCAGCCGGCTCGTTACAGCAGCGCGGCGGCACTTGTGTGACAAATGGCTTACGGGAGCTCGAACAAAGCGATGCTGCTCTGGAGAAGCATCGCCGTGAACAAAGTCATCTCTCTGACAGCTCCTGCTTTTCAGCGAAGCTGAAACAATACAGGACTCCCTGGGAAAACGCGAACAAAGGGAAAGCAGAAGGAATTGGAGAGAACCAGCCCAGCCATTGAATTCCGCGGCAGCAACGAAGTGACACCTTCCGAAAATTACCCGCACGCCTCCTTGCACCTTCCACCGAACAAAGGCAGCCCAACAGCGGCAGGGAACTACTCACTGGGGGGGTTTCTGGCCGTCCTCCCAGCACAGCCTCCTGCCCCTCGCCTGCTCGCCTCTTGCATCGCCGAGCGACAGAGAACAAGCAGCACAAAGCGGCAGGGACACTCCCGCACGGCCCCGCACAGCAGCAGGCGACCCCGCAAGGCGAGCGCTCCCGAGGTGCGGCCCGGGCAAAGCGCAGCCGCCGACGCCGGAGCGGCGAGGTCGGGATGCGGAGCCCCGAGGGAGACGCGGAGCCTCGGGGGGGGGGGATGCGGAGCCCCGTGCTGCGGCGAGGCTCCCTCCCGCTATGGGCACCGCAGCGGCCCTTGCGCGGGGGGGAAGGGGTGGGGCGGCAGGGTCCTTCCTACCTGTGCTCCCTCTCCCTGCTGCCAGAAGGGAAGAGCCGGTGGCTGCTGCGGGCGCCGGTGCCGCCGCCCAGCCCGTCGGATGCCGCCCCCGCGGCGGCCGCCCCATGGCAGCGCGGCCGCCGCCGCTCACAGGCGCCCCGCAGCGCCGCGCCCCTGCCGCTCCCGCATCCCTGCCCTCCAACTGGCAGCGTTCGGCTTCTCTTGTTGGGAAGGAAGGGGTAAGGCTGGATTTACCTGGATTCACCGAGACCCAGCACCGTTGCACTGCCCGAAGAGGAGAGTCGCTCCGGAGGAGAGGAGATCCACAGCTCCGGCTGCATCCCGGCTCTGAAACCCCATTTGTTCTCACAGCAAGACTGAAGTCTGAATCCAGTGTCTGGCTATTGCTATAGCTACACAAATACTTATCCCCTTCCTTTCCTAAAAAATAGGAGGAACTACAAGAAATAAAACAAAAATCAGCTGCTCCCCAACACAGCAGTAGAGAAAGCAGCCTCCCTTCTTTCTCATATCCTTAAATCCCGTATTTGTATCAGCTCTTCTGGGGCCCCACTCTTTCAATTCAGGTATCAACAGCAAGATTTTACCAGTGCAGGACACCTGTTTCCTGAGTTTCCCAAAGAGAACATGGTAAAAGCAGATGCTGCATTTAGTTCCATCCAGACTCTTCCACTTTTTGAACCAAAATGTGGATCATGTGATTCATGATCTTCCACTGCTGAGAAAGATGTATTTTGCCAACCACCTCTCCAGATTCAGATGCTCCCTGGAGAATAAGGCCTTACAGCTTTGGATTTTGCCTGTTTTTCAGGTTTTTTGCCCAATCAGAAGTGGTTCTTCTGGTATTCTTAAAAAGAACTAGGTCTTACATGAAAATGACACCCAGGCTGGGTTGGACCAAAGAGCTTCTTTTTGTCTCTGACTGTGCCCGGTAACAGATGTCCTAAAGGAAGAATATAACTTTAGGCAGGCATTTACTGATACTCTCCCCCTCCTTAGTGATTTGTAGCTCACTGAATTCCTGAGCCAAAGTGATACTTGTGAAAGAAACTAGTCTATGAGTCTGAAATAAGTATCAATTGCTAGGAATCACTTTTTCACCTGCAAGCTTCTAGAGACGACTAGTCATATAAGGCCTGGGAGGTGCAGTCCATTCCGTTTTCAGTCCCTTCACAACTAAAGCTATAGGATACAAGGCACAGATAACTCAGAATTTTAAGCTCGTGTACCAGCTCTAGTATTTTGGTGGTTAAGTATATTGAATGCTTTCTTTACATTAGCAAGAGCATATACATATATATATATACGTACATATATATTTAGATCCAAAATATATGGATACAAAGCACCTCAATTACCAGAGCTGAATTTGGTAACACTCCTCCAAAAGATTCAGGGGTTTTGCTGTGTTTTGCCTTGTTGCTATTGCAGCACTTACACATTTTTAAGAGGTAGAATTGGATGGTACAGAGAGAAAACTTCCTAAGTAGCCACCAGGAAAGAGGTGAATCCAGCCTTTGCCAGTTCCTTCAGATCAGTGAGATTGCTCAACTACATGAGACCTTTCTTGTCTGGAGCAGAAAATAAGTTCCCTTGAGAACTGACAATTTCTGTAAAGTAATGTAGTCACAAACCTCAGTGGCAAAGTGATAAATGGGCTTCAGGCACACGTAGCTTTATTAGCAATTTTTTTCACTCTGGGTTTATTAGATTTTATTACTGAAATATTAGAAATCTAGAATTTCTATGGAGAAACCCAAACCTTTCTAGGATGTGCCATGATTGCTTAAAAAGACCCAAGTCCACTAGGTGGCACAAAAACACCATGTAAAAGCCAGGAGCAAGCCAGGAGCAAGCCAGGGGTGCCTACCTCCCACTCAACATCTTTATGCATTTATCCAGAGCAAATGGGTACTGGTAAAGATTGCAGACACAGCTATAGTCCAGCAACCCACCCAACTCTTTTCAAATAAAAACAAGCTCAGATGTCAACATGTTCCTTTGGACTTAGAAGCTCAATGAACTCAAAGAACATCTCCCTCAAAAGCAGTATCTGCTCCTGCAGACCTTGACTGACTCACAGCTGACTAATCACACTGAAATTAATTTCTGTGGTTTTGTTCATGAAAATACAGCTGTCTCTGTTCAGGAGTACTAAAACTGAGAAGAAGCCACTGGCATTCTCATTTTTCCCACTTTCTTCCAATGGCTATTTTGCCATTTTAGTTTAACTCCTGCACCATCATCTTGAAATGGTAAAGGACACACCTCTGACAATGCTGGTGAGGCAGCTCTGCTTGGTTGATGTTGAGCTAGCAGCAGACACAGGTGGGATAGGCAACTACCGTAATAAAGTCCAAAACTCATTTGAGCTCTATTGTAGATAAATCTAAATATGGAGATAAAACAATGGTAAATATTTTTATACTTGTAATTTTTCAAAAGTCAGACATCATAATATAGATAATAAGAATCAACGTCACCACAGTCGGATAAGTACGTACCTGATCACATTGCTGTGTGGAACTGTAGGAAAGTTTCCCGCAGTCGCAGAATTGTTGCCCCTCTGAAGACTGCCTAGTCCAACCCTTGCTCAAAGAAGGGTCATCTGCAGCAGGCTGTCCAGGACTGCCCCTCAGTGGGTTTTGAATACCTCTGTGGATGGAGACTCCACAACCACTCTGGGCAGCGTGTTGCACTGTTTGACCACCCTCACGGGACAAAAATATTTCGTATGCTTAAATGGAATTCTCTGTATTTCGATTTGTGCCCATTGTCTTGTAATTCCCCTGAGTACAACTGAGAAGAGACTGTCTCAGTCTTTTTACTCCCAGCCACTTTTCATTCCCACTCCTACCCATAGTTATTTATGTATATGGAGATGTTCCCTCCCTCAATATTTCTTTTCTCAAGGCTGAGTAACCCCAGCTTGCTCAGACCCTTCTCTTGTGAGAGATGCTCCAATCCCTTATCATCTTTGGGGTTCTTTGCTGGACTTGCCAAGAATGTCCATGTCCATGTTGTATTGGGAGCTTTATGGAAGACATCGTGTGTTGGGGTTACCTTGGCCACGCCATGTCTGCAGTCCATATGCTGGAATGGGCTGCCACTGTGCAGGGAATCTGCCAGAGTGCCCCATGCTGGTTCTGCTGTGTGTTGGTGGTGTTGTGGCAGAGGTAACATTGCAGCCTGACAGAAAACATATGAGTTCTTTGCCTTTGTGGCTGAAACACTGCATTAATACACCAGCCACTGATAATACTCCAGTGTTTCAGCTATTGCTGATCAGTGCTTGGATCAGGTATTTCTGAACAGGTGTTCTAAGTTGGCTTTAAGTAATAAAATTTAATATATATGACACAATATTTCCAGTTAACACAATATTCTTCATAATTTCTAAGTGTAACAATCTTAGTGCAAAATGGACAAAATCTAAGAGCAAAAAAAGGATTTTTTTCCATGTTATTTAATATGTGGCTTACACTTCAGAGATGCTTGTAATGTTAGCTGGTAACCACATTTTTATTGAACATGAGGCAAGCAGAACACTACCTGTTGGACAGTACAAGGATGTGCAGCAATGCATCCTCCCATTTCTAGTCCTCTCTATAAGTCCTATGAATACACAACATGTCAAGCTGATGGTGTGTAATTATTAGAAAACTGCATGTTCTCAAATAGAAGGATACAATATACAATTATTTGCATAGATGGACGTTAAGAATATATCCTAAGATTGTGATCACTAATCGCATCTTACTTCAAAGCCCAAGTTTGAAATGCTCCCCTGCTAAATACACCAGATATTTTAAAGATTAGTTCTCACTTCATTTACCTAATATGTATGTCACAACATAAAGTCCTGTGTCACCTCTCCAACAGCTTGAGCTTAACTGTGCAAAGGATTCCAGGTGTCGCTCTGAACTTTTAAAACTACCATTTGAAAAATATCTCCAGATATGATTCAAAAGTTTGAATATAAAATACTTCAGAATTTTATAATATTTAAAGTATTTCAATATGTCTTTAAAATGTAATTTTTCTCTTCACTTTTTACTTAATATGGGGATATTTAAAATGCAATTTCACAGAAAGATGAAACAAAAGGAGACAAATTAGTTGACAAAAAGTAATAAAGGCTGATATATACTTTTTATTAAGAAAAGGTAAACAAAATACATTCACAAAATAGATAATCAATACTTTTAAATACCATGAAGTATGATCTGTAAACAGAAAACACTTGTTAGAAGCTTAAATATAGGAATTCATCACGGGTATAAAACATACACTGGCTCAGCACTTGTAAGACAATTGTGGATGTTATTCTGTTAGCTCATATTAAGATGAATGAAGTTCTGCAATCACATGAGATAAGCAAACAAATAAAACAGTAAAATAAAAACAAGAGATTGTCAAATCAAGTACTCATTTCCTTCTTATAATTATTACGTTTCCAAAGTTGTAACAAAACTTAGTTAGGCTTGATACAAAACCTGTCAAACAGCCAGCAAAAAACACCCCTGCCAGTTGGGAAAGCAGAATTTTGCAAAGTTGATTATTTCACCCTTTCTCAGAGATTTCAAAGGTAATCAGTGATTTGAAGAAAACAGAGGTAGAATACAAGATAGTCTTCATAATTAAAAAAAAAAGTCTTTATAACAAGGTAATGCTTCAGTTGCTTAAGTACTGGTTATTCCTTGAAGCTCACATTTCTGGTGGAGAAAGAAAAAATGTCAAAATAAAGTTAACTACTTTATTTTACTAATTAATATTGGGATAAATTGTAACAATTAGCTTCAGCCTCCTCATATTCTCTTCTGTTATTCCTAAATATCAACTATTAGCATATTATCTAAACCTCTGCATTCAGTTCATTGACTCATTTCTCAAAGTAGAAGGGAGACAAGGAGGAAGAGAAAATTTCTTGAGAAGATGAAATCAGATTAGAGAAAGAGACAGTTGTAACACAACAGAACAGTAGTTACAAAATACACTTTACTGTGGTAAGCTCCCAAGAAGAAATAAATAAGCAGGATGAAAGATGGTGACAGTACTGCTGAGATCATTCTACCGTAATGACCCACTGATAGGTTTAAAAGGTAAAACATACATAACAACTGCATGTGAATTCAGTTGTTAAAAACCACTTTCTTTAAATATATATACTTAATGAAAATGGGATATTTTCTGATAAGATATGGTACAGAGCTGTCATTGTTAAGGTTAAGAATGCAAATATTAGGACAAAAATAGTGCACTACATTGTATTCTTCAAGTACAGCAACTGGACGTTTTATTGCTCTCAGGACTCACTATAACACAAGGAAGACTACAGACAACTCTTTACTGATGATACTCTTTCTCAAAAATATATTATCTGTCATCATCTCAGTCAAAATGTTGATTTGCAACATTACAGGGTGCACCTAATGGCTCACCAGTAAACCAAGAGTCGTAACGGCTGTTTCATCCCCACTGACAACATCACTTTTGCTAGTTTCCGTTTTTTGCTTTGCCCAAAAACTCACAGAAGAGAAAAAATGCTGACAATGTGGGTTTATGCCATGTTGACCTCAGTTCTCAAGAAACCTGTGTTTTTGTTAACAAAAGTAAGCTTATGAACAAGCCATATGTATTTACCAACAAAAATAAACTTCAAAATCTGTCAGATTCATGAGCTGTTACAGCACACGTATTTCCTACAACAATCACTGTTTACCTCTCCCTGTCCTTCCTCTCTTCACTGCAATTTATTATGCAATATAGGACAGGCAGGATATAACGCCAGTAACCAGGTCTGTAACATAAAACTGACAAAATCTAAAACAACGATCTCTAAAAGAACAAAAATGTCAGTGAAAATGAACAGGTGAGAGGCTGATTTTGATTTCCTTTTTATGGACTCTAGTAATCACGATCTTAGACATTCATAGATTCAAGCACTAACAATGCATTCACTGTTTTTATGCACTTGTTTTGGAAATAGTTTCATCTAATGCATAATGTTCAAATGCATTTCAGTTGGACTCTCTTTTGTGGAGTGTTTGTCCCTCATTGCTGTACTTGAGAGAATTTCACAGCTTTTCTCTCAATACGAACCATTTATTGTTTGGAGATAACTGTTAACAATAATAAACTGGCAAAATATATTTGGATATAAGTAATGGCAATAATAAGCAGGCAACACAAGCAGCTGTCAGCTTATGCAAGACCATTAACAAGAACAGGAATGAGAATCCATTTATTATATGGTCTTTGGAGAGTACTTTGCATCTACTGTTTTCAATCAACTTTTTATAGTAGGAGAGACAGCAAAAGCAGAACTTAGAAACACTTGAAGTATGTAACAATTTCAAAGAATTAGAATGGTTTTATTTAGAAACAATTTAAACTTCACTCTTAAACTGAACCAATCTGCTAAAATCAAATCACTTACTTCTCAGCTGATGCCTGGTCAGTTGTCCTTACAACGCTCCGTTCAGGAGAACGTGAGGGAGACCTGAATGTTGAACTGAGAGGAGGCGAAGCGCGTAATGATGATGTAGAGAGACCATGTCGGCGCATTTCCTGAATTGCACGTTCTCTGCCAACAAACAGCAATTTTAGTTACACAGCACTTAGCACAATGTTAAAAGCAAGAAAAACGTAACTTTTCTCTGTATTTTTACTCGGTGATTTTTTGCAATACTTTAAAATAAGTTTTGTTTTCTTGTAAAGTTACTCAATTTTATTCTTGTTTTCATGAGAAGGAATTGTTTTACTTTTAAAGGCAGTGGTTAACATAAAATTTACAAGAAAATTCAGAAACTGTATAAGATTTTTATTTTTTAATTAAGCAGTTTTCAAGATGAGCATATTATATTTTGCACAGTAAGAGGAATAGAGTCTTCCATAAAAGTTTCACACTATTGAAAAAAAGCAAGCTCCAAAAGTGAGAAAGAAGAAATGAGAAAAGTCAACTCACTGAAAAAGCAGCATCTTACCGTTCAAATCGCTCAGTTGTCAGTTGTCTTTTTAAAACATCACAGTCAGTCTGCAGCTGTGCAGCTTTACTTCGAAGTATGGAAACCTCTCTATTATGGCTGCTTCTAAAAAAAAAAAAAATCACGAGAAGCAACAAAGTTTTCTTTGAACACCATCAGCTAGGAGCTTAGATAATTTAGAGCAAGATAAAACAAAACTAGATTCACACAGACGAAATCAAAGACAAATTAGAAGCAAGAAAGCAAGAACCAAGTGAATGTAACACAACGTTTCATGAAGAAGTAAGGTGAGAATGAAGTGAGAAGCTCTCACTACACCCTAACTACATTGTGTTCTTTTTCAGACAAAGGTAAACACAGACATGTTTTATAAAAACAGACAAAACAATTAAAACATTAATTTATTGATTCACTACCCTCTTTTGCATGTGAGATGATCTTTATGTGTACATTTAAAAAAAAAAAGAAGAAAAAAGCAGTAAGTATCCACATAAAATACAAATGTAACAGTAAAAATTATATCAGGTAGCCTGGAACTATGGCTAGCAATGAAAACTACTGAATCAAATCTACATAAAAAATATATTAATGCAAATACCAGACCAGCACAACCCAGAGTCTCATGGCTTGTCAACTATAACCTTGGTATTTGGGCCCAACTGTTTCAACTGCAAGAATCAAAATGAAAAGCAACCTTGAAAATCTTAACGAACATAATTAAGCATACTTCTTAGTAAATCATCAGCTTGACCAACCCAATGCTTGGTTGCAAAATACTATTAATTCTTTATAAAGGAAGAAAAAAAATCATTGAGTGTAAAATAAGTTGTCTAAATGAGAACCGAGACAGCTGTGTTATTCCATACAGTCTTCAAAGCCAGTATGAGGCGGAGTGCTCAAAAGTCACTTCTGGAGAAGTAAAGTTGCACTAGTTTATTGCTAAAGCACTGGACTGGAATTCTGAAAAACAATTTCCACTCCTAGGTCAGTCACAAACTTCCTTTCTGGCACCCGCTGGTCTTTGACTCCAGGAAGATGCAAACTACTCAAGAGATTTGTTCCAAAAAGAACCGCAGAATATTTTTTCCCATGTTCCCTATTCATCAGTAAAATTCCTAGAATGGTATCTTGATCCAGTATGTTGAGAACAGATGCAGAAGACAAGAGATCTCGATGATATCTTATTCTAAGTCCTTCAGAGACAGGCATATGCTTTCAGGATGGAGGTAAGAATTCGGGGCCCAGTATCATTATTGTAAAATAAGAAAAGAAAGCGAACACTTTGTGAGTTCTCAGGTTATTCCATGTCAATGACAATTAAAATTAAGAGCATGAAGTAAATAACTCAAAATTTAGAAATATTTTAATTTGAAACCCTTATGCACAGTAATCATCATTTAAGTTTACATGATTATACACAATTTTCACAGGAAATCTGTCTCTTTCCCAGCTACAGATAGCTCTCAGTAAGTAGTGTAGCAATTTCATATTCTTTATTTAATACTTTATTCACCCTAGAGCCTCAAGATCTCATTCACTGTACTATCACCCAAATAGCACTCCAAGTAATGCAACTACTCACTCTACAGAGCTCATAATTACAGCACTGGAGAATTTCACAAGTTAAATTTAATTCTGAGAATCCTGAAGTCAGAGGTTGTGGCCAAGCCAAATGAATTTTTGTATTTTACAATTTTTCTATTAGACACAACCTAATTGTCACATACTTCAGTCACAGCTGTGAGCATTTAAACTTCCTGTTCTTTAGAGTGCAACTACTACAAACCAAATAGTAGAAAGCAAGGTATATACAACTAGTTGTCACATGTGAACATTTGCCTAGCAACATGCAGAACCTTTGAGATAAACAGAGGAAAACAATTCAACAGAATAGCCGCTCTTCCACCAAGACAACGTTTTCCTTCTTCCTGCAGTATCACATACTATTAACAATGCAAGTACTGACATTTACAACAAACAAGAAATGAACCCTACAATATGTGCAGAAGAAAAATAGTGAAAAAATTACTATGTTTGTTGAATAGAATTTTATAATGTTTGCACACAAAGTAGCTGAATTTAATTTAAGTTAAAACCTCCTTCTTTCCTTTTTTTTGGGGTTTCTGTTGGTTCGTGTTTTTATTAACTTTCACATTTAACTTCATAATCAGGACATTGCATTAGCTTATGTTCATTGTATGCAACTAACATTTTTCCCCCAAAGTAAACCAAAATCAGCAATACTAAAACAGGAAGCAATTAGTTACACAAGGGTGATTAATACCATTGTCATCTACAGATCCATAGAGACTGCTGCTACTTGAGGTGGACCATCATCAGCTCTAAGCTGTAGCCTCTATGTAAATAAATCAAAAGCATTTTTCTTGCACATCTGTGTCACCAAATCACAGACAGCTTTTACCTGTTTAAGGTTGCTATATTCTATATCTCATAAGGAGCATTATCTGTCCTATTACCTTCCATACATTTTCTTTCTCTCCCTACCTTAGTGTTTACTAAGTGGGTGTATCTGTTTTCCTTTGTCTGAAATTCTACTTGGACTTTACTCTTCACTACCATCTCCATTCAGCTGCTACTCCTCCTTTTTGCTCTTTAATGCAGAACTATCACTACAGGCACTGGCTAGTGTATCCCTTGGAGAATTATCATGTCATGATACTTGGCAGTTTTACTTAAATAGTTTGACTTGGTGATCTTAAGAGTCTTTCCCAACCTAAACGATTCTAAGATGACACATGTCATGGACACTTCAAATTCCCTGCTTCATAACATGAAGAAAAATTTTTAACCCCTCTGCTTCTCTTGTACATGAATTTCACATATACAAAATATCCCCCCCTTAACTTCATTGCTCCAAACACATTAGTCTTTCTTCTACAAGTGTGTTTAAAACTTATTTCTTCTGCAGGCAGATGCACAGCATAAGAAATTGCTCGCCACATATAGTGTAGGTGTCAGGTTCAGTTCCGTTTAAAGTTCAAAGGAACAATAACTTGATAAGGACTTTTTCCTTAACAGTTAATATCAACCGCAGCAGAAGTACTTTTGCTTTTTTTAAGCACTATGACTTCACTATTTATTACGTGATTCTTACTTTAATCAAAGTAAGGATAACAGGCATCTTCAGTAGATAAGCAGTTCACATTTACCATGGATTTAATATACTTTGTAATTTTTTTGTGAGCTGTAAACATATGTTAAAATTTTATTTGGAGAATGTTTCCTTTGGAACTCCTGTTTAAGTTTACTGCTTGCACTAAAGAGATGTCCACCAAAGTGCTGATTAATGAAAGCAGTATGAAAGATATGTAAAGAAACTAAGTAAATGATGACATGAAAGGCCAAAAGACATTGCTGCAAAAATCTGCTCAGCCATACCGAATATCCAGATTTTGTGAATAAGTATTGTCACACAGAAAAAGTTTTTTTGTAAACCACATAACACACATACACTTGTTAAAACTTACAGTTTGCTCTCAGCAAGTGTTAGCTTGTCTTTCAGTAATTGAATTTCGGTATCTTTCTCTTGGGATGTTAATTGGTTCTGAAATTCTTTGTCTCTACTAGTAGCCAGTAACGTTTCAAGATTCTGAACTGTAAGTCTCTCACTGGATAACTGCTTTTTCAGCAACTCTACTTCTGATTTTATATCTTCTAATTCTCCTAGAACCTAAGGCACAAATTTTATACATTATTAATACACCAGTTTACAAACACAGACAATTCTATTTTGTGAAGAGTTGCTATAAAAACTGAAATGATTGTCTGATAAAAAAGAACAGGAAACTGAGCTCACAAAACTAGTTAAAGCTACAATTATTCTAAACTATACTTAGTTTAAAACTATTCAAGCTGTACACCTATCAAATGTTTTACTGTGAGCTGGATTACATAGTGCTAGAAATGTTAGGTAAGTACCAGGAACACTAATTGGCTTTTAACAGCAGTAGACTTTTGCCCCAGTTCAAAAAGAGTATTTACTATACTTCATTCTATTTGACTAGCTCAGCTCACAATTAGCTTCTTGGCTTTTGCTTAAAATGTAGGAATACTTGTTTTCCTCACCAGTTTTATGAATATAAACAAATTCTACTGTTCTTGAGGTCTTGAATATTACAGTACCAGAAAGTCTGACCAAGTCACTAAATAAAGACAAAATCAGCTGTAAAGAAAAAGGTTCCAAAAATATGAATATTCAGAACTGTTTAAATTATTTCAAAATATTTAATGAATTTCAGCTGTATCTAAATTTCAATTTAACTGGAAAAAGCAATTAGGAAAAGGTCTTTAATATCTAAATAAGAAGTGCACTATTCGCATTTGGTAAGTTGAAAATTTGAGTAAATTAAAAAATAAAAAAAAAAAACATAATTTGTCTCTGGTATCGCAAAAACTACAGCTGCAACATTTTGCAGTGATAATGAATGAAAGAAACTCCATCTTTCTGTACAAAACCCACAGATACAGATCTATATACTGTAAAATTTATAATTTATATAAAAATGGGAAACTAGTGATGTAAATTAACTTGGTTTGCTCTCAGAAGTGATTCTTTTCTCCAAAAACCATTAAAAGCAAAGGAAGTTATTTTATTATACCAAATTAAATTTTCTGCTTACCCTTTCATAATCCATGCTTTTGGATGTCAACTGTCGAGATAAAAGATCTTTGCCAGACTCAAGTTTCACGCAGAGTTCCCTCACAGAAGTCAGGTCTGCTAACACAGCAGCCTTATCCTGATTTTCATGTTTAAGGTCCTCTTCCAATTTGGACATGTTTTTTGTAATGGAGGAGATCTGAGATTCATATACTTGATGTGCAACAATATGCTAAACAAAGACAAATATGGATACACCTTCAGTGTTAAATTTAACAGTTTTCTGTTGAATAACTTGGGCTTTCTTAATACTTTAGTTTCTCTTTAAAATTAACTTTCCCTATAAAACTAACTTGATATTACACTCCTTCCCTTTCCCTAAATTACAGCTGAGGACAACTAATAAACCATTGCTGCAATTTTTATCACCATCTTGAAGAATTATACAAGTACTATAAAAGAGTGGAATGAGGCTGTATTCCAGCTTCAGAGAATTAAAAAGCTTAAAACCCCAAAAATACAG
Source organism: Pipra filicauda (assembly GCF_003945595.2). Lineage (NCBI taxonomy): Eukaryota > Metazoa > Chordata > Aves > Passeriformes > Pipridae > Pipra > Pipra filicauda. The sequence continues at coordinate 1,753,422 of NW_024103885.1, forward strand.
CCTATTGTTTACTCAGCTTACAATACAGTCTCTAACACTTTTTGGCATGAGACAAAATGTAGCCAATACACAACAATTATACTCTAGAACTTCACTGACCTCCATGAAGTTATTGCTTCTAAAATATAAACCTCATTATGTTCTATGATATTGGTCTAGGTTTCAGTATTATGGAATCCTGATTCTGGATTTGGACTATGTCTACCAGATTTTTACCTTGACTCCAGCCACCAATGCTTCAAATACCTCATTCAAAGCTTCAAAGAAACGAAAGATCTAAGCTTAGAAAGTACTCATAAAGCTATGTGCAAACATTTTGAAGCAATATACAAAAGTTTCTTACAGAGAAAGTATCATAATAGCAATAATAACCCAACAGAAGAGTTCCAAAACTATCAAAACATATGCCATTAATCTAATTTTGGGAAAGCAGGGAGAAGGAAAGCACGTCTAAACAAAACCAGTTACTATTTCAAAAATTCAAGTGTCCATATTTGAAACACTCACATATAGAAATTCTTTTCTATTAAAATGTTAAAAATACCACACTGACTTTATTGAAAAACACCTGAATGTATCTCACTTTCCTTGAGAGAATTTCATTGCACAAGTTATTACCCCTTGAATCTCTTTTTCCAGAAGTTCTACTCTCTCCCGAAGATGTCTCCGATCTGTGTCTACTGAAAGGAGTTCAAGTCGTATTGAGCTGCTTTCTCCTTCAGCTTGATGAGCCTTCATTTCCCAGTCTTCAGCTTGCGTATGGAGCATTTGGAATTTCACTAACAATTCTTGGTTCTCTTGTTCCTAATAAAACAGTAAATCACTCTGCAATGATCAACATACCTTCAAGTTGATTGATCTTATTTCATGCCTACTCCCTGCAATGTATGTTTGGTTTTTTGTTTTGTTTTGTTTTTTTCAGAAAAAGTAGATCTTTCTTCATTTTCTTCATCCTGCTATCTGGCAACTACTAAAGGGCATCATCCCTTTTGCAAGTCCAGATAGCAAATAAATACAGTGATGGCATCCAGTTTTATTAAAATGGAAGTACTTACATTTACAAGTTGTTAATGAGTATCAAGGCTCCCAGGAGAGGGGCTATTTTAGATCTCTCTGCATTGTCAAGGGTCACATTACTGAGATATACTGAGTGCTGCCCTTTCCAAGAAATTCCAGCAGAACTCCGTTTTCAGCTCTTTTACTTACTGTGCTCTTACACATATTTGTATTACAGCAGTGCCTGAAACACTGATAATCTATTTGAGCAGTCTATCACACAAGTACAAAACTGCAAGCTTTACCATTTGTGCAGTGAGAACAAATGTTGCTTGCGAATTTTAATTTGGCCAAACTGCAAGTGTATATTATAAAGCAGTGATTAATTTTTCTTATTTACCTACATTCCCTTCTTCCCTGCTCACATAATGTGCAGCAGGATATGCATGTTGCTAGTATGAGTCAGATTTACCTCATGAGGAAGGCTACTGTTTTTGAAATTCCTTCATATTCTGCAGAACTTGGAAGGTACAGACAGGATCAGGCAGAGTATTAGGAAATAGAAACTCATGATTAAGCAAGTGAACCCTGTGCAGAAAAGTAAATCCTTGTCTCCCTAGGCATTATCCAGATGTAATACTAGACAAAACTCTGAAATCAAACTATTCGTAACTGGTCATTGTCTGTATATTCTACAGCTTCCTGGTACACACCCTGAAAAACTGGATTCTATTTTGCCAAAGATGTGGCCAATCTGTAGCTGAAGTACTTTGGACATATGATATATTGTAAGATTCTTAAAAACTAAGCTTCAAGTGTTTTAAATTGATAGTTCTAAGCTAACATACTACTGACCTTAATTTTTTTCCCTAAGCTTCAAGTTTCTACTTGTAAAGAGTGGTTGAATTTACATGCATTCATAAAGTTGAAATTAGATCAAAACTCATTCCTCCCATTTCAAAGTCACATAATAAATTTGCCAGTTCATGTCATCTTCACACCATTTCTATTTGTTTTAAATGTTTATAAGTTTTAATTCACATACATCACACTTTTGAATCCAAGTATCAGGATAAAATACACTTACCAAGAGCATAGTTTTGGCAGCACTATTTTTATACTTTCACGCAGAACTAAATAAAAACTTTTCTTTTCAAAAAGGGTAAAACATTTAAAACCATTATATAAGCTGATTGTTGCCTACAATCATGAAACAGTACCAGATATTTTACTAGTTGCCTTGTCAAAACTCAAAAAACAAAACAACATTCAAATATGTTTGTTAGTCTCCAGCACTGTGGCCAACTGGAACGTGATGAATGAAATTGTCATGTGCTAGAATAATCAGTGCTTCAGATCTACCAAGGTTTTATATTTTACTATCCCCACAAGTAACTTGAAACACTGCAGAGAAAAGAAGGAAAAACAAAAGAAGGAAATGGGACAGGCAGGGATGATGGGACCCAAGCCACACAATTCTTACTGAAAACAGTAATGACTGCCTACAGGTTATATTTTTACCTTCGAAGCCATCAAGGTCTCAAATCTGGAAACTTCAGTTATATAATTATGAACCCTGGTTTTCATTTCTTCTTTTTCACGTATTGCATCTTCAAGCTCAGTACTGATAGCCTAAAGAGGTAACATAAAGGCAAAATTGTGCAGTATGGTAAATTAATCACTATATAATACTCTATCAGATTAAATCAAAGTAATTGCCTATGCCCTAGATTTTTTTTCTATTCTACCTACAAAAGCCTTTGGGATTTGTATAGTTCAGAAATATCCCCTATCACCTTAGATACACCAAAGGGTTTCCAGGCAAGAATAATCAGAGAAAACAATCACACCAGCTCATAAAATATGCAGCTTCCCTGATGACACACCATACTGATCTTTGGAAAATTCAACATACTGATGTTTGGAAGCTGGAATTTTTATAGCCATAAGATTCACTATCCCTGAGTGAAGGCAAGTTTTAGGTCACTAGAAAATCAATTTTATAACAAAAGAACATTTACACAGATAATAAACCACCATTTTTATCAATTAAATACCAACTACCAAGTGATATAACCAGTTAACATAATTTCATTATATTAAAAACAATTATGTCCTAGATTTATTTTATTTAAAACTTTATTTACATTTCTTTTTTAATCTGGGGGGGATAACTAAACTGAAAGCTTGTCTATTTCTCCCCCACTGTATTGACTACACTTATGTATCTGAAGTAATTGCTTTTACAATTTCAATATCCCAGTGTTAAGAAATACCAATAATTAAACATACCAATCAAGACTGGGGATATAGCAGTTTTGATGCAACACTATATATAAGCAAGCAATAAGTGGTTTAACACACTAGTATTATGTACTGTACCTGGTTTTCTCTGGCCATTGTAGCTAGGTCATCTTGCAGTCGTCTGTTTTCTTTCAGAGCCATTTCCTTTACTCTTCCCATTTCTGCAAGCTCTACTTGGGACGTATCAAGCTGGCGTTGTAAGCTCGATATCTCACGGTCTCTGTTGCTCAGCATGTCCTTCATCTGGCTATCAAGTGAAAATATTATTTAAGTTGTTCCTTCTTGTACTAAACCACATAGAGCTGAAAATGATCAGACATGGATATGCAAAGGCATTCTTGCTTACTGAAGGCTGATAAACTGAGTTGAAATATAAACGTAAGTCAAGTATGTAAAAGTCAATATGCAGAAATAAAGTGGAAATAATTTTCAATTTTGAAGATTTATTTGGTAAGATGAAACTTATTATGCAAACAGCAATTAAAGATACTTATGTTTATCTGTGTTTGCTAGTGGTTACAGTGTGTTACCCACTGTATATGTTATAAACCATAGGAGGAAGAAGATAGCTTACACTTGAAAGACAACAATCAAAAGAGTAAGGAAGAGACTAAACAAAAAAGTAGACATAAAAATATGTGTGAATTTAAGTAAAATTTTTCATTAGTTTTTTGTCACAAATATTTCTTGTATCAATGCAGCAAATATTCAGTTACATTGGTCTTCAAAAGTTTAAATATTGGTGTTTAAATATTTTCTCTTAAAAAGCTATAGTTTTCAAAGTCATGCTTAAAAAGAGGCAAGAATGAATGATTAGATGAAGCCCAGCTAAAAACCACATAAATATATTTTAATTAAGACTGTACTAGTAGCTTATGCTAGGACTAGATTGCCAATAATTAAGAATTTAGCTGTGAATTTTACCTGGGTCAATCTAATAATATCTAGTGGAATACTAACAAGCTACTTTTTGACTGATAATTAATAAATATTAGCAATTTAGGGAAATAAATATAGACCAACAACTGTTAATGGTTGTCTTAACAGTGTCCTAGCAGCCTGCAATATAATTGCAGAGGAGGTCTCTTCAAAAGTTGTGTACGTCTTTCTCAACACAGTACACTCCTTAACTTGACTTAAATGGAAGTAATTCAGTTTCATCAAAATAACTAAAATAGCCATATACTTTCACTTTAAAACCACTAGGTAAAATAAAATCTCTGAAGAAGGCATCCTAGTCTTTACTTACTCTGTTGAGGACTCCAGCTCAGAGAGAGTGAGGCGTAAATGAGTAATTGTTTTTTCCTACAAAAATAAAAACAAAAGTTCTACTAGATATCATTATATTGCAACATAGTAGATACTTCAATTTAAACAACTTTTCATTCAAACCTTTATTATAACTCTTTGTCAATAAGTAATTGCATCTTTGCACATTCAAATTTCCAAGCTTCTTTTCTTTACTGAGAAAGGATTGTCTTGTCATCAAAAAAGATGGAAGCTACAGATTTTGTCACCTCAGGCTAGAACCTTGTATCTCAATAAATACCTCCACGTGCAAAATGCAAAAAAATACTTCTTTGTATTCTTGGTGTGTTTAGGGAATACAGTAACATTCATAATGAAAGTGCTATTGAGTTGGCAAATGACTCTTTGCATTGGCTAGGTCCAAACATAGTGTCCATGTGATGCCTAGTGCTCTGCACAGGCTTTGTCATGAAGGAAGAATGTCTCCTTAAAAATTAACTGCTTTAAAAATCCCCAAATGGACTGCAAAGTAGTACTTTTACTGCACATACCTTGTTAGCTAAGTTGTCATCTAAGCATGCAATTCTTTCTGTTTTTTCATCCACGGTTTCTTGAAGACTGTCCTTTTCTTTATCCAAAACAGTAATAGTACTTCTAAGCACATTGACTGCTTCATCCTGTGAAGTGCTCCTCTGGTTTAACCTATCTATAAATAAAAGAATAAGTGTTTTCTATTTTAAAAACAGAAAATAAGCATAAAAATAACTACTGATTACCTATTTTCTCCTTTAGCATTACAATTTCTTCCTGAGCTGACTGCAGATCATCCTTTCTGAGGGACAAGCGGTGCTGTAAATCTTCAACAGACCTCTGGAGCTGGTCATTTAAGAGCCTGGAAAATCAGTGTACAGTTGAAAGAAGTTTGGGACCTATTCAAGGTCTTCAATTTATGGCTCTTAAGCTGCTTGAAGTGTTGGCACAGTTCCAGCATAACCTCCTGACAGGGTTGTATCATACCAACCTGCAGCATGGGGTTGTGTCATATAACCAGCCCTCTCCCTTGAGAGGAGGACTTAAGGATTTCTGAAGCCAACACCACTTGTTTGCTCTAGAGCCCTGCTGCAAGTCCACCTCAACACCATTACAAAATGGAGCTATGGAACCTCAGTGGGACCACCACGATAACCTGAAACACTCACTTCCTCTGATTTCTGTTACTCTTGATCATGTGCCTCTTTACTTGTGTCTTTCGACTGTTGCTTTATAAAGATTTTGATATGTAGCTCATAGCAGTGATTATCAGTGACACAACATTTTAAAAAGCAACCAAATTGACAGCTATAGTTTTGATTCTACTTTTAAGAAATACAAAGCCTGAAAGATACATGAAATCATCTACCTACATAGTTGTTTTTCTTGGAAGGAAATATCAGAGTGACTTAGGGAAAAAAAAAAAGCAAAACGAAACTCGAAAGTAATTAAATGGATTCTTTACGAAACAAGTCGGGAAATAAAAATCCCTCCCAACTGGAATCCCACAAAAGCTACAGAAGCTTTTCATTATTAAGAAAAGCCCACCAATCCAGAATGTAGCATGTTTGCAGATAAAGATTGCTCTCACTGAGTTCAGAGTGAAACTTTAGAGAGGAAAAAAAAAAAAGCAGGGGGAGGAGGAAAAACACAGTTCTAACAAATTGCCACCATGCACAAAGTAGAACCAAACGCTGAAATGACTGTAGCCCTTCTATCCTTCTTTTCATAATATCAATGCTTCCACTGAAATTATAAGGAACCTTATAAGATATTTCATTTTTATTAATGTTGTCACAATTTTACCAACAAATATACTAATTGTTTTACCAAGAGCCCTCTTTGTGCAATTGGGAGCATTAAATGAACTTCAAGTCCTGCTTCTCAGCTTCGGTTCTTCACAGTTATTCCCCCACTATTGCACATTGCAGCATACTACTGTTCAGGTGGGGAAGGGAAAATAAGACACAGACCCTGTTTTCCCTTGTAAAACATTCAAAAGATGTCATCTACAGCATTATCTATCCTGTAGTGATCTCTTACATCAAAGCCTCTCACTTCTACCTGTATTTTCAAATTTCTGCCCAGAGTTTCAATACTCTGTTTGTACTTTCTCTAAGCCTTTTCCTTGTTCTATGACATTTAGACAGCTGATGGGAGTTCTTTTCTAAAACAACTTTAAAAGAGCACAGCAATGATCCTGCACGTTTAAACAGACCTTAAAAATACATAGGTACACTTGATCCTCCAGTTCTGAGCAAGTTGGTTAAATCCCCACAGACTGTGTCTATGGATCACAAGATGTCAGCTCTCAAAACTGTGGTATGCCCGTGATAGCATTAGCATATGAAAGAGAGCAATACAAGAAAAACAGCTCATGTAAAATGCCATTACAGAATGATGGTCCATGAACCACTCAGTTGTGGAATATCAATGCCTGCTGCCTGGCATAAAATTTTCACTATTACTGACAACTTTGTAAAACTGGCACAATCTGGCTCTACTGCTGCAGTTTGTAAAGGCATCTGTCTTCCTTTCAACAAACAGCATTTGGAAAGTCTTTTAGAAATGTTCTGTTCTGCTACATTCATAAGCAGAGAACATGATTATTACAGGAAACTATTCTAGAAGAAGGAGAAAATTTTCATTCACAACCTGCCATAAAAGTTATAGGTATATCTGGCCATCAAATAAGTCCAGGAGGAGCTTGCTGTGAAAAGCCACCACAGCACTTTCCTGACTCACACTTACTTTTCAATAAGACACAAACAGTATAAGTGATTTTAAGAATATTTTATGGTCTTTCCCAGGAACTCAACTCTGTTATAGAGTCATAGAATAAACAAAATTACTTTAGCATCTCTGAAAGATCACCACATTTTGTATCAGACTTACTGAAGTGAGCAAATCTCAGCTTTAAATTGAGAAGAATCATCAGAAGTCTGGGCAAGTTTACTGGACTTCAATTTTAATTCATTTTCCAAATAGTTTGTTCTTTCTTTCAGAATGGAGACTGTAGACTTTAGTTCACACCTTTCCATCTCAAGCTGCAATTTAAAATAAATAACCAAATGTTATTTTTGCAGAAAGTTATCACAGCTTGGCTTTTAAATAAATTTAAGTTGAAAACAGTTAATAAAATTAATTGCTGGAACAGTCTATCCTATTTTAGAAATAATAAAAGCTTACTTCCTAAAAACACACTTACTCCTTGAATGTTATTCTCCAGTTCTGAAATATCATGCTGCATCTTTGATTTTTCAAGGTTTGCTGCTTCTTGCTGAATCTGAGATAGAAATACAGAATTACATGTAACAAGGTAGACATTTTTAGATTTAATCATAGAAATTTAAGCTTCATGTTTAAGAAAACATTGCTTTACATTCTTTGATGAATGACCAAATGCAAAGCTCTCTCTGTAAAACTACAGAACATTAGCTGAAAATACACCACTGCAGTTTAATATAACATCACTGAGTTTGGTTTTGGTTGTTGGTTTAGATTTTTTTTAAATAGTATATTTATATTTGGATCCAACTAAATTAATATTTGTGATTTGCTGTAGACTTTATTGAGCTACAGGGTGCATGCATGTATAGCTTAATGCCCTAAGATGTTTTAACTTATTAAATTATCATTAATTACAAAATATAACACAGATTATAAAACTAACAATATATTGCCTTATATGCATCAAATATATTGTTGTTTCTCTCTTGTGAGTCAAGTGCATGATTTCTTCCACAACAGTGACACACAAGCATCTTCAAAGTAGTGTATACCCACAAAAATATTCTGTGGTTGGCACTTCATATCTAGATTTTTCACACAAGGTGATGTCATGCTTGCCCTCAAATACTTTAAGCCCGTTCCTCTCCTCCTTTTCCCAACAAGGAACTATGTTTACAAGGGAAATTTGATACAATTCATTGAGCTCTCTCAAGCGAGTGTGAAATCAAAAGTTATTGAAAAGGGGAACTGACAGACAGTCAAATACAAACACAGCACTATTGTATAATCCTTCCTTATATGCCACCTCATTGTAAGCAGTGAAGCTATAAAAGCTCACCTTTAATTTTTCTCTGAGGCTTTCTTTTTCTGCCATTAGTCTTCTGAAGTCAGTCAGTGCAATGTCTCTTTCTTCTTCCACGTGACTTTGAGAAACTAAACTATGCTTTGCTTCTCTTCTCATCCTGTTCAACTCACTTTGAGACTTAAAAAGATTATTGTTTGTTAGCATCCATGGACTGCAATATAGTGTACACACTAACAAAAGAAACTTTCAATGCTGTTATTACAACAGAAGTTCTATTATAGTCTTATTTTTCTCTAGATAACTAAAATGTATTCCCTAAATCACTCAGTGGAGTGACAATTTATGCTGACTACATAACCATCATTCTTCTACTGTTCCAAGCATAGACTAACTTCACTCTGTTCTCTTATCTTTACACAACTTTCTTATGCATTCTATTGACTTTTTCCTTATCTCTCTGATTTCAGAATGCCAGTACAATAACTTATTATGCCATTATAATGGTTTTCAAGTTAATAAACTAAGTGGAATACATAATTTTATTAACAAATAATAAAAACGGGTATATATTTTATTAGCTTTTGTTGCATTCTGGTAGGTCTATACTCAAGTTCTATTATAAAGGTTTTTCATTCTAAACAAGCCATAGTACAACAAAAGCTAATTGGTTATTTCACTGTAAATTACAAACAATCTCTTCTTACCTGCTCATAAAGAACATTTAATCTATTTCTTTCTGCAGTCAATAATCTGACATTGGACTGAATTTCTATCATGTGTTTTTCAAATCTGTCTAACATAGACCGTAGCTCATCTCTTTCTCTGGTGATCAATTTAAGCTCTTCGCCCTGCAAAGTGACCAATAAATTTATGTTAAAATAAGCTAATTAAAATATATGGATAATTAATACCAAAAGGAACTCATGCTAATAGTAATACATAAAAAATACATACAAAATAAATTTTCATTGCAAGAAAAAGCCTGGCATTGGTGGTATCATTTAAACAATAAGAACTAACTGTTAAGAAGAAAAAGCAAAGCAGTGAACAGTAAGACTTTAACCTCTTTCTGGTTATTATCTAATTCTATTTATTTCAAACAAAATGATCAATAATTAATCAATACGTTGCTGTAAAATGTGACTAGGAAAATAAAATGCAAGTTCATTGGAGTTTCTCTCAGTTGGTTTTTTGCATTAAGAAGGTAATTTAGAAAATTACTACAGTCATTTCCCATCACTGAATTTGAAAATATATTTGATGGCTTCTTAAATGTTTCTACAGTATTTCCATTATTTTTTCAGCTTGTCCAGACAGCAGGAACTTTACCTTCTCTGGAGTCCTGCGGCTTGGGCTAGGCCTTCGTCTTATCATTTTCTGAAGATATTCTAATTCTCGCTTATAATAATCTCTGTCATCTTCTAAAGTCTTCACAAATGCATCTAGACGAGATGGAGATTTGTCTCCTAGGGCTATACCATATTCTACTCTCATTCTTTCTATTTCTAGGACAAGTTCTCGTTCTGCAAAAGAAACAAAACAAAAAAACAAGTGTATAGGACAGTCATTAATTTCCTCAAAGACACTTGCATTTGGGATGGACTAACTCCCAGCAACTGTTGAAGCAATCCTGCCGAAAAAGATGTAGGAGTACTACATCTACTGGTTAATATTAGATTAAACATGAGTGAGTAGCATAAGACCAATAGAGGCCTCACAGCACCTTGGGCTGTATCAACAGAGACAGACTGAGGGATGTGACTATTCCCCTTTAATTAGCACTCATTAGACTGCACTTAAAATACCGTGTTCGGGTTTGTCCCTCTTAGTACAAGACAGATGTTGATAAACTTAAGTCCAAGGGAAGCCCTCCAAGCTGGTCAGGGAGCAGAACACTTGCCCTGCAGGGAACAGCTGAGGGAACTGAGCTTGTTCAGCTTGGAGATGAGCTGGAGACCTAAGAGCAGACTGACAGTACCAAGAGGGAATTATACACAACATAGAGCCAGTTTCTTCACAGAGGTGCATAGTAAGTAAACAAGAAACAATGAAGATTAATTGCTACAAGCAATTACAAACAATACAGGGAAAAATATTTTACTCTGAGAATAGACAAACACTGGAATGAGTTGCTTAGAGATGATGTAGAATCTCCACACCTGGAGGTTTTCAAGATCCAACTGGATAAAGCTCTCAAGAAACACAGTCTGAATCCACTCACTCAATGACAGAGTATAAAAACAATTTTGAAAATGACATGTATGAAACTGCCATAGAATTAATATAATGTGGGATCACAGTAAAAAGCTCAACTTTCAGTTCTCACATAGAGAATGAAAATATCTCTCCATGACAAAAGTTTTCACTTCAGTTATGACTGAAGACCTACAGCTTTCTTTTAATTTACATATATCAAAAGTCTTTCAGTATTATTAACTGTATCTTAACTAGGAAAGTATTCTATTTCAAAATTTACAGGATAATAATTTGCAAGAATTTACATTTGATGATTTACCTTTTATTTCTAAGTTCTCTGTTTTTTCTGTCAGCCTTTGCTTCTCTTGTTGAAGCTGATTTAACACCACCTCAAGATTGTCTTTATCACCTGTTTTTCCAAAGAGTTCTTCATTCAGTCTCTCGTTCTCCCTACGACATGAGCACAACTCCTGAAGTGACAAGTATTATTATAAAAATTAGAAGTGCCAATAAAGACATTTGAAAAAAAAAATTAAACAATTTGTTGAACTTTTAATATACAACACTGTTTACTTCTGTTTAACTTGGATATTTTATGCTTTAACATTTGTTACAGATCATTGTTTTTATACTGGTTTTTACTACATCAAAGTAAACATTACTTTTGACACAGTTTGCAATAAGCAACAAAACAAGGAAGATTAACACTTGTTTAATTCAAGAAACCAACCAGTAGGATAGTGGGATACAAACATGCGAAAAAAAAGTAATGACTAAAGCAATAAATAATTTTTAATGGCACTTGGTAACACTGTTGATATTAAAGTACATTACAATACAGCATCTCAGTCAATCCAACCCTGCAGCTAATCAAATGCTATTTGGTACGTCTTTCCTACAATCTGATGCCCTGAAAACTAAGTATTTTTGTATTTGCAAGTTCACTAGATACACTAAAACACTGTACTCAGCTAATACAGAACTTGGTATATGCTATATGGAAAGAGTTTGGTCTTCAAAGAGTTGATAATTCCAATGTTTTTTATCTGGGCTATGTTTTGCTTCTGAGTTGCTTCCATAATTATTCACAGGTTGAGGTTTCTTTCAGTTTATTTTTCCAACAATATGATGTAGCGTCTTTAGCTTTTTCATTTATTAATTAGTAATTTTTTACAAAATAGTTTTGGGCTACTACAAATGTTCTCTTGCTGATTGTTAAATTGATATTTTTTATAATAAATGACTCACATGGATGACACTGTGATAAAAATGCTACAAACAAGAACTGAAAATATTTTTACTTACTGATTTAAGCTTTGTTATTGTTTCTTGAAGATCCTGTATTTCACTGTGTTTTCTTTCAATTTCTTTCTATCAACCAAAATTAACCTATATGTTAAGAGTTACATATTCAAAATGACAACAATTCCTTTGTTACAAAAAAAAAAAGAAAGAAGATGACTTTGGTAAGAAATAAAGTATAATTAGTTCTCTGTAATAAAGTAGTGAAGTTCCTATGAACTGAAAGCACAAAAAATTTGTGGTATAAACACCAATGCTCTTTTGGAGCACAACGATTAAATGAATCGCTGCATGACGACTCATAAAGAAAAACCCCTCCAAACATACACATTGCTGTTGCAAATATGTATTACCTATCAATACTTTTAAGTATCTCAGGATTTTATTTCATACTAAGCTATTAGAAGAAAGACAGACTGTCACTCAACTAAACTCATCTCACCTAGTACAGTAAAGAGACAAAAGAGTTGTAGTTAATCATCCTTTAGTGAGAAATTCTGTATAATATTAAGTAAACTGGGAAAAAATATCTTTTACTCTTCCTTTCACATGCCAATAGGTCATTCCTTGCAAGTAGAAGACATAAAGCTAAATAAAGTTGAGCAGATCCTTCACTCTGTGACACGTTAGTGGTTACCTTTGCTTCTCCTATTTCCTTATCTGCAGTCTCGAGCACAATTTCCTTGTGTCTTTCCAACTGCTGTGCCAAGTGATCTATTTCATTCAGTTCTTGGCACAGTTCTTCATTTTTATTGCTTAAATGCACTACCTCACTAGTCACATTTTGTTTCGTGTCCAAGAGGTCTTGAATGCGATTTTCAAGTTCTTTGTTTCTTTGCTGAAGATACTCAACCTGAAAGACATTTTTCATTAAAATATTAATATGCATTGTTAAACTAGGTAGCAAAAGTTCATCCCAATCTTCTGAAATATAGTATCTCTATAACCACGATAAAAAAGTGATATCCTGCTAAAAATGGCAGTATTTTCTATTTTTAAAACTTAATGTTTATCAACATGAAAAAAAAATTATTTTACGAAGGTGCAAGGTGAAGGAATGTATCACTACATCTTTCTTTATCTAATTTCCTGAACCTGAGGTTTACTCTAAAAGCAAAATATTGAAGAGCAGAGATCTGTATAGAAACCATTCTTGGGCATCAGGATGGTAGACCCAGTGTAATCAGTTGTCTAAACTTTACAAGATACGACAACACATTCTTCTCTCCACATCTGTGGTATTATTTGATAGGTTTAGTCTCACTGTTACCCCTTCATCAAAATTAAGCCTTATAGATCAGATTTCTAAAACCTATCTTGCCCCTAACGTATTTCAGCACCTTAAACACAGCCTCAGAAATTCTGCTCTACAGACATTGTTTTTCCCAGTATATCATTCCCTGAGAGTAAAGTGAAGAGGGGCAGGGATGTAGAGTAGAAATAACAAATATACATTGTAAGTTACACTACCCAGGAAATGGGAGCCTTGAGTGTCTTTAAAGATTCAAGATAACAGAGATTCTCCACTTCTACCTCCACACAACCTTCCTCAAAACTCCAGAATTACTGTAGACACAGAAGAAAATCTCACAGTCTTGAATACTGCTATATGAAGATATTCATACATTTTTTGTCAGAGAATAAAAGTGTTATATTGGGACTGAGCCTGAGCGAATAGTCTTGATGGTCCAAAACCAGCCTCATGCAGCTCTGGGCTCACTCTGTGTACAATCAATTTGTGTTCATCATGACTTACTAATTCAGGATCACTGAACACAGCTGTACTGCTTCCAAGTCACAGCTCATTCTGTATTTTTGCAGCACTGAACGTGAGATAATAAATTCTCCAACGTGGCTCCCACACCACTGTACATCATGCACAATCAGTATACAAAACATCTAACTCAGCTGGAAAAAGCAGAGAATTGATGGTATAAATCCAGAGATGGGCTTTACTTGATTTGTACCCCAGCTCATCTTCTATTTTTTCAATTCTCATTCCGAGACCGATATTGAATGCATGATAATATGCACAGTAAGCACAAACATCTTTAGCCTAAGCTTATCATTTCCTTACAAGTCTTTGCTGGAATAAAGGTGAGGACCATTTGAGTTCAGTGAGGAAGATTTCCCACTCTCTGATGAGAATATCTACAGGACTACTCCTTATCATAAGCACATATACCATTGTTAGTTCCTAAAATATAAATGGCATGTACATTAATAAATAAATACAAATATTTCCAAATTCGGTGAAACAGGGTATCATACAGAAATTTGCTCAATACTTTCAGATTAACATACAAAGTACACATGTGAGTTAATAGAATTCTTTACCAAAACCTTTCTGACAGACTTTTAAGTCAAGAAATGAAATTTTCTTAGACAAGAAACACTGTCACCTAAAAAGAAAGGCAAATTAAATTAATTGACTTAACATCTACAGTGATTTTATTTGAAGAGCTAGAAGTTTTGTGGGTTTGTTTAAATTGTTAATATTTTTAGTTTTGACTAAACAAGTGTAATAAATCCATTACCTGCAAATTTAAGTGGGCAATAAGCTTCTCATTACTTTTAGTTCTTGATTCCAGAGAGAGAACCTCATGAGAACGCCCACCATCCAGTGCCAGCAAAAGGCGCTCAATTTCTTTGTCTCTTAGCTCAACCTTTGAGGAGGAAAAAAATATTCTAGGCTATCTTATATACCACTTAATAGACCCTTTGTTTAAATAAACACATATGTAACATTCAGTAAAAAGATATGCACCTAAAAATGTGATTTCTATCTTATATATAGACATATATATTTTAATTCTGGATTTTTCTGAAAAAAAGTGATTGCTTTGAAAGAAAAACAAATTAATCGAACAGAATTAGTAAGGAAAAGCTGAAACGATTTCCACTAGATTATTTTCTTGAAGAAATCCAAACAATTTCCATTTAAAGTGAAGTAAATGAATGTTGCAATATAAATGTCTGAGACTAGCCCTTATTTAGGGAAAAATCTTTTAAATAAGCTAACTTAGTGACTATTCCAGTCACCGAAAAAAAGAAATACTAGAATGGGAAAACCAAGATGTGAAGGAAAAAAAAAGGGGATGGTGTCCACAAATCCCCAGATATTGAAAGACATAACATATGTACATTTTATGCAATTCCATCACTTTAAGACTGTACACATCTTATCAATTCACTCTAATTAAAATATTGTAAAATCTGCTGTTCATAAATTAACTATTAAAAATTTTAAAAATATATTCAGTTCAAGCAGTGAAAAAAATCATTCGAAGATATCTGTAGGTCAAATTACTATTTTGGAGAAGTTAACACTTATGCACTAAAAAAACATACAAAACTTCTATCTATGATTGTCAAGTTTAGCTTATTTAATGTAATTTTAATACACAAAATATATCAGCAAAACCACTGGGCAAGTATTTTATCATTGCTGCTGTCTTCAAAAGCGGAGGAGAGAAACAGCTCAACATCGGCAAGTTAGAATAATTGTATTTTACAAGCCCCACAGTGCCTTCCCAACAAGGTTTTTAAAACATGAAGGCCATTGCCATGCCTTCTACAGCCAGATAATAGTACTGATACTAACATCAACAACAAAAATAATGATGATGTAAACATACTTGTTTGCTATAATTTTTCATTCCACATTCAGATATCTCCAGTTTTTCTTGTAGCTCTGTTACTTCTGACTGAAGTTCATGAATTCTGAAACGTAGCAATATATTGTTTATGTGAATTCATAGAAGAATTGTATGTACACAATTCAATATAAGAATTTTCTCTTTGCTCCTGAACTCAAACATTTCACAAAGAAATAGTTTTGTTCATACAAAATACTAATGCAAGGTCTGTTGTTTGAGATATTGTAGCAGTGTGACCTTGTCTGGCTGCCAGACCCCAACTCAACTCTCTCACTTCCATTCCTCAACAGGACAGGAGAGAAAAGATGAAAAAGCTCATGGGTCAAGATAAAGACAGGGACATAATCTACCGGTTCATGTCCTGAGCAACACAGACTCAACTTGGGGAAGACTGATTTATCATCAATTAAAAAGAGCAAGACAGTGAGAATCAAAGGTACACCTATACTTCAAAATGAAAAAGTTCTTTACCGATTATCAGCCACTTGAAGAAGGTCTGCAATATAAGGGTCCTCTGGCTGAGGAACTGGGTAGGCACTAACGCCTGATGGGGGGACAAGCTGGTCTATCTGCATGCGCTGACGCCTGAAGGGAATGCTTCTTTTTCTGCCTCCTGAAAGCCCAGACCCAAAGGCTTATTACTTGGAGTTAAAGCATGAGAATCATCTTCTTTAATACAAATTTATTCTTCCTATTTATTGTACTGCTTCTGAACACGCACATTTCACCATTTTAATCTTTCTGTAATAATTTGATAAAATTTATACATTTTAGACAACACCATTCTTGCAGGTTTATATCAGTTTTAAACTTTACCTTTATAATTAGGAAACACACAAAGTTCAGTATAAGTAATTTTCCCCACTGTTCAAGACCCTAAATAATTTACAGTTCAAACTTGTTGAATCTGTTAGTGATTTAGCTTATGAAGAAAGCTAAAACATCATAAAAGATGTTTTTTCCTCCCACATTTAAGAACTATTTCATGACTGAACTGACCTCTGCATTGCTTGGTAATGTTTTTATTCTTTCTATTCTACTGTCATTTCAGTGAATATCATAAGCATATCGAGCAGACTTTGTTCTTTGATTGCATGGTAACATTATATTTTAAAAAAAGCAAAACATAGTATCATTTCCAGATGAAACAATTACTCTTCAACAAATTATTAAATAAGAACATACAGATGATGTAGTAAAGAAAAATCCCAGAGGACTGGTGACCAAGGAGCAAGTATGCAGGAAGACAAAGGTGTAACATGTCATCTTTGAAACAGAGGACATGAAGTGCAGAAAGGTGAGGAAAAATTAAAATTTCTCTTTATTTTACCTAATAATCTATTAACTTTTATCAGATGCCAAAACTACATAGATAATTCAGTGACTTAGAAAGAAAAGACAATTTAAAATTTCACAAAATAATTCTATTTCACTCAGCTTGAAAAAATTTAAAAAAAAGGAAACCCTACAAAGAAATTAAGCTGAAAGTAACAGCCAGAACATTTTAAGCTAACAAAAGACCCTTTAAATACTTTAAAAGCTTTCAGAGGGTTGGAATATTTGTAGATGTATTTTGCATCTTGGTATTTTTAGATTTTTGCTACAAAAATCTCAATTAGTCACTTTCACAACATCAATTACCTGTCAAAAATAGTCAAGTGTCAACAACCTGCCCCTGACTAAATTAGGTGCAGCACTAAAAAAAAAAAGCTGTTAATTAATAGTGCTTTCCAGTCACGTTTTAACTTCATAGTCCTCTAGTGAATCTAAGTCTGCATTCAAATTTGTCCCTAACACAAGTGATGACCTAATGAAACTTCATACAGAGAAATGACTGAATTCAGAGCCAAACATTTTAACAGATAATGTTGTTCTACCAGATATTTTACTGCAATAACTTCTCTTACTAGAGGAAGAAAATATTATGTTCTGCAGATCCAAAAAAGCCCAGAGAAATGTTAAAATATCTGTGATTATTTACACTCACCAGGTGTTTGCACCACTGCTTGCAGATTCTTCTCCTGAAGCTGCTGAATTTTTTCAGTCTTGGCTTTGTTCTCTTTTTCCAACATTTTAATTTTATGTATATATTGGTTATTCAGAAATTTCAAGTCAGAAGTTCCATGTTCAGCCCTCCTTAAGGAGGCTTTCAAGTCTTCAAGGGAGAGAAAAGCAGTATTATCTTTCTTATTCACTATTACTTTTCCTAGTTGCACCAGAACAGGCATAAAGAAAATCCTGTATTCTTTTTCCATAGCATGAAATTGTCAAATACGCATACATATGTGCATATATTTACACACAAAAATATATATTTTTACATGTTTTGCAAATAAACCCTTACTGTGGAATAAAGATACATTTAACAGGAGTATTTAATTTTAAATTAAAAAGTATCAATTCAATGTATGAAAGTATATGTTAAAATTTCTAACATTCTCATGTTTGATTCAAACAATGATTTGCAGGACCTCAGAAGCTTTTTAACTGCAAAAGAAATGTTTGAGCATAAGCCTTAGTTCATTAAAGGCACCAAACTCAATGACCACTCCCACTCATAAGTGCAGATAAATGAATCTGAAGATCAAGGATTTGGCCACAATTCTATTTTGGCATGGAAGAATTAAAAAAAAGTATCATAATTTTTATATTACCTTTAACATGATGATCAGACCGCTCTTTCAGTTTTAATATTTCTAAATGTAATTCATTATTTTCCCTGGTAAGTTTGGCATTTTCTGTTTTATAAGGTTCCAAAATAGTATCATAATTGCTGTATTCTTTTTCAGTTTTTCCAGCAGATAACTTAGCACTGCGCAAGCTCTCAGTTGTATGAACTAAGTCACTGGAATAAAGGAGCATCAGATGTGTTAGCAATGTTATCAGCCTTTATACTGCAGATGCAAATGTTTATTATGACCTGAGAAACAGAACCCTTTCCCCAAGAGGGGGAACAAATGGGTTCGAACAAAGAATAGAATATTCATGTAAGAGAAACTGAAAGACAGGAATCATTTGTTTAAAAAAAAAAAAGTAAATAGGAAAAGGCAGGACAAATACAAAAAATAAAGACAGTTAGAAAGCATATCAGGAGTTTAGATCCAATAATTCAATATACTCTCTTTTCTACATAAAGTGACATTTGGCAAGATGATTTTTTCCCCCAAGCACTTCACAAGTTCTAGCACCACTTACCACAGAAGGTCACTGGTACTTATATGGGGATTAGAAGTACCATAAGAGAGATTAGTGGTACATAAACTATAAACATTTTTGTGAAAATAGTAACAAAGCTAGGCATGGAGAAAGTAAAACTATCTTCTAGACACCAGAATAAGACTTTATGTTGAAGGCAGACTACTCCACACCCGTGTCCCTATGGTTCTTCCATCTGTATTACATGCTAGAGAGCAACAGAACCAGAATAGCTACATTTGCAAGTATAGCCAAATATAACTGGATTAGTGTGGAAATTACTATGATCATAATCACACTGAAGCCATGAAATGGCAGATATATTAAGAATGTCATCTGAAAATTTGTTTTTCTTCTGTTATCTGTCCTGTAAAAAGTGCAGAGATTTCAAATTTAAAGTTCTCTAAATGAGATATTAGTAAACAGAGATGTGAATGTTTGAAGTCACAAATCAGATAACAGACTATTTTTTATACAACCAGTTATAAGAGCGTGTCCTTTAAGCACATATCAGCAGTGACTATTTTTTGCTCTCTTATGAGGTTAGAAAAGTTGAATTTTCCTAGACCATAGAAATTGGATTAAATTAAATCTTAAGATGTTCTCATCACTTAAGCAAACACATTTGACTTCATCATACACAGGAACTTAATGTTAACTCTGAAATAACACTGACAGAAAGTGATCTTCAGATTAAGCATTCTTCCTTATATGTCAAAAGTCAACAATACCTACTACGTGATTACTATTTTTTTAATTAATTTCCTTTTGAATACCTAAAAAGCTTTTCCACCAAGGGCAAACTCTCCACTCCCAATGGTTGCCGATAGCCCAGCTGATCTAGACGTTTCCTGAGATTAGTGAACCTTCGCTCTGCATTTGTACTCATTGTAAACACCTCCAAAGCAGTAGCTTTTGTCACAGTCAAGAAAAATGGGACACCTGAAAAAGACTGTTGGTTACAGCATTAGTCCTTTAAAAAAGGAATAATACAGAAAAAAAATTATGGAAAAAAGAATTTTTTTGCGTAGAAAATACAGTGCCTAAGCACGTCCTTAAAACTTAAGTAAACCAAATGAGGATCATGGAGCAACTAAAAGGTTTTAAACATATTTACATATTTCTTTAAAAAGAAATATTTGCCTTGGCAGTTAGTTTTCTTGTTTGATTCTGACTCTTTTGAATCATTTTCGTCATTGTATCTTCCACAATGCAAACTGATAGATAATTCTCCAAAAACCTATGTATTTTTTTCTTTCATATATAAATCTTACTTTCAGAGTTTACCAGTCAGTACTTAACTTATGCCAACCATTTGTAAAATTGCATAAAATGTGTACAATGTTAAAGACAGATTAACTTTGAACATTTATTTTCTATGATGAAAAACAGGGAAGAAAAGAAACCACTGGTGTAGTTCTACCTGCATCATTTTCTAGAATATACAGTTCAAGGATCAGAGGGTTGGTTTTTTCCAATTGACTAATTAGTTATCTTTTCATTATTAAACTGATCTGAAAGGGATTGGAGCAGCACTACTATATCTGAATCCAGATGACAATCTTGGTTTTGCCATGTACATGTGAGGGAAGAAGAACTTTTAAATGGTTAGGTCCCTCTGGATTTAGACACGAGATGAGAAAAAAAAATCAAATACTAAAGTTGATGTTTCTTAATATGTTGTAGGGACTAAAAAACTATATGCAGAAGATTTACTCGAGGATAAAAGAATTTTCACTCAAGGATGTTTTTGCTACTGGGAGAGGCCCAGCATGGGAGAAGCTTCTTTCCCATGAATAGCACTGTATATTTCTCTCTGCCTGTCTGTTTGAAAAGTAGGATTCCTGTGTAGAGATAACACAGGATTTTTGACTTCAGAATAAACTTTTCCTTAATACCATAGCTATGGCTTAGTACCTGGGGTTACCTGTGTGCATATTAACTCTTACATACATGAAAACTTCTCTTCAATAGTTAGAAATATCTTTGAAAAATAGTTACTTTTGTAAAACATTTTCCCTCTCACTTCTTCAGAAGTTTCAGTATTAACCTACTGGCTGCAAAGACCTCAGCAGACAAACTACCAATCTGAGGAAGTGTTGTTTGCATCTCATATAAAAGGGACAGAATATAGATATCATCCAAACCATGCTCTTTCACAATCACCTAGATTTAAAAAAATATATTAAAAAATATATGCAAATAAAATTATTTATTTATAATAAAATGAGAAAACATACAAGTTTCTCTAATGTCGAAGGCTGGAAAAATTTAATCTCATTGTATTAAAACACTACAACTCTAGCAACAAGTCTGTGGTTGCCAGGTACTGCTCCATGATGAGAAAAAAATCACCAGTCTTATAACCACAGCATCTGCTCCAGGTGCTACCAAAAGTATTTGCTCGAAGAGGTTCAGGATGTTGAGATATTAACTAAGCAATGGCAGGAAGAACAAACCCTTACATACCGTAGTGGGATGGCTGGAGGAGGCAGCGCCACACTTCTGTCCACGAAACGGTAACTGTCAGTGCACTAAGTGGAAATTAATGTCCTGATGTGCAGCTAATGCTCTTTGTACTCCTCTGGAAGCCAAAGATTAAAGCTAAAAGCAACAAGATCTTCGTATTTCTGCATTAATGTTGAGGATTCTGTACTGAATTCAGGAAAACAGTGATTGTTACTGTGTCTAGATTTAGGCTCAGGAATGCATCTTACACTAATGCAAGAGTAAACAGATAACTCCTAAGCCAATCTTCTCCTTAAGAAGAACTGTATCAGTTAAAAAGATTAAATTACTTTAAAATTGTTAATCAGATTTCATTTAAAAGCTCGTGCTTTAGAAAGAGCAAAGTTTTTTTTACTAATCACATCGAGACAGTTTTACAAAAGAAACATCAAGAAGAAAACTGCATCACAGCTTGTACAGGAATAAAATCTTTCTGCAGTAACTGCGGAGAAAAATAAATGGACAGATGTTAGCACTCCAGAAACTGTGGCTAGGAAGTACATACAGAATCTTGCTAAATCACTGCAATGGGCACTTAAGGTGATGTTACCTAAACATACTCTAATACTGGGAGGTACCAACAGCTTTCTGGTGGAATCCCTCTCCTTCCTAAAGACCGAAATTTTTAATTCAACTCATTATTGCCACCGGAATCAAACAGGAAAGGGTATTATCTTACATTCCCTAGAGTCACATCTGACCCCCAATAAGCCCAGGAAATTAATAGATGGAGTATAGGTCCCAAAGGTGTCCAGGAATGAAAATAAGAAGAATTGGGGGGTGTTATTTCAGAGAGCTTAACGCAGATATTAAAGTCTTCAAAGACAATAATTGTTGTACACGCTTTGTTGGAAAGAAATCATGTGTCAGTAATTCCAGACCTCTGTCATTACAGACCATAACTTAAATCTCACATCCTAAACTTAGTCTATCACTAGTCTTACTATGACATCAAAAAGTATCTAGTAACTTCTCCATCAGGAAAATTTGTTTTCCTGGAAATATAAAATTAATATGTGAACTGCTGTACTGATTCAGTTGGATCCAAGACCTGTCTGACCCAATATCCCATATCTCTGACAGTTGCCACAGCAGGAGTATAAAAACCTCAGAAACATGAGTTAAATCTTACGCCTACACACATTCTCTTTCTCTAAGCCTATAATGCAGGGATTTGATGGGCCTAAAGTTGAACTGAAATCATTATAATAGTACCTGATAGACCTTCCTCTGAGCAGCCATAAAGATTCTTTGCTGTAGCCTTCATCTAAAGCATCAATTAGATGCATTCACAGTGATACATCTCCCTGAGCAGCTACTGACACTTAGAGACTGTTTAACTCATTCTTTAATTTTACTGATCAGCACTTGTCATGGCTTAACCCCAGATGGCAATTAAGTTCCACACAGTTGCTTGCTTACTCCCCCTTCTCGCACAGGGATGGGGAGGAGAATCAGGGAGAAAAAAATAAAATTTAGGGACTGTGATAGGAACTGTTTAACAATCCAAACTAAGTAAAATAATAATACTAGTAGTACCACTTATAATAATAATTGATATAAAAAGGAGAGGGAGAGAGATTGATAAAACCCAAGAGATGCACAATACCATTGCTCACCACCTGATGACCGATGCCCAGCCCGTCCCTGAGCCGCGATCAGTCCCGCTTCCAAGTAACCCCCTCCATTTATATACTGGGCATGATGTTGTATGGTGTGGAATATCCCTTTGGCCAGCTCAGATCAGCTGTCCCAGCTATGCTCCCTTGCAGCTTTTTGTGCACCTCCTCACTGGCACTAAGAAGACCTTTGCTTAGAGTAAGCACTACTTAGCAACAACCAAAACATCAGTGTGCTATCAACATTATTCTCATACTGAATCCAAAACACAACACTACTAGAAAGAAAATTAACTCTATCACAGCTGAAACCAGGACATTTGGTCTTTCTGATTGCTCTTAGTATTGATTAGATGCATTCACAGTGATACTAACATTTCTCTGAGTGGTTACTGATACATTAAAGACCATGATGTGCATCACTTTGCCTTCATTAATGTTGTTCCTTACCTGCCGCTTTATTACTCAGGCCACCAAAACTCTTCTGCACCCCTTGGACTGCACTTAACACATCCATATAACGAGCAAATTTTGTCCCTTTCTGTTTAACCCATTCTTTCACATCAGTAGTCAGTGTTAAACAGCAATCTCCTGTATGTTCACTGTAAGGTAGTACTTTCTACACTTTTTTTTAACCACTAGGTTTTTTTCTCCATTTTGAAAGAGACCTGCTTTCTTAAAAGCCTTTGGTAAAGAACTGTCTCCAAAAGGTTTATTGGAAATCCACGCTTTCTACATAATTCTCACCGAGTCAACTCAATCCAGAATATGCTGTTACATAAAGAAACTTAATATCCTCGTAACTCACAGTTGAGTCACTATGAAAGGTAAATTGAACTTACTAGATGTTTGTAAACTTGCAAAGTACTGGAAAGCACTCTTAACAACTTTGGTATTTCCCATGATCTGTATAACTAGTTTGCATCACTCATTGTCTAAATATTTCATGTAATTTACTGCTGTTGTGAAGAAAATGTAATTTCCATTTTAGATGAAAAGCAGAAAAGGGTAAATTAAATGGTAGTTTAAATTAGGCATTTCCAGCCAGGATTTATTAATATGTCTAAATGAGTGCATCTTTCAGTTGTTCACTGAAGAGATGAGCCAATAGCCTCATTTTCTGTTCCCCCTTTGCTCACAAAGACTGCTAAAGGTGACAGCATTCCCATGCTTCATTTTATGACATACCTGGATGATTGTGAGCAGCCTTTGGAAGGCCTACATGTTGATGAAATAGACACAGTTAGCACCTATGAACTGTCCCCTATTGTTCTAAGTCACCAACATCTGAAATTGAACCCTGACATGAAAGATACAGGCAATAACGGAATCTTAAATCCAGCTGTTTTGGGCTTTCAGTACTGAATCAATTTGCATAACATTGTGTGAAAGAAGTAATATTAACAGGTATTAGACTAACCATTACAGGTAGAATGCGAAACAGAAAAGGTTTAGCACATTGAAGCCCTCCTTTCAGCCTGAGAACAGCAAAATTCATGGTGACTACAGGTTAAGAACTGTTGTAGATGCAATATTTGTGTTATCAATAAGAAAATGTAATAATGAAAAAAGCAGAGTAAAGGTGTATTTTGCTGTGGAAGAAATAATACGGTCAGTGAGCTATGTGGAATACTAAACTACATCACTAACAATGGAACACAAAGAAATTACTACGGATAAATTTATATGCTATGAAATCATTTTTTTTTCATTGAGTCTGTAACATGAACACCAAAGACAATTATGAACGAGAGTTTCCATTTTCAGTTTTGGGAAAGACTAAAATGCATTTTTCATTCAATAGAACTTCTATGTTAAAGGCTTTTTCTTTTTTTTTGCATTTACGTTAAATAGGTTTATAATGTGCTCCTGTCCTGTAATTACTGGTCACGTAGCTCATCCCACTAAAAAAAGCTAGTTCTGCTTTCACCGAGGTGCAAAAGGAACCCAGTGGACCAACCATTTGAATACAACAATGCTTTAACAGGTGGCTCTAGATAGTCCACGGACGCTGAGGGCTGTGCTGAGACAAGCTGCTGCTGCAACATCTGTTCAAGATACATTGAATGAGCCAGAGCTTGTTTTAGGAAAGTCTACTTCCAAGTGGATTTGCTGGTAATTCATTTCTGACTAGATATCCATACAGCACGTCTGCTGTGAAGTGCCAGTACTTAGCCAATGGAAAGACAACTCTTGCTCTAGAAAAACAGATTTTTTTCCCTAGAGATTCACAGAATCACAGAATATTTAGGGCTGGAAGGGACCTCTGAAGATCATCTGGTCCAGCCCCTCTGCCAAGGCAGGGTCACCTAGAGCAGGTGACACAGGAACGCGTCCCGGTGGGTTCGGAATGTCTCCAGACAGGGAGACTCCATGACCTCCCTGGGCAGCCTGTCACCAAACCCCGTAAGCTCACACTACAGCAGACGAAAAACCTATCGATTAGGTGCCTGCTCATCACCTGTCTCCTCAAACTGGAAGCTTTGCAGACCTTCCAGTAACCCCAACCTGTACCTACAAAGGCGCGGTCAGTCCCCTTTTAAACAGGTTTACGCTACCTTTCCCGCCCTCCCTCCGGGCCGGCCGAACCACACTTACCCCGAAACCAGGTACTCCCAGCGGGAGCCGCTGCCGAGAGGCCGCGATGTCTCGGCGTTTGAAAACCTTTGAAAATGGCGCGCGGAGCAGCGGCCGCTTCCGCCCCGTCCCCTCAGCAACGGTGGCGACGCGCCTGCCCTGCCAGCCGCCCGCCCCTTCCCTGCCCGCTCCTTCCCTTCCCTTCCCTTCCCTGCCCGCCCCTTCCCTTCCCTGCCCGCCCAGCAGCCCTCGCGCGGGGGGTGGGACGTTTCCTGCTTTCCTTGCGCCCGGAGACATCGGGGGGCGGCGTTGGGAGAGGGGGGCGCTGCAGATCTCGCAGCTCTTCGGTAAAACCCTGACTCGAGGGACCGGCCCGTGCCGACAGCCCGGCTCCGGGAGCCTACGAGACAGATGGAGAGGGACTTTTAATATGGGCAAGTAGTGCTAGGGCACACGGTAGTGGCTTCAAACTGTAAGTGGGTAGGTTAGATTAGATATTAGGAAGAAGTTCTTTACTGAGAGAGCGGTGAGACACTGGAACAGGTTGCCTAGAAAAGTGGATGCCCTATCCCTGGAAGTGTTCCAAGTCCGGGTTGGATAGAACTCTGACCATCTTGGTCTGGTGAAAGGTGTTCCTGCCTATGACAGGGGGTTGGAACTAGGTGATCTTAAGGTCCTTTACAAACGAAACCATTCTATGAAATCCAAATGCCTCAGTGTTCCTGAGTTGTCACGTAGCATGTTTGTTACAAAACTCAGAAGAAAAAACTTTCTCATTCATACTCATTCGTGCATATTCTTGCATCTGCATCTCAAAATCATCTTACCTCTGTCTGCGTGTTTTCTTTTATTGTACCTGTTTCTATTCTGTATACACCCCATCTCTGTCCAACAACTTAGCACTTTCATCAAGATGTACAGAAAACCTATGTCCTGAGTCCCTGGCAGCTGAAGCTCCAGGAGGATGAAGGGCTTACATGAGGTGGGAGTATACTGATGCTAAAAGGAAGAAAAACGACACATGGAGAAATGGAGCAAATCTACTTCAATGGCCAGAGACAAAGCAATGGAATTAACTCTGTCTTCACGTTTTTGAAATAACACTCCAAAGAAATAAAGAATATGATGAACATAGTTTAATTAGGAATAATAGCCGCAGTCACATTACAACTCAGAAAACAAATTCAGTCTTCCACTGCATAAAGTTCCACATCAACACTTCCGAGAACAAGGAAGATATCTGATAGTCTTCAATGCTTACATAATTTCCAAAATATTAGTGAAAACAGTAGTATCCTTTTTGCATACTAAGAAGGTAGTGCTTACTGCTTCTAGCAAGAGGAGGAATTATAAATAAAAGTATCTGAATATTAGGGGAAAGGAAAAACTGTATCCAAAGTGTTTCACAGAATTAATGCTTTCAAACAGTACTTCAGCCCAGTAGAAGAAAAACAAATCCCGTTTCATTTTGCCCTGAAAGACATTTGAAGCAGAGTGTAACTTAACAGATATGGCAGTTAACTACACATACGATTGGAAATCCACCTTTTAAAACAAATAGCATTTATAGTGTTTGAATCCCTTATACACAGGCACCTATTTTGCTAGCTTCTCTTTCCCTTTTGAGAACTTAATGAGACTGTGCAATACTGGAGCAGTAGTCTAAAATATCCTGTATAGTGAATTCCATAGTAATTCCTGATCCAGGATAGCAGCGAGCTATCAGCCCTTCAAAGTGCTTGTACTGTCGTATAAACTCATCTTGCATGGAATGCCACACAACCTGCCAAAGAAAGCAAACTTTAGGAAAAGTCAGCTGGCACAATACGCTACATATGTGAACTACTAAACATTGGCTCATTAATTCATTCTCAGTTCAGGTGTCATTTTCCAGTTAAAGCTTGCTGACAAAGTTCCATAAATGGAGTTGCTGGATTACATAAAAAGATTGATGTTTTTCACCCTTTAAGTTTAAGATCTGTAATGTTTACATGACTCCTACCAAATGTGCAAAGCAGAAAATAGTAAAGATGAGAAAGTTTTCCTAAAAGTATTGCTTTTGTGTTTCAAGAAAACACCCTGAACCAGAACCGTGCTGTAATTCATGTTTCAGATTTTAAACAGCTGTTTAAACAACTCTAACTTGTAAATCTATTTATCATTTACTCCAGTGAGAAATTTGCAGAGTATAACAAAAACATCAGATAATGCAACTATCAGAAAAGATGTAATTGCAAGTCTATCCTGCTGTAGCGCACCAACTAAATTTCGTATCAGGTTAACGGTGCATTTCAATCTAGTTCTCTCTACTTCCAGTATATTTTGCAGAACAGAGAGCACCTCTTAATGGTCAGCTAGGGAATCATAGAGGAATTTTCTTTATGAACTTTACCACCACATTTCAAATCCATGATAAACAGAATTATAAAAATACCCTAAAAACCTCGACTCAAAATTCATGGTTTTTTTCAGAGTTATGCTGAACATTCTCTTAGAATATATATGTTAAAGCAATAATAAAAATCCTCTGTGTAAACATTATAAGGTTTTTAAGTCATGATTATGGTTAGTTTACCTGAAGTAAGTTTTCTTCTTCACAGAGATGTTTATCTACCTTCTTGTAGAGATTATCCAATCCCTTCTTCACTTCCTTACCAGGATATTCCTTTATAACTTTACGAAGCTCCTGTTTATTGAAAGCCAGCTGATAACTTACTTCCTCTTCTCGTATACCTTGTGCCACACGAGCTTCAACGCCTTCAAAAAAATGCTAACAACAAATAACAGTATTAATGACTACTACAAACCTAAACTAATTAACTTAATTTGACAAGGATATATGCAGTTAAGCCTTGATTCTGCTTAATGACTGCTGTGTTACCCCCATTTTTGTTTTTTAATTGGGCATGAAGTAGTGCTAAGCTATAAACAAAACACAGCCCAACAACAGAGTGCTCCAAGTACTAGCATAAAACTGAAATCAATCATTTCTAGAAGGAATCAAGCTTTTCTTTGCAACCTTTAACTAATAATCACCCTCAAAATCCTCAATTAATGACCTCATAGCCTGGGAAAATACTCGATCTTTCAGATAAACTCACTAAGCACCTGAGCATCTCTACTTAAAACATAATTACACAACAGCATAGCTGTTCACAATTGCCCTCACTTCTCACTGCTGTTGACCAGTTGGCTCAACATAATACAAATGGAGAGAAGTATTTCTATAAGCATGCAGGTAGAGCCACAAAAGTGCATTGGGTCTGGCCAGGACAGAGTTAACTGTCTTCATAGCAGCCCATATGGTGCTGGTTTTGGATTTGTGGCTAGAAGGGCTGATAACAATGTTTTGTTATTGCTGAACAGGTCAAACCTGATGAAACCATAGTATATAACTTCATTCTCAACAACAAAAAGTAGGGTTGGAGGAGGGGGCAGGGATGATGTTCGGCTTCAAGGTGGCTCGCTCTCTTTTTTCTCTCTCTCTCTCACACACACACACAAAATGGATGCCTCAAAAAGCAAAGAACAGTGGAAGACATTCAGTAGGCAGAACTGAGTCTGAACCTAACTCACTCACCACTCACTAACACTTCACACATATAGAGCCTTCCTAGAACTTTTCTTATTGTTGAATAATTCAGAAACTACAGTAATTTTCTCTGCAGTTGAGGTAAATAAAATGATCCTAAAGCTCCAGATTACTTTTCCCCTCATTTTTTCCTTCTTCAAAACCGTTTGCTTAAGACACTGATGTTTAGTCAGTACTATTAATTGCCATGAAAAATTTGCTTATTTTCATCCAAGACTGCTACCCTCATGAGTCAAGTACTCTTGCCAGACATGCTGAAGTCCAAAATAATAAAATAAGAGGTTATGATAGATGCAGTGATAAAGAGATCAAATAATGCAAACTAAACATTCAAAACTATTCTGTACCATTTAAATGTATACACGAATATACTTACATTTAATTTTTCAAGAGGCTGTCCAAGTGAATAGATTACATAAGACTGAAGATGATCAGTGTATTTTTGTTTGGCTTCTTTTTTCTCAGCCTCCAGACAAGAAATTTTCAAGCGCGAAAGTGTTGCAAAAATATGATGGAAGTTCTCCATCATGACCACATCTCTGGGTGTTTTCTGGCTTTCGTTAGCTACTTTCTCAACTGAAAGAAACAGGAAGCAAAATACTTAAAATACCTAAAGGACAACCAAATTCAAAAAAACATAACCAGTAACTATAATACTGTCAAAAAAGAAGTTTTGGATTTCATGTAATTGATAAACGTTTGTATGAGTAATCGCCAGAACTGTCACTAAATAGAACAGTTATCTGACAGCCTTCATAAGAAGTAACAGATAAATACAGGCTCTAAGATCATGAAATTTGTATGGCAAGTCACAAGATACAAAATAGTGCCTATGTATGGTCTCATTTACAGAAGTGAGAAACAACCCACACTCTGTGGAGGCTTACAAGCAAGCTTTCAGTATCCCTAATAAGTTTTACATGACAGAATTATTTAAGAAAAATCAAAGAAAAATCAATTCCCATCTTCAGTAGGACAAAAATCTTCGATAAAATAGTGGGGCTTTTTTAAATGTACTTCTTAGTCTTTCAATTTTTGCTTATTAGTTTTATGTTCAAAATTACTGTCAGTCCCTAAGTTTAATAATAAAAATAGATAATCCTAGATCTTTTCTCTCCCACTCCTAAAAAAAAAAAAACCAAACGACCCCAAAACCAAACAAAACAACAGGCAGGCAAAAGAAATTCTACCTATCACTCCCTTACTGCACCTAAAAGCAGGCTGAAAAGAGGATGGCTTCCACCAAGAGTGCAATTAAGTCTCTGTGCCTGTTCATCCATTAATCCTTTGCCGAAACTACCAGAGTATCAGTAATGATTCACTTCAGTCAGAACACTGAATTGCCAACTAGGAAAAGTCTGCTACTGCCATATACTCCCATAGAATTTTCTACAGGGAAAAAAACCAAACAAACAGGAAGCTACTTCAGATTGAGCATGCTGTGTTGCTGCCATCTCCTCTTCCTCTCCAGAGTCATAACCACTTCCCTCTCTTATAACTCGAGATTACAGGTATATACAAAAGGAAATATCTACAGTTCTCTCTTAAAAAGTATATTGCAATCAAAAGGATTACACTTGGTCACCTACCAATAAGAGAGACAACCAAAATTTCAGCCATAATATCGGTCACATGGCTTGCAACAGACAATCTTAAAAAAATCACCTGTTAATTGGAGCAAAATGATATATAAATAGGAGGAAACAATTATATTAGTAGCTATGAAAACCTCAGAAGACCTACCACTGACAAAAACAGCTCTAATAAGTTTTGTGTAGGCTTTATCTAGATCTCCTCGTCGTTCTGCATTTTTGAAAATCGATTCAGCGAGGGCAGCAAACTCTTCAAACTCAGCAACAAATGGAAGGATCCCAACTTTACTCTTCTTTGAGATTTTTACTTCATCCATCTGCTTCATTTGATTACTCTTAAATTCAAAAGAAGAACAGATGTTAACCTCTAATATATGACTAGATTATGTAACAACTATTAAAAAAAAATTGCAGATATATTGAAAACTGACATTTATCCAAACACAGAAATAATTTTACCTTTCAACTAATATATAATTGAATAGAAAGACTAATACTCAGTCTTTCTGCCTTTTTACCCTTAAACGTTTGTTAAGTAAAATAATCGCAAAGAAAAAGGGAAGATGAGCTTTTATTCTCCTTTGTTTACTTACTGTTAAGAAAAAAAACCCAATGAAAAAATCCCAAACTTGTGCACCAGAAGCAATTAACAATTTTCATTCAATAATCCAACAAGGAACTTCGTTTTTCTGATTCAGCCAAGCTAACAATTCTTTTTGCTGCAAAAGTTTCTTTAGTCTTCCATTAAAATATTATTTTTGAGTCTAATTTTTAAAAAATCTTCAAAATATTTTAAGCATTAAACTGATCAAGAATGGTTAGTCTTATTACGTTGGCCTAGAGTCAAATTACATTGATGAAAATTAAGAAAAAAATTATGCCAGCAACTATATTTTCACTAAACTTGCCATATTTCATATAATGGTCATAGTTGTATTCTGGCAGTAGTGGCTGCCACTGCTCATAGTGCCAAAGAACCTCACACCCTCGTAAGTCCACGACCTTTTGCTTCGGCAAGTAAAAAAGGCACAGAGCTACAGTTTACTTAATGGACTTCGGTAATCTCAGTGGGAGTATAAAATACAAACAAAAACTAAAAATGTCAACCAACTCACAGAAGTGAATAAGTGGTCTTATTTGTTACAAATAGCTACTTACTGAAGAAAACTGGAATGGAGAGGAAAAAGAAACACAACCACCAATTAGTTTATCTTTTTTGAAGGCTTAGCCAGCAGAAGAGCAATAAAGTTACTAATTTTCTCTTCAAATTTAACGCAAAAATTTAACTATAAAGAAATGCAAAATCAAAGTGGATAGGACTGGGCTTCCTATAATATTATAGTTAGCTTAATCAGAATAACTAAAAACTTACAATGCACTTATCAAAGTTCCTTTTGACAGTCACCAAAACATTTCCAAGTGTTGTGCTGAGAAAGGACGCTGGGTCCACATTTTGTGCTGTCCATACATGATGACTCATCTTAACTAACATATAAAGGGAATTAAAGCTATCAATCTTGTCCCCCAGCGCTATAAGGTTATTCAGCTCAGGTTCAATACAACGAAATATTTTTGTCATCATTTGTCGGATCATGTCCTTCCTATTAAAAATGTATAAGAGAAAAATATTACTCTGACAGTTTACTAGGCTATATTACATGTTCTTTGATAACATTTTTAGGATATATTTATTGGATATAGTAGTCTCTTTTTCATTCAACAAGTCTCATGATTTTCAGAAGGCTGCTAAGGAAGAAACGTCAGTGCCACACAGTAAAAGTCAACAGTCACAGGTATAAAATATTCCAAAAAGTATTTTCTCTGTGAAAGCTGCCACACACTCTCAAAACTTTGCTAAGCCCATTTTCCATATAACAGAGCCTACTTTCACTTTGCAAACTAAGAGAATTAAGCATCTTTTTTATACCACTATAGACAGAAACACCCATCCCATATACAAAAATTTTCTATTTAGTGACACACTCAATGTCTTGTAGCTAAAATTAAGATTTCACTGTTCACTTCCACTAAAAGGGAACAATTTCTGATTACAGAGAAAAGTTTTATATGCCAAATAAATTCAAAAGTAGGTTTAAGAATTAAGAATCAATAACAACAGCAGCACATACTCAGATGATATAGTTTGTGGAACACCGGAAGTGTACGAACGAGATAAAGCTACTCCATCCATTTCCTCCACTTCATTCTGTAAGAACAAGGATGTAATGTATGTAAACAAAAATAAATTCTGTCTCCAATTCTGTATCTAAGCAATAAGTATATCTGATAAAACCAACATGATTAGCAGCTCTCTACTCCATCAGCCCGCCTCCTGAGTAGAAAATATAGCAGTTTGCAAGGTTCTGGTGTTTTCTGGTCACGTTCCACCAAATACAACACTATCCCCAATTACTCCCTATTGTCTTCCTGCATAGCATGGTCAAGTGTCTGTTGTGATCTTACGAGGAGATAAAGCCATGGCAAAGAAACCTGTCAGTCCTTCTTTCACAGATTTTGTTATGGTCAGCCAAAAATAAGGATCCTGCCAGATCATGGAATAAAACACATTATTGATCACCTAGATCACATAACTGCCAGATAAATTTCAAATTTATTTATTTCTCTAATGAGGCCTGGTCAGTATTTTTTACTTCAATGACAGAGAATGTAAGCCATACCGTTGTTGTTCCCGATGTGCTCTGATGTTGTTGTAGTTTGAAAAATTTACTAATGAAGTCCTGTTCTGCCAGACACAGAGGCTCTAGTTCACTTAATACTTGCTCAAAAATCTAAAGAAAGCCAAATATTTTATCAATACACCAAATACTACGAACAGTTAGCAATACCAATTTTAACTTTGTTGCATATACTTCCTAACTTACTAAGCTTTAGAAGGCTTATTACTACTTAACAGAAATGGAAACAGCTTGAACTTCTATCTTTGAAAGTATAGTTGCATCTTCAATATAGTCCCTTCTCATGCATGTAACACTGGTAAGAAAAGAATAACCTATGTTTTTCCACAACTATAAGTTTTCTAGACACAGTCTGAGGCAAAATTTAAAGCCTTAGGGAAGAAAAACAGGTCAACTGTATATGTAGAAGATAACTGCTCTGTAGGAAAAGCAGAAAATGTTTCTTTATACCTGCTACAGAAAGCAACAAGTAGGTTTTGTACTGAAGTATGCATCACAATTTTTAGACTTAAACAAAACACTATTTTGGCAATAATCTGTCATCTTTACACAATGCAGAATTTTCTCTGCAAGTATTTAGCGAACAAGACAGGCAATAACTTACATAACTTACATAACTAATCTCACCACAAAGAAATCCATACTGATGGAAATTCCCATAGGAAAAAATCAAACAACCTAGTAGATCAGATCAATAGCTTACAATTTTGTATATATTAGTCACACCCACATATCCCAAATGGGTGTGAGATACAAGTCCCAAGTTGAAAATAATAGCACAATACTTGCATAAAGCTGTTTTACCAAGCTATCTTTTTAATTCTAGACAAGTTGCTGCTACAGGTTTGTAATAACTTAGCAGTTAATATTGTTTCAGGCATATAGTATTTCCTCCCAGAAAAAGATTGAGCAAGGATTTGAAGAGGTCAGAAGAAAACTCATCTCCATCAAACAATTCAAGAGAAGAAGAAAAATATTTTTATCTCTCACTGATAACTGCTCCTTTTCCTTCCGCTGAGGAGTTAATTCCGCAAGAAATAGCGAGTATTGTCACTTTTAAAGGTTTGATGGGGGAGAAATCAACAGATGCTGAGGACAGCAGGTTTTAAAACAAGATGAGGACACTCCAATAGTCACTTAGTGCCATTGTTAAAGCTGAAAACTGATGATAACTGATGTGAAACCAGAATAAATAAAATTTTAGGGCCATGCTCAAAGTCCTGGCTAAAATAAGTTTCTGCTTTCATATCTTTCACTTTTGCTTACATACTGGCAAAATCATAGAATCATAGAATCATAGAATCGATTGGGTTGGAAAAGACCTCCGAGATCATCGAGTCCAACCCTTGGTCCAAATCCAGTCCATTTACTAGATCATGGCACTCAGTGCCACGTCCAATCTGCGTTTAAAAATCTCCAGGGATGGTGAATCCACCACCTCTCTGGGCAGCCCATTCCAATGCCTGATTACTCTCTCTGTAAAGAATTTTCTCCTGAACACATGAATCTCTGTACTGACAAAAATAATATCAGCTGGAGAATCCATCACAATTCCTATTTGCTTAAAAATGTGTATTTGGCTTAAACTTAATAGACCATTTGTTTTATGCTTGATATTCTTTAAAGATCACACATAGCATATAAAGGAACTTAATAGAATCTTATAACCAAAGAATAATACTCTGACCTACATATTTCTTAGAAACTGCCTTTATTAGATGTATGGTGCATACAGACTTTGAAATTGGCAGGTTTTAAGATTTAAACAGTACAGATTTTTAAACTATACAAGAAGGATATGTAAGATGCTTCTAATACAAAACTAAGCAGGAATCCTATACAATACTTTGGCTTTACCTTATCAAATTTTGTTCTGTCAGCCACATCAAGGTCAGAGGCAGACATGTTTCCCATGTCTAACAGTGAGGATGACTGAGACCTACGGTTTCCTGAACTCTGAACAGAGAGTTTATTTAGACTAGAAGTAGACCCAGTCAGTTTTCCAGAACTTCCATGAAGACCTGTGAAATAAAGACACTATGAAGAAGAAGCAAAGGCAGAATAAAATACTGAAGAACAGGTTCATTACAGAACATATGAGATCAATACAATAGTCCTATATTAAAATCAAACAACTCAATTTTTATCTAAGCTAAAAATGCTTTTGCTATAGACATTCTTTCCTTGTTACAAGGTAACTGAAATACTTCAGCAATTTTCAAAGTACAACATAGCTGTATAACCTCTCTTGTAAACTATGGAAAAAAAGTATAAAAGGAATGAAACTCTGAAATACAGGAACACTGAGATAGATATTCTCCTTGAAAACTTGAAAGTGAAGACCAGTTATGATCTTTGTGAATGTACTCTGGGCAAAGGCTGCTACAAGCAGAAGAACTGATGCCCAGGAGGGAAAAAATTAAAAAGCTTTATGTACACACAGGCACTTTTTCATCTTGAACTTGATCTTTCTGCTGTTAACATCCTTTTATCTACACAGTTTGTTCTAGCTATTTTGCTGGATCTACAGCTCCACAGTAATTCTACTTCTAATGGTCTCCCCTCCTTTTGATCATAATTAATATTCAGTCATTTCTTCCTGATATTGTCGGGCCTTCTCCTAGATGAGGAACATGTATTTTTTTTTCTAGAATTCTCAGAAATGTTGGATGAGAACAGAGAAAGCTAGTAACAAAAAAGACCAAGAAATTATCAATATCTGGCTGCCACGTAAACTTCTCACATCTAAACCACAAAGAAACTTAAAAGCAACCCTGCAAGTTTCATTTAACTGCTATGTTGGTATCTAGTCACAAGACAAAGTCTATAAATCTAAGTTGCCACCTCAGCTTACTGGAAGAGTTAGAAAACTATGACAAGCTCTCAGGCACAAACATATTTTTACTAGTAGCATGGGGAAAACAGAAGATATTGCCTTTACCTGCAAACCTTTTCAACTTCTATGTTGGGACATTATAGCTGTGCTTCATTTTTGCCTTGCAAAATCAATGATTCTGCTAATGCTCATTTCATTCTAGAGTACTTCAGTGTTAGGCAGATTCTCCATGATGCAGCACTACATCGTAACATCGACACACATGCATTGACAATACCAACTAATGCAACTAGTTATACTCACTCTCAGTTTCCTGTTTGACAGCACTTTCTTTTCGAGGCAGTGTAGCTGGGATGGATTAGGTTGCAAGCATCAAAGACAAAGACAAGTTAAAATGCAGTTTGCACAAACCATGCACAAGATGCAAGTTAAGCTCTAACTGGAAAGAAACATGCGGAGAACTATAAGCAGCAAGTAACTACATTGCAAACACATTTAGTTGGAGAGGTACTATTCTAGAAATTCAGTATCTAAGCTACATGGAAAATAAAGTAAGTTTCTAGGTATTAAAATTTGCTTTTTCTTATATAGTGTGTTCAAAGAACATTTTTGGTAACGTGTATTCAAGTTCTCCCAAATTGAGAAGTCCATTAAATTAGGGCTTTATTTGTCAGAATTAATACTGCAAAAGACTCAGTTTCCAAGATAAATCATCATATCAATAATAGACTTGAAGAAATTAAAATGCACTTATGTAATTTTTTACTGAGTCAGAGATATTGTCCAGCATTTTAATTTAAAAAAAACATATACCAATGCTACAAAATCATTCATGGCTACCCTTTTCTGTTTGCAAATCAGGATGTTTACATAGAGAATACATCTTTTGTATTTATGCTGCACCAAAAACTGATGACTGCAAATTTGGAGAGGATGAAAATAATAAATATATAGTAAAAAAATTTCCAAAGCTTTTTTTTTTTATTTTTTTTCAGAATAAAACAGCTTCCTCAAGTGGACTTCAATGTGAAATTTAGAGTAAATGGGCATTTGTAGAAAAATAGAGATTCCCTAACCAGTAAAAGGCATTTGCATACATACGCTAAAAGCAATATGTGGTATTAAAGATCTTGATGAGGATGGATGCTACAAGCCCCCAAAAATGGAGCAGGCAAGCAGAACCTACTGTAATAGAATGAGTAGATACTTCTAAATGCCACAAACATGTCTTAAATACCAGATGTTCTCAAGAAGGCAACACTACTGATAATTGTAACATCAAATTGAAATTTAATTCCAGCCTAGTTTTTAGATCTTGGGGGTTTTGGCAGGTTTCGAATAAAAACGTTTTAGGCATGATATATTTTGGCGTATGCAACTGTCATGCATTGGCCCCACTTCTTCACTGTCCTCAATTTCCAAACGCATGGGACTTATAACAGAATGTGAAGAACTACAGGCAAAGATCAGGCCCCAGACAATCAGGGGAGCCTCAGTGACTTTTGAGAAGCTACACCGCATAAACCTATGACAGTAGTAGCACTCTTTCCAACATTGACTTTATGGTATTTAAGTATCAAAGTCTTGGCTTCATCAGAAAAGGAAAAAAAAAAGAAAAAAAACACTACTTAAGACAAGTGTGAATGCTCACGACCCAGGTAGGTTTTTTTGCCATAAAAAAGCAGACAAAGAACCTTGCGCTAGCACAGAATGCCAGAATTCTCCCAGCTTTTGAGGCATTCAAATAGCAGTGCTATTCCCAAAGCACAAAAAAAAGGCAAGAACACACACCAACACAGCTTGGAAACAGGTCATCTTTAGTGTTCGAGTACAACTGGAGCATTATTGCATTTATGCACCTATACTATTCCTTAAACAAGTTTACTATTAAGAAGTGATGTATTTTGAATAAATGTGCAACTAGGAGTAGTAGTATGATCCCTACATTGAACATGGAAACCTTTGAAATTACAAACCATTATAAGCTGTTACAAAATAAATAAATTTACATGACAAATGCATGACACAAGTCTTCTCAAGGTGCAGCTTTTACGCTGGTGAATTGAAGGACCTCTTTCTCCAAAACACCTGCTAGCTCCATAATGCTTACGCAAGTCAGGGAATTGCTACAAAAACTGTTTCCTCACAAATACAAATCACAAAAGAAGTGTCAAGACAAAGGGTTAAGAATGCTTTAGATATCAATTTGTATTAGGATAAAGGGGGTTCTTTCCTTGCAATAAGATACCTTTTCAAGATTTATGAATTTAAATGTTCTGATGATGACACATTATGGCACCTCTTGCTCTCCATGTCCAACAGATTGCCAAGACTGATCTTTCCAGCTTCCCCCTTCCTCAAATAATACCACTCTCCTGCTTTCTTCCTTTTGTTACATTTTCCTGTTTTCTACCATCTTCTACCATCAAACTTCAAAGGATAAGTTCAGGACCCAAAATAGGCTTGACAGAACTTACTCGTTAAAGCTGCACATAATTTTGGAATTCTGAAGTTGCAAACTGGCGAACTGCGGCAAACATAAATATTTCAAACCAGTTTTGAAACAGTGCACCTCAAAATATAGAATAGACAATATATAAATACACCTATACCACTGTTGCTTTCTAAGTATCCAAGTTTGTTTTTTTCCTAAAGTTTCATTTCCGTATTCACACTAGACTAATCCTAGGAGGAATATATACACCCTTAGACATAAATGCCTACAAGTTAACAAATTATGATTTCTAGTCTCAGGTTACATAGGTAAATCCAACTGAAAAAAACCAATAAAATACACAAGTTTTCTTAGGCAGAATTAGCATTAAAAACTAGCTTCCTAAAATCCACCTAAAACTTATTAAAAGCAGAAATAACAGCAGAAGGAACACACACACGCTGCTGCCCAAACTTTTGTTAATTACAAGAATTGATTTTTCAAACTTGTTCCAGTAATAAAGTGGGATAGATCAAGTAATAAAATATGATTGGTAGTTTGTTAAAAAGTGAGCAAGGATCTGAAAATTTAGAAAAATATCATATTTTATCCTTTTATCTTGACTAATTTCACAAGATTTCAGTTGTTCTACTTTGGCCTTCTCGAAGTCAGAAGTTTTACCAATCATTTTTTCCATCCAACTTCTTCTACCTTGCCAAAAATAAAGAATTTTACCCCATCATAAAATTAGCTGTAAGTGTTGTAATAAGTGTTTAATATGCAAATTACAAGACTCAAAGCAAGATATGTGTCTTCTGGAAGCTTACCAAACTTTTTCCCTTCTCTGGTTGTGCCCGTCATCTTGATCTTGGCAACTTCAAAGAAATCTTTTATTTCCCTTTCATACAGTCGTGATAGATAATCCATATAATTCTTAAAAGAAAAATGTAAATTTAGTTAACAGGTATTCATACTGACTTCTTCTATTATAGGTAAATAGTTCCAAAAATGTGCAAGGTTTGTAAGTCCTACTAAATAACAAACTGGTTTGGTCAATATAAATATATATATTTATGCAGCATGCACAAAAATATATTCATGATATTTAAGCAGCTTATATTCATTTTCATAGTGAGTTCACTAAGCATTATTCAGAAACTTCTACTTCTCCTCCATAAAGAAAGATATGCAATGCAGTACATACAAATAGGATTGTCAGTAGTAGAGTATCACAGAATTCAATTCAAGGGTAAAATGGAGAGAATTCAGCACCATTCTCTGTACCATCTTTCATCACTCCCACTGTGTCCCCAAAAGCACACATAACACATAAATATATAACTCAATTTTTTGTTAGAAGATCACAAATATGTCAACCATTCATTAACTATCTGCATGACACTGAAAGCGAAGGAAGAGCTGTTTCAAAGCCATTGAAAAAGTCTAATTTAAATCTTCCATTTAAGAATTACAGTACTTTAATTAAAAAAAAAAGACTTGCTCTCTAAGGACTAACTTCCTTTTGATTTCTACCTAAACATTTTGTATACTTCTGTAGTCATTTTTTTCACTCCATGTTAGTTTTAAACAAGGTAGTTAAAAGTTACACACATAGAAAGGGAAAACATTTCTATTTAGTCTACTTTACAAGAGACCTCTTAAATTTTTGATGTTCCCAAGTGAAATGAAGGTCTGTTGAAATAAAGATGTCACACAGACAAAAGACACATCGCTTTGAAAATAGCTTAATATCATTTTTCTTACTAGGTTGTAAAATGACAAACTTGTTTTACATAAACATTAAAAAAAATATCTTATACTTCTGAACCAAATGTTTGAGGAAAAAAACTAACAAACAAAACAGGATATCACAAACATGAAAAAACGAAGTTTCTTATTCCAAAGAGGAACATTATTCCAAGAAAAGAGGAGCATTGAGTTACATTTCATATATAGGAATATTCACAGGTGCATACACACGGGCAATTGTTTTGACTATCAAATCCAGTCTACTACGTACTTTGTCTAGCATCATTTGAGCACTTCACATACCTTTGTTAGTCCTTCATATTTTCCATAATCTGTGTTCTTGAGCCACTCCATCAGTTTAGCATATCGAAGTAAATCTCTGTGAAATGGATGGTGATTGGGTAATGTCAATTCAGCAGAGTGCTGGGCAAGAGTGGAACTCTGATCATGACCCTTGATAAAAAAAAGTATTGAAGTAAATCTGGAAGCACTACACAGAAGTACAATAAGGTTCCTGAAAAACTTAATATGAAGACAGCATCTCATTCAGGCAAACAGAAAAGTCTCATAAAATACCTTGGATAGAAGCAAAGCCTAGAGACGAAGACTGAAAAAGACACCTAACAATACTGACGCTAAGCTGTTATAGTTGTGGCAGGTAATGCATCTTAATAAGCTTGTTCATTGTAAGGCTCTTTGCCTTAAGGGTGAGTCACTAGCATTTTTCACTGCTTCTGTTTAAAGATGTTACTCCCACACTGTAAGACACATCAAGTCCCCAGTTAATGAGTGGCTTAGGTGTTAACAATGAGCTTTATATACTACACCTCTTCTCTGAAAGTTGCTCCAATTCAACCTACTTTAGTCCACTTTGGCCAAGCCTTCCTTG
This sequence comes from Pipra filicauda, assembly GCF_003945595.2. Classification (NCBI taxonomy): domain Eukaryota; kingdom Metazoa; phylum Chordata; class Aves; order Passeriformes; family Pipridae; genus Pipra; species Pipra filicauda. The sequence continues at coordinate 1,794,880 of NW_024103885.1, forward strand.
GTCAAGTCTTAAAAACATCAGTTCACACACATTCTCTCTCCCTCCACACAGCGACACACCCCCACACTTTCAGTGAACATTTACTGGAGTTAACAGTTTTTGACATGCAGCATTTAACACAAGCTACTAATTTCATGCTCCTCCTTTACTCTGGCTACTTTCCTGAAACCCACACTATGCTTTAAGCATCACATCACATTGCTGGAACAACATATGATTTAGATTTTTAAGCTTTCACTTGCTTGAACTCACAAGCTTCCTGGGAAATTCAGGAAGAGCAAGCAAGGTAACACCACTGTGCAGCCACACAGCAGAATACACAACCATTATTCCTGGGTTAACAGAAGGGAGGATGGGACTTAATTTCCAAATGGCTTTAATATTTTCTGTAAAGTCTGTAAAGTCTGTTTATTTAGTAAATACTGCAACAGGCCTTGATCTCAAGTATAGTTTGTGCCATAACAGCACAAAAAGATTCCTATTCCTGTAGCATCACATGCAGGCAGTTTATGCAGGTCAGGCAATGTCAGTCCCTCAGAGAAGAAGAATTCCTGGACAGTTCCACCTTGGATGTGATAAGTCAGCAGAATAAGCTATACAGCTTAAAAACTGCCTTTGCATGTTTTTAAGTTGGAACAGCAGCCAGTTTAGATTAAAGTGACAAAACCAAAGCAAATTTTGTCTTACCCTTTTCTATTGTACTGGGTTCAAGTCTTTTGTTAAAAAAAGCCCTAAAAGCTTCCACAATACATTCACAGACTTGTTTAAAAATTTATATATATATGAATCTGTGATATTATTTGTGAAATACTAACCTTTACTAAGTACTGCAATGCGAACATGCCAGCTTCTGGAAAAAGCTAATATACTACATAGGATCATAGAATGGTTTGGGTTAGAAGCGAGCTTAAAGTTCATCTAGTTCCACCTCCTCTGTGATGGGAAGGGACACCTTTCACTAGACCAGGTTGCTCAAAGCCCCATCCAACCTGTCCTATCACTTCCAGTGATAGGGCATTCACAACTTCTCTGGACAACCTGTTCCATTTCTTTTTTTTGTATCCAACATGAACATGAACTTACTTTGAGCCCTGTTCTCTTAACTATGTAAACTGAGACACAAATGGACCCAAAGAAACAAGTCCGGCCAACTTCATTAATTTATTCTCATAGACAACGGGGAAGGATAACACTATAAATCTTCCTTATAAAAATAATCCTGTAGTATGCCTTTAAGAAAAAGTTAACTTTGCAAAGTGTAATTACTGAAACATATAATTTGGAATTGGCATCCAGCCAGCATTAGCAACACAGCTGCTGATGTGATTACTGAAGTCATACTCAATGCTGTATGTGCTTCTGGGCATGCGTACAGCAAATATTTTCAACAGATCTTTTCTAGGCTTCTATGAAAACTAGATTACAGAAAACCATTTACAGTTCTCCCTCCTGCCCCTGGTGTGTTACATTCCCACAGCATGCATTTTAATGTACAAGTTCATTATAGTTTAACATAATTTACCCAGTGGCTTTCACAGCTCTCTTCAATTAAGTCGGTCCAAAGTTCATTCATATTACTGCTAGGAAATACTCAGCTATCCAGATTTTTATTGCTTCTTTCATCTAACAATTTTATTCATGTCCCTTTATTACACGCAACTTTTTTGCTTGGTAGTTGCATTCTTCATAAAGCTAGATGACAAATTCCTTAGCAAGGTAAATTTCTCTCTCCAGACCAACTTTTCCACAGGACTAATCATTTTGGTTGTACTAAATCATGTCCTGTTCAAGCCTAACCCAAAACATTATGGAGCTTCTAGGTGTACCTTTCCTATCTAATTAACAGGCTTTCTCTCACTGCACATAAACATACACCATTACCAATGATAACCCAAGTCTGTTATTCAACTATTTCATAGTTTCAAAGCTTCGAACTATTTGATATTTCAAATGCAGAAAGCTTAGTTGCCATTAAAATGAGTGCTGAACGTGGTTGTTAAAAAAAAATAAAATCTTTAAAGTTGTTGATACACAGATTAATCAATTATTAGTAGTACACAATAAAGACGACTACACTGACTGTTAGTAACAGTTACTGTAAACAGTTTGTAACATTGCAGTGAATGGCAAGCCAAAGTTGCATTTCTGCTTAAAACTTCTAATATTTATTACCAATTTTATGTAAAGGAAATGAAGCACTTTAGTACCTTACAACAGGAGTTTGAGTCAAGCATTGGGCTTTTTTGCCTTTTAAAAAATAAAGAACAATTTCATACTTCCAATATAATGTATTTAGGCCCAAATGTCAATCTAACTTTGACTTTACATCTAATGAGTTCCAAATCAGAATGTCTTGCTTGTATTAACAGCTGCCTACACACATCATGTTTTCATTTGCATTTTTAATTTAGAATTCTCTATCTGCCTTTTTTTCTGAAGTGCTTTGATTTATTTTTGTAAGAAACATTCTAAACAAATAATGCAACTCTTCAGATGTTAAAGGTAACAAAGTGTTCTAGTTAGTTTTCAAGAACATTGGCTTGAGAAAAAACACAGTTATTTTAGTAAGGTAACACAAAAATCTGTTATACCTCCAACACCTGAATCTGTATCTCAAAATTAAAAACAGAAACTTCTTTTTTCACTTCTACAATAATCAAAAAGGCTTTGCAGTGGCTCATCTCTTGTAGTTAATGAACTCTTCCTGCTAAAAATTATGACTTTGCTGTTAAGTTTAATCCATTGATTAATACCTCACAGCTAACAGCAAGCTAAAACTTTTCAGAGGGTAATTTTATATGAAAAACAATGTGAAGCCACTACTAGTTTCAGAATTTAAAAAAAAATAAATTGCAAAGTGGTAATAGCATTCTCAATAGCACTCAAAAGTGTCTTTAAAAATATTTCATCTAATACACATAATATTGCACAGTAATAATAATCTCTTACCAGTTTTAAAAATAAAATCTTCAGAATAGAACATCAGAAAATATATTCTGTTAAGCAGCCACTTCCATACACAATTCCAATATTCCAACTTTATGAATGCATTTACATAGGACTTATACAATATAGCTTCTGCTTCCTCATTTAAAGGCTGAGACAGATAGTCTATACTCAGGTTTTCAAAATATCAAAAGTGACAGAGGAAAAATACCTTTTTAAGAACAGAAGCTAAAGAATTAACATGTTGTGGAGCTGGAACTCTTCTGCAAAGTGAAGGAAACGTAGGAAGTGCTAATCTTTGTCATAAAAAGTCAGGCTTGTACTCTCAAATATAATTTTCTACACAATTATCCAGTGTAAATATTGCATTTTCTGCACACAGTCTAATACAGAAAATCTAGAACTTTTAAACTTTTATTGCATTAATATGTATAGAACTGGAATTATTATTTTTTATTTACAAATTCTGCAGTTTCACACAATTGCAGTATCTGCAGTTGTACATATATTACAATTTCCTGAAAATATTTTTCCTCCATACATCTCCATCTGTCTCTTAGCAATTTCTGGAGATCAGATCAGAGGAATGTTAGCTTATAAACAAAGCTTAAAGGCTGACAAAAATAATAGAAGTGAGAAGGGGTGTAAGTCTGATGCTCTGTAATCAGTAAAGACAAATTTCTTTTTACAAAGCCAAAAATGCAGCTGCTAGTTAGATGATTCAAGCTAAAAAAAAATTAGTTAGAAAAGCTTATTTCAAACCCAAGGTACTCACTGGAACTGAATGATAGGAGGACCTGTTATAGAGTTGAAGGAGGGTCTGAGTAAACTAATTGGAGATAAAAAATACAGAAATTAAAAAACTGAGGCTAAAAAAACCACCCAGCCTTTAGGACACAGTGTAAGGACAGTAAGGACAGTGATTTATGAATATCTCAAGTTAAAGATCAAAACCAAGGTTCAGACATTTTACTTTGGATGTTTGGTTTTGTTTTGGCTTTTTTGCATGGCTCTTGAGGTTCAGATAGCAAGAACTTCAATGTTTTCAGCCTCTAACAGCTTTAAAAAAAGGTCAGTGCTTTTTCTCCTCAATTAATCAAGCTTTACAATTAAAATAAATCCCTATATATCACACAATGTGTTTAATTCAGATAGCAAGCCCATTAAAAAGAGGTGTTTGGGTTTGGGTTTTTTTTAATGTAAGAGACTTATGTAGGCAATTGTAGTTTGGTATGCTTAGCAATATCTCTGCCTGAAGCGCCTCTAGCATTTACTGATTACATCACAGAATATGTCCAATCTTAGGTAGATTGTTTTTCTTCTGCAGAAAAGTTTGTGATCAAAAATTTCATATTAAATAGAAAGAAGCAATACCTGCTGAACAAATACGCTGTTCAAATGACTGGCAAGTCTCCGTGCAAATTGCTCACGCAAGTCACTAAACCGCTGTTGTTGCTGCTTCACTGCATGAAGCATATCATGTCCTACAAACAAAAAGGATTTAGAGAGCACAGAATATATAGTAATATATTGTATATGAGGACCAAGAGGGCCAAAGGTCACAATTCCTTCAATCTACAGAACAAAATCTGAGACTAGTTGGAACAGCAGTTACAAATAAAGGCAGTACCATAATAAATGTTGCACGTTAGACTGAAGTCTAACAAAAACATTACCTGGACGAAGAGCTACATTCATACACTGTAGAAGGGCATCTGCTGCATTAGTGCAGGCCTCAATGCCTCGAGAAGATGTCAGATCTCCCTCCTGAAGGGCCTTTATATGACCTTTTGCCAAATCCATGTGATTCTACAAAATAATGGATAGTACTGTCCATAAGCAGGCTCGTTTGCTATGCTGCTGACCCCAGAATAATAAATACAACTTTATCATTATAACTTACTGAAGTTAGTGCAGTAACAAAACAGAAAAATATGCTCATTATTTTAAGTGACGATTGTGCTAGAGGGTAGCAACCTAAAAGAATATTACACTTGGTGTGAACAACTATTGTAAACACCATAAAAATGCTTACCACTAAGAACTCTATCTCTGACAGTAGTTTCACATTATTCGTGTTGCTAAGATGGATTAGGTGGTTGCTTTCTGAAATTTGATCCATTTGATCTTTTACACTCTGAAGCATTTCTTCATAACTGCTCAGCTTTAGCTCAATTTGGTCAACTTCCTTTAGAGCTTCATCCAGCAACTTCATCAAGATATTCACCTGTTTCTCTGAGGCCATAATGGACTGGATATTTGCCTGTACAGAAAATAAAGCAACATTCTAAGAGACATTTTTTATATCTCAAAAGCTCTCTGATATCTCCTTCTGCCTTTATTACTGTCAAACAGTTTTCAAAACTTGTGAGGAAATCAACAACACTGTAGTACTTCTCATTTAAAGTGTTACTGAACACAGCAGTTCCTCAGCCTATGACACTTCCTTATTTCAAAAAGAAAAGACACAAAACCAAAATTTTGCCAAGTTCTTAGAACTGAATTACTGATCTGCAGAAAAATAAAAAGCCGAACAGTAATCCCTGCTATACCAGAACATTTTTAGTTCCAAAAAAACCAGCTCAGGTGTTAAGGTCAGATTTTCTATTCCAAGATAAGCTGCCTGTATGACAGAAGGCATTTTCAAAATATACAAGAAACACACAACTTGACAATTTGAGGAGGTTGTTGACTGTTCCCTCAAGACTGTATCCCCTGCATCTCCTTAAGTTTTCCAAGTGACCTCCAGAATGAAGGGTTGTTTAAAAAGCAAAACAGCAAATAATATGGCACTGTTACAGGCAGCCAAATACTGCAATGTTATTAGACTAAAGCAGTTTCCTAGTTACATTGATAGGACTATTTTAGGCATCCATGGACATGAATGGACTATTCTCTCTCTCTGTGCACTCCTGCCCTCAAGAAAGGCATAGGCAGAATGTCTCCCTTTTTTCTTCTCAGTTACTCATTTGAAAGCCTGCAATTCACCCCAGAAGGTGTGGAAGGCAAAGAGCAAAGGCTGAAAATCTCTACAATCTGATAATAGACAGGATGTAGCTCAGCTTAGCAACAGAAACACATTTACATTTAAATATACAGCAGAACATGTTAATTAATTTTCAAAGAATGCTATGTGGTCAGTATCAATGAGAACAGTTCAACATGCTGACACACTGCACATTAGAAGGAATGTTTACCCCATCTAGCACTTGTAGTTCTCTCGACAACTTTTCTGCAAAGGCTTCAGCATTAGAAATAGCATATTCACACCCTTCCATCATTATTTCAATATCCTGTTCCTCTCTTGCATTTAACTCCTGGTATTCATCCACAGCTTCTTCATCACCTCCTGCTACACTTTGATTCTCTCCACTTGGAACAGATTCTTAGGTAGAGAAGGAAAATAGAACACATTATCAAGTCCAGAAAGTCACAAGCATTTTAAGAGTACTTAAGTATGTTTAACTACCTCTAAGAAAATTAATCCATTAAACAACTTTCCTAACAAGCACCTGTTACCTATCAACACTTTTTCAAGTCTCAGTCTTCCATGCGCTTCATTACAACTACCAGAAGTGATTCCCAACAGAGATCTTTTCCAAATTATGCAACACAAGCAAAATACAAATATCCACCTTCCTTTATTTCAAGGGACAAACCTAGTCTCAGTTTATTCACCTCTTACACTGGTAATCAGCATCAGAATACATTACAGTATTACGCTCAATTTGTTAGCGGAAGATCAGTAAAAGTTAGATTCTCTCTTTTGGTAGACAGACCATACTGAAGTTGATTAAGATATATGTCACTGAATAAATAAAAGTTATCTTGATGCTCAAGGTGAGTTTCATAGCAGAAAAGTAAGTACTGGGGTAAGTGAAAATGAAATAACAATGGTTTCATTAACTATGATTTCTCACGGCAGTACTTACTTAATTTAGCAAGCCACTCAAAGGCTGACAAATGATTGACATAACATTAATACAGTCCAGCCAGAAAGTGTTTAGGACATTTGAAATAACTTTCTTATCTCTAGCAAGTCGATAAGCTATCCAAAGCCCTATTAAACAAAATAAAACCAAAAAAAATCACATATTATTTACGAAAATTGCTTACAAAGCAAAATAAAGGAAAAAGGTGTTACGCACCTTCTGCAACTTTAGGAAGTTCTGAAGAATTAAAAGGTATGGAAAAGCAGAGGAAAGGAAGCAAAGAATGTTAGCTAGACAAAGCACGAACAGCGTGTATATTTTTAAATGGCAGTAAGTTTGGATGTTTAATATTGCACGAACTTGAAATGTTAGAGGTTGGTTTAAAACAAATTGGACAACACCAAAATACAGAAACGTTATCCTTCCTGTTTCACATTTCTAATTCAAATTCTTCTGCACATGCCAGTCTAGTATTTAATACCAATAGTTTAAACACTTCTGACAGACTCAACATGAGATACACTTACTCATTAGGCTTGACTATAAAATTTTAACTAAAATAATGATAACATGACTGTAAAAATATTTAATACAGCATAAGCAAACAAGATACAAAGCCTCCTTAGCAACCAACCAGTCACAAAAACTGTAACAGGGTCCAGCAGAATTTAACACATGCTTCACAGTTTAAAAGCTAGAAATCTCATGTAAACCCTCATTAGTCTCTGGAAAGCTACAGAAGCATCACTTTTTAAGGCATTTTTCTAATTCAAGGGAAATGAAAACAGGAACAAAAGCAGATTCATTACACAATTAGACCTACCAGATCTTGGAGGTAGATTTTATTTTGTTCGAGAAACAGAATGTCTTAAAAATACAATAAGCTTACAAATAATTATCATTAAGTATTTTGTCTTGGGTCTCAGTTTTCTAACAGAAAATCTTAGAAAATAAATAGTCACCTTGCTCATCTGAAGACATAAAAAATATAAAATAATAAAATTCCATAAGAAACCCCATCAGGATTAAAAATATTTCTTTTAGTATACCTGTTTTACAACAATAATTATTAAACTTTACACTTCAAATACAATTGTAGAAGTTTACCTTCCAACAGCTGTGAACTAACATTAATAAAGTCAATTTTCTTTCTAAGATATCTCTGATTGAGTTTCCAGATACATGAAATAAAGGTGTTCTTTTCCACTGTGCTGCTTGCAACCCATTTGTACACTTTGTCAAAATGCAAGTCAAATTCAGGATTCTCCTGTAAAAGATAAGATATGTTACAGGTTCCACAGACAAATGATTTTCTGAGTAGCAGAGATTGTTTACACATTAAATTATTGAGATGATGGAATAAAAATGAAATTGTACATGTGCCAGCCTTAAAGAGACAGAAGCTCATATAGCAAGTCTGGTGCCCTGATGCACCTTAATAAAGGTGCTAAAATAGTGAACGTGAAAAAACAGAATCCAAGCTACGAGACAGTATTTTGTGAAGCCAGATAAGGCAAAAACAACACAAAATACAGAGATCTGTAAGACTGTCAACGAATATTTGACAGCACTGTCTGCCCTGAAACACTGTCCTCAGAATGACTAATGTCTTGTGTTAGCCTTCTGAAAATAAAAATATTAGCTGGAGTTACCAAATAATACCATACACAACACAGTTCAGGGAGATTTGAGAAAATAGGCAAGGGGAAAAAGAATTATAAGTACTTTATATATTTTAGAGCTGTGATAGTGTTTGATAGGACTGAACAGGATAGAAAAAATCATTTGGCCTTTTAATAGTAAAAAGCTTCTATGTAAGTATTTTCAAATAGATTTACTGCCTGTTGAGAATGTTACTTTGGTAGCGACTGAATGAAGTACTTGCCTTTCTACAGTCACTTATGAACTCAATATGGACTGGAACTGGTAATTGCCTGTTTTAAAGATGATATTACAAGCATTTTGCAAGGTCCAGTCTCCTTTTGATGAAAAATGTTATTGCCTCAGATATATGTTACTTACATATAGCTTGTAAATACTATTGCTGTTACTTATTATATAGTCACTACTACCTGTAGAAGCAGGCGGCACAAGAAACTGCACATGATGGGAAATTTTACAATAAAAGCAGTTCTTTTTTTTTCTTTAGCTTATATTGATAAATATAATTACCATACATTTCTAAATAAACAGTATAGTCACATAAAACTTGACTTGTCTCACAACTAGTGCAGGAAAGGCCTTGGTGTCAAAAGCATTGCATACGATCATATGTGAAAGCAAACCATGATGAACCTAAAAACTTTAATTCTTACGTTATTGGATATGAGAGAGTTTGGCATTCAACATTTGGTTTTTGAAAGAACATTTCAAAATTTCTCATTAGATTGGTATATATATTACAGTATATTTCTGAAAATGGTTATCAAATTCTGTTTTGCAAGAAAAAGCCTTGAAAGACAGAGTAATTTTAACCTTAATCTTAAGAATCAATTCTCCAACGTAGTATTTAGGAACAGCGAGGAAAATCTAAAATCCAGCCAACAAGTATGTGGATAACTGAAATAACAAACCTACACTGGGGGAGAGGGGGTCAGGAGGGGAAAAACAAAGAGTTTTAAACTTTGTAGTTTTCTGCACTATTCTTCCAAATCATGAGTTACCAGTAGATAAAACCAGACATCGTAGCATGAAGGATTTTGACCCCTGCCTGCTTGTACATCTTTAGTGTATGACAAAAGATTAATTTGAGTGGTCAAAAATAGGTTGCTCTTGTTGTTCTGAGGAAAAGTCCACCACCTCAGGACTTTACCCTTTCCAAGAAATGGCCAATGTCAGGATTTAGAGAACAGATTTTAAGACCTCACCCTCCAGCTTACATACTGCTCCTTAAGAATACTTTAAGTGTCCTCACTAAAAACATTACATGGAGCTGAACATCATTAGTAAGTAGTAGATTTTCTTAATGGAAACTAAGCTTGGAGTAAAAATTTACATACAACTTGAAACAAACAAAGCACAAGCTCTCTGCAGTCACTGAGAGATCACTACAACTAACAGGGCAGATATTCAGACTATTGCTATTCAAGCATACCTAGACTGTTCTTACTCAATTTCCCAGGGTTACATTCTTGGAAAGGCTGAAAGAAAATGCAGGCATAAGCAGCACAGGAATGTATCATCCCAATTTCTAATAAACTCCTAATTAACATGTTATCAATCTAAGCTTTAAAGCAGTCAATATCAAGAAGTTAACTCTAACTTGGAGCGAAAAGGATGTTCTGAGCAGAGCACTAAATCAGAAAAAAATAAAAAAGGTACACCTACTTTAACAGCATCTTTGGCATCAACAACAGCAAGGTCTCGAAGTGCCCATGCAGTCTGCCTTTTGTAGAAATCTCCTTTGTCAGATTTTTTCACTTTTACCACATTTACTTGCACTGGCCGTTCCGTTGTCACTATTAAATGAAATAAGAGAGTAATTTCAAAACACATATTTCTTTAATGCCTGTTTCTCTGTACTTCAACTTCTGAAATCCCCCTCCCTTCTGTGGGGGAGGTTTCATAATATTTATTTGATGAAAACAGACAACAGACCCTTTGAAACATTTCCATCCACAATATCCACAGCTCAGTTTAAGCCTCAGTCAAACAGGCATGCATCTCTTTACAGCTTGTGATGTAATGAACCCAATTTACAGCTATTTTTTGATACAGCAGATCATGGACCATTACCATGTAACTGACAAAGACATAATTGGAGATTACAGTCAGAATAAAAACATTATCAGAGACTTCTCAGTCAGAAAAATATTGTAGCAAGCTAATTTATTGACAGATCAACCCAAAGCACCTAATTTTTTAAAGAGATATAATGTAAAGGAACATTAGAACTCAGTTCAGTTACTGTGCCTTTCCAGAGCCCTCTGCCTTGGATTCTAACCAGTACTCTATATTGCATTTTATTTAGGTTTATCAAGCTATTGATAATAATGACTACTAAATCCCCTTTTAAGCACTACATAAAGCCCAGCAGTCCCAAAACAAATGTTTGATTCCTTCATTTCAAATTACAATGAGATCTGTGAATAAAAGTACAGGGGTCTGTTTCTTTTTCAGTAGAAGCAATAATGGAAGTACAACTGATTTTCTCCATTAAAAATGGAAATGGAAAGCACCTGTTTTATACAGGTCAAGAAAAAGCACTGTAAATAAAGCTAAGACAAAAGCAACTGAATAAAAAAACAAGGTGAAGACAAGAAATACAGTGTGGTATTCCTGTGTACCTGTGGCGCACAAAAAGCAGTTTCTCTTCTTTTTGCCTGCTTTGCACACATTCACAATGCTCAACAAGCGTTCGTCATTGGGAGTGAAAATATCCCTCTGTAAAGCATGCTTGATTGCAGTCATTTTCTCTCAGCTGAAAGATTTCAGGAAGTCATAATACACTCAAGCACATTTAACAGACACACACAAAAAATAACCAGTCATGTACTTATAGCGATTCGAGATTTTTAAAATTAAATTTTACAGGTAACTTAATGAATCGTAACCTAGACAAGCATGACTTACATAGAGGAACAGCCCACTTTAAGTACAAGTTCAAGTTAAAGCTTACTATCTTACTTCAATAGGACAACTGTAATTTATCAACATCCAGATGATCCTTCAGCTTAATTTAACAGAGAACAAAAAGCTTCTTTGTAGTAAAGGGGAATGCAAGACATTAACCAAAAAAAAAAAAAAAAACAAAAAAAAAAAACCCAAAAAAAAAAGTTGAAACAGGAATCAAAAAAAGAGGACTCCCTCACCAGTTAGTGAAATTTTAGAATGGACATGAATGCCATGGATTCAGTAAAACTTTAGATGAAGACAGGTGAACAAAAAAATCCCACAAAATCTAATAGGATGGATCATGTGAAACTAAAGTCACTACAGAGATGATCTTAACTTAAAAGTCCTGAATCCTTCAAATATACCTAAAATCTTCAATTAAATGTGCAGGACTCTTTCACCAAGGTTATATGCTGGTCAGACCAAATTGAAAATAATGCCCCGTTTAGCAGAAGAAAATGTCCCCCTACTTTACAGGAAGACTTCTAGAATATATTCTGGATTTGGTATGTCTCAGCAGTCAGTCAATCCACCGCTGATGGCACAATTTCAAGTCCAACAAATTATTACTTTTGAGTCTTGGTGAACCACACACACATCCTAATTCTCTTCTGGTAGACAGAAAAATCATTCTGAATAATTCTGCTTCCTCACTTCCTCCTCCCTTGGTATCACAAGAGAAATTCTAAATTCTAAATCCCATATTATGCCATTCCCTGATGTCAACAATGTAGTCATATACTACATCAGACCATTAGGTTGCATAAATGAGGTGCATCTGTCATTAACGCCAAAAGTACTTTCCTAACAACGTCCAGAAAGTTTGATTTCTAGTTTTTCTCCTCAGTGAGAACAGTTTTGAGGTGATTTGTGGAAGGTAGAGGACCAAAAAAGAAGGTGGAAAGAGATTGTGGGGTGGACGGGGAGGAGAGGATCTCTTCATGGGTTTCCTCATTCAAGTGATTCACCTCTGCAGTAGCAGCAGCCAGCAGTGGGAGAAAGTAAAGGGTGAGAAGAAGGGACTGTAAGAGAAGAAAGCTATTCAGATTTGTGGGATGCACTATCAACTGGTTTGTTTAAAAATGTTCACTGACAGTTAGGATTTCTTTTGTCAATGTCTTCAAGTAAGTATGCAACATACTTGGAGGAAAGCATTTGTACTTCTACCATGTTCATTTACAATAAAGAATTCATAGAGCAACAATAAATTAACCTTGCACCAAACAAGAATAAAATCCCAAGGAAGTCATAAAATTCTGAAAGAGACTTCCATGATAGATTTCGGTATAGTCAATGGGTTCCTCAGCAAAGCATGGTCTAGTCCCCACTGGATTCTAGAAATCCAGGGAGGAGGGGATGTGGATGGGGATGGGCGAAGCCCATCCAATACTCAAGCCTGTAGAATTCAATCACATCAGAAAAAAACAAACAAAAAACAAAACAGATCCAAAACCCCCACCAAGGCCCTGGAAATTAAGGAATTAGCAATATTCACTTGATTCAGAACAGTTCCTCACACTACACAGAGATTCTACAAAGTCTGAACAGAGCAACACTTAGACATTACATTTCAGTGTTTTTATTTAAAGACAGAAGCTCCAATATTACTCTGAACTTGTGCCTTAAAATTCTACAGGGCATTAAAAATATGATTAATACACACTACATGCTATGCTGCCTGATGTCAAAACAATATATGTAGTTAAATTTTCGGTTAGCTTGTTGTCTTAGAGATGCCTGCATTGCTTTCTCTGATAAACACACAGCAAAGACAAAATCTTAGGCACTGTGATAGTTTTAAAGATAGTAACTCAAGGGTTTTGGATTCTGCCAAGGCAGAATCAGTACTGTCAAATGCACAGAGCTCAGGGCATCCAAACAAACACTGTTTATAGGACAACCCTATGGCAATGTAACAGTCCAAAGCTGCTAACAATTTGCTCTTTCATCAAATGCTGGAGCCATCTTCTGTTTCCCAAATTGTATCAGGTTGTCATTCCTGTTACTCTTCAACAGGTGCAAAAGATGAACATACAAAATACCAAGAACCTGCTGCATTTCAGAAATTTCCTTTCCTTCCTGATTTAGAATTTTATTTTCTGCTCTAAGTCACGATCAAACTGCTGCAAATTGCTCCCCCATTTCAGTGCTAACACAAATTGTCCAGGTTATGCAGTATACAGCTTTCCCATCAAACAAACATCATCAACTCAAGATCAAAGACAGGCTCTAATATACAGTCCAACTTCTGTTACAAACTCAGCCCCCTTCTTCACAACCACCAAAACCTTCACAACGTGCCAGGATCAAGCACCTCTTACTTTTCACACTTGAATCCTGCTGGCTCAAAGGAACAAAGAATTTAGCCCAAGGAGTCGGAGATAAAGCCCTTTCCTCAGAAAAATGCTTCAGGAGAGCAGAGACCACACCAGACTCAAATAAAACCCTTTAGGCATTGCTGCATTTTTATCTGTAATGTTCCAGACAAAGACTACGTGAAATCTGTCAGAGACATCACATCACAGGCGCGGCCTGTCCGGGAAATAGGCGCCAGACAGGGCACAGCGATGTGTAAGGCTACTTACTGAGCACTGCTGGGCCCCCCTAAAGGTGCAAACAGGAAAACACGCTACCCCTGCATCGTACGGGTCAGAACGTAGCACGAGAGCTATTCCCAAGGGAATCACTCAAAATATCAATTATTTAAGAGGAAAACTCAGAAGAGCTACCTGCAGCGGCGGTCTCCCCGGGGCCCGTCCGGCACCGCCTCACCGCCTCCCACCTGCGAGTCCCGCACACGGACACGACCCCCTCCCGCCGCCGCCCCACCCCGAGCCCGGCGGCACGGGCGCGGCCGAGCCGGCCCGCGGAGCACCACGGCAGGCCCCCACACGCGGCGGAGGAAGGGGTGGAGGGCGCCGCAGCCACCCCGCTCTCACCGCGGGGCCGGGACAGGGCCGGGAAGGGAAGGGCCGGGAACAGACGCGGCTCCCGCAGCCCGGCCGGTCCGGCAGCGCCGCTTCCGCCCACGTGACGGCGGCGGCTGGGCGGCCGCGCAGCGCCCCCTGGCGGTGGAGGTGTGGGGAGATCGCAGAATTTCAAACAACGGTGTCCATCTCTGACCGCATGGTGTAATTCGATTTGGCCAGGACAGCAGCAGGACTAATGTAACTTCATAGAATCATCAAGGTTGGAAGAGCCCTTCAAGATCAACCAGTCCAACCATCCACCCATCACTGCCACTGTAACCCCAAACCACTAACCCGTAATACCCAGAGCCAGAAGTCTCTTAAACACCTCCAGCAATAGAGCCTCCACCACCTCCTTGGGCAACCTATCCCAGTGCCTGACCGCCCTAACAGTGAAAATTTGTTTTCTGATATCTAATCTGAATCTACTGTCTCAGCTTAAGGCCATTTCCTCTGGTCCTCACTGCAGACACGGCAGAAGAGACCGGCCCCCACCTCACCACAACCTGCTTTCAGGTACTTGTGGATGGAGTATGATGAGATTCCCCCTGAGCCTCCTCTTCTCTAGACTAAATAAACCCATTCCCTCAGCTGTTCCTTTTAAGACTTGTTTTCTACACCCTTTGGAAACCTTGTTGCCCTTGAGTGAACATGCTCCAGCACTTCAATGTCTTTGTTACAGTGAAGCGCCCAGAACTGAACGCCAAGGTGTGGCCTCACCAATGCCCAGTACAGGGGATGATCACTGCCCTGGTGCTGCTGGCCATGCTATTTCTGATACAGGATGCCATTGGCTTTCTTGGCCACCTGGGTGCATTGCTGGCTCAAGTTCATTCAGCTCATATTCATATTCTGTGAGCAGCATTCAGACTTTGGCTTTGCCCTCAGGCAGAAGCACCAGTAGTAATTGATAGTCTTTGATGTCCGTGATAATCCAGACAGTACTCTCTGAGTAGTGATCATGAAATTTAGAATTTGGCATCTAACCGTGAGAAATGATGTACCAATCTGGCTGTAGCTACTTGTAGCCACTGCTGAATTCTGTGAAAACTGGAGCTACCTTCCAGTTCAAACTTTGCTGTGAAGGAGGTTCTCTACAGGATTGATACGCTTAACTAATTTTTAATATCATTAATGTAAGTTAATAATACGGTATTTCTTCAATACTTGCATGCAGAGTTAAGGATAGCATAATTACAGATTACTTGAACTGTATGATTTATTCACATTAATACATCAGTATGCCTTCAGTGTATCACTGATAAAATGTATTTGCCGGGCCACGACCAATAAAGAACAACAGAAAACATCTTTTCCAAGGGTTTGTTATAAATTGCCAATATGTGGACTTATAACATTTAAAACTCTGATTTTGTAGTTCCCGTATCATTTTTTCACTTGACTGAAAGCACTGAGATTAGCTCAGTTGTTTAGTTGGTTAGAGCATGGTGCTAATAACACCAAGGTTGTGGGTTTGATCTCCATACAGGCCATTCACTTGGGAGTTAGACTCAATGATCTTTGTGGGTCCCTCCCAGCTCAGATTCTGTGATTAAATATGACTGACCAATTAAGTCTTGCTGAATGTACTTTTATTTTCCTACTTACATAATGACATACTGTATAATTTTATAATATACCATTTGTAAGGGCCAAGGTTAAAATAGAAGTTATAATTTGGTAATTTCTCAATTCAGCCACAAAATGTAACTGTCTCTGGCTAGATATACAATGACTAAAATATTAGACAGCCATAAAATATTAGACAAGGTTTCATAAAGCTGTTGTTATTAGGCAGAACTCTCTAGTTCCCTGTCTCTAGCTGTTAATTATGTTAGAAGAAAAAAGAAACCACACCAAAATGCAGTTTCTAATGGTAAACTGTGTTTACAAATTAAAACTGACATGAGATAATCTTCCAGGATGCACAGTGCCATCCTCTACCCTCCTACTTCAGCTTCCCCCAGATGCTCTTTAGAAAGGGCCTTTGATCTTAGATACTGACTTTAAGACAAAATATTCTTAAATTACGTATTTAAAATTACATAATACAATCCCTTGCTTTACTAGAAAAATATTTATATGCTGAAAGTGACTGAACCTATTGGGAAATAGGTAGATGACAGGGAAAGCAGTATAGTCTTGTGTTGGAAAGAGGTGTATTACTATATGTATGACTCCAAAGCACAAAGGAGAAGAATGAGAAATAACACAAAAGACACAATCCAGAACAGGCACTCTGCTCTGTTTCACTTCCAAAATTATTTTTAAAATTCTGTATTTGCCTGATTTAAGATGTAGGAAATTATTAGTTATCCATGAAAGATAGACACACAGAAGAAGAGTACTTCTGCTTTAAATAAAATTAAATAAACTCTTTTGTCATAGGTTTCCCCACATTCTTAATTCTGATGTTGGTTAAAGAGTTTTAAAAAATACATATAGGAAAAAACATGATCAGTCTTTATGATAGCCTTTTTGCCTCTTCTGTGATGCTTATGATCACTCTTCTTCATTTTCAGGCTGCTACATATTTTCTTTTCTCTGTAACAGATATGGCTGATAGCAATTCCCATCTTCTGAAGAAAATCTGCATTATAACCACAATCTCAAGTATTAATTCATTCCATCCTGTAGCTGAAACCTTTTATAAGAATGCAACAGATTTATTTATTCACAAGAGTTTGTTCCTATTCAATTTTGGAGAAGACTTCCAGGAGAACTAGATAAACCCCTGATACTGTATTTCAAACTACGTTCTACTTATCCAAGGTCAGGAAATGTGATGCAGGAAATAACTCTGCATTAACTGAAAGATGGACTATTTAGCCTGTTAGGTCTTTTCCATTTATAACAGCATATTCTCTGTGTCCTGTGGTGCAGCTGTGCTATACTCACCACAAAGTGATGGTCTCCAGCACCTCAAGACAGACTTTCCACATTGTGATCAGGCAATTATACGGTGTCTTGGTAGTTGACGTCTTACAAAGACGTTCACACAGAGAACTGTGTAAAAGTAAGGAGTCCCTAGATTAGATCCCTGAAGACCTTTTAAAGTATTTTTCCTTTAGATAGTAACTGAAATAATTGACAGGGACAATGTACCTTTTTTAACTTTCCTTCAGTTTAGTCTGATTACTTAGTGAAGCATGTCTGAAATACTATGTTATTAGACAGAAGAAATGCCAGACAGACTTTAATTGCGTATTATTCCACATAAAATGCAGGTTTATTTGCCTTCTAATATAGTCAATTTACTGTTTATACAGTACAAGAATAAAAATATATAAACTACCAAAGAAAGTCCATTAAATGTGGCTGAACATTATAGTAATTTTTTAGCTATCATCAGTTTCTAACATGATACAGACAATTATTGGGTCAGGAATTCACTGTATATGTACTTTATTTCAGAAGAGTGATCTGAAGTGCTCATTTTTAGAGGTTCTATGTCTTTATTACAATTATGAGATGAATGATGGAAGCTTTTCTACCCAGAAAACATTTCCTTGTGCCTATTAAGCAAAGAATTTGTACACGTTACAGAAAACATTGTGATCTCAACAATTAATACATGGTTCAAACAAGACAATGTATCAGGGATAGCAGTAGCATGAATTATACTTGCTATTGAAGATGGTTTTGTGGAACCTGGATGTTAGGCAAATACTTCTTGTAGCTAATAATCAAATGTCACAAAGACGTTCTCAAAAGAACAACTGATTTTCACAAACAATTACTATAAATACAATCCTTCTCTTTAACGGTATGTAGGTGGCAAATTTAAGACTTAAGTTCTTACAAGTTCCAGAGGATGTGTTACCCACATAAACTGCTCTCACAACTGTCATTATATACATAATTACTAAGATTTGTGTTAGAATGCATGTAATTTGCAACATGTA
Organism: Pipra filicauda; assembly: GCF_003945595.2. NCBI lineage: Eukaryota > Metazoa > Chordata > Aves > Passeriformes > Pipridae > Pipra > Pipra filicauda. The sequence continues at coordinate 1,813,246 of NW_024103885.1, forward strand.
CCTAGAATAAATATATAACTTCTGAAGATTAGCTAATCAAAGGTATGGCCTTTCCTATATACATGCAGTAGGGTAACATTTTAAAAGTAGAAAGCTGTACATTTTACAGTTTTTCAAATATACTCTCAGTTATTGGATGTTATTTTAATTTTGAATCCAAAGTACATTTGCACAAATGTTTTCAAAGCTGGGAGTTCATGTGAAAGACAACAGCAAAGTACAAGGCACAGGACCCTTGTGTGACTATCCAGTTGTACAGATGGCAGGTGCGGAGAGGGGAATGAAGCAGCCTCTGATTTCCTAGGAGCTGTCATCAGTCAGCTTTAGGTCCACACCTGGTTTAGTCCACAGCTGGCCTTCCTATACTCTCTTGGCTGCCAAAACAGAAAGTGATTTTCTCCTGCAGGATGTTCTGACCAGAAGCTTCTCTGAATGACCTTCTGGGTTGGCATTTCTTTACTGATTACGGGATGAACAGCCAATGAGCATTGCTGACTGACACCAGGCAGTATCACTGTGCTTCTTACTATTAACATTGTTCCCCTTCAGCTCCTGCTTCAATACAGCTTAAATTCATCCTCTGTTTCTACTGTAATATACTACTATCACAAGTCCAGCTGTAACTTTTTATGAAATGTTCCAAACATTCAAGTAGGCTCCAGCCCACTGTAAATCTAACTCTAAGTAGCGCTCTGAATATGCTAACATTAGCTAAAAACTCGTGAAAATAACTCTCATAATTCTATGAATTTTGAAAAGTCTATCACTTTCCTACAAAGTAAGTGTAGTAGCCAACAACTATTGTTTACACAGTACTTTGTTATCTCTTGGTCCAGAGGCAGAGACATAAACAGTTTCTGTTCCTTAACCTTGCCTGTTTATAAGCACTGAAGTGCTAGAAAGGAGACTTTAATGATACAAAAGTTCTGAAAGGTGTGACAAATAAAGCAATGCTGCTTAAGAACATTTATTATCTAGGACAGTACCACAAATTGAAGGCCAAAGGGCACACTAAATGTTCTGTAGGAAAAATAATATAGCTACATAGGTAAAAAGTTGGTCACATGGTACCTAAATGCAATACTCCGATTCATCAGGATGAGGGTTGGATTCTTATACGGATGTAGGTATGATTTCTTTAATGGAGTTCTGCATTTTAACACATTTAAAAATGGAAATGTGCATCATTCTTATACAGACCTCAATTGGTTGCTTTCTTTTTTCTACTTCTAGGATATAAATTAACTGTTTATGCTCTTAATGCTGTAAAATGATTTTAGCTATTAATGAAAGATAATCTATACCTCCATGAATATATGAGAAAATGCTGAACTCTACTTACAAAAGCAATCACTACTGATTGTGAGAATTACTGGTTCTACCTTGTGAGCCTCATGTATTTGTAAGTATTTGCTAGAGTGAGGCCCTCCCAGTATATATAAATGGTCAATTGTTTATGTAAAAAGTACGCTCCATTTTTTACTTACATGTAAACCTAAAAAGCAGATACTGCATATCACTTACTATCTTTTTGATCAGATGGTATATGAAATGCTGGTCAGTGAAAGTCAACCAGTCACCTTAATGTTAGAAAATGCATCTTCAGGACAAAGGACACAGGGAGAGACATAAAAGGTTGGAAGCATAGAAGCACATCCTCATAACTACTAAGCAATCCCTATTACTGGATGACCAGATTGAATCATCATTTAGGTAGGTGTCATCAAAGTTCACAATCTTCAAGTCCTTCTTAAGGTACATTGCATTCAGATTGCTTAGTGTTCGAGCAAAGGTATATTTAGATGCACAACTATATGCTTCCATATTGTAGATCTTGTGGAAGTGCATATCAAAATATGGATTATCCTAAAAAAAAAAAAAAAGGAATAAAATTGAGAGATAGAGAAATTATTATATGCATTACAGTGTTAAAATGGCAATCTGTTGTTCTCTGCTCAGCTACCTGCAGGGCTTTTTCTCTGATGGGCTCTAAAGTACTTTGTGTATTTCTGCTATTCATCTTAAGTGGTCTTTTATACCTTTAAAAAGCAGCAACATAAAATTAGATGGAATTCTTTGCCATTGGGAATTGTGAGTAAAACTTTCAAAGTTTATTCAACCAATATGCTGCCATTTATTGAGATTATACAATCTTGTTTTGAAATAAACCAATTTGTCATGTTGCCTAAAACACACTATATGAAAAGCACTTGCCTGAGACTATAACTATCTATGTCTGTCAGAAGAATAATATTGATTGGCCCTTTCTGCCTTAATTGTATTTCTTTGTGCTTTCTGGTTCTTTGGCACAATTAATGAATTTAGCAGCAGCTAAGTTCTGCTAAATTCATAATGTTCCATTATGAACATTTATAGCAGTGTTAATCACCCTATAATTATGAGTTTGAGGTTCATTTAGGTTTTTCTTTAACCAAAAATGAGACAGATTTTGATTATCCAAGTTGTGAAAGGCTGGATAATCTCTGAGGAATATTTTAGCAAAACGCTTAAAAAAAAAAAAAGGTTAAATTCATGCAGCAAGTGATAAGGAAATCCTCTGGCTGCCTTTGGCTGGGGAAAGGACAGGAACATTTTCAGGAGCAAGATAACTTGGAGAGGGGATGTAAAGGATTCTTAGTTTTGTCTTTTTTTCCCTTCTGGCCTAAACTGCTAAGAGCTCACAGGGTGTGGGGGTACTCTGAAGCAGAGTTCACCTCTTCTGTCTCCCACATTCCGCTTTTTAGCCTTGAGGACCATGTGCACAGGACAGAATGAGAACAACCCCAATTTATCATTTTCCTTGGAATAAGGCTCTGAAACATTTCTCGTGGGGCTCTTGATTTCTGTTTCATTAGCTTTATGTAATCTGAATTCTATTTCACATTCACTTGAAAGTGCTTTCAAAGGGGGAAAAGTAATTTTTTCCTGGACTACATGTATTATACACAGACAACTGTCAAAATGTCTTTTCACACATATAAAGAAGATATTCTCCTCAGCATATTCTTCTAGCTTTGTAAAATTGGATTTAATTCTATTTTTGGAGTTGTTATGTATTGTACTACTGCAGTCTCATTTTATCCTTCTGAAGCTGAGATTAGGACTTTTTTAGCAGCAAGGTCAGCCTGATCTAGCCAAAACTGTTTCATATTTACACACACAAATAGACAAATACTGAATTGATTCAAGTAACCTGAGACTAAGCTGTCTGAAAGACACAATTTTGTGAGCTGCTACATCAAACAATGCACTTGTATGGTATTATACACGTTGACTTTGTCACACAGAGACCAGGTTCAAACATTTAAGTGAGAGGGTGACAGTCTCCATAGAAATATTTAACAAAATTTTGTTTTCAAATACACTTTAAAATCTATGGGATTAACTGCAGTTTACACTGGGAGCTGCTGGTGGAGAACTTTTATTGCCAGTTATAATTAACAAATTAGAAAACAACCAGCTTCTGCCTCAGGTCTCAACCAGAGAGATAAAGATGATCACAAAAAACACAAAAATCTCTCCTTCCTCTTCCCTTGCAACAGTGAAAATGTGATGTGGAGCCTCTCACATGCAATAAAACAAAAATTCCTTGGTAACATAACTTTATTTTTCAGATAATGCATTTTAATAATTTTGTCCTAAATTGCAACACAAGAAAATTATACTCTATGTATTTAATAGTACATAACACTTACAGTATCTGCTTCTTTTCCATCAATCATCTCCAGATCTTTCAAAAACCACTTTTCAACTATTTCATATTTCTCCTCTCGATTCACTCGCCAGTGTTTCACCATACATATTTCTACTTCTTTACTTGTAGTCACTGCAAGAAAAAAAATAGTTTAGATATGCAGGCAAGTACTTATGCAAAGTTCTGATAATAGAAGGCTTAATTAAACTACATTTTAGATAGTAACTTTAAATCATGACAGGCAGGGCTGTATAGACTTATACTGGCTTAATAGTTTTATTTTGCCTAGGAAGTAGAAATAGCACCATGTTTTCAGTCTTTTAGTAGATCTAGTGTTTTTAGTAGATCTAGAGTTTACCTTACCCAGCCTGTGCAGAGAGTCCTGTCTGTTCAAAAGCCTTTCATGTAAATTCACTAGCAGTGCCAAGAAAGCCTAGTTCTGGCACTGGATCTGCACTTATGGTTTGAGAGGCAGTCTTTTTGGGATGCTGCAGTCAGAAAACTGCAAAACTTCTACCAAGGCTCTGTATTTACATGACTTGTGCTACACTTTCTGTTCTGTAGAGGAAGTTATCTTATGTAGCCATTACTTTTTTAAAGCAAAACTCTTATTTCTCTATATAATATGTAATTAGGCCACTCCACAAAAATAACATTTAAAAATTTTCTTAAAGCTTCAAGCTGTCCAGTGCTGACTTTATAGAAATTACTATTTTCCAACGTAGGCAGGAAATTAGATTAAAAAGAACACGAAGACACTCTGTGCAGTAACTACCATGATTAATTGATTACATTGAGTGCTGTGTAGGAGACTGGATTTCCGTAACACACAATGATGAGTGTGAAAAGCATCAGAGCCTGAACAATCTCCTGCACATCCAGCTGCTGATGGCTGCAGGGCAGGAGACATCCCCAAGCCATCTGGTAGCCTAAGTTAAGGGTGAGATGTCACCTGTGTCTAGCAGGAGCATTTTGACACCATAGCACGAGGCTAGAAACACAGGCGCAAAATTCTTTTATTTCTAAATATTACCTGAATTTTTGAAAACCCATTTTGAAACTTGACTAGTTTTATCTTACTCTTGTTAAAACTTCTCTTGCTTCTCACCTGCTTGTAAGAAAATGGTTATTAAATAAAGACCAACAAAGGATGTATGTTGGAGATATGCCTTCTCTCCACTGAAAAGAAAAACAGTGGAAAATATATAAATGGATTATAATTTCTCTCAGCCTATAGCTTCACTGCCTGGGAAATACAAATCAGTCTTGCTTTTTTTTCCTAGTCCTATCAAGCAGAGTTGCTTGAAGGTTTTTTATTAAAAAAAAAAAAAAGACCAAAAGACCACCACTGTGGTGGATAACTTAAAATCATTTTCATTGGCAAGCAAATCTAATACAGTAATCTTAGGAAGTTCTCTTCATACTTTCAGTTTCTCCCATTTTTTTCTGTTGGTTGGAAATATATTGCCTTCCTCAGAGTTAAAACAAAAGGAAACAAGTCCAAGCCCAAAAGCCCCCAGTCCTGTCAGAAACACAAAGGGATGTCCTAGTGGACCCCAGGTCCTCCACATCGCCACTGCTCTGTCAGACAACAGAAATCCTATGACATAAGGACAGAGCACAGATGTGTTAGGAATAATGAAACCAGGAGCATGTCCTGCCCAGTGGTGAAATTTGGGTGGACTAGTTTCAATTAAAAATAAATTTACTTTTCCTATATTTTACATATTGCTTGTTCTTATACTCAGTTAAAAGAGTCAAAGAAAAAAAATATATAGAACATGAGCTCAGATCTACCATGTCAGTCTATTAAGTTCTAAAAGCTTTTCCTGAGGAGGGCACAGCTATGGCAATGCCTTCATAGAGCACAAACTATTTCTTAAAGTCTTCCATGGACTAAACACCTTTTTCAGAGTTTCTGTTGGACAATACAATGCTATTCCTACCATTCTTTCTTGGGCATAGCAATACTGGGTTGTGAAAACCCCTGAATGGGATTGCATTTCAGCCTTATGTTCTTCTGGGGTTTATGAAGCTTTCAGTGAAAGGATACTATTACCTTCACACAAGAACTGGGACTTGCTGTTGTGAAAAGGAAAGGAAGTAATGTTGGCACAAAAATGAGATTCTTCAGTTACCCACACCAGGATTTTGTTGTAATACAGATTTCAAAAGGCATAGACCTCTGAAGTTTTGCCTATAGCTTGACTGATTTTTTTTTTTTGCTATGGTAATTTGAAATGAACAGGAATACACAGACTTTGCATTGCAGGGATAGGTTTTAAGATAATGTGTTTTGCTCCTACAGAATCACAGTGGAATACAGTAGCTGCTGGCAGCCAGATGCAACCCATCTTTCAGAATCAGATTTCCATTCTACTCACCACTTACTTGACTGTGCCTGTATATAATAAGCGACTTTAATATTGACTACTGGAGAGATCCCACTCTTAATACTCTACATAAATTTTCCTTCATGTCTTTAAAGACTTCCAATCAGTTAATCTGATTAGAGGCTTTCTTTAATGGTTTCTTCTCTTCTACCTTAAACTGAAGTTTTTAGTAAAGGTTTTAAAGGTGCATAACGTTATTTCTCCTCTTTGGATGTTTCACAGCAGTGAAATATTTAGATTTACTACATGCAGCTAACCATACTTCTGCTGGACTGTTTCATAAACTATGTGTGACATTGGCAATTCTGTACGTTTAGAAGCTCTATGATATTCCAGAATTCATTTCTTAAAACTATTTTTACAGTTCTAAAACACAAAGCATGTTCCACCAACATTATGGGAGTACAGGGAACATAGCTTGCTCAGTATTTCTGATAATCTGTAAGACAACTTATACATTCTAAGGACATAAAGTGTTTAGAAAGATAATGATCACAGAATACCGGATACTAACCCAATCTATGTCTTGAGTACACAGATTGTTTCTACCTGTTACATATTTTGAACCTGAAGAAGAAAGAGACGGGAAGAATCGTTCACCTCAACCTAACTACTTACAGATGACATAATTTCTGGTTTTGAGTATCTTCCAGTGTTCTGAAATAAAAATTAAAAAAAGCACTCAAACAAACAAACAAAAACAATAAACCAGTTCGTCTGAAATCTTGTTCTAATACCTCTATAAAACAGATTCCCTTGGAAAAAAATTTAGGAAGTAGCCAGATAATTACCACTCACAGCAATCTTGTTTTACTCACAGTTTGTCCTAATTGCTAACTCTAATGCGTATTTACTTAAACCACAAGTCTAGTTTGTTGCTCCTGATGTAACTGGGACAATATGTAGAACATTAGACCAAGATGGGGGATAGCGTAAAAGCTTTTAAAATGACAAATGTCTCCTGCAATGTTAATGCATTGTTACGCTTTCCTACGCAAACCCGATTAAACTATAGTAAGGGTTTGCTCTTTTCGGAGCAGATCAGACGCTCACAGCACTGCCACGGGTTGCGCACTGCCACCAGTTGTCCTGCAAGAGTCACCTTTCTCCGCTGATGTCAAACCTCGAGCCCGTGTGAATCAGAAATCGGAGCAAACGCCGTTTCGGGGGTTGCTGGCGATGCGGAGGCAGCGAGCTCGGCTCTGTGCCCTGCCGAGCAGTGAGGAGCGGTGGGGCGGGACGCGGCGGCGGCCGCACCCCGTCGAGGCGCTGCCCGGTGCCCGCTCCGTCCCGGCGGGCGCTCCCGCTCAGGGAGCGCCCAGGTACGCGCACTCTGCATCCCCACGCACCCACCCGCGCCCGCCTCCCCTCGCAGACCCACTCGCCCCCGGCAGCTGCCCCCGCACCTGCGGCGCACAGGTAGTAGCGCTGGGCACCCGCGCCCTCCACCTCGATGAACTCGTGCAGCCTCTGCCGCCGGGGCCCGAACAGCCTCTTCGCCAGGTCCTCCTTCACCAGCGAGGACATGGCACCCGCGGAGCCGCTCAGCGGCGGGCGCTGTGCCCCCGCGCCCCGCGGCCGCCGCGCCGCGCCGGGCACCCGCGGCGCTCCGAGGCGGAGGCTGCGCCCCGGCCGTGCGGGGCCGCGGGGCGCGGGGGGGGCATGGCCGGCACCGACCCCGGCAATGGGGCACCGCTCCCGTACGGACAACTCTCCGCGCCGCCGGGGCACCCCCGTTAAAGCTCCGGCCGCCGGCGCCGGGGGAGGCCGGTCCGCGCATCTCCCCGCCCCGCGCCCGCCCTCCCTCCGTGTGCCAGCGGGACGCTCCCATCGGAGGGGTCCGGGACCGGCTGCGCGGCCCCGCCGATGTCACAGTGAGGTCCCGGTAGAGGTGCAATCGAGATGCCCGCCCGGTCCGTCCCCCGGCTGGGGGGGAGGAGGAGGACGAGAGAACGAGCGAGGAAGGGACGCAAAGCAATCACGCTAAAGGCAGTTTACCGAAAAAGAGAATTGTCAGCGCAATTTTTTTATCAGTGGATGAAAAAGTTGGTGGAATTTGTAAAGGAATTAGATAGCCTTATGGCTGTCACCACTGTTCATACACTAATATTATGAGTATTAATAGCGTTAAGGGGGAAATTACCTTATGCCTTATATACTCCTTGTAAACGAAAAGTGAAATCATCTCCAGAGGAGTCTCAGAGGGCAGGTGCAAAGTGGGCACCAGGGGAAACTACCATCCCCAGAACTTTTACATGTGTGAGGGCCCTTTCACATCAGACATGAGTATATTTGCAGAAATTTTGGTTGTTCCTGCCACTCTGAAGGTGTGTGAGTAAAGTTTTTGGAGGCAGGTGTTCTTCTAATTTCAGTATCCATGGTAGCCTGTGTTAGAGTTTTCCTTTTGGACTCATTTCTGGCTGCTACTAGAAGCTAGATGTTCTCTTCTATTCTTGTCCTCAAGCTTGGTGTGTCTGAATACCTTATTGAGTTTTTCATTCTTATGGTTTCAATGCAACTTAGAAAGTAATCTAGCCTTAGAATGAAACTGAGTGCTAAAGTAAGGTAAGGTTTAAAATCTGAGGATTTTTTAAAAAATTACAATAGTAGAATTATTTAGTGACATAGGTCTATGTGGTGCTTTGATGATGTGAAAGAAAATGGAATTAAGGTAAAATGATGTTGATGTAAAATTATCTCTACAATAAATACTAAGCATATTAGATTGACAAGTGGGAAAGGGATAGAAAAGAAACTAGAACCTTTTGGGTTATTCTACTCTCTTTTGGTCCCATGTGTTTAGAAACACAGTTGTGATTCCTAGATGTATAGATTTATTTTCATCTCTGATTTGGGAGGGTAAAGTTACTCTAAGCTTCAGGGTTTTGACATATTTTGTAAGTATGGGGCTTAAGGACAGATTTAATCTCTTACCTTCAAAGGTTTGTTTTAGGAAAAGAGCACGATGCTCACTTCCAAATCAAGACAACAACATATGAGGAAAATGCCTTGTTTTGGAGACCTTCCACTGGATAGCTGAGACACAGAGATATCCAGATGCCTGCTTACAACTTTGATGACTTGGTGTGAGACACTGGATTATTATATTAATTATTGCCTCAGACCAGTTAAAGTGTGTGTGTGTGGGGAAGGGACAGGTCACATTTCACAAAGGTGCCCTGCTCCATATCCCAGCCCCTTGGAGCCTCCTTGGCCAGCCCAAAGCAGCTGTCAGTCACTGGACACGGGCAGCACTGCCCCACACCACAGCCCCTGGAGCCCCTAACCCAGCCTCAGAGCGGCCAGTGGGCCAGAAATCTCACCTGGGGTGGAGGGTGGAGGGTGGGGGGATGGCCACAGGGGGCAAAAGCAAATAAAACCAACACCACCAGGTGTCCACATTGTCATGACCCTACTGTCTGGACATGTGGAAGCTGGAACTGCATGGGACTCCAGGAGGTAGGTATAATTCTCTATTTTTCTTTCTCTTTCTTTATTTCTTCTTCTTCTCCTAATCTCCTTTCTTGATTTTTGAGTAACTTAAAGCTGGATGGGGTTAGATTTTGCTAAGTTGTATGGGTTAGCATGTGCTAAGTCAATGCTTTGTGCAATGCTTTATTTTGGTTGAATGTTGCCCTTTAAACTTTTGCCAAGTTCCCTTAATTTTTAAAGTTTGCCAGTAAAAGTGTGTTATTTGACATCCTGAGAAATGTGTGCAGTGTGTTCTGTTGTGTACTCTTTCAAGATATAAAAAGAACTAAAGGCTCTTTTAATAAATCTGGCGGGCAGATTTTTGGAGCCTTGTATATTTTTAACATAAAACCCCTTTGATAAGCCTGTAGCGCAAGCCTGAGGTCTTATACTTGGCCATACCTTGAATATGGGACTGGTGTACAAATTGGCTTGCAGTTTATGGTCCCTCTTGTTCTGCCAGGCATTGGCAGAACTGTCAAGACTCATGCCTTCAGTTCGTCACCACTAGTGTTAATAGTGCCATGGCTGGAGGTTTCAGTGTTCATGCTCGGTGCCAGAGTCCTCATTAGGAAGCTGATTATGACTCAGCCAATCTGTAGCTTATGTTGCATTTCAGATGCTTGAATATTTTTTTTTTTTGCAGTTGTGAAGCAAGAAAATTACAGACAAAAGTACCCTCAGAAAAATATCTTCAGCTCTGGAAGAACTTTCAATCAGTTTTTCCCTTGTTATACCCAGCTGGTACTGGAGAAACTGCCTAGATGGCAATGAGACATCACTAGTATCATGGAGGTGATGGGGCTGAGACAAAAGTGTGTAGATCTGTTCTCTCTTGAGTCAGATTTTCATTTTTCACAGTTTGATCAAACTCAAAGTCATTCTCCCTCCATTTTCATAGGACTGTTTTGTGGTTTGATATATTAATACTCTTAGACTTTTTTCTTTTGGGATGTTCTTGCACATTAATACTGTGCCACTGGTCATTAGTACATGGCTAGTAGAAACGTGTACATTAACAGAGCTTTACATTGAAAGCCATGACTTCATTTAGGTGAGGCTTTAGGGTTGAGTAGTCTGAGCAGTACTAATGAATATTCAGCTGCACCTCTACCTCCTACTTTCCCCTGTCCATGCCTACTTAGATTTCCCTTTATGCAAAGAATGTTGCCTGCATAGTGACTTGAGCATCTGTTGTGCGTGCTGGATAAGTGTTCAAATTGTATTTTAAAGATTATTATAGAGACTAAATTACTTCACAATGTCCTTTATTGCATTCTTAAAGGATACATTAACCAACCTATCTGAGTAAATTGGTAGAAAATGGTGATTTTTACATAGAATGTTTTAATAGGAAACTGAAAAAATTGTAATTCATTATTGCTCTTCATTTTTTCGATTCTTTATTTACCCATTCTCTATTACAACATATTTGAGATCCACCTTAGCTACAATAGTGTAAGCACAAATCGCAACAGTCTGAAAGGCAACAGTTGGGTAGTAATTTACCTAGCCAGCAAGGATACAGTAACCCTGGACTGGGTTTAGCTTCTCATTCTGGCACCCAATATCCCTGCCAGCCATCCTTACCTCAACTAATCCCACCCATGAATGTGAATGATATAGACATAAACCAGAACAAACTAACCTCATTGTTACCAGGACCACAAACAACTTTACATCCAAATTTAACTGGGATTTACTCTTAGCTGTCCACATAGATGAATTATAGATGATTGTGAAAGCTACACAACCCCTAACCAAGGCTCACAGGGAAGGAAGACTAAAGGTCTGAAACATAAAGTAGTCACCAGGGGAGTGTCTTGGACCTTTCTGCTAAATATTAATTACTTCTACTCCTTCTCTTTGCCCTGAAAATTTTTCCAATGTTGAAATAGTTTTCTTTACTGTACCCAGGACATTAACAGATATAGTAGCAGGTCCTAAAAGGATTAATGTCTTTAATCTTTATTGTTTCTCAGTCACACTGTTGTGGTAAAAATCAATTCACCAGCTTTAGGAACTGTATTTATGGTGGGTCCCTATATTCCTTTGGGTCTACTAATAAGTGTTAGTATATGCATGTAACTTGATTACTTGAGGCTTGATCCAAAGCCCATTAAGTCAATAGCAAAATTTTCTTTGACTTTGGTGGGCTTCAGAGTAGTCAGTACTGACACAATAGTACAGTCACCACATTTAGGTGGGACTTCACTGTGTTCTGCATGTTGAAGCCCTCCAGAGGATTTGATCTCTCTCCCAATTCCTGTCAAGATTCATATCCTTACAACGCAGTGTTTTCTGGAAGCACCTTTCCCATTACTCCTTCTTTGACAATGTTATGAAATAATGGGAAAATGCAACATAAAGAATAATTTCTCTGAGCTGTAAAGAATCCCTGTAAGCTGAAAAATGTTATAATTTTATTTAAATTATGCTTTATTTTCCTATAGCTGCTGTTTCTGTTTGAGGTTTCAGCCAGGCATGGTTTTCTCTCTTAACACTTAGTTTATCATCTGTAAGTATTCTTCACAGCTTTAGGTCTCCAGGTGACTTTTTTTAACACCACAGATGAGATTTTAGAGTATTAACTAGAAATCACAAATCGCATTCTACAAAGCAGTAGAAAGCAGTTTCCAAAACTGACTTCAGAAAACTAGTTCTGAATGATCATCACCTGTTTTTCTCCCTCTTGTTACTAACAGTTTACTTTTCTCAGGTCTCTTTCCCCACTGACATTTATAGATGATCTGGCTCCTAGTCATGGCTGGTTATTCATGTTTTGGTAGCTATGCCAGTAAAATTATTGGCAGTGAAGCATAAACCTGGTTCAGTTTGTCCTGAAAACTGTTGAAGCAGCAGAGGTAACAGTGTTTCATGCAGAAGTGCTGTTCAGTGAGATAGGGCTTGAATCACTCAGTTTTAAAATAGAAGATAGAAATACATGCTGGAGAAGTCAGCTGGTTAAAATGCTTTTTGTAGAACTACTTTTCTCCTGAGTGTTTTGGAGAACCCACTAAAAGAGTCTCATACCAACCTCAGGATCTATGGATGCTCAAACAGCCAATGACTCAAAATCTTATCCGTTCTGGTAAAGAACGCTAAAATCCAAATATGACTCGTGTCTCTAATGGTATGATGTAATTACTTGGTTTAAAAAAGCAATACTGTTATCTTTTCTTGGAAGAAAGGAGATAAAAGAGTTTACTCGAGCTTTTATTTAACTGAAGCTCAAATTTGTCAAGCTTATATTGACTTTATACTGGTTTATCATCTTTAAAATATGATCATGACCTTCACTGGAATAAATGATCCCAGACCATGCCAACACCCCATTCAAAGCTTTCCTTTCCTTTTCAATTCAGAAACTGCACGCATGTTCTTCTTGGAATAGTAACCAGATGCCGTTTTATGGATGGAGTTGGGAAGAATATTTTGAAACATTACACAAATGAGGTATGAGGTATCCAGTTCTTCTATGAAAAATGTACGCATGTTGAATTTTACACATGTATGAGCTAAAAATTAGGGCCTCAATTAAATTCACTTATATGATAAGATTTTAAGTTCCTGTTCAGCAAGCACCTAATAACGCTCTGATGAATTGGAGCCATATTTAATTAATAATATAAAATCCTGGCATGATGGATTTAGCACTTTGGTATTCAAATATAACTCATTCAATATCATGCAGTTTTCTTTGTGGAGGTAAAACCCTAAAGACAGGAATAAAGTTAAAAATGTAGTAAAAAAAAGGTTAAAACAAATCCTGTGAGTTTTTAGTCATACAAATGACCATTAATCTTCTGACAGCTGAAAGCTTTTGAAAGCTTAGCTTAGGATTTTGACAGCTGTGTTTAAAGCAGTAACTCTTGGTGGCGTATTTAATGAAAGTACAGGAAACATGTAGTAGAGATTTACTTTGACCAAAAAGTCAAGAAGTATTTTGATAATTACATTTGAAGTAGATTAGATTGTGATGCCAATCAAAATGCCCTTTTATGTTCTCATTTTCTTGTAAATTTTTCAATAAATGCATTTTTGCTTCCAGAGTTACCCAGAGCAACTTTAACAGATATTTTGTGAAAAGCTTCTTCATACTTTTTAATAATGATTTTCATCTCTACCTCTGTAGTCTCAAGTAATAAATTTCATTTGTCTTGGCACAAGAACCATTCTCTTCCCTCATGAAAATTGAACATTATTATTAATGTAGATAGTCAATTACTTCAGATTAATGTGGATTTATATTTTAAATCAATACATCAACGTGATGCAAAGCACTCTTAAAACTTCTGGTGGATATCTAATCCATATTTTAAAAATTCATAGAGTCGGGAATCTATACAACTGCATAGTTTGTATGGATATTTTATTTAGGGGATGAGTGTATAGTTGACAGTTGTGTGGCTTAAAATACACTTTATTCTATATAGATCTTTATAAGTTCTTATCTGATCAGTTACTCAAAAAAGTTAACGTCAAATACATTAAGAGAAGAAATAAAATACAAAAATATTGAGAGTAAATCTAATTTGTCATAGGAAAAAGCTAGTAAGGGAATGGTGAACACATCTCCAAATGCTTTCAAAGGTGGCTGCCATTGTCAAAGAGTGATTTTGATCAATTTTAAAGTAAAGGATTCAGTATAAGGATAATTAACTCAAATGTAATGACCCAGCATTTGCTGGGTCAGATTGTGTGATCTGACCTTAAACAAGTTTCTAGCTTCCTCTTCCTGGAGCATTGAAATGAAGGCAAATGGCTGTTCTGCTTTGTCCAATTTAGCTGGAGTCATGCACATGGAAGAAACTACTCAAAAATGAAACTACTCACAAGACTAGTAGGTAATTTACATTTCCCATAACAGGATCAACTCAATCTAGCTCATTGTCCTGGTCTGCTCCTAGTCAGAGCCACAACTTCTATAGTGGTCATTAAAGTCTCATCTCTTTCATACCAAACTGCAGCTTTTAAAGAATTCCAACCCTCTGTTTGCCTTACCCAATGCGTGTCCTTAGGATGCCCTGGGTACATAAACTGACTGAGATTTGATGCAGGTCATTTGAAAAACAGGGTTAGTGTCCAGGGAAAACTTCTGCTTTTTTAAACTTGAAAATTCCTTAACATGTGGTGTTGAAAACTTGGATTCATTATGGTTTTTTTTCCCTTGGTCTTCATTCAATTCTTACATTTCACTTCATAACTGGAAAAAAAAAAAATACATATTAGTGTAAGATCAATAAAAGAAAACTACAGGGCACTTTTTTTCTTGTCTGAAATTTGAATTAGAACTAGAGAATATTGCACAATGATGGAAAAAGTGTGCATCAGGCCTCAGTTCATAACCTAGATTATGCTTGCATCCTCTGTTCCCCATTGCCTTCTCTTGAAGTGAAAGGTCTTGACTGTGGGTAATGCTTTTCAACCAGCTAATGTTGCACATATGGTTAGTATTGTCCTGTAATTACGTTTCTTAGTTTCCCTTTCTCTCCTTTGGTAGACAAACATATAATACATTAATTGCTTTCCTTCTCATTAGCATCTTGGTAAAGAATTGGGTGAAGACAAAGATCCTTGGAAGCTGGGACCAGGACCCTGCACTTAGTTTGGCATGGCTGATCTCTA
Source organism: Pipra filicauda (assembly GCF_003945595.2). Classification (NCBI taxonomy): domain Eukaryota; kingdom Metazoa; phylum Chordata; class Aves; order Passeriformes; family Pipridae; genus Pipra; species Pipra filicauda. The sequence continues at coordinate 1,828,432 of NW_024103885.1, forward strand.
CTCACGAGTGGACACTGCTGATGGCACTGAACCAAAGCAGCCAACAGCACACTGATGGCCTTGGACTGTGTAATCAGAAAATCATGAGTCTTGATCACTGAAGGGTCTGTTCCTCTTGTAGCATTTGTTGTGTGAAGTAGATCTACCTGTACAATTGTCATTATCAATTTTAATAATTTATTTCATTAATCCTTTCTCCAAAATTATTTTATACTGCAATTGGAAAAGGTGCTGCAATTGATGAGACAGAATTTTGGAGAGATTTGCTCTTCAGGAACCACACCAAAGAGCTAGAGCCACATCTCTGAATTCTTTGACAAAGACCTTTTTTTTTTTTTTTTTTTTTTTTTTTTTGGCTAAGAGATTTCTTAAAAAAACCCCAACCACCTAGTTTCATCTAGGTTTAACATAGAATTTGTTAATTATTCTGTAATTACTTTGCTTCCATTGAACAAGTACATCTATGTTAAATAAAATTAGAAAATACTCACAGACAGGACCATCCTTTGTGTAAGAAGCTTGAAATTTCTGTTTGGTCAATAAGTAATTATCTCAATCTTTAGTCTTTAAGTATATTCAAATTATTATAGATGGATGCAGACTTGTTTGCCTTATTAGTTTGAACACCTGTGTTCGTTTTCTAGCTTTTTCCTCTGGCGTGTGCAAGTCTCATTTGATGCTGTATTTTATCTTATTCAAATTCAGATCCTTGGTATTGATGCTAATGTCCCTCTTGTTTGTTGCCTAAAGCCAATCATGCAGAATAACACCTGCAAGATCCTTTTTGTGTTTCAGACTTTCCATGTTTGGTGAACTCAAGTGCTCCCTATTCAGTTACAGGAGAATGGAAGCTTGAAAAGGTCCTGTGCTTTTCCATTCACTCGTTTTTGCACTGAATCCTGGAATAAGCATAGGCTTATTTTGTTTATCATGTCAGTGAAAAATTCAGATGCTGTACTACTACAGGGCAATGACACCTTTACTTCTATCACACTCAGTGTGTGCTGAAAGCCAAGTAGCTGGATTGATGGGAAAATCTTTGCTAAACACTGTTTTACATACTGCTACACATGATTAGTGAGAGATGCCTCTGCCCAAATTAAGGTGCAAACAAGACCATATGCCAAAGTCAATAATATGGATTTTATTTAACAATACATGTGAGGTACAGAGAAAGGGGGGGGGGGAGAGAGAGAGAGAGAGAGAGAGAGAGAGAGATTAAGCAGAATGTAGTCACAACCCCATGGATCCAGTGGCATCCTGTTGGTCCTTCTTCACCCCAGGCATCTCAGTGGTGGGGGTTCCAGAGTTGTTCTTCTAGGGGTACCACCATTATACAGTCCAAGTTCAAGGTATCCATGGGGTGGTTGCAGATGCTGTTCCCCATAATTGGAGTGGTATGTCAATGAGCAGTTGCTTCCTTTCCCACAGTTTGCCACAGTGGGGATTTTTATCTGGATGCATTAGTCAGGATATGCTAGCCAGATCTTGCCTCTACCTGGCCTGGAATTAGTGCCTTCCTGCCACAAACTCTCCATTCTGTGCTCATATCAAGTTCCTGCTGCAGTGGTTTATCTTACGGCAAATTTCTTCTGAGGCCTTGTCAGTGTTTGAGGCAGGCAACTGTGCTCTTCAAGTCATTACACATGGGCTTGTTCAATAGTTGTTACGTAAATGAAATTTTAGGGAAATTACTATGAGTCACTGAAGTTGAAAATATATTGTGCAAAGTGACACAACACAGTGCCCACAACCGATGCAAAATATTATATGAAAATTATAAATAAATGGAAAATATTTTATTGAATAAAAAACCATGATTGAATCATGAGGCAATAGTGTGAAGTTTACACACTATGACCATGTGAGTGATTGACAAAGAAGCCTGGCAAAACTTATACCCACAGTGCATTAAACATATATATAAAATTTTTTTGCTGCTTCACCTCTAGGGACTCAAAACTGTTCCAACTTGTCACCTTTAAAAATGCTTTCACAAGAGGATAACTGAATAAAAAGAGGACACAGTATCTTTCATTCCAACACAGTATACTTTATGGTTCTTGTAGCCTGGATCAGACAGAAGCAGTTTTAATCAAATAAAGCATTGCTTACTTAGGTCATAAAGTAAAAAATACCCACAATTGTTTTGTTTTGATGAGAAGATTAATTCAATTTCATCGTTTAGTTAACCCAAGCTAGAGATTGCCAATTTTATTTTCATTTTTTTTGTGAATTTTTCCAATAGCCTGAAAACAATACTGAATAAAAGTACCAAATATATCCCTCCCCACCCCAATAATTTAAGCATATTGCAACAGGATAGTGAATTTTCATTGTGTCTGCCAAACATAAAAACATTTCAGAATCAAGCCCTTTTATTGAACTAATTAAATAATTAATTTATTCTGGAACAAATTAAACCTATTTTCCAAAGAACTTCTGCCTAATGGGTGGTTGACTTAGAGTTGCACTATGGCTGTGTGGGACCTGTTCCCTGCTTAGACGTCAGACCAAGCTGGTGAGGGCTGCTGTGAATGTCCTAACCACAGAAAAAGTTCTGATTGTAATTAATGTCTTGTTGGACACCAGAAAATTCATATCACCCCAATTTCAGTTTCTTCTGGAGCAGATGCCCTGACAGACCACGTACTCCAGCTGAAGCACATACTGGTCCCTCTTGTGCTCTCTCTTGTGTGGGTTTTCGTTTGTCTGTCAATAACATTAACCAAGAGATGGGAAAATTGGTCTTGTGGCAATAATGATTGCATTTGCATGTGTGCCTTTTGTACAACTGCCATGTTTTCTAGGCTAGAAAGTTGCAGATGATTATGAGGGTTTAAATTATAAATGTGTATTTTAAATAATGTACACATAGCAACACGTGTGCTACTGTTTCCTTGGTGTATATTATTTTTTCATTGCTTTGCTTTGCTCCTCTTCTTTCCAGCTGCTTACCCTTGAAGCAAATAAATAATCTCATTGGATTAACTGTTCTCATTTAAAACAAAGCACATACATAAATATGTTTTGAAATAATTTTCTTTTGTTGAAGCAACAACTTTTTGTACAGCTTTGTTTTTTTTTCTAGATACATTGACAGTAGTCCAGCAGTGCCATGGGCGATGTTCAGCTTAGGCTGTTTTGCGTTGGAAGAGCTCTGTTACTCAAAACCAGTGATTATTTTGCAGATAACCTGGTTAATATTATAGTTGTCTATGTATTCTCCATAGTAAGAGTACACAGGAGAAAAAGCTCAGATACCAAGAAGATGAAACAACCAAAGGGGAGATTTTCCCTCCTTCTCATTATCCTGCCTTGACTCTGATGCAGAATATCAATACAGAAAGAATCCAAGTTGGGACCATGCAGAATAGTCTTTCCTAAACTCATCTGGATTCTGGCAGTCAATGCCTTAAGGGCATTCTAAGCCTGAGATTGTGTTCAATCCATTATGCTTAGTAGCCATCAGTAGACCTATCTTCTATGAAATTATCTAATTTTATTTTAAAATTATTTTTCCTTTTGTCTTCCTTAGCATCCTTTGGCAGTGAGTTCCATAATTCTGTTAATACGTTGAATAAATATTAATAAAAAAATATTAATAAAAAAATATTCATTTTTTTCCATTTTAAACCTGCTATCAGAAAGTATCTTTGGACATCTCCTCATGCTTCTGTTGTAAGAAGTAGTGAATGGTTACTCTCTATTTCCGAATGGTTTGTGATTTTGTAGGCTCTTATCGTACCCTTGCCATTAGTCATTTTATTTGCAAACTGAAAGACCCTAACCTGTTTATATTCTCCTTATATCTCTAATCAGTCTCGCTATATTTGCCTCAAGTTTTTTCTTGTTCTACTTTTATAGAGTATTTCTCAGCTGAATGTAGCAGCCCATAAAAATGCCATCTCTTTGTCACTCGCTTTCAGCTCTGGATTTTACCAACCTGCAAAATTTTGTATTCTCAGTAAATTTTGTTACCTCATTATTTACTGCTTTTTCTTTTCCACTTCATTGTCCATATATTGGACAGTTTAAGTTCCAATAGTGCCTGAAGGACCAAACTTTTTAAATTTTGAAAACTAACCATTTGTTTCTGGTTTTTGTTCCTTTTTTTCCCCCCTACTCGTGTGTTCAGGGGAGGAATTTCCCTTTTACCCTGTGTCAGCCTTAGCTATGTCAATCTCTCTATTTCTAGTTCTTTTCAGAAAAATCTCTTGGAAACCTGTGTGTACTCCCTCAACTGGACAATGTATCAATAGGATTGTTGACTCTTTTGGACAGTTTAAAACATGTACATCCCTGACTTATCTCTGCAAAGCATATGGTTTCTTCCCTCACACGCTGTTTTGCCTGTGTTACTTTTTATCCTGCTAAATATTACAATTCTAGACATTTTTGTGGTGTGCAATGTCAGACACAAAATGTTGTTGGGTGCTATCTATCCAGGGAGACTTATTCCTCATTTTACCCATTCATTCCCCAACTTCGTTGTAGTCTCCTTATCTGGTTGACCCTGAGTATATGTGCTGGCTTCATCACTTATAGGAGATGTGGCCAGGTATGGTGGTCTGCCTGGACAGAACACAGCACATTCTTTCCACTTTATCTATATTCTTGAAGGAGCGATAAGAAAATAAATCACATCAGAAAGCTTGACACATTTGAGACATGGACTCTACGCTGGATGGAGCAGGTGAAAAATTAGCTATTGTGTAAAGCTCAAAATAGAAGATTGTAGCTGTTGGCTGAGTTTTTATTTGTGCAGTTTTATTTGTGCAGTAGAAAGCATTCAAATTAAACTATTTTCTGTTAAGTATTTCACAGCCTGTATATTATTGTATTTTGTAAAGAATCTGTTTTATAGATTAAGATGTACTTCAGTAATTTTTCTGAAGAAAAAAAAATCATATCTCAGATATTTCCCCTTAGCTACTGTAGAAACTTTTATAATTAAAATATGTTAAGTGTCTGTGGGGAAAGGTGGGGTGCAACCCACATATTTGCAGAGCCCAATATTTGGGTATTCTCCTTGTTTTAGAACAAAGATTTTGAAAAGCTGAAGTATTTACTGAATAGTTGCTCAGAGCAAAGAAGCCAGCAAGACTGCAGGCAGGTAAGTAAAATAGATTTCTGCTGATAAATTTTTAATCCAGTAATGCTGCTGCCCCATATACATAACCGTTGCATTTATGCAAATATCATTTAGAAGGAGAAAGAGCATTTGCTTGGAGTGTGCAACATTATTGATAGTTCTGATGTTTTAGGCTATTGCACTTGGAGCTGTCATTCCTGCGTTGAGTATAAGAGTGCTAATCTAGCTGATATCAGTTTCCCAGTCCTGAGGGACCCACACTTGGCAGTCTTTGCTGTAGTATGAAAGAAGAGCAGATGACAGTATTGAACACTGGCAGTGTGTATACTCTGGGGAAACTTGGGCCTTCAGTATATCTTGTTAGATATAAATACTAGAGTACTTAAATATGCTGGTACTTTGAGAGAACTGTGACTGTTTCTCATATTGAAGCAGCAGTTTGAGTTGAATCTTTGCTGTTATTTTACCGGGGAAAACATTCTGCAGAGGGGAAAGAGAAAGAACAAGGGTGAAATGAGACAGTTAAGGATGCATGAAAACAGTTATTTGATACCAAGGCACTGAATATTCAAGATGGAAGATTTATTTCTGAATACGGGAGGAGTGTTTTAGACTTTCAAATTAGTTCAGAGACAATCTCTACAGAGTCACCAAGGGTTTTTTTTTCCTCACAATTAAGCAGGATAAGAAAGACATAGAGGAACATGATGTTTTTTCTGCACTTTAAGTTTTAATATCCTTATGTAAACAGAGTAATCCCCTCATATTAAAATAATGTGCAAAGAAATTTAGATTTCAATTTTTAGTGGATACAAAATAAACAGGCTTTTTAGAGTTAATAAGGTTTTGTTTAGTTGCACAAATACGATAAACCTTTTCTGTAAGGATGAGGATTGGTCTATAGCATTTGGCAAATATTGACAAATATTGCCTCCTTTAAGAGACTGCAGCATCAGCTGTCTCATTTGTCATGAAGGTGACTATTAAGGTAGATATCACTGTTCTAATGCTCCCAGTTAAAAATTTTTGCAAGCTGTGTTTTTTTTGTCAGTTCACAGAACTGGCACTAAAGTCACTGTTCTACGAAACCTGTTGCAATTTGGCAAATGTGTTGATTAGGGGAAGTCTCATGGTTCACACTGATGAGATAATTCCCAGTTCAGCTCATGTTCGATTAGTGGTAGGTAGTTTTAGGGACTATTCCGGTTTTGGACCCACAAACACTCTTACTCCTTTTTTACTATTAATATCTGTTAGTGGTAGCCTGTACTGGCAAATGCCTTCATTCTCATAGTAGCACCCCCACCAGTTTCTTCCTCAAACTTTGGAAAGGTTGAGCCTTCCTCCACGTTCTTCTTCCAAGAGGCAGACATGGCTAGCATCACCACTTGTTCCTCTTCTTAGCTAAAATGAAGGTTGAAACCCTCTCCCTTTGCTTTTTTTAAGAAAGGAGGTGAGATGGGAAGGTCCTGTGTGCACTTTGATGAGAGATAGCACATTGTAGGCCAGATGACAATAAGGTGGGCATGGCAATAGCTGGTATAACTTGTTCCCCTGTGCCCTTTCACTTCAGATGTGAGAGAAGCCTCCCACGGGCTCCTGAATTGGGGATGATCAAAGGTGAGTGATTTCACTTGAAGAACTAGAGGAGTAGGACATACAGGGGATAGTATGCATCCTATTCAAAGAAGGTAAAGGAATATGTGGCAAAAAAGACTTTCAAACAGGAAGAATAGTTTTTTAATGCAGTGATGGATCTAACAAGATAAAGATGTGAGGTGACAGAAGTAGACAAACCAAACTGGCACAAACTTTGCAATAGGAGTCAAGTACTGTTCTGACTGAGCCAACAAAAGCACTGTTTGCAAATTTTTTTTGCCAGTGAGTAATTTCCAGCAGAGTTCAGCAGCACCACAGCGCACTTTCAGGCGACTTTTGTGTATTCTGTAAGCTTTCACAAGCCCTATATTAATAAAAATTGGAAATTTTTTTTAAAGGCACAGTTCTGAGGAAGAACAGAACATTTCACGGTTTATCTAGTAAAACACACCACGAATTTGTCAAGCTATAGTTTATCAACAGTTAGAGGAAAGAATGTTGCACCATTCTTCAATCAGGCAGTATTTTCAAATAGAACCAAACCCAAAGTCTCATGAAAAAACTGTTAATCAGACCTCAAACTCTTGACCTTGCAAAATAAAATGTTAACAAGTATCTTGCTGGCATTTTGCAAATTAAGCCACAATCCCATAAAATTGTGTCAAAAGTAGTTAAGACACACATGTCCACTGTAGCAAAACCAATGTTATGCTGCACACCAAAACCAACATGCTACATAGAAGGATTCTCTTTGAAATGTTAAAGATGATTATTTAAATTTTAAATTTTTCAAACTTTTCAAGCAATTTCCCAGCCTATTATTCTACTATCTCCCATTTCCCTCCAAAACTTTCTTTAACTTCCAGGGAGTTGCCTTTTTCAAGGCTTATGATGTTGACAAAATCCCATGAATACAGGGAAAAGTAGGTCTTGTAGTGTAAAGTGGTCCATTGAGAAGCACCAGAAACATGCTAACAAGTCTCCAGATCTCTTCTGTGCTTCTTTCTCTTGCTTTGTGGGATAATAGAACATGTTTATGCCTAAGCTGTGGTGAGGGTGGATGAAGACTGTATAAATCTGGGCTAGCAGTATGAGACTAATGGACTCATCATACCTTCAGATCTAGTAAGTTAATTGACAGTTTGAATAGCATTTGTGATCCAAGACATTGTAGGGAAAGAGGTGGAAAGTACACACCTGCTCTTGCTGCAAACAAATCACTTCATATTTCCACTCTGTTCTGCAGACAAATAGATCCCAACTGGACTGCTGAGCACAGCAACTATTAAAAAATTACTGTTATTAGTATTTCTTTTATCATAAGCACATATAAACATGTAATTAATATTAGTGACTCAGCCTATATCTGCCATTCCAGGATTTATTATGAAAACAAATATATAGATATACACTTTTAAAAGGTGCAAGTATACCTGTCTACTGATGAGATCAAAGGGAACTGAGGCACTTTGCTCCTTTGAAAAATTGCAGTGCCTCTGTGGTTATTGGGACCCACTACACTGGAAAATTTGCTCCTTTGTAAACATTTCTGAAAGGATGGCCTGCATTTGTGACATGTCTCTAGGCAGCATAGGTGAATTTTTCATTTAATTTGCTATTTCCATTTCTAGGTTTTTGAAAGACCATGAAGATCAATATCTTAGTACAAAAAAAAAATCAGGCTTTTAAAATGCTGTGTGCAAATGTTTTGTATGAAAATTGATATTTACGTTTCTAAATGTATAAGCATTGGAGAACATGTGGAGTAAATGTGAATGCAAGTTACTAATCAAATGTTTTGGTGTTGCTTTTTTTGAAAGTAGTTGTACAGAAGAGGTGAACATGTTAGTGACTTTGTGGGCTGTTCTGACCCTAGTATGGCATAAAAATAGGCTTGCTAGCCATATAGCCCTTAATAAAGTGTCAGTGAGGGAATTTTATGCTTGATTTTCTAAGAAATGTTCCAATGTCTAAATTTTGCTGCCAACATTTTATAATTATTTACTAATGATTTTGCATCATTTAGTTTTTTTGCTTTTACGTATGCATCTTTTAAGTGTGAAGTTGGAACCATTATTATAAGGCAAGGACATGCACTGAGTGAATGCTTTTAATACTGTTCAGAAAATTCAGAAACAGCGAAAATTTCAAAGTTCAGTCTTTTACCTCTGAAAGCTAAAGAGGGTACCTTTTTGTAGATACTTTAAAATTTAAAAAAAAAAAAAATAAGTAAAAAGCCCTTAGAATCTTCAAGGTTTTATTTTCAAAGGCAAAGAAGGTAGGTCAGTACTTTGACAATTATTTGCTATTCTTTTTATTAAGACTTGAATAATATTTATGGTGTCAAAATAGTGAAATCTGCACTTTTGCACACATTAATGTATATTGATGAGTGGTATCTGATAATTTGGGCATGCATAGTTTATATTATATTGATGAATGGGAAACCTCATGTATATGACATTACTGCCCCATGGACAGCAACATGGGTTCTAGATCTAGAGAAAGAACATCTGTACGGGAAAAAATGGCAAGCTGAGGTAGACTTTGTACTACATAGAAGTCTTTTTAGATATAAAGCTGAAGACTTATTTTTCTTTTTCAGATTACAGATAAGGCACAGTTTTTATTCCCCATCTAGGATTCTTTTTTGTATTTCTAAACTATTTACCGAAGGCATTTTTAAGTGACCTAGTCATTATTCAAAGGATGAGTCCCTGAGGCTGGAAGTCTCTCTAAGTAGTTTTCTAATCCTATTTTCCCAGTGTTTTTCTCTTCTAATGAAAGCAGTAGTTTTTATATCATGATGTGCCAGGTACCGAAGTTAATTGATTATGTTCTCTGTAGGGAACTTTGAAGTAAGAAACTTGATTCGTCTCTGTTGAGAATGGAAAAATGGGGAAACTTACTGACCCTATTAGAACATTGCAATGTATCTGTAGGGTACTTTGTGGTCTTCAGTGATAGCCCAGAAGTGCTTTTGGTTATTGGTGTGTTTAATGACATACACAGGAAAGCAAGGACAGGCTTCACAGAATTATTTAATGGAATCAAATAATGGTTCTAGATGGGTATAAAAAGTTAAGTATTTTTTAATCAGACTCTTTTGTCAATGCTGAGCAAGCAAAAGTCAATATTTAATATTCTCGGAGGTAAATCAAGCTTTGAATAATGGTCAAACTACGATAATGCAGCTCAATCTGAAAATGTCAAAGGCAACATTGTTTATGTTTTAGCAAAGGGTGTTGGTTCATGATGGTCATGGTTTTATGGACTTTTCTCAAAGAAACAATTCGGTCAAAAAATTGAAAACTAGTTTCTTGTTCTTCAAAAAACTATGGAAGTAGTTAATGAGATATAGCAATCTCCTGTGCTGCAGAATACAATGTTAAAGAAATTATACTGTTTCGTTTTTTCCCCTGTACTCAGCGCTGGTGAGGCCACACCTCGAGTGCTGTGTCCAGCTCTGGGCCCCTCAGTTCAGGAAGGATATTGGGCCCCTCAGTTCAGGTGCTGGAGCAGGTCCAGAGAAGAGCTACAAGACCAGTGAAGAGACTCAAGCACAAATCCTGTGAGGAGAGGCTGAGGGAGCTGGAGTTGTTTAGCCTGGAGGAGGCTCAGGGGAGACCTCATCACTCTACAGCTACCTGAAAGGAGGTTGTAGCCAGGTGGGGGTTGGTCTCTTCTCCCAAGCAACCAGCAGTAGGACAAGAGGGCACGGTCTTAAGCTGTGCCAGGGGAGGTTTAGGTTGGATATTAAGAAGAAATTTTTTACAGAGATATTGGAATGGGCTGCCCAGGGAAGTGATGGATTCACCGTCCCTGGAGGTTTTTAAGATGAGACTGGATGTGGCACTTAGTGCCATGGTCTAGTAACCACGGTAGTGTTGGATCAAGGGTTGGACTTGGTGACCTCGGGGGTCTTTTCCAACCCAGTTGATTCTATGATTCTGTGATTCTATGATTCTATATGTAAGTACTGTAGAGAGGAATAGAGAGAGAATCATAAAATATCCCAAGTCCAAAGGGACCCACGAGAATCATTGAGTCCAACTCCTGCCCTTGCACAGGACCACCCCAAGAGATACACCATGTGCCTGGGAGCGTTGCCCAAAGACATCTTGAACTCTGTCAGGCTTGGTGCTGTGACCACTTCCCTGGAGAGCCTGTTCCGGTGCCTAACCACCCTCTGGGTGAAGAACCTTTTCCTAATACCCAATCTAAACCAACCCTGACACAACTTGAGGCATTACCTTGGGTTCTGTCACTGGTCACCACAGAGAAGAGATCAGTACCTGCCCCTCCTCTTACCCTCATGAGGAAGCTGTAGACTTCAATGAGGTCTCCCCTCAGTCTCCTCCAGGCTGAATAGACCATGCTCCTCACACGACTTCCCCTCAAGGCCTTTCAGCATCTTCGTTTGCCCTCCTTTGGGTGCTTTCTAAAGCACTGCTGGCTCATTTTCTACCTTAAGCACTGCAAGAGCATTCTTTCTGCAGTTGTGGTATACGAATCCTGAAGGCATTCCTGGAGATTACAGGTGCCTGGAGCACACCATCTCTTTGGGATCCACGGGAAGGAGGAATCCCAAGGGTCCACAAAACTATCATCAGAGATTTAGAGAATCAAATTGTTGAGGAGAAAATTTGTTTCACCCTCTCATTGTTTTTCCTCCGTAGACTAAATAAAATTGTCAGCGTATAGAAGCTTTCTGTGAAGAGGAGGGCACTGAAATTGTTCTTCATGTCATACCTACAATGGACGAAACAAAATGTGGAGCAAGAGTATTTTCACTAACACTCAAAACCTCATTATAAAGATAGTGAAGCACAAGAAATTGATCCTTGGAAGGATTTTGGAACCATTTTCTTTGGGTATTCTTTCATAAGAGATAAGACAAAACTGTCAGGATGGGCAACTAATTTGTTCTCGGAGTTGTGATACTGACCACACTGTGATAATGGGATAATTTTCTGCCCTCTGGGCTGATACCAAGAAGTGCTGTGTCTTTCACGATTCTAGGTACCAAAGTACTGGTCCCTAAATCCAGTTAGAGCCTCCCCACCTCTAAAGGCAGCCCTTTTACTTCTGGCCAAAGCACCACTGAGGGTGTACGAAAGTCCATTAAAGGGATTTCAAACTATACATAAAATGCAGTTGGAGTCAAAATAGGATATATCCTTATCTTATTTCATCTCCAAGTGCGTAGGTTAGACTCTGCGATTTCCTATAGTTAGTTACACGAAGGTCAGACAATGTCTGGTTTTAATGCTAAGTGACAATCTTCTGTAATTTTAGCTGGCTTATCATTCTTATTGCTTTTAAATAAATAAGGTATACAGTATAATGAGATTTAATGAACAGTTAGGTACAGCAGCAAATGTTCTATGAGTTTATTAAACAGCTGTGTAGATTGCTAATGTGAATTCTTCAGGAATCCAATGAAAAAAATTCACAGATGTCTTATGAAAATCAGTGAAGTAAAATTATCTGAGTTAAAGTGTAGTTCTGTTTTAAAGAAGTATTTCAAACGTAATTTATAACTCTCATGTTTTAATCTCAGCTGTAAAGACATTTCTGGGCCACACTGTCAACTTTACATACAATAAGTTTTTCTTACCTACTGACTAGGTTAGTAACTAGGTAACAAATGACATAACTAAGCTGTTCAGTTTTGGTGTTGATAAGAAACTTCAGCATTTCCCTTAATCTCTGAATAAAAATGTGCTATATTTTACTGTCAGTCTTGAAAGTTCTCATGAAAATCTGCATATAAATTTACCCTTTTTTGTTGCTGATTAAAAATACGTATGTTTGGAATTTATTTAAAAATATGAACAGGTTTACTCAGAAATGAATCATTTATATTCTTATATAACTGGATTAATTCTGTGGTACTAACAGTAGTGAAAACATGGTGCTTTTGCGATTTTACCAATAAGATAAAAAATGTGGTGTAGCAGCTTACACCAGTATGTAAGATCAATATTGTGTGATACAAAGGTGTCATTCCTACACAGCCACTTTTCTGGCCAGAGCCTCTCTTCACACCATTCCCCAGCTGCTGGTAATGCTGAGATAATGTGCTTTCATCAAGGGGATTTGAGTTAGAGAGCACATTACTACATTTCCCTTTGTCAAAATTAACTCTGACATGAGATTATTGCTGCTGTTACCAGAAGTGAGTTGTTAAGTCATTATAGGAAGCCTTTTGTTTATATTCTCAGCTGTCTGTTTTGTGGAAAGAGAATTCCCCCTGCGCTGCTTTCTGGGCCTGATTCTCTGAGTCAGGGGTGTGCACCGAGTCTTTCAACCATCATTAATTTCAGTGGAAACTGAGAGTTCAGTGCTTTACAGAACGAGCAAGCTTTCTCAAACTATCACAGGATTCAACCCCATAGTTTTGCAGAGGAGGGTGTAAATGGCATTTAAAAATCCAACCTATTGTACGTATATTTGAAAAAAAAAAAGTACTGCACTGTATCAATAGTGATTGATTCATGGATGTACAATGGGACAGTAAGAAGATGCTGTAACATTTAGCTGGTAGGATAATGACCAGTTGTCAATAATGATGAAGTCTGAACTTGAGACATGTAAGAGATGGGTGGTCCATAAAACCTAGAACAAATGCAGTAGTATGAGAGCGGAAGAACTGGTTCTTTTTAAAACTTGGTAGCAGTGTTTAAACATAGTGATTATTTTAAAAAGTTAAATATTCACTATATACCTTTTAAATCAAGACATCTACTTTCTATAGTGTCCATATTTCTCTTTCTGTTTTGGAGAAAGTAATATAATACAGCTATAACTTGTTCAGTTTCTTTTTCCCCAGATGCTAAGTTCGGGTTTTTTGGGGTTCTTTTTTTTTAAGGTTACCTTTTTGAGAAAGAATGATGGGTAGCTTGCAATTTCTGTGTATTTGACTGCAGAGCCAGAACCAGAAGGGTTCAAACTCTCTTTTTTGAAGCATCTGGCTCTTCTTTCATCAGCAAAATGCTACTGACTCCTCTTGCTCTGAAAAGAAAAGTTTGAGTATGGAAAGAAGTAGAGAATTATTCCTGACAACCTGTGAGTCTGTGAATTTATAAACTTCAGTCAAACCCTACCAGGGAGGAAAAAAACACCAAAATCAACCCATCAATAAGGAATCCTGAAATACCATTCTAAAAGCAAACTCAAGCAAACCGGGAAATGAATGTAATCTAGAAACTTAAACCCAAAAATCTCAGAACAAAAAGTTTTCACTCTACCACATGAGAAATACCCAAGCCTCCATAAGGTTGTTTTTATTTGTTATTGCTGTTGGTTTAATGTGGAAGACACTTGAGTGCCACCACGCTTGAACAAAAGATATGCTGTGGAACTGTCTACCTGCTTCACTGTGGTGAGGTTTGGAGACACAAAACAGGAATCTCTTCTGTAATTCTTAGCTTGTTTTTACTTAATTTTGCTGAGCCCAGAAGGGAATTTAGCAAATGGCATATCTAGCTCAAAAGACTTAAATTTAAGATTATAAATTTCGCTATGGAATCTAACATTTTTTAATGAGTTTAAAGAGAGGATGCCAGAGAGCATTTTCTAAGTAGGAGCTTTCAATAATACATTTTTAAGAGAGTAATTTGTTTAATCCTGAGTGACAGCTACAATAATCTAAGGTCATTTAAGTGAAAAGAAGCTGCAGAAAAAGTCAGAGTAGTGCCACCTGGGTCAGAACAAACATTTAAAGAAGTAGCGTGTTAATACTTAAAGAATTTATTCATGTATTTTTTATAACTTCTAGCTTTTGTAGTTGCACGTAATGAATGGGTCTCCAAGAGCTTGAGTCATCATGCCCGTAGCTGATGCCAGTTTCCAGGCATTAACTTTAATTATTGATGCTTTCCCTAATAGACCTGATTGCACATTTTTAAAGTAACAGTTCTGTCTTACTAAAGGCATGCCCTGCTGCCAGGCACACTGGCTGTCCCTGGCAGAGGTAAATGTGGAGCTTCCACCTGGTCTTTAAGTTAAAGCTTTGTTTCTCAGTTTTTGTGCTTTAGTTACTTGGTGCATTGATGTCACCTCCAGGCTAGGTTGTCTTTGAAGAACTTCATAACTGGAGAAGCAAATCAAGTGTGAAGGGCTTGAGGGGTCTTTCCAAACTCATGAAGTTGCTTCAGAAGGAAGCATGATGGTCTGTTTATGGTTGCACAAGATTATTGAGCAACAGTTTCCAGACTGATGAATGTACCCCTTGAATTTCCAATGACAGTATTTTGTACTTCATAGTACCTCACATCTTCAGTATATTTTTTACACAGTACCTTTTTAGGCAATTAGCTGGGTGTTCCTTTCATGAGATGAAAAAAACGGGCAGTGAAAGGTGCAATGATTCAGGTATCAGATTTAGAGGTGCATTTTGAGTTAAAGAATTCCTGGCACAAGTTGAAACAAAAGTTATATCTTAATTTATAATTTTACTTAAATCAGTGCAAACTCATTTGCAAATCTGTTATTCACCAGCAACAGAGTTGTGGAGGTGAGAAAGAGATGGTGCAGTGTTCTGAAGAAACGACTGATAACAAATGACTTAATGAGATAGCTCTTTAATAAGATATCATAAAAATAAGACTATAGATGGTGAGTAAATTCCCTTCAGATGCTGGGCACACTTATAGCGTCAGAGAGACCCCAATGGATATTCCCATGGCATACCCCTCCATATCCCTTCAATGGACAGAGATTTCTTCTTTCTAGACATACAAGCTATTATATACTTGTCTTATGAGAAAATAATCCATAAAGGATATTCAGCTGGGAACTTCTTCCTGTACTTTTAGATAAAGGCAAAGTTGTGTAGGTGGTGTAATTGCTGGTACCAAGTGGGAGCTGCCCACAAGTTCCAGTGTTGCAGTGAGGTGGCTAAGGTTGTCCTGCAGCCAAGGAATCTGGTTCAGCACAGCCCAGCCTTAAGGTCATGCTGAATATGCAGCACATTAGCTGTCTGCTCAGCTTAACTAAGTTAGGTCACTAACTCCTCGATGGTCAGGATGAATAAATACATCCTCCCGTCTGAAATAAGTCCTTCTTCATTTTTAGGAGGAATGACCACATGCAAGCTTTCACCAGCAAGGTACAAGCTGAGTTCTGTGTTTTGATTAGAGCATCCTCACAAACAAAACCTAAGTCTTGTGTGTAAGCCCCTCTCTCACTTTTCTGTTAACAAAAACTACGAATGAAAATGGACTTACATGTGGATTTTATGGTG
Organism: Pipra filicauda; assembly: GCF_003945595.2. Classification (NCBI taxonomy): domain Eukaryota; kingdom Metazoa; phylum Chordata; class Aves; order Passeriformes; family Pipridae; genus Pipra; species Pipra filicauda. The sequence continues at coordinate 1,844,376 of NW_024103885.1, forward strand.
TGAAATAAGTCAAATCTCAGTGTCATTTTCTTCTAAAGTTAAAGTATTAAAAGAACAATAATGATGAACAAAATAAGGCAGAAGACAGCAAAATATACTGAAAAGGGACTGGACATTCAGGAACTTTAAAAATTTAATCCTGGCATTATACTCTCATCTTTAGCAAGATGTCATACTGTACATCTCTTTCATGTTCTGTAAAGTGGAGTAATTATGGTTCTTTCTTCTGAAAAATGTTGATTTTCAAACCCTTCCTGGGTACATCTACTCTGCAGGTGGTGGCTGCCTAGTGCTTGGTCTCCAGGACACTGTATGGCTCAGAGGGCAAGTGACACTTTGCCAATGGTCACTTTGTCCCCACTGATGCATCTGAGGAAGTTTGAACAGAAGGAGCTCAGTTTGTAGCGTGGGTGACTGCACAAACTATTCCCAATCTTTTTAATTCTTCTTATCCAGCAGGGATATTGGCCTCACATAGTTTAAGTCACTTTCATGTAACAATATTACATTATATTATTTCTTATGTTATCAAAAGTGTTTGAGTCTTTCTGAATGTTTTTTAATCCACTAGAAGTTAAAAACCAGAAAAATAGCGTAAAGGAGAAATGCAATGATTTCTCATGCTATATTATTTATATTTGTTGCTTGTTAAGTGCTGGTTTTTTTGCAAGAGAAAAATACTGACCTGATGAACTTACAGTCTAAATTAACTTATAATATAAAATGAATAACACATTACAGAAGTCAGTGCCTGTGTAGAATATGTAGAGATCCTAAAAATACATATATTTTTAAGAAACTGTAAGGACAATGGATGGATTCAAGGGTCAGTATGATATAGTGGAGAAGAATCAGCATGGCTTATGTAAAGGTAAGTCCTGCGTCATGGAATTCTTGAGTTTCCCTGAAGAGGTCAATAGGCATGTGGATAAACATGATCTAGCTGAGGCAATATTGGCTTTCCAAAGGCTTTTGATGCACAAACCTAGGAGTAAAGTTTGTGAAAGTACTCCAGGTTTAAACACGCATTTTGAAAATTCGGCTAAGTACCTATTTACATCTTCATGTGCCTAAATACTCTCAAAGAACTGGCCTTATGGCTTTACAGTATCATCATCTTTGAACGACTGACATTAAAACTAGTTAACATATCCCAGGAACCTGACAGCAGCTTTTCTATCATGAGGTTTACTGATATTTTGTTTCTTACTCTTAACATTTCTCCAGAGCTATAGCTTTCAACCATATTGCAGGTTTTCAATCATACTCTTGCAGATTTGCTATATGAAAAATGTTGCACAATATGCAACGTTCTAAGGTAAAGTTTTCTTTAAAAAGCAGATTTAAATCAGGCAATAGCTACAATACTGTAAGGTATTATAGATAAGATGATCTGTCTTGGTGAGTTTTCTTTGGATTTTATTTAGCTTAATTGATAGTCAGGTCTAAATCCCACCGATATTAACTGGAGTCCTCCAGCTGACTTTTGCATCAGGTCATAATGAGTAGGCAACTGCAGAGTGCTGAAAAATATTCCTGTACATCTCGAATTTAACCATGTCCCTTCCATAGAGATGCTGCTAATAAATTCACTTGTGGCATTAAAACCAGGACTGATTACATGAGAAACATGTCTGATTTGGAAACTGGAGATAAAAGACAAGGTAGTGGAACATGCACCAATTAAGTGATAAACATAACAGAAACATGACAGAGAAACATAACAGGGAAAACAATAGGTCTTTTAAAGTATCTTAATTTTGCATTATGCTCAGCTATTATGCCAGTTTCCTGAATCAATCAGGGGTTTTAAAATTTCTTTGTGTTAATATCACCATAGTTGCATCTCAGATACAAATGAAACCACACAGTACCCATAATGTGAGGCTTAATGCATGACACCCAGGGACATGTTCCTTAGTAATTTAAACTACACAGCTGACTGGTTGCAAATAAATGAAAATGGGTATATTAGACCCAATTTACAAATATCAGTCACATCAAACAGAATTAAAATTTAGTTTAATTGCACTTTGATTAAACTGGTACAAACTGTTGGAAGAGAAACTTTTATTGGTTTTGAAATGTTCTTATGCCTCTAAAGTTACCAAGAAAAACTAAATCAGTTTTAAAACTAAATTAAGGTTGTCAAGACAACACTTTTAATATTTTTATCAGATAACAATCCCAATTTTAGTTTTCCTTACAGCACAAAATCTATGTAAGACAGCAGTCTGTTCTGCACTGATCTACATTCAGAAGTCTTCAAAACTGACTGTATTAATATTAAGCCTGTCATCTCCTGATTTCTGACTTCTGCCACCACTTAAGTCTCTGGTTTCTTTTGCTGATTGTGTGAGTGACTCTCAATTAGTAACAGCATGTCTTATTTCTAAAATAATTTTATGGAAAGAATAATTTTTTTCAAAATATGTTCTGGGGTTTCTTTTGGCAACTTCAGATAGAAGCATGTTCATCCATAATGCTTAATGCTCCACTACCACATTTACTGTTTAGTTTTGCTTTTAGATGTAAGCTCATTACTGTTGTATACTTATAGTTAGAACCCCACTGTGATGCAATCTTATTTTTTACAGCAACTCAGTAAACTTGGCTGAGGGAAAAGGATTTGTTCCCAGCATTATGTTTAGCAATGTTATGTGTTGAAACCTATATTTAGAATTATTATTTAGAATTCTATATTTAGAATTTTTGTTTTATTTTTCTAAAATATTTTCCTTTTTCTTAAGAAGACTGGAATATGTTAGGTATTTCTGGTAGCAATTTGTGACTGAACTTGTTTATGTAATTTTTGTAAAGGCAAAAGATTTAATAAAATAATTTTTTTCTTCATGCATATGATATAATAAAAATGTACATCTCATACTAGAAGTAACATTTTGAAGTAAGAGCTTTAAACTTTCATTCTTGGAATAGATTTGGGAGTTTTTTGTGTTAGTGAGGAAGGGGTCTAGGAGTCACCAGAGAAAGGGAGATGCTCATCTTCTGTTGACTTGTGTGTTACCAGTATATTATCCATGTGCAGAGATTTGCTTGTCCTGTCTCTGAAGCCTTGTGCCAGCACAAGTTTGTGTTGTCTGCATGGGAAACTGAACTGGGGACTTAATCCAAGTTGAAAATGATCCAACAGTAGCAGGAAGCAATAAGCTCCTCAGACCAGTTTGGCCTCACAATTGCTTTTGCCAGCAGAAGGAGAGGTTGTTGTAGATGCAGGAATGAGCAGCAGCAGGAGGTGAAATAACTTCTGGCTTATTTGATCTTCAAGTAGAACTCTGGTGAGCAACCAAGCCCCTGGAAATGTGTGTTTGGGGACAAAATCTTCCTTGTCAATTTGCATTGTACCTCAAACAGAAGAATCTTGACACTTTCAGTTCCTTCTCATATATGCAAATATATTATATGTTTTGCTGTTTTATTGTTTTTAATGACTGTTCTAATATGTGGCCATATCCCCCATCCTATTCCCTTCTAAACTACATTAGATCTATTCTTAACATTGATGAAAGATTAAAATGATTGTAGAGGGATTTGGTGCACACCAAATATATTCCTTTATGAGCAGCAAAACAATATTTAGTAGAGGCTAAGCTCTTGACTACTAAATATGTGTGGGGTTCCCAGCAGCAGAGTGTTTCTTTCCACGAAGTTGCAGTTTTTAATTAGGTAGCTAGTGACATCTGGTGCCAAGATTACAGACAGGATTTCACACTGCAGATGAAAGCGGGTGCCTGCTTTGTAATGAGTAGATGGTGGAAAAGGTTTTTGCCTGGGATTCTGCTCACATGTTACAAAACATATGCATACCCTCCTGGAAAGTCCTCTGCTAATTTTTTATTTACTTTCTATATGTGGCTAGCTTTGAGATGTGATATCTTGCAAACTGTAACAGGCAATATCCCATTTTTCCTCCATTTGAAATAGTGATAAACATTTAAACACCACTCTATATGATTGTACATCTTTGTAGAATGCATGGAAAATCCTATTAAGTTACCTTAATTATTTCGAAATAACTCTGTGAAACTGAACAAAAATTAGCTTTTACTTAACGAATCTTAAACATGTTATCTGAGGTAAAAGTCATGATCCAAGAGAGCCATGGGGAAGAGAGAGCCCATGGGAACGTTTGGTCTCGCACAGACCTCAGCTGATTCTGCTCTGCCTCCACCTGGTTGCCAAATTATTTCCGAAAAAAGGCAATCAGGTGTCATAGGGAGGAAAAAAATGTCCAGCAGATGGTGCTGCCTGATCACTCATGGACGCAGCCCGGGCAAAAAGGATAAGCAAAACCGCTGTCTGAAGTCTCTTAAAAGGAATGATGATGAGAAAATTATCGTGTCATTGGAGCAGGAACTGAAATAATAGCCGAAATGTTTTTTTCTTAGAATTGATGTGGTACTTTATGAGCAAATAATGAAATCATCTGTGTGTTTTCTCTATTGTCCCAAGTCTACTGAAAGTACATGTAAACAAAAATAGCAACTCTATTGAATATTTTAAACAAAAATGACAACTGTATTGAATAATGTATTTTAAAGATATTTGCACATTATATAAGCACAGAAAAATCTGTATTAGTCTTAAGAACTGTAGTTACATACCCATACTTCAGTAGGCAACAGTTTCTTCCCCAAAAATTTGGCTTACGTGTGTTCATACAAATTTCTCACATGATTTAGCCATTATCCACTTCAGTATAATAATTTGGACTTGTTAAATCCTAATGATTTTAAAATCAAATATTTACTGTAAAATAAATATTTATGTTGAAAGCAGAAAGCACTGTTGTTCCCGAAAGAAATCTGGTGTAATACGTGATCTCGGCATGAACCTTTTCACGGTGCATTTTGTACCTACCTCAGTTCTCGATACCTTGATACATGAATGATGCTGACTCATGTAGCATGTGCCTATAAGGACATTAATCAAAAAAGAAAGGCTTTTGACTTCATAGTTTGATGAAAATAAAGGGATGCTGTCCAGATTGTAATTGGGAATTAAACAATTGGCAATAACTCAACAGCTGTAAGTACAACCTGCCTCCAGATTTTTAGGTGGACGTAACCTCAAAATCCCATTAAGACACACGCCCCAACTCATCTTCTACTTGTGCTTCTAAACCCACCAAACTTCCTTGTGTTGGACAGGTTTTGTTAAGGATTTTTTAAGGACTTTAGTTGCAGCCCTCTTACTGACCTGTGTGAGACTGAGACCTCTTCTCATTCATCCAGCACCATGCCACTTGCCCTTCACAGGGCAGCTGCCACTCAGGTTTTCTTTTCCCACAGCAATACTGGAGGGGACAGGAAGCAGCTTTCCAGGGTGTGTTGCTTCTGTGGAACCTTGTTTAATGTCTTATAATGAACTTTGGACAGCATCTGGTTAGAAATGTAGTCTTTTTTCCTGAAGGAAGTGAGGGCATAGTTGTCTGAGGGTGTTTTCTATGCATTCTTCCCTTTCAGATTTCAACTCATACTTACCCATGTCCTAGTGCTTCAAGCGGACAGTGATTTAATGATTTTGCAAACCTTCTGTTGGAAAAGCCAGGCTTAGGTAGCTGTATATATCCTGCTAAAAGCCGGGTTTTGAGTTTTTCCTCCTTTCATTGTTTGTACATAAAAATCTCATAAAGGAATGGTAAGATCTTGTGATCTCTTGTCAGTAATAAGACTGGAAATTGTGGGCTAACAGATCCTATTTTATTGTTGTTCCAAAGAAGTTGGGAGCGTCCTTGTCAGTCTTAGACTTGAGCAGGTAAAAATTGTTTCTTCGCAATTTTCTCCTTTTTCCAGTAAAACCTACCCTTTTGTGGAAAAATTCCTTTTTTTTTTGATTCCCGAGTAATTTCTCTTGCTGTAATATATATTTGTCACTGATTTTTCGAGTAATGTGTTTGTCACTAGTTTTTCTCATGAGGAGAAACATTTTCATTCCATGATAACACTCCTTGGCCTTTTCTCAAATCCCATTGCTTGACAGTCAGACTGTTTTTGTATCCTTTTCTACTTCCACCAACATTTTCCTTCCAGTTGAGATTTTCCATTTTTTTTCAACACACATGCAAACACACAGAGAAAAAGGAAAGATTTTGACAATAATAGCCTCTGTCCTGATTAATTCACCGATTACCTCCTTCCTACCCTGTCAAATAAAAAGGCTGCAAAGTTTATCCTTCATCTAGTGTATCCATATTTGAATGCTGCTGCCTCCCAAGGCTTAATTTTCTCTTGTCCAAAATGTGATATTCACTTAAAAATAACTGTTAGAAAAGATTGTCATAAATTACTGCTTTCATTTATGTCCCAAGACATATCACTGTATCTATCTGCCCTTTCTCCAACTCAAAACTAAATTTTTGCGGAGTTTTGAATTTTTCTAATATTGTAAAATAAACAATAAGGAGGAAATCTCAAAAAGCTAAATTTTATTTTTGAAGTTTAGTTTTGAAGGCTTTAAACAAGTTGAAATAAAAGATTCAATTTAGTTATTGTTTCTATGAGGTGTTGTCTTATTTGGCCAGTCACCATGGAAACACAGTTATTCACGCTCTTTGCTATATCTTTCTGCTTTTAGTGATTTTCCATTCCCTCCCCTTTCTCATTTACGGTGCATCTTTGGCTCACTTTTCATCATCCTGTGACAATTCCCAAGTAACAAGACAAAAAGAAATGGCCTTAAGTTAGGTAAAAAATTCTTCACTGAAAGGGTGGTCAGTCATTGGAACAGGCTGCCCAGGGAAGTGGTGGAGTCACCAGCCCTGGAGGGATTTAAAAGATGTGTAGATGGGGACATGATTTAATGGTGGACTTGACAGTGCTGGATTAATGGCTGGACTCAATGACCTTAGAGATTTTTTCCAACCTTAACAATTCTATGATTCTGTGATTGTATTTCATTCTTTATCACTAGGCATCAGCATTGCTCTCTCTATTTTTAAAATATTTCCTAGTTAAGAAATATTTCCTGGCTGTTTAATTTCAGTCTCAGCAAGGAAATGATTAACTGGTGGACTCTAAGGCTTCATTCTGCTTTTCTGTAGCAAATGATCTTGAATACTCCTAGGCCGAAGTTTTAAAGAAAACTCAAGATGTATAATTAGCTTGTGTCTACTATATATGTGTATTATATTAATATGATCTGTGTAATGAACATTCCAATGAACAGTCATACTTGGTGGTTTACAAGGAGCAGTGTCCAAAAGTTCAAACCCAAATGTTAGCAAATTCAAGTGGAGAGAGGATTAGAACAGAACAATGAAAATAACAATTAGTAGCCATTCAAGTGCATTTTACAAGATGCCAAACTCACAATCCAGTGATAACAAAAAAAAAAAGCTTACCTAGAAGTATTGTGGAAGATCATAAAGCAAGAATTAAGAAACAGCCAGAAAATATAGGGAACATTTTTTGAAAGGCAAAAGTAAAGGGAAATGAAACTGGGAACACCAGAAGTTCTAATTATCTGAATTTCTGACCATGGTACTGGAGTACTTTAGGTGCAATTGGTTGAATTTTTAATTTTAATCTACCAAAGGCAAAATTGCTTATTACATATTTCTGTTCTCTTCTGGAGAGGAGTTCAGGTACTGGAGATAATATTTTCTGTGGTAATGCAAAAACATTTTTCATTCTTGGAGTAATGAGGAGTAATTTTAATAAAAATATGGTATTTTATCCTCACTTCAGAGGTCTTTGGACAACTAGTGTTGTCTGAGCAAAAGTTAGGATACCAACCAAGTCTAAAGAATACAATTTTTTTTGTATTTTTCATATAGTTACACAAACAGATATTGAGAGCAGGCGGGTCATTTTTACAGGTTGTTGTATAGCATCCTAGGAAACAGAAAACTTGAAAGTGCTGCAGCTTTATGATGGAAAGCCAACTGACAATGAAATCCCACTGCAAACTACTGGACAAGTAGCCGTAAGAGCCATTATTAATCTGTGAATGTATAAAAAAGAGGAGTATCAAGGAAGTTATTCCTGAGTTAAGGAATAACATTGAAAATTTGTGAAGACTGAAAGAAGAGGTGAATGAATGGTTAATGAACAGGAAAACCTAGTTAGCCTGCTGAAATAATTGTCTGAAATAATGGGAGAGTAGGATTCCCCAGACATGTGGAGGAATGAGATGAGCCCCTGAAGCAGTGGTCTGACCCAGTGGGCTGGCTTGGACTGACTTCCTGCAGAGCCAGGTTTGGTCCCTCGGCATCCACGTCTCAGCTAAATCTGCACCTGGGCAAACCAGTGACAGGCAGGTGTGAGCTGCCTGCGTGACACATCACAATGGCCAGAAACTTAAACTAGACAAATTCAAGTAAAAAGAAAATGTGTTTCTAAAAACTCAGTGCTACTGACCATGAAAACTGTCTCCTAAAGCTCACTTCTCTGCCAGTGCAAATACTTGTAGCAGAGGTAGACTGTTTTTCTTCTTAAAGTCAAGTATTACTTGAGGCAGGAGTAAATTTCTCCTCGTTTTCCTGTGTGTTTTTTTGCTCTGTTCTCAATCTTTTGCTCATTTTGAAAAACAATAAAAGCACTTCTAGTAATTATTTTAAAATTTAAACTATTTGCTCTGTAATGAGTTTCTAAATAAAAGACTGCTTTCAAAACAAATCCTTATGATTACTGTTTTACTAGATATAACCAATAAGTACAAAAAGTAGACAGTTACATTTTCAACATTTGTTTGTCATTAAATTTATTCTCCTGTGTTTCTGCTGATTTTTATCTTCATTTCACTGTATTATTTATAGCTATTAAAGTGTAATGCTTCATGTAATAGCATATTTAAAAAGTTTTGGAAATATTTTACTAAGAAACCAATATGTCATATGATTGTTCTATGCTGTCATGATGATTAATTTTTAGCAATTTATACAAGTGATTTATCACTTAAAATGATGGATTAACTTTAAGTGTAGAAATGCTTGAAATCCTTGATTATGCATAGGCAGAAATCTACATATGCATTAGAACTGACCAAGGCCAAGCATCATTCCCTGGTAGTTATAGCCACCAAATACCTTTTATTTGGAAAGAATCTAAATACTTGATTGCATTGTGAACACTTTGAAGTGTCCATGAAAACCATATTTATGAACAAACTATGGCTTGTGGCACATTTAGCAATTAATGATCTTGTCTTGAGGAACTGACGTAGGAATTTGCACTTTCAACCCAACACGGCCTCCCCATCACTCTAACATGTCCCGCCTCTGAAGGAGAGTGGCTGCTGGTGACAGCATGCCCTGGGCTGGAGGGCCTCTCTCCCCTGCAGGCACAGCCAACACTAATGCAGTTACGTGGCTTCTGGAGTGTGGTTTGCACGCAGCTGGCTCGAACCATGGGCACAGCCAACACCTGGTTGCGTCCATCTGGATGGTGCTGAGGCAGCAAAACAGCTTTCTGGCAGCAGCAGGTGTGGCCAAGGCTCCTCAAACATGTGACTTTGCTCTGATTTGTATGAAAGTTGTTGAGCTGATAACTGGAATTATATGATACTACTTTCTGATCTCTGCAATGGAAGACATCCCCTACCCTTTGTCCTACAGAATTTGTTCCTATGACTTAGCCAAAATCAATGAGTTCAAATACAGTGAGAAGAAAGCCTTGGTTTTTTTGATGGCACCAATATACATCTGTTCTGGTTATGACTGGGATAGAGTTAATTTTCTTCTTTAACCACAACATCACAGACTCCCTGCAGCATAATCAAGCACAGCTTTGAGCATGCTGTTGTCTTGCTGGAAGTTAGGAGGCTCTTTCATAGTAACCTCACAGTTGGGTTATCAAGGATGTGCAAACCTCCAAATTGATGCAATTACAGACTTAATTGAATAAAATGGGTACTATTTATTTCTGTATCAGAGAAGAAACTGTGGGTAAGTGTGCATGAGAATATGTGCATGAGAAAGAAAATTTGTTTTACAGCAAAGGAACACCTTGAGCTATCCTTTCACAACAGGTTCTTTAAATTCACTTGGTCCACTTACTACCAAACGGGCCATGAAAGTTGAAGCACAAAATTACTTAAGTCCAGAAACCTTGCAGACATAATTGCCTCCTCCAGGGCTGGCTTTGCATCCCGTTTCCACAGCCTGTGAAAGGTGCCTTGGATCAGCCTCTCTCTGCGTGCTAATTGAAAATCCTTCTCCACTCTTCATGCCAAAGCAAGATGCTTCCCTGCTGTCCTTTCCACTTTGTCCTGGATTTTATCTCACTTTTGGAAGAAAACTGATCGGCTGGAAGGGATGGAAGCTTTTCTCACCCAGCATTTCTGAGCTTCTGATAGTAACACCTTAAAAAAAGTCATAGGTTTAGTCCTCTTTCCCTCCAGTTACCACTACCACTCCCAGAGTCTCCCCTATTACCCTATATATGGGATTCCCATGGCACCAATCTTTACTGACTCCCTTTTGCTTTAAAGACCCTTACATACAGCCTCAAGGACGAAGTAATTTGTAAGGAATGACACCGGGAAAATTATCAGATTGAGCTGCCATTGCTTTGCAGTGTAATACAGTTTTAGTTAAGCAGCAGATGTATCATGAAATTAGACTTCGTAAAGCATTTAGCAGGTCATTTCTAATGTTATTTTGTATTTGCCTAATCTTTACAGGGAGATTTTCTTCCTTTCCCCGGGTCCAATTTAATTTAGAAAAAAGTAGTCTGGATTTTGCAGGACAGAAGCCCTAAAAAATTAAATTTTTTGCAGCTTCTGGATATTAAAAAAAATTGAATCAAGCACCTTATGAGTACATTGGTCCTTCCTCTGCAGATGTCCTTAGATTTGCCATATGACAGTATAATTTCCAGATACTGCTGCTCAGTTGGAAAAGAGCAGATCACATGGAAAACTGAGATAGATGAAATTATTAACATATAGAATTTTGTTGTGACACCATTATAAAACTTTAATTACCCTGAAACGGATAGGTTTAATCTGTCTGTATGAAATGATGGAATGCATTATGTTACCCACACAAACCTTTCACTGCCATGTCCTCCTCTTTGGGCTTCCTCTTCCTGCTGTTTCACTTAGTCCTGCCATGGCTGTTTTCAGTAGCAGGGATGGCTGCAGGGAGCCATCAGCATCCTGAGCTCTGCACAGAAAGGAGTGTGTCAATGGGGGTTTTCCTTCTCACTTCAGGATCTGCTTGGAGTAATTTCTGTACCTGTTGTACACCTTGCTTGTTCTTCATTTTGCACCTGGATGAACTATATACAGTGTGTGTTAACATTTGGGTGCTTGGTCTCCCATGCCTCCATTCCTCCAGACTGTATTTTTATCCCACAGTCACAGACAGCTGGCTCGGCACAGAATAACCTTGTTTTGTCACTGTGAGTTGCGGAAATAGGCATGCCTTGCACCACACGCTACTACAAAGCTAAACATAAGCTAGAACAAAGTAGGTAAGAGTCTAGCAAAGCTGAGGAGCCTGGAGGGCTGTGCAAACGCCTCTCACAAATACCTCGCTGACCAAACACTAACCAAAGGTGTGGGTAGAGGTATGGTACTGCCTCTGCATTTCCAGCTCACTTTTCATGGTTATTTGCTTTATGTATTACAGAAAGACCTAAAGATCCCAATTAAAAATTGCAATTCACTTCTATTGCAGTAAAAATATAATCTCATCCCCACACTTTGGATCAGAGTAGGAGGTTTATTAACAAGCATAAAACTGTGTTTCATTTTTCAACGGTTTTGTGCTGCCTTTTTCAGAAAAAAGGGGCTCTTTTGTATACTGCTCCCTGTAGAGATATTACAGAGTTTTGCTAGTAAAATGTAACCTAATCAAATATTAAAAAAGACATTTTTTTCTTGAAACAGTAGGGAGAATTTTTTAATAACTAGATGCAAATCCAGTACCCAGTTCTAATAGCTGTATCCAGTTCTAATAGCTGAGAAAATCATTGCTTTGTAGCATTATTGCTGTATTTATATGTCTTGATATGCCACCATTATATTGCTAGCCTGGATTTATACTACAGGTCCTAACTTTCCAAGCACAGTAAAGCTGCTCCTGATTTATATTGCTCCAGCACACTGAAGAACAGGCTGTTAAAAACTTGACCTATAACTAAAAGATATACCATATGGCTTCTAACAAGCTACACAAACACTATGTTTCTACTCATGAGGCTTCAAATTTCTCCATGAACTGAAAAACACGTTAAAAAAAAATTTTTCAAGCCAGCTTTCTGCAGTTTGCAAAGCACAAATTTCTTTCACTTCTGTGGGATGAAATTGCCCTAAGAAATTTTGGAGATTGCTTTGCTTCCAATAATTTGTGCTTTTTCTGTTTTCTCTAGGACAGGAACAAGAATTATCCCAGGAAGCTCAAATGGTCACTGTCGTATCAGTGAGTATATTAAATATACTTGCTTTCCAGAAGATACATTTAAAGCCACTATAAGACACGGTACTGAGAGTTGCTGTGAGAGTGCTAGTGAAAAATCTGACAGGCATGAAACAGAACAGAAGTGAATGCAGCACACAGCAGAATAGCTGCATATTTCAAATGACACCATTGTTCTCCTTGGAGAGTTTTGCCTCTGCATGGAAAGTGGTCACAAAATGCTGTGTTCTGGTTCCAGAATTGGGGCTCTGAACAGGGGCTATGAGTTGAAGCTTTTCGTGTCCTGAATACAAGGGCAGGGATTTTCAGGGCAACATCTTGTCTTGGTGTCAAAGTGGTGCTGAGCATCTGTTTACTCAATGTTTGCAGGCCTTCTGCTGAGTGAGTACAGCCCCGGGGTAGGATCCTGACTCCCTCCACAAACTATCATGTGAATTAAGTACCTAGACGTGACTGAAGGGCTCCTGGCTGAGAACAGAGTAGAAAGGAATGGGAAGTGTGGTGATTTCAAGCCTGAGAATAATACCCCCTATTTTAAGACACCATAGACTCAGCAAAACCTAAAGTCACCTGTTCTATTGCTAAGTGGACTTCTTAAGTTGTGACTTTTGTTCTACAATAGAACTAAGGCTCCTGTGGGTACAAAGAATTTTTATGGTTCATGTGATCAGATAGTCCCCTTCCCTCTCTCTCTCCCTCCTTCCACACACCATTAACTGTTGCATTGTTGTTATTGCAGGGAACCAAAATCTAGGTGAGCCTTCTAGCCATGTAATGTAAACTAACCTATGAACTGCATTTTGGATGCTCTCCTAGACAATAGAAGATATAGGTTTGAAGTTTCTTAAACTGAAAGGATCTCCTCCATCTCCATGTTAGGGTTTTCTTATAAAGCAGCCTCTGCATAGCTTTGTGCAGTCGGGATGCAGGATTTTGCTCATCTGCCAAAAAGCAAAACCACAGCTACTTAGGAGAAATGTCACATGGCTACATCTATCTACTGAGACTTGAAACAGTCACTGAAAACTGGAAGTAGATTTAACATCTCAGTAATCAATCATCAGAGTTTTGTTAACTATAGACTGGAAAGATGATTGATGTTATGTCAAGAGCCATCTGGGAAGCACAGAGGATTTCTAGAGCCAAGATTTATGGCTAAGATTTCACATTTTGATTAAAGGTTAATTAAAGACTCCAGAGCACGTGAAAAGGAGAGCATCTTCTACAAGCATGACTTTTCTGGTAATCAGAGCAACCTCAGTACATAGGGCTGGTATTTGCATGTTAATACTGTAACTAATACTGTACTTTTATTTTTTTCTTCATATAATTTGTTGAAAAAAAAAATCTATATTCCTTAAAGCAAATCTGTATGGATTCCTGTAGTTGCTACACCTCACAGATCTTATGCAATTTCTCAGGCTGGAGATTCAAACACAAAACAGAAAGTTTTGTGGTTTTAAAACTACTAGTAGAGTGCTAGCTTGACCTTCTTGCATGTTTCTGCATAAATATGAAAAATGCATAATCATAATAAATATGTTTTAGTAAGCTCTAGCCTGGTACTCATGTGAACAGTTTGATTGATTTGGACAGGAAGCTGGTGCAATCACATACTGATGAAATAATAGTTCTTTATTATGATTAATCTCCTTCTTTGTTTCTTTATTTGTATAGTGCTGATGTTGTGCATATGTGAAAGTATCTGAGAAATAATACTAATCAAGTGATACTTAAGCATATTTTAGGTTTGTATGGAAGACTTGTAAGTATGTTAAATTTGCTGATAAATCTTTAGCGAAAACTGAACAAACAAATATTTTTGGAAAATAAAAACTTGACTTCAGAGGTCACACAATGATTTGAAAGAAATCACTTTTTTTTTGCTTTAATGTGCTCATCCTATCCTGATGTTCAAGCTGCGGTATTACACCATGTGAAATAAAGACATCATGCCTAATTGAAAAATGCATGCCAGAATTTATTTTATTAGAAGGGAATTTGAAAAGTCAGAGAAAACGAATCATTTCCTAAATTAATGAATGTATCACTTACTAACTGTCATTAAAACCTTGTTAATTTGATCCAGTGACAAAGCTAATTAAGATATACGTGCTTCTAAAAACTAATGAATATTTTAAACACTTTATTCCTTTAACATCTTCCTCAATTGGTTTAATAGACAATGGCAGCATCGTGTCATTTTCTGTTGGCCAGAAGTGCCTTTGGTGACCCAACACAGAGAGGTAACGTGGTGCTGCAGGCAGATCAAAAAGCAGGCAGCCCTTCTTGGAAGTGACAGCTCTGCGGGGAAGCCAAACGGTGGAAGCAAAACTTCTGGGTGAGGGCAGATCTTCCTCATCATCAGCACATGGCTGAAGCCAGAGACTAGTCATAAGTCTAGTAGCTTAAATGCAATTATGAAAGTAAGGAAACAGCAAAAGCCTTGTTTCCCTCCTTAACTATTTAAAATGTTCTTTCTGGAGTACCTGTTCTCTTGCCAGCAACAATTTCAACAGCCATGTTTTCGTATGGAAAACAGGTTCCTCTCCTGTACCTAGCATTGTGCTCTTCAATCACCTTATCAAATATTTCTTTTACCTGTCAAGCTGTATAGCCTCTCTTGAGATGTTTTGTCAGCAATGTAGGCAAAGATTTTAACGTGATAGTCTCTCTATGTCACTATTTCCACAAGAATTTTAACTCTCAAATAAACACAAAAATATGAATGACTAGCAAGGTGTCATATCCAGTTCTGTACTGTAGCCTTTTAGAAATCATCCAGCTACTAAACCGGACAGACTTCCCTTTTTTTATATTTCTACAATAGTTTAAAGGAAATTCCACTATTATTCCCTTCTTGTCCTTCTTTGCTCACTCTTGTTCCCCAAAATAAGCAATAAATTAAAATAAATCATGCAACCCCTCTCTCCTCACCCTTCCAGGTATTATTGCTTCCTGAACCATTCGAAAAAAAAGGCTAAAATATTAATTTGAACCTGATGGTCACATTGCAGATGTTCTTTACAATATTTTATGTACCTAGAATAGCTAAGACATTATTTCTATACCATATGCTTTTCATCTTGCTGATATCTTCAGGCTTCTAGTTCAAGTATCTTCATCAACATTAGTTGTAATGCTTTTTAGCTGTGGAGATCTCACCGTAAAATTTTGTACATGTGTGAATGTACAGTGAAGTAGATCTTTAAAGAAAGCCCTAATACTAAAGAGAGGAGTATAGTCTGTTCATTACCAAGAAAATAATTTAAAAATAGTGTAACGGTTACACATTGAAAACCAGAAAATTTGGCCACTACCTTATAAAGAAAACCTGGGAGAAAGAAAGTTAATGGTACAACAGGGAAGATATACTCATGATAAACATAAAACACAACAGCAAATGGGATCTAAAGCCACTTCATTGTTTGTGCTGTATGACTGGGGCATGGAAATATCTGGCAAATTAAAGTAACTGGGCACTTCTTGTAGTGTCTCACCAGAAAAACCTAGAATTTACAGTCAGAGATATAGCTGGCCTCCTTGTGTTCTAAATCAAGAAGTCAAGAAAAAAGTAACACCCAGCCAGGCTTTGACCTGACAGCGACCTCATTCCTTCTGTGCTCTCCCGAGAGCCTTCCGGCACTCTGCACACAGGCAGAGGCATCTCATGAATACCCTTGTAGAATCAGCTTGGACTGCAGCTCTTGAGGTCTGCTGTTGCTGCTGCTGCATTGTGAACTACAAAGTGGATCACAGGTGCTATTTTTGCACTTAGTTGTTGGTTCCTGAAAGTGGTCTCCATTCCACTGCACAGCATTTTGTAAGACTCTAGAATTTTAGCAAGACTATTGTAAACCAGAATTTTGAGGATTTTTAGGCTGAAAGCAATTTTGTTTTATTGAGGAGTAAAGCAATAAAATGCTTTTCCTTGCAAAGCTTGTCAACATGCATTTAGAAAAATTAGTTTGGAAACTTCTTTGCCCATTAATGGAATGGAAAAAATGTTTTTAAGTGCTCAGTATTTCATTAATCTGGGGAATGTTTTGTTTTTGTGTCATCCTGACTGCTTTCACAAAAACAAATACAGGCTTGATGGACAGGATTTTGGGAGATATTGTCTATGTACCATCTCCAGTGGCTTTAAATGGAAATCTGGCTCTTCAATATAGCTGGCACTGTGGGTACTTCATCCTGCTTCAGAGACTAATACTTCTGTAGGAAAGGGAGGAAAAGAGACTGGGATCTTGCTGTCTCTTGAAGAAAACCTCTAGACTCTTCACAACATTCGTGCACACACATAGGCACACACACAGGTATGGTCAATGAACAAAGAGTGACACAAAAGCTTACAATATATTCCTTCTTTTAATAAGTGCAAAATAGTGGAGAACAATCACTTTAACTAGAAATAAAAATTGTAAACAAAATTAATATTCATTAGGTTATTAACATTGCATGTATACAAGTCTAAAAACCAGCTGGGTGCCAGGCTTATATTATGTGATTGCCATGCCAACCAGTATTCTCTCATAGTTTCCTTGTTCTCCTGAGTCTTGGTTTGGTTTGGGGTTTTTTCCTAACTTCACTTTCGAAGTGGAAGTGTTTCACTTGCAACAAATCAGCCCTTTCCAACCAAAATAAATATTCCAGACAAAAAACCAAAGCCAAAATCAAAACCAACCAACTAAATTACTTTCTTTCTGATTCTATGTATTTCAACTATGGATCTTGTTTGTTTGATGCCTGTACCAGGTCTTGGGCAACTGATACCTCATTGACAAAAATTGCTACAGGATTGAAAATAATAACAGTGCTTTGAGACACTTTCCTCAATCCTTCTGCATAGGCTGTGGAGTGACTCCTTCAGCTACTCACCATGGCTTTTGCCACCAGTTTTATCATTAGATGTGCAACATGTTGTGTTGTTCAAGATTGAGTTAGTATTCGCAGTTTCTGGCCCTGGGTGGCAAACACTGCTGACAGCTTGCTTGCGGCCACACAAATTTCCATAACAGTAGGCTTTTTGTCTCACTTAAAGAGGAAATTTCCTTATACTTCCACCCCACAAAGCCCTGCTCCTAAAATCTGAAACGTAAGGATATGCCACATGGTAGCTGGAGATGCAGTGAGCAGTGATACATTTCCATGTGTGCTGCCCTCATTTCTCCAAACAGCAGGGTTTTTTAAAGCCTCATGGAGATATTTGAGAAATATCATGCTACCCCACTGTTAAATCAGAATCTGTTTTTGGAAGACTGATGATTCTCCTCTGCAATTAGCAGTAGATGAAGCTACAACAGCTTCTCTTTAAACCCTAAGTAAGTTTAGCTAGCAAAACTGTTGTGGCCTGAAATCTGACAGCTCAGGAGAACATATTTAATTTTTCTGTCATTTCAAACTAAAGCAATTGTCCTAATCGTATCAGCAAAATGTCTGTGCAGAACATGGATGATAATCTAATTTGATTTTCCTTTAACCTGTCTCTAAGTGCATACTTGTTCCTTGCAGATTTCATTAAGTTCAAAATAAACCCATAATTTTTCCAGACAGAAGAAAATATTATTCTGAGTGGTAGTGTAATTCATCTCTCTATCTCTTGCCTACAGATACGTAATGCAAATTTATTCGTTCTTGAACCTTGTCTATTCTCTGAATGAATTTAGTTACAATTCTGGATCTGATATTTGTGGTAAATATGTATCACATGGTGGTAAACGCACATGCAAATATAGGCCTTATTTGACATCAGCAGTGCATGGGAACACCCAGGAAAAGATTTTTGTATTGCTCAGAAACCGCTCTTGGTTGTTGGTTTTTTTTTGATTTTTAAGTCTTCTACTGATGAGGGCACTTTTATTCCTAAAAAAAGAATCCCTAGACAAACACTTTTAAATCTAGGAGTGGCATTTGCCATGGTTAACAGCAACCCAACGGAGAGCATGACTACTGAATAGTATGCCAGTTTGAAGGTTAGGACCATTATTCAACAGCTAGAGAGAGGCATGAGGCCTTTTTCACCTTCCTTTTTGGAAGCCCTGGATGGGGATTACTTACTTGGTGAATAAATATTTTCACTTTCAGTGAAGTGAAAGGATGATGATGCTCTGGTGTGTGCTCATGGGAAATTATTTACTTGTAGATGTACAGGACCATGTATGACGTACACATTAATGCAAATGATTCTGCAGATTATGGTCCTACTCCATCAATGCTGTGGAGAAGTTATGGATGACTGATCTCCAAACAGCAAAACCTGCCTATTCAAGTAAGACCAAATAAATCTAGATTAACGGTTGTTACTTTTGCCAGATTTAATGCTGAAAACCCACAAATCACTTTATAGGAACTTACATTCTTCATGATTTTTTTTTCTTGTATCAGTTATTGCTAAAATCAAAGTTGCTTTCACTTCATTCATTCTAGTAGAGCAATAGCAAAATGAAGATGGTATAGTACTAGAAATACCACATGGGGAAATGTTCCCAACTGTTCATGTATCTTTAAAAGTCATTTATCTGCTTTATACATTTTCTATACATTTACTGACTCTGATGATTAATACTTCTGTGAGTCTGATTCTTAAGACCACAGAAAGCACTGATATCAAACTTGCATTGCTGCATGTTTCAGTTCAATATATCATTATGACAACTTGTGCTAAATCACCAAAACCAAGTTTTGCAAATAATCCGAATACTCTAATCTAACAAAAATATGATGTCATTTATTTTTGATTCTGTCTAACAAATGTGATCAGAATAACTTCCTGGAAAATAAAGTAGTTGAGTATTTCCAACATTCCCACAGTTCAAAATAAGGCAGGCATTAGCAAATTAGCTCAGGTGAATTATAAAATACAAGTTTAATAGATGTTTAAATTCAGATGTTTTCTAGAGAGTTAGCTGTTAAATTAACAACAAATTACTTATAAATAAAATTAATACTGAGTTACTTCACCTTAATATTCTAAGGACTTTATGGGCAGTAAAACAAAGGAGGAAGATTATTGACCATACATATGTATCTTAGAGGTGATGGCTGGTAGCTGTGCACACGTCACAAGGAAAAACAGACCATCTGAGAAGGCCTGTGTTTCTCTGAGCTTGCAGCATGGCTGAAGTAAAGGTAGAGCTTTAACAGCAGGTTTGTTTTTTTCTTGAAAAGTCACTTCAATTCTTTTTTTCATTAGGAATGATTCCATTTTCTTGCCTCAGCAGTTTACCAAGGTTGGAAGGATATCCAGCTCATCTGTAGGCTCAAGCCCTGGTGCTTGTACTGTCAATGGAAGTTGTAAGATATGAAGTATATGTTGAGTGGTGCTGACATCTGCATGGTTAGTATGTAGGACATAAATAATTAACGTAGTGTCAGACTCAGACTGAGCAGCAGAGGGCAAAGGGGTTAATTGTGGGGCAAAGGGCTGTCATTCTCCAAGACACAGTGAGTCAGTGTGTGTTACGGGTCCCCAGGGATTCACAGCTGAAACAAGCAGAAGAATAAGCAGGAAGCTGATTCCTAAAACCGGCAATTCCTGGCAAAATACTACTATTTTACTAGTATTTACCTTGCAGCTGAAAGAGTTTACAGGCTGGACTAAAATGTGGCTGGATGGCTGCCCTGGCCTCTTGCTTTTAGTCCACAAGTGTTCAAGGGAGCATGTCTGGAGGGTTGCACAACCCAGCAACCACAAATGAGGCATGAATCATGACTTCTGGACTCCCGTGATACCAGTATACATATCTTTATGTACCTTCAAGGCTCATATTTCCTCCTCTGCACTGTGGCAGAGCTGCTTGTCCAATTACTGTGGAAGGGGAAATTAGGAACCATCCTACTCCAAAACAACACTTTCTTTGTTTCCACTCCATCTAGTATTAGCTTTGCCTATCTCTGTAGGGAGTCATAATAATTTCCTAACCACAACACTTAGTTAAAGTACCTTGCAGTGCTGGTTTAACATCTCGGGTGTTCCACAGGCAGTTTGAGATTTCTGTAATGACATGTGCTGGAGTTCTGATTTATTTGCTGCTTGACAGGTAAAAACTATTTTGCAATTATATTCTGTTTGCTATTATATGTTGTCAGACATAAAACATTAAATGATGTTTAATATGTTTTATAGTGTATTGCAGCCTCTGCCTTTGCTGACTGGCTTCCTCAGACTATATCCTTAGGTTTAGTCTCTGTATGTTATGACTTATTTCAAAACAGTACTATGGGAATCTGCTTCAGGCAATCACAGGACTCCTATCCCATCAGAGCAATTTGTCACTGGAACTGGGGGTAAATCTGACTTGCTGAGGTCAGCAACATTTGAGGTGGATCAGCATTTGACTAGAAGTAGTTTGCTGAAGTTACTGTAAATGAACCTGTGGAAGCATAGAAGTTGTAAATTGTAATGATTGCATATGAACTACAGGGAAAACAGTGGATTTTGTCCCAGAATATCTATGCTATGTGAAAATACTCATAAAATAACAGTAACTGGAAACAGAAGCGATTTTTTCCAATGTAAGGACTAAGTGTCTCTAAAAAAAAAGACCTGTGTGGTCTTCTGGGAGAACACAAAACTGAAGAGGCTTGAAGAAGAGCTTGATGTTACTGTCAGTCCCAATAATAATACAATGAAAATGGAAAGGTTGCCATTTGTGAGGAAACAGTTTTGGAGCTGGCAAGCTCTAACATACCATCCTGCATCTTGCAGGTTGGGCAGGAGACTCTGCAATACATAATTCAAAATCTTTCTGCACTTGAGCATGGGAACAAAGGCAGAACAAGAACATATCCACTAGTGTTTGCACACTGGACTGGACTGTTGTGGAGTGATCAAATGGGACTTGTGAAGGCCTTGTGAAGTGGAAAGATGGCTTTCGAGGTGCATGCTGTAGCTATCTGTTTTCCTCAAGTACAGTCATTGACTTTTTCTAGGGGGAAAAGTGCTTTGATTTATTTTGTTTGGGCACCTTGGCTGTATTAAGCACTAGAAACTTCACGTTGAAAGATATGAGAGCTAACCAAGAAGTTTACGCACCACTCTGCAGAGATGCCCATTTTCCTCTCATACTGAGCCTATGGTCAGCCCACTCCAGCTCTTGTCTATATTAATTGGATTATTAATTTATATAATTTATATATATTAATTTAACAATTATCAGGAGTAAAGAAAAAGGGATTTCATAACCTTAAAGAGCTTTTTAGAACCTTTAGGACAAGGACAGGAATCCTTGTTCCTCACAGTTGTGGCAATCCTGTAATTGGAGGCAATGATCAATTGTCTCCTGTAAGCCAAGGAACTATGAAAGGGGAATCGGTGAAGCAGGTCCTGGTTACTTTCTTTCAGGCTGCTCCACAGGACTAAGGCAACTGATACATCATTCAAGAAGAGGTCAGAAGTGATTTTAAGAAAACAAACAAACAAAGTGCCAATGCACGTTCATGTAATTATCATGTGTTCCAACATTCCAAAAGCTGGTCAGTATAAGCGGCTTGAAGAATGCTAGAACAAGACACTGACCACACATCTTCTGAAGGCTACAGCACCAGGCTTCTGTCATACTGTTTCAAAACTCGACAGAGTCTGGATCTCCTTGTGGGTAATCCTGGAAAGGAAGTGCAATAGAGTGGTGTTGGCTCAGTCATGAGCAAAGTCTGGCCCTGCTTTCCACTTTGTTTGCTGAAATATGTAATGTGCATGTTGGACTTGTTCTGTATGCTCAGGCAAATGCATCTTTCCATTGCCTGGTGGTTTCTTGCACTGCATGAGTTTGTAATTTGGGTGCAGTCTGTAAGTTAAAGTTGTGTTTCTGTGCTTGGCTTTAAGGACAATGCAACTTCCAGCTCGGGATGGGAGAGGTTGTTGGTGCATTACGGTGAAATGTGAGTACCTGCCTTAGATCAGCCATGGAGGAGGGCTGAATTCTTTACCACAGCTGTCCAAATTCTGCTCCAAGTCATGCACAATAGATGTGCAAATCTGCTAAGGATTTATATAGCAAGCATAGCTCTCAAAATTGTATTTGTCTTCTGAAGGAGTCTTGGAAAACCAACTGTTTAATTTGCTGCAAAATGTTTTTTGTCTCTCTCCAGATACAGTAATGGAGATGCGAAAAATTAAGGTAATAGATTATTAAAATTGTCTTCCTGATCAGATACTACCAGTCAGAGTTTGAACTAAGTTTTTATTTTATATTAAATTTCTGTCCTTATTTACACCTGCACTTCTGCTAAGACCAGAGGTGCACATTTTTAAATGCATTATATCTGGGAATGATGGAATGAAACAGATTAAACTTACAATAGCAGAAAAGAACAAAAGTCAAACACTTACTCTAGTTATAAACTGGAAGGACTTGGCAAAGCACTATTTAGCCTCAGGCAGAGATTTCCAGGATCTTATTTTTATTTGAGTTATTTTTCAAAGGACAAACTGTGTTTTTTTTATTTGAAGGACATGGGAAAGGTGGAAATGTAACGAATCGAAGGTATCCCCTCTTTTTCCAAAGCAGAAAATCAGAGCTTTGTATTAGAATTAGTTGTCTTACAAATTAAATAGTACTGTATTTAGAATGTGTTGTATAATGTAGACACACTAGAAATTTGTGCATACTCCTATTTTATTGTCTTGTTTCATGGACTATATATGTTGATGTGAGTCTTTTTTTGCTTTACTGTCTTCTTTGAGCAAACCATCTGCAGCTTGTTTTTCCTATCATCAGTGTTTGAATTGGACTATAAAAAATCCCATGCTTGGCAGTTGAATATACATATATATTCAATATAATATGTGGATTATGCTTATACTAAGGTGAAAATATAGCCTCATGAATCTTCAGAAAAGAAGCTGTGTGGTGTTCATCTAATGTGTTTTGTATAACCTTTTATTTTATAAAACTTGTATGTATGGTTTCCATATACTGCCCAAATACCATATGCCTTTTAACAAACAACCTTTATTTTTCAGATCTAGTGAACTTCTGTGGGTGCATGTGTATGAAATGCAATTTATGCTAAATAAAGACCATCATGTTTAACTTAAAGCATGGCATGCTGTAGTGAGTTGACCCTGGTTGGGTACCGGGTACCCACTAAAGCTGCTCTCTCCCTCCCCTCTGCAACTGGCCAGAGGAGAGAAGAAAAAAAACAGCAAAGGATTCATGAGTTGAGATAAGAGCTGGGAGAGGTCACTTACTGATCACCATCACAGGCAAAACAGACTCAAAGTGGGGATATTAATTAAATTTATTACTAATAAGATTAGAGCAAGAGTGAGAAGTAAAATAATCTTAAAAACACCTTCCCCCCACCCTGCCTTCTGCACTGACCTTGGTGTCTACATTGTTGTGCACATGTCCGCACTCCGCTCTTCTCTGGCTGGAATTTTCATCTGCTCAATAACTTTCCGTTCTTAAATATGTTATCATGGAGGTGTTACTATCATTCCTAATTAGCTCGGCTTTGGCCAGTGGCAGGAAGCCCATTCTGGAGCCAGCTGGCACTGGCTCCACCAGACAGGGTAAGCTTCTAACAGCTTCTAACAGAAGCCACCCCGATAGCACTCCCTACCAAAACCTGGCCAGAAACCCCATACACATGCTTAAACTTGAATAGCCTCTTTTCAGAGCTGAAGACAATAGATTTTTTTTTCAGTTATTAATTTTATGCCAACGTATGATTTGGAAGCTGTGTTGACATAATATTTGTAGGTTGTATGCACAATTACACTCTCGATAAAATATGGTCTTGAGTGCTATGGCTTGAGTCTCAAAGCCATGTATATAAAGAACATGCCTGGGCTAAGAAGGTACTTGCAACTTCCTGTTTTCTAATATCCTCATAAAGAGTGAGATAAACTGCTTTTCTGGAGATTGAAATCAAGTGAAACCAAGACTTCTTTATGAAAGGCAGGACAGACCCTGCAAAATAAAACTTTAATATTTTTTCACTGTGAATCAGTCTCTATTGCCCCTTGAAGAAGGTGAGTGAACCTCTTAACAGTGTGTTGCCATGGACAGCTACTTTCTTGTCTTCTGTGTCATGAAATGAGGGCTACAGAGGTTGGAAATGCACTCCCTTCCCTCATCATTCCCACTCAAAGAATATTGAGCTAAAACGTCAGGCTTTTTAGGCAAATACACTATCAGAACCAGGGCAAGAGAAAAGTTACATTCAAGATCCATTAACGTACCCCAGAAGATAAAAGCACCACTGAAGAAGATAGAACTAAATAAAGTCAAATACAGGGTTTTTTTTCCAATGAGATCCTTAAAGTGGCTCTTGAAGGATTAGATTTAAGGAGTCTAATTCTTTTAAAACGGGTCTGTAGAAATAGGTCCCTCTTGAGACTTGTATAATTTAAAAAAAAACCCTCTTTCTACTAAAATATCCCACAGGATCATGCCTGGAATAACAATAAGGAGAGACTGAGTGACTAGTGCTATAGTTACTATATTTGCTATGCATGTGGAATGTCCACAGGTGTCCACAGAAATTGTGGTGTATTTGTGCCTTGTGTGCATGTGTGCTTTGCGAAGATATGAGCTGTCTGTTTTGTAGCTTTGCTGTTGAAGTTGTTTTGCTGACTGTGTCTGTTGCACTACATCCTCCTGTAGTCACACTGCTTGTAGTTCTCCTCTGTGTCAACCCTTGGTGTCCTGTTCAGCTGGGGACTAGCACTGCCATACTTAAGGAGATGCAACAGTTGTGACTGTGCTTGTTGTGCTGTGCCATACAGGAGAATTTGCATGAGTACCTTCCCATTCTTGCATCTTTCCAGCATCTGCATGCTTGGCTGCTGTAACAGATGCAGTTTTCAGGGGCATCATACCCAGTTACCTACAACATCTCCTTGGATTGTCCTGCTTGTGTTTTTCAGTTAATTGTCTTCAGTGAGAGACTACTAAGAGAAGATTATTTAAACAAGATGCAGTGCAAGGTATTATGAAAGAGACTTACCTGTTACATACGGTACTTGTTAATGGGTTGTAGTTATTGTGGCACCATGGTAGTATGAGAGAAATTATATTTTAAATTCATTACTTTAATCCTTCCTGGCTCCCCCAATTAGTCATGTTCCTCAGTTGTGTCTTGAACCCACAAGAAAAGTTAAACTCTCACCTATCCTTCATTTCTGCTTTCTGAGAGTTGTGACCTAAGTGAAGCTTGGTAAGGAAGACTGACACAGAGTCAGAGTCTCATAGCCAGCACTGGAACTCTTAGTGGCCCATGGCATAAAGACTACCTTGTACATTTCAGATGTCAAAATCCCAAGATCTAGCTGGGGAAACTCTCCTAACGGCTACCTGCACCATTTTACTCAGCCAATGCTAGTGAGAGCTCTAGGATTTGACCTCAGGATAGTGATTATATAGCAGTTCATTTTTAAGAAATATTAAAACCCCCTGCTGAAGTAAAGCTAACAGCTCCATGGTTGTGCCTGAGTGTGTTCATTATGAGAAACCAGTTTTGTCCTGGGCCAGAGGGACACTGAGCAGGCAGATATGGCAGCCGTGCTACAGTGAGTTGTCGTGATGAGGCTTTCTGAGCTCCAGGGCAAAGCTGGAAAAGTGGGGAAGTATTAGAGCAGCTTCAATTATTTTGCATGTAATGCTGTAATTACTATTCACTTAATTATCAAAAACTTGTACCAGCAGAGCTATTGAAGGTGGGGTGTGATGAGGGGTGAACAGTGTCAGAAGTGACAGTGATTTCCATGTGAAGACTTTGTGCTGCTGGAGCAGTTGCTCCTGGTTCTGGGCTCTGTGGGTTGCTCTTCTGGTATTCCCTAGTGGTGCTTCCATCTGGAGAGATGCTCCCAGGGTGGGCATAGCATAAGAGGAAGCACGGAAGCAGCTCTTCTAGGCTGGGCAAGTGGAAAGCCAGCAATGAAACAGGTCCTCCAGGATGTCTGAACAACAGGCAGGTGGCTGGGTTCTGCTGAAATACAGACTTTGAGAGGAAGCTTTTTGAACTCAAACACTGTGCTGGTGTCACAGAGTGTAGGTCTTTTACTTTTGACTTGTTTATTGCAGGTGAATTTATTAGAAATGTCACAGTGTGAACATGGGATTGCAACAACAAGAGAGAAGGGAAAGCTGCAAGGGCAAATAATTCAGGACAACTTTTCTACTCTGGTATGAACCAAACTGGTTTTGCCTTTGTCATCTTTCTGAATTTTATTATTGATAAGGCTGGGGGCCATGTTCTGTTCTGAGCTGTAACAGGAAAATAAAAGAATAAATTACCAAACCAAGCGTGGGTTAAACTGAAGACCAATGATTTACTCTGGATTCTTTGTGCCGTGGTTAAAGTTCGGGTATAATTCAGCAGAAAGGGGCTCTTTGTATTTTGTCATCCAAGGCACTTCTTTTCACAGGCAAGGCACTCTTTCAGAGAGAATTGTTGGACATTACCTGTATGGGTGTGCATGTGTGGGGACAGTCCCAGCAGGATAATCCAAGGACACTTTGGGATTATGCTCCAAGATGCAGCCATATATCTCTCATTTCTATCCTAATTTAGCCTCTGCTAAATTCTCCAAATCCAGTCACTTTTCCAGGGAGCCCCAGGATCTTTGGGCCCTGAGCCAAAAGCTCTTTAAGAGACACCAGCCCTGCAGATGTTTTTAGCAGTGCACCATGAGAGATGATTTCCCCAGCTAAAAGGGCTCCCTGTGCCCCTAATGGCACATTAGCTGTACCCCATGTCCAACTGCTCTTCCCCAGAAGAACCCTCTGTTCTCTGCCTCCAGCATCTCAGCAGCTTCTCTCCCTCCCATAAACTTCTTTTTCCAGGCTGTCTGGTAAGGAATGGGGCAGTTTTAGGATTTACCATTACAGCTTTAGGATTACTTTTACAATCTGACAGTGACCTCATACCAAAGCATGAAATTTTAGTGGGAATTAATATCTACTGCAGACTTTCATTGATGAAGTATCAAGTATAGAATTGATGAGTCCTTATAAAGCATCTCAGGATGCTCAATGGACAGTTTACCTCTGAAACACCCTCTCACATAGTATATCAAATTCTCCCTGGGCTTTTAGGGGAAAGAATGAGACTTTATTACACTTTCCTCTCCACGTAAATCTGGAGTTAATTTCATCATCTATAATGTAGAAGATTCTTATAATCATTAAAACATGTCTGAATAAGGCATAATTTATTTACAACTTTCAATGTGGGATTATATTTGTAGGATGGAAAATTCCTTATGTTCCTCTCATAAATTACATGGTACACATGCTAAATGATGAGCTACAGTACAGCTGGTCCAAAAAACTACTGTTTCTAAAATCATCTTGGGATACTTAAGGTACTGGACATCATTTGTGGTGTCATCACTTCATATGTATCATATTTAGGTTGCTTGAAGTAATGTATTAGTAAACTCGATCATTTGTACCAGCAAGAGAGGTAAAATTTAAAAACCTGGGTGTGAGAAGTTTGTGGCACAGTGAGTTGCAGGGAGGTGGTTTATAATAGTCTAGTTATCCCCAAAGAGAAATTGTATTTAGCTAGCTAGAAAATTAAGAAAATAACAGTTCTTAAGTCAACCTGACATTTGTTGTTCTCCCTTTGAGAAAACCATCTGAAAGAAACTTGGCCATCAGAGCTGTCGTAAAACTGGCTATTGGAGTACTGTACAGATGAACTTGTTAGCTGCTGTTCTGGTTAACAATACACAACTGCTACTGCCACATACACAAGATAATAAAAGAGCCATCTTAGCCAAGTAAAGAGAAATTAAATTGGCCCATTCTACACTCCTAGTCATTACACTGTTAAATATTTAGTAGTTTGGCTGGGTGTCATAAAAGGGGAGAACATTAGTCTGCAGAATCATAATTATTGTTTTGAGCTGTTGTTTAGTGTCCTGCAGTTCCAGCTCCAACAACTTAAATTCTTAAAAATGTAAATGGGTTATTGTTAAAATTTAAATGTATTGTTAATATTATGAAATAAACAAATCGAAAGCAGGCTGAAAATGGTTATTATTTCTATTTAGATACATTATTAGTACCACTAAATCCTACAAACAACCATATTGACAGTCACTTCAGTGCTTGTGTTGCCATGCCTGCTTTATACATCTTTTCCTAACTAATCTAAGTAAAGCACATGTACCTTTCTTTTCCTTGGAAGTTAACTGAAAACCAGCATGAAGCCTTGTAATGGATATTTCTTGCTTGCAGCATATAATTTTCGGACATTTGGTTAGAAAAGAGAGAAAAGGTGAAGTTCACTGGAGAACAAGAAAAGCTGTCTGAGCAACACAAGAGTTATTAATCTTAAAAGTATATTTTCTCAGCACAACATAGGCGATGTAGGTTGATGCCCCCCAGTGTCACCCATTTACATGCTGGTTAACAGAAGTACCCACTGCAGCACCAACGTACCAGGAAAACAGTGCAGTGACCTGGTCTCTGCTGCACAGTCAGAACTGATGCGTGTTGGCCTTTACTGGTGACCAGTAAAAGCATTTCATTTCTTAGCAGTGAGAAGGAGAAGGGCTCACTTTGCAACTTCATCTGCCTGTTTTCTTATGCAGACACCAGTTGCTGAGTGCATGATTTTGAACTCCACTGGTTATTTAACAACAAATTTACTCATTTAATCACACAGATGCTGCGTCTCTCACTATGTCTAATTTCTACTGCCAGCATGAAAAACAGATTGTATGCACCTATGCTATTCAGTTCCATTTTTTTATTTGATTTTCTGCAGTTCAGAGCATTGCCCCCTAAAGCTGGCATCATATAATCTGGTGTCCTTGAAAATGATCTGGTGTGAAAGTAAAAGATTACATGGCAGTATTAATAAAAAGAAGCTTTTGCTTTGACATCGGACTACATTTGGATCTGGTATAAAGGTGTAAAAACAGATAATGGGGTATCCATGCTTAATCCATGCATAAATTTAGACCAATGGCTCAAGTTTCTTCTTATTATAATCTCCTTCTTTTCAGTAATAGTACAGCCTCCTTGAAGTCAGAGACTTTCATGCCTGTGGTTGTAAACATTCTTACCCAAAAACTGTTTTCTTTCTTTTCTTAACATTTATCAGTTATTTCAACAGTAAAGATGAACAAAGTGCTGAGATTTTCCAATATTCGCCTGATTGAGGGATGTCGGAAACATTCCCTCATCCTGATTGGAAGGAGCAGCAGGGAAACCTGTCAAATAAATTCAAGGTCACAAGTTTTGCAAAAAAACCCAGGAATGTTTTTTCTCATTTTCTTCCTTCCCAAAAGTGATTCACACTTCCTAGAACTCATCTTTTTTTTTCAAGGTGTTAGCAATAAAAAACCTTATTATTTTTGAAACCTCACTGACTTGTTTCCTCAGGAATATTTTGAGAAGGTGAAAGAAAAACAACTCTTTTGTAATAGGTGTGTGTGGGGATTGTCTAGGTTGAAAAAAAGAGCTCACGCTTCTTTTCACAATATATCAGTGCATATTGTCATAACCCCAATTTCCAGCTCTTATTCTCCACAGGCATTACATATCTGAAAATACAACTGAAGTTTAAAAGCTCAGTTTAGAGTCCTACATCACAAGCCTACTGCTTTTTAAATGGCTCAGACACAGTATTATATTTGAGTTCCTTGGGTCCAGACTAAACATCACACGATCTCCTTGACCACACAAGGAACGTTAAACAATTCAGAAAAGGAGAGCCACAATGGCAAAGGTTGCAGCCCTTATAAAAGATATTTCAAAGATTTAGATCTGGCCAAAGAGCAGTGGTCAACTCATGCTTGACTTTTAGAATCAGCTGACTTCAGGGACATTACTTTTAAACTTTTTTTTTTTTGTATAGGATGGAGATGATGTACAGGTAACCTGATCACCCCCTATGTCTGCAATAGCAAAAGAAGAAAGATGCACTTTTACATTTTTGCTGCAAGACCAAGAAACGCTTCTGAATAATCAGAGATGGTGAGAAAGTAATAGATTTGTTAGAAACCCTAACATAATTTTTCGTGATTCCTGGGTACAGTTATTTCTTAGACTGCTCTTTTTCAAAACAGAGTTTGTCTTCAGATGGTGAAAATCTTAATGTGATGCCCACTGTGAGGGGTTAGATTGGATAGTAGGGAAAATTTCTTCACTGAAGGATGAGCACTGGAACAGACTGTCCAGGGAGGTGGTGGAGTCAACATCCCTGGAGGTGTTTAAAAGCTGCATAGATGTGGTGCTTAGGGACATGGTTCAGTGGTGGACTTGGCAGTGTTGGGTCAACAGCTGAACTTGATGGTCTTTTCCTAAAAAATTCTATGATTCTATACATGATAGTTCAGAATGAATCAGGACTGGTAAACTGAAACTGATACAAGGGCTGCACAAGTCTCTAAATTCTACTACCTACTATGTACATTAAATGGTTTGCAGATACAGGAGACTGTAGGTGTGGGAATATCAAAGAATCATACACAGCTGGGAACATATCAAGGAATCCCAAAGTGAAGACATATGTTTGGGACTGCTGAAAGGGATACTGCCAAAATAAGGGGAAAGGTGGGAATAAATAAAAATCTAAGTGAACAACCTTTATTTTCAAACAATGATTGTGTCATAAAACAATATTTTAGTTTTAGGTATTCTACCCATTGCACAGGCATAACATACATATGGCGATTGCTTTATGACAGTTACCAATACACAGATTTTAAAACAGGAGAAAAGAATCAGAGTTTGAATCACATATAGTATATGGAATTAAGCCTATATGAGCATGAAGGGTAAGTGTCCTTAGGCTAGGAAAGGCTGTAAGCCTGTCTAACACACAGAGGCATTTACAGTTTTACAGACCTTTAATCTGGAAATGTGCAGAGCGATTTGAATCAATTCAAAATGTCTGCAGTGTTTTAATTTTTGTAGAAGATGATATCTGAACTGCCACTTCTGAATCAAACTTCTAAATTAAGATAATGTAGCACTTCAAACCCAAAAGAGACCAAAAGATTAAGATGGAAAGTAATGAAATCATTCCCTCTGAAAAGGAAAAATTGCAAATGACAGCGATCAGTTTTTCTGTAGAGGTAACCAGGGCATAATAATCACTTGATGTTACTGGTAGTTTCTCATCAGTTCTGCCTGCCCTCCAAACTATTTTGCAAACAGCAAAGAGAGGGATCCACTCCCCTTTCTCATGTAGGAATGTCTCCTGAATGTGTACAGAGCCTTGTCCCAGTCTAAGGAAGTTTTTCATCTCTCGTTTCTTTTTTGCCTGCCTGTTAATTATAGCTAACTAATGTAGAGTGTGTGTCATGGTTTGTGCTCTTCTTTTGTTATTGACTAGGGAAAAGTATGTGCTTCCATGTTTTGAAACAAGAGCCAGGGCATTCAAACCCGACATGTCTGTCCTTGTTGGCCTTTGACAAATAATTTCTAGTTTCATTTTCTGTATTTGAGAAAAGTACTCTGTTTATCTTCCTTCCTGAGGGAGACTAGAAGTAGCTAACCTTTTTAAGTATCTGTTGCTGTGGAAGTACTATCCTGTACAAACTTTTTTGTCCATGGAACTGGAAAATGCACACAAGATTTCAGAAAAACACAGTCCAGACAAGGAATGGCATTGCCTTCTTACTCTTTCAGTGAATGCATTTGGGTTAAAACAGCACTACTTAAACAAAATATTGTTAATAAAACTTATAAAACTGCCAAATGTGTAACCACGATTCCTTTAAAAAGGAGTGCTCTTAGTCTCACCTCAAATACACACCATCATCAATACCTGAAGCCTGTTCCCCATGCTTGACTGCTCTTTGTAGATTGATTCCAACTTTCTTCTGCATCAGATGGAGTTTGATGAATCACATCTTCATTAGAAAGAGAGAAGGAATTATCCTGTAACTTCCCACAAGGGCCCACTGACAGTTTGTAGGGTGGAGGAAAGGCAGAGCCTTCACATAGGTGAGTGGGTAGAAGTTTGCAAATGTTTGAGGCCCATGGCCCTGTACTGCACCAGTGCATGGGATGAACATGCAGGAGAGGGGAGACCAGATGACTTCCTGCTGTGCATCCTTCTTTGGGGCCTGAACACCAGCCAATGTATAGCAGCCCTGTAAATACCTCCTGAGCTGCTTCAGCCAGTGCATTAGTATTATTTGGGTCTTAACTGTATTTCTAATAATTTCATTAAAAGATTAGATTTACAAATGAACAAAAACTTAATGACAACAGAAGTTGTCTGGACAATTAGACTAGAGAATATTTCCATGCAGCTTCTATGGAATTTCACTGTTACTTTTGTCAGTAATACTTTTCATTTCAGCTTTATAAGTTTGGGTTGTTATCAGGCTATATTATTCTACACACGGTGATAACTGCATAACAAAAGGCTGGTTTCAGAAAACAGAGCAGTTCACTCTGTAACTGTGCTTGCCTTCAGCAGTCTGCCCATCACCTTGGTCAGCTTTGAGAGACCTGCTGCAAATTCCAGCCTAACATGTCAGAGATGGTGCTGGCCACGAAGGAAAGTCAATGCTGGTGTGTCATTGCCTTTCTACATCAGCTTCAAAATTTTTACTGCTATTTGGGAGGAAGATGGAGAAAAACTCTATATGTAGCATAGAATATTATATATGCAATATTCTATGTACAAAATTCTCCAAAAATCTATTGTACAAAAAAAAAAGGTTAAAAAACTCTATATGCAGCATAAAATACTGTATATATATATATAAAAATATAGAAAGTGTCTCTAGATTCTGAGCATTCATCACAAGATACTAATGTCAGGTGTTGTCGTGTCATGTATGTCTAGTGAAATGTCCAGTGAAATGTTAAGTCTCCAACCGTGACATACACTGCAGCAGTTGCTTTAAAACAAAAATTTCCAGAACAGAATATGTTAATAACTGATTTGGTCTCAGTTTAAAGTTAGTGTAGCTCCATCAGTTCACTGCTTCACCTGTGTGAAACCAGAGTAACAGAGCAGTAGATGCTCTTTCATAAGGGACTGACCAACTGATAAACCACTGAATGTATTCTATACCTACCATTCAAGTGGAAACTGTATTTCCATTTAAAAGTCTATTACTTTGTTATAGTGCAGTAAATGTGCTTTTGCTAATTGTGATACCCAGTCTCTGTCTTTCACTCCTATTGCGTTTTCTTTGGTGACATTTTTTCTTGTCAGGGAAAGGTCATGACATTTCAAGGTGTTCACTTCCTGAAGCATGACTTCTCAAAGTAATGAGATTCAGCTGATCTGTCAGTAAAAATCTGCTACAAGTGAAAACAAGCCCAGCAAAAGCAAAGCTCAGAAGCATCAACGTGTGGTCACTCCCGATGGAGCTGATGGCTGCCTGTGTTCTTTGGGTTATTACAAGATTGTCCAGAAAGGACAAAAGAAACAGGATTGTATGTCACTGAGGGCAATTATTCTTTGAACCTCTGTTTTCAAGAATCCCA
Source organism: Pipra filicauda (assembly GCF_003945595.2). NCBI lineage: Eukaryota > Metazoa > Chordata > Aves > Passeriformes > Pipridae > Pipra > Pipra filicauda. The sequence goes on from NW_024103885.1 coordinate 1,878,177, forward strand.
TTAATTTACATAGTGTTTCAAGCTCAGATAAACTTTGCTTTGTTTAAACCTTAAACAACGCTAACCTTAAACGTCAAAAAATGTTGTAAAGCAATTTCAGTTCCTTAACAATTACAAATAGATTTCGGACTGCGGATGTTAGTTTGAAATTTCCTGACTGAAATTTTTAGGCCTTTTTATGGGTGGTTGTTACTCAGGAGAGCAACACTAAGACTTTCATCTCAAAGGAGGGTCCTTTTAATGCTGGCATCTCCAGAATGTAATTCAAAAGTAGATTTGGGCCTTATTCAAAAAGTAGATTTGGGTCTTCATTGCTTTCTGTCCCAATTTGCTTATTGCAGGAAAGTTCCATACTGTTTTAATTTTGATTTAGCAGTGCCTTACATTGACTTCTCACCTGGGAAAGACTATATCACATTATTATGTAAAAACCATGCTCAGCCCAGGGCAAGTCTGAAAATAACCTTCACATGTCCCCTTTGTGCCAGCATATGCAGAAATAGTAAACTATCTTATGGAGAGAGAAGTGTGCTCTAGTCCTTTTAAACCCTACGCAACCTCCTTCCTAGTAATATTTGTTAAATAATCCGTGCTGAGAATTTCATTGTGTCTCCTCAAGAAAAGACATAATTCAGTCTAGTATATATTATTGCCTATTATATAGCCTGTTATATAGTATTATGCATTGTAGCCTGCTTCTTTTTCAGCTGCCATGCTTTGGGCTGATAATTTTTCTTTTGATAAGTGGTTGTCAGCTTGCAGCCCATTTGAAAAAAAAACCTCTATTTTTAAGCATGCACTGCTTGAATTAATTCGTTAATTTTTTTTTGGAGCTCTCAATTTCATGGTTTGATTGGAATTGTTCTGTCATCCTTGATTTCTGCAGTATTCATTGCTGATATTCGACAACAGAAACAAATAATAACTTTTTAAAAACCTCATGTTGCCTGTAAAACTGGGTTTTTTTACATAGATGATGTGTGTATTTGAGGAGTTCTTTTGTTTGGGAAGACAGCAATATGAAATCAGAATTAAAAGAGTTTAGAAAGGAAAATCTCATTAGTATAGATGGGATTGATTTTTCCCTGAAGGACATGACAGCGCCATGCTCCTCCTGACAAGTAAAATGAGTTTGTTCTAAATTTCTAAGTGCATTTAAAAAAACAAACAAACAAATAAAAAACCAAACCAACCAAACAAAAAAACACAAAGGAAAACATGCCTTTCTCCTGTCATGTTTGCAACTTTTAAACTATTTAAATATGTTAAAATATTAAGTTACTATTCTTTTATAGTCCTTATGGGCTCACTTCCATGATAAGAATAACAAATAATGATCTTGCTCACTCCAGGGCTGTCACTTGAGATGGAGAGTGCAAGAGTGGTGCAGATGCTGTTGTGGGGAGAGCTGCCACTCATTTGTAAATGTTTCTTCCTGTTAAGTAGCATTTTTCATAAGGAAGTCACCTTCTGTTTTTCCAGGAGGAACCCATGTGACCCACCATATATTATGAGCAGACAGATTTATAATGAGAGGATTTTCAACAAAACCTGGAAGAGGTGGGGAAGCAATGCTGAGCTGATCAACAGTGATATATTTGTTCATTCTGCATAGAAAACTACTCAGTTTTTAAGACAATAAAGAATATGGTATGTATAAAAGGTTTTAGTAATTTCTAAGTTGCAGTTAGTTAATTATCGTAAAGCCATTGAAAAGTTCAGATGGTTGATCATGCTGTCTGGAATTAGACAGTTAAGACACATTACAAAACACTCCTTGTGATGGTTTTCAAGACATTGTCATGTAGACTTATGACTGCAGTGCAGTTGATTTCAAGAGAAGAGAAGAATTTGCCTTCCAAAATCTAATTTTGCACAGAAAACTATTAGTTAATAAACTACCAAGATCACAGACTCAAAAAATCCTAAAACTAAGTAAAGAGAAATTTCTCGAGCTTTGAGGCTCGAGAGGGCAAAGACTCTACTGATGGGTTTTGGCATTCTTCTGCATTCAGTGGTTGGTAGAACAAAAAAACAGTTGCAGTCTCTGTCCAGAAATAATATTCTGTCAGATAAGCTGTCTCACTGGTTAACCCACATAAATCCAGTAAGAGCAGCTTGGTGGTGCTCGGGGGAAAATGAAGGGATTGCTACAATTGTTTTTTGTTTACCATTATTTTGACATTAAAAAAAAAAAACAACTATGAATTACGCTTCTGTTTTCTGCTCTATTAATAAATATGATTTCTAAGTGAAATTAACATGAGCCAAGTGCCTTGGCCTTAGGAAGGTGGTTAACAGATAAACAGGCCAAGCAGCAGAGCACTGGGATCCCGTCGCTTAACGCTTTAGGCAGAGAATCTCCAAATGATTCAGGCTGGAAGACAGGAGTTTTTAGTCCATTTTTCCAAATTATTTCCTTACGGTCTTTTCCTTCAGACTTTCAAGCAAATGCTTACACATTGCATGTGTGCAAAGAAATTTCCTGCAGTTAGCATTAGTTACGGAAAGTTATGATAAAACTTATATAGGAAACTTATGGTTAAATGTTAGAGTTCAGACAATGTATCAAACTCAGCCTGGATTATATAACTTTTCCTGAAGCCAATGGGAGTTAAACTTTTGGCAAAATATAAGCTTTATAAACATAGTTTTTGGGATTCTTCCTTCCTGCTGGATTTATGTGCATGTTGTGAAAAAATTATACTAAACCATTGTGAAGTTACAACATGAGTTTGTCTCTCTTTAAAAGAGAAATGATCCCATTGTAAAACCAACTCATCTCACAACCACGTGGAAGACAAAAATGACATTTTCTAAATGTCGTTACTCACCCACCTTCACTCCTTTACTGACTTGCTTAAAGTCTTTTCAGTTATAAAACCTGTAGATTCTGAAAGCAATATTGAGGTTTTATTGTTTTATTAATTATGTGTAAATAATTCACAGGGTACTCAAAATTTTCTTCCCCCAGGTAAAAGTAATCATCACAGCCATTGATCTGTTTTGCTATGTATTAGAGAAAAGTGAGATGGAAGCATCTTGATGATTAGCCTTTTTTCAAACAATTTATGCAACCATACTTCTTACATAGTAATGATAGTAGGAACTATTGCTTTCCTTTGAACAGAAATTTATATTTTTTTTTTTACAATCATCGAGACTTCATTAAACAAATAAACTGTTCTGTTTCTAGTCCCATATTTTTTGTGGAATTAATGATGAATGTTGGTGGAAAATTTGGAAAATGGTGTGAATGTGGTGAGAAAGATTTGTCATCTGTGACCAGTTCCACTTCTAAAACAAATGCAAGTCCATAAAAGCTACACATTGCTACTGGGTACCCACAGGTAGCCTCCATTTTGGAAAGATCATCATGTTTTTGCTGAATTTAGTCATTGTCACCTGCTGAGCAAATTTTCTTTAGTCATTAAAGGGTTCAACTGTCTCTCTTTTACACAAGGAATTTTTTATGCAAAACATTCTGGAACTTTTGCAGAGCCCCTTATACTTGCTGCAATCAGTCCCATCACTGTTCCCTAGTGGAGTCTCTCTTAGCACAGGGGCTGGGTTTTTTTGTCCTCATTTCCCGTAGTTCAGGCAAGATCTAATTCATAAGAGGGTCATTTATATAAAGCAAGAGCTGAGGCATTATCTTGGATAAAATAAAAAAGAAATATTCTAAGAAAACGTAGGGCCTATCATGCCCTATATGGCTTGGGTTTTGTTGTTTGCTTTCTATTTGTAGGGAGATATTCCAAAAGACTTCTACTGAGGAAATATCTCTTTGTGTTAAATCAACGCTGTAATAAAAGCCTGTTCAGAGATGCTGATTCTTGAATTGACTTTCCATTGACTTTTCTTTGTGGATCTTTTTCTGTTCTGATACCAACTTTCTATGCATTCTTAGTAATAAATGGAGAGAATACCTCGAAGAAATGCAATATCTAAGCAGGCATTAATGTTGCTACACAAAATTTTAATTCCCTAGAACATAAACAGATAAGAAGAAAATCAATGTGCACAACCTGTCCATTGCACAGAAGGATTGATAAATTATTTATCGAGCCATATGAAGCTGTGAGAAACATCAACATGCTTGCCCACACAAAGTGGGCCATTTCATGCACTGTCCAGTAAGTCTGGAATATTATGGTGAAGAAAGTGCAGTATGGATAAAAGTTCTCCTAATGCTTGCATTCAGATGTAGGACGAATGATTTCTTATAATTTTTATTAAATTAAAGTCATAGAAAAAACAGCATGCATTGACCTCTTCACAGGCTGTGTGTGCGTGTATGCAGCGAGTGGATTCAGTGACGTACCTCCTGACCTTGCCTTCGCAGAAGACAGAGATGATGATGTTTTCACATACTCAGCTCTTTGATTTCCTTTCTACTAGCCATAATTAACATTTATTCAAGTAACATTAGGAAGAACATAAATATTTCAAAGAAGCTAATTACAGCATCCAAAACATCCTCCAAGCTATTCGTTTAATGAGGATGTTCCTGCAATAGTGTAACATTAATTTCATCAAGCAATTAAACAAAACCAAACCAGATACAATAGAAAAAGATGTATTTTGTCTCCTGTTTACAAGAACGCTTACTTGAACTTCAGAGAGTTCCTTGCACAAAGGTGACCATCTTAAGCTACGCAAGCTTCCTCTACAGTAAGATTCAAGCTTGGAGAACTTGCTCTGTCAAAATTTGCACAGATTTCAGTAGAAATATTGTCCTGGTATAAGATAGAGTTTGGGTTTAGTACAAATGTACATTTTTGTTACAAGTTATATTGTTTTTTCTAGTATATGAGAAAGAGGATTACAGTTATGCCCAAATCAGTTTACCTTACCCATGTGTCAGGAAATGCAAAACTACACTTACTAAGAAAGGCATAGTTGAAAATGAAATGGAGTCCATATTGGATTGGAAGTACTGGAGGACTGTAGTTTGCAAGGATTTGGACAATGTAACTCATGGCACAAATAGGGTTGCGTGTTTAATGTCTACCGATTTTGCCCATTAACAGGAATCTGCTGAAAACAAAATTCAGTTTCAGATGAAAGATTATTGAGCAATACAAACCCAAGCAAGAGAGAAGTATTAGATAAATGGAAGACCAGAGTTTTTCTACCTGGAATTTTTTTCTCATCATCTTCAAAATCTCCTAATATGTTTTTTGGGCAAGCAGGCTTTTTCAGTATTAAAACACAGTGTGCAAAAATGTAACTTCTGAGCTAATCAGAACCCTTTCACCTGAAACTAAAGTTTAATTCAAGTTGTATCTTTTTCTCATTATTCTTAAAGCACTCTGCATCATTCAACAGGTGCAGAATATTTACAGGTATCCCACTCTCAAATTGTAAAAGAGTAATTTATTTTATTTCACAATCTATTAAATATTCAACAAGAATGTAATAATTAAAATGCATAACAAATTAAATCCTTTCTTAGGTCAAAGCTCAGGACACTGATCCGTGTATTTAAATCAAAGTAGATTAGGCAGATATCTTTCAGCACTGATGACTTCACATTTATGATAATTTTTTAAAATAAATGTGTTCTGTTTTTAGTAACAAAACCCAGAACTAAATGCAATTCCTCACTTTAGATCATTTTAAAACAACTCTTTTAATTAGGTAGATATAAATACAATCATAGATAAAAAATATAGGCTTCTTTAATTAATGTACTAGTCTAATAAGTAGCTTTCCACTGACATAAGGATTAGCTCTGTGTTTAGTTGTATAAAGGAAAGCTTTGCTACTGAATCTTATAAAGAAGATGCTTCTCTTACTAAGATAATTTTATAGCATCTTAGCACATTGCTTGGCAAAGCTTCCACAATTTTGATAGCCTGTTAAAGTGTTCAGGGGGGCAGAGCCCAATTTGTAGCATGTGCACCTGATATGGATAAAAGCAAAGAGAAACCATCTATAAATCAAAATTTTCTTTTGTTTCACAATAAAGGCCACTACTTTTGTCAGGCAGATTTATTCCACCACACACTATTCAGTCCCCAGTCAAATCCCACTGAAATGGTAAAAAAGAACTGCAATTTGTTTTGGAAAATGACAATCTCTAATATCCCATCATTATCTCGTTGCTGGACTGTGATGTACCATTTCCTTTGACAGTCAGAAAAAAAGCAACCAAGCAAAAAATAGGAGCGAATGGAAAAAAAGGGGGGAAACAAATAATAGACTGTAAATTGGGAGTTGCTGTCCTGAAATGCTCTCCACAGCATTGGAGCAGCACCTCAGCTGGACAGGATCTTGCTGGGTTGCAAATGGTGAGGAAGCAAAGACAGTCAGACATGCACCACTCCTCAAAGTCAGACCCTGCTGCTGGGCTGGGTGTGAGGAGCAGTTTAGCACTAGCCAGAGCATCCTGCTGGGAGTGGGCATCATTTGTCGGATCTGGTAGCAGGAGTCACTGGCAGATGCTGGTAGCCACTTTGGTAAGCCAGGACTTGCTGTGCTTCAGGGATGTCTGGACTACGCTTCTCAAGTTTTTAACAGATTTGGGATCTGTGTACTTTTGAATATCTTATAATATAGTTGATTTTGTTGTCTACAGGGATAAATAACACCTGGGACCAAGGTCTGCAGCCGCATTTAGTGTAAAATACCTTGCTAAGCACAGTATTAGGTTTTAATCGCTAAATATTACCACATCACTGAGTTCTGTTTCGTGGTGTGGCATTGCGTTTATACTTAAAGCACAGGGAAAATCAGAAGTCAGTCACACCCCTACAGCCGGGGAATCTTCAGAAAACTCGGCGACCAGTCGGCTGGTCCCAAGGCAGAGGGGTGCAACATCCTCAGAGCCCCATATCCCAGGCACCAACCGCTTCTCCCACATGCAATATCCATGAGTTTTTACTCCAAGTTCAGCTAGTTGTGGGCAAATCTGTGTCCTATTTCACCACTTTACATCAAACCCTTCTCTCTCCCACACCAGGCTGGGACAGTGCCTGAACTCTCCCCTTTGCCACACTCATTTCATCACTCCGAACGCCCGGGCGCGGCAGGGGAAGCAGCACCTTTCACGCCGGCCACCGCGGCTCCTGCCAAGGCTCGGGGTGGAGGGGGTGGGGGGCTAAAACATGGATTTTTCTTAAGGAGGGAGTTTAATACAGTCCTGGAGCCCGGCCAGCCCCTTCCCTCCGTGCTAATCAGGGACATCCACCGCCCCAGCCGAGGTCCCAGCGGACCTACCCCCGGGGCGGAGCGGAGCGGAGCGAGGTGAGTCACGCCCCGGCAGCGGGGCCGGTCCCGGAGGGCGCGGGGCAGCCCTCCCCGAGCCAGGCTGGGGCTCGTCCACGTGTCGGGGAGATTTAAAAAGTTGGGGCAGGGAGCAAGGACATGCCCAGAAGAGCTGCTGGCAGAGCGGCGGCGCCGGGCACTCCGCGGGCATGGGACACCTCTGCCACCATCAGCCCCCCGCGGCCACCCCCCAGCGCAGCCTGAGGAAGGCAGGGGACGGCGCGGCTCTGCCCGGATCCCCGCTTCTCCTCCTCTTCCTCCTCCTTGCCTCCTCGATGTCTTATTGCAAAGGTGAGGAGCATCCCCCTCGTAAGCCCTTCCTGCTCTGCCAGCTCTGCACATTATCTGAGGAGCGAGGGCTGCCCCCACAGCCTGCCAGCCTTGCGGGGGGTGCGGAGCGAGCCGCTGCCTGGGTGCCCCGGGGTGGGGGGGGGGGGGGGTGTAAGGATGCGCAGGAGGGTTGCAGCTGCTGGGAGCAGTTTCGGGGGTTGGTCTGGGAGGCTTCTTCGCATATTCCGGTGGGATTACTCTGTCCGGCCAAAACTGCACTCCAGCAACTTGGAGAATTGACTTCTGTTAAAAGCGGTTTAATTTTAAATGTCATTTACTCTGATTTGAAAGGTGAGAAAAGAAAAGAAACAAGATGTATCACAGAATTGCAGGAAAATTTAGGACCTTCTGGCAGTCACTTAGTTCAACCTGCAGCAATATTTATTGGAATAGAAATCCTAAAAGGTGCTACTTTTGTGTCAGGGAGTGCTTGTGAAAGGACTGATGGGCTGCTTAACAAACCATACTCTCTTTCTTATTGTATTTTCCCACCCCAGACAGATTAACTACTAACACCTAGTGAAGTAACGTCACAAAATGCTATGCAAGGATTATTTCCATTTTGTTTGTATTATATGTGCGTGGGTTGTTTTAATTGTGAGTTTTTGTTCTGATTTGTTGCATTTTTTAATACCAACAATTAAAGAAATCTAAGTACAGTATACTTAATATCATGTTAAAAATAAATTCTGAAGAAGTGGAAGAGGGGAGGAAAGGAAAAGGAGGGCAGCAAAGGGCAATGGTGCATAGTATTTCATTATTTTTCTTACACAAATGATTGCCAGGAGCTGGTTTAGGGAGAGCAATGGAGGGATGAGAAGATGTAAGATGTGAGTCTAGGTTGTGCATCTAACATTCTACTGCCTTGAAAGAAGTTGAGATTTTAAAAGTTGGCAGAATTGAAGGATGAAAGAGTAAATGTATTGTGGACAATGTCGATTTTGTAGGAGGATTTCCTCCTCCAATGCCTTTTGAATAGGATTGCTTTTCTCAATAGCACTCTCTTCTATCTTGTTTGGGTTTTTTTCCCCCTATAGTTATTTTGAGTATATTGCAAAATAACCTAATGTTTCACTGTGTGTGTATGTGTGGAAATGAATGAAGTCCTGTGGGGACTGCAGCACTGTTCTGGACAGGGTGATGAAGGGATGCTGCTTAGCCCTTGGAGGAACACAGTCCTACGTGTGAGCACAAAACAGATGGGACTATATGAAATAAGAGTTTTTGAATAAGTGGAGAAGGATTAAGAAAACTTGAGAGCTGGTGAAATAATTTCCCTCCTCTGACCCAAAAGTTTCTGCTGCAGGAGTTGAGGGGGGGAAAAAAAGCAAGCTGTAATATTCAGGCTTTCTTTCTTGCTGCCCTAAGACTTACAGGTGAATGGATTTCTTCTGCTCCCCCTGAAAAGCCTTGGGAACCAGGCAATGGCAGAAAGAGTGTTCAGAGACAGGCAGGCAATGGTTTGATGGGGAAGGTGTGCTAATTTGAAGTGTTACCCAGTTCCACTCTTTGCAATCAGGATACCAGTCCCAGGCAATACCTCAATTTGAATGCACTAATTTAAGAGTAGAAAATGAAGTAAGACAACTGTAGTGTCTTTATTTGGCATTTTTACTTGAAATGAAACAAACAACTGGAAAGCAGTTTTCTTGTTATGTGAATGTCTTGGAGATTTAAAAAAAATATTCCACTTCTGTATAGTGTGAAATTAAGAGCATGTCTAATTCTTATTTTTAAGGGAAAGCAAACATCCAGAATAATTAGTCACCTTAAGTCTGTGCCAGTACCAACATGTGGTTGAAATCCATGATTTTGAAATCCATCTGTTAATGCCTGAAACTAACTACTGTTGTGATTATTGTTATTAGGAGTACATACAAAACAAACGAACATGATGGGCATTCACACACTCCTTGCCTGGCCTTTCTAGATAAGTCTACCTTCACCTCTTCTTTTGTTTAATTCAGTTAAATACCTTGAAAAAAATGTGACCACACATAGTTTTAGACTTCCTAGGAGGTTATAAAATCTCTATTAATCTGAGGTCTTTTAAGAACAGTGTATAAACAGTTTAAGCATGGCTCACGGTCAGCACCTTTGAGCACGGGGATAAATTAGATAACTTTGTAGTGTTTCCTGTGGTGCTAGGCATGTACGGATAAAGCATGACCCTCTCCAGCACCAGTCTCCCTCCCAGGGGAGTTGCAACACCTCACTGATATACTTGTGTGGTGTCTAGTATACTCACAATTCGGTGATGCTTATTTCTATTTTTTACAGAGACTGTAACAATACATTGCTGTTAAAAATACAACATGGTTATTTTATCTGGCAGTGTAAGGGGGGATATTGTGGGCACTGAGTTGGAAGGAACCCTGGTACAATGACTTCCAGTTCTGCAGCCTGGGTGGACAGACAGGGAGAAAGCTGCCCCAAGCCAAGCACAGCATCACTGCAGCATTGTGCAATTAATAACACATTTAATCTTCTAAGGGACCAAACTTTTTCACATCACATATGTCAAATAGAGGAAATAATACCAGTTACACATGTACTATCACCTTTTCAAAAACACCTTGTTCATGTCATGGGTATTCTTCATATGCAAGTGTATGTTACATAGTACATGTTTAATTATTTAGTTGTAGCATACAAGAAGGCAAGAGGTAGAATCCAGATTCTCAACTTGCGTTGCATGTGCTGGAGGTGAGCAGAGTTTTTGGAAAGCGCAAAGTTGTAGGCACTGGAATGTGCTTTCCTGAGCAGGTCTTAACATGCAAGGGCTGCCATGCAAATTTTCTTGCCTTCTGCTTGTCACTGAGAATGGACTAATGCTAGCCTGACCCTCAGTGAGTCCTGAACAACTTACACACTGAGATACATCTGTCTCTGCTGTGAACTTGTGAAGAAGCGTCCTGCTGTGTTGCTAACATACAGCAGGCAGAAACTACTGGACAAATCCCAAAACACTCAGGGCAGCAGACTTCCTTGGATTGTGCAGCTCTCAGACTTTGCAGTTAGTAAGTGTGTTAGGTATCCTAGCATGTTTAGAGTTTTTATTTAAATCTCTGACACAGGATACTTATACAAATGACCTTTTACTGGACAGCATTGCTAAGCACAGTTTATGCTTCCAGGTGCACCGATGCCATCTCAAGCATTTGAGTCAGATGAGGATTTGCAGCTTTGGAAAGAGGTAAGCATCATCTACCATGTGGTATACTCCTGTTTCTTCTGTGCCCATCTTTGCTACAGTCACACCTCACTATTTCTCTTGCATGGAGTTCAGGTTCATTTTCTTCCAGTCCTGTGTGTCTCCTATCTTGGCATCAGCCAAGAGGTGAAATACCTAATTTTCCAGAGATTCTTAACAGTTGCTTCAAGAGGATGTTGGGTCTGAGTGTTGAGATATCATTCTGAGAAAAGACTGTCTTGTCTCAATGGAGAGCTATGTTTGATAACAGTTGTCACTTAACTGTCAATGGCCAGGCAGCCACTGTTCCTGGAAGAAACACATGGTCCTGCCTGGTAGTTTTGTATGTTATATGCAGGAATTGTTTCAACTCACCTGGTCTCACCTCTTTCATCTTCTGTTCTGCACACAGGGCTGGGACACTATTTAATCCTATCCTAACCTCTCAATTTACTAGGTAAAGGTGAAAGATAATATACTGTGCCAATTAGCCGCTCTAACATTTTGCTAACAGTTGGCATTGTAACTTCCACTCTAATCTCTGAAATGAACATTTGTTTCGACTCTGAGATGTGACATATACGTTAATACAGGCTCTTCTACGCCCTTTTGGAACAGATGGAGTGGCAGGGCATAACATGTGGAGAGGGTTTAGCCTGCAACTTGCATGCCCTGGTGTTGCTGTAACCTTCAATTATTGTGTTGACATTTAATTTAGTAGCTTTTGATAACATTAGAAAGCAAGTGACTCATCAGGGCTGCTGATGCAGAGAGTAAATTTCTTCCTATTGAGACCATTACAGGAGGCATTACCCTTACTGTCATCTCCCCATAGTTCATATTGGAAGTACTGACTCAAAATCCAACATATTGGCACTTGAATGAGCCGTAGTGATATTTATCTCCTGGGGAAAAATGGTCTCTTGGGAAGTAAGATCCTGATAACTATAAGGAGTTTTTGAAAATCAGTTACTTACATTCTGAATTAAAAATGCTGTTTTGTACATTTCTGCATTTCTTGATAAGATTTGCTAGCTGTAACACAGGATTTGTCCCTGTGGTGACTGGAAACAAAGCAAAGTTCCTCTTGATTTCAGTGAAGAAAATGGTAGACATAAGATACTAAATTCTGTAAAATTATATAATAGAAGCAATATAAAAGTTACCATTGTAGCAAGAATTATGCAGGACTGGAAAGGGTCTAAGGAGAAAGAATTAGATACATAGCTATATATTCTCAGTCAACTGATTACACACTCATACTAGTTCACTGGAGTTTCTCAAAGTGAAAATAATCATTCTTCCCTGTTTGCTACTTTACTAGTGGATCATTCAGGAGAAGACCTACCTTTAAATAAATTGAGTATTTTCCAGGAATGACTCTGAGTTTATAAATATGAGAACTTTCTAATTAAGTATTTTGTTTCTTTACTTGTCTCTGAGTTCCTTTTGTTTCTTTATGTTATTTAACCAAATCCAAATAACTTGTAATCCCCTGCCTTAAGGCCACATTTCTGAAATAGGGGAGAAAATTACAGAGAAGATGCATCAAAGATAGAAAATATTATTTTTTTTTAATAAAGGAATTAACAGAAACTCTGGCTTTTCCTTAACCCTTGGTTTGTCCATGAAAGTTTTACCTGAGAGATACCTTGCCTTATATTGTGTCGAACACAGTCTCTGGCTTGATCTGCTACTGAAATATGGTAGTTCTGAGTCAAGCAAATAAACAAATAAAAAAATAAACACAAACAACCTTTTGCTAAGAAACAGACTTCTTTTAACATAGGCTTCCAAATGACTTCAGCTTAGTTTTATCTCATTGGCTGGTTTCTCCCTCTATGTTTTCTTACTCTGAAAGTAGTGAAGCTGAACTAACACACCCAGAGACAAACATAGGCAAGTTGAAGGGAAAAGAGAATGGAGAGGATGTGTTATCAACAAAGCCTATTTGAAAAGGGAATTCTGTGAGCTATTAGTTTTCCCACTATATCTGCTAATGCTTTCTCGTAGATTGTCTCTAGAGAAATGAATCATCTCATCTTGAATTACTCAGATATGCATTTTATATTTTTTTTATTACTTTTTTCTTTTAATGCTCTCATTGTTAAAGAGTGCCGTTTAGGGCTTTTTAGCTATAATAAAATTGTAAGAACAATTGCATTGTCTACTCTATTTAAAATAAACCAAACAAACTTATGTTTTTTGTGCAGTCTTTGAACAAGATAATCAGCCAAGATTTTTGGCATCTAACATTATCAAATATTAAATGGAAAAAAAATAGCACATACTGAAGGAGGTTACTATTCATACAACTTTAAGGTTATATAATAAAAATTTAACCGGCTTTTTTCCATCATTATTAAACTGTGCAACTGTTTAATAATGAGTGCCAGAGATCCTCTCTTTTCCTTACAGAATACTTTGAGCCTTCAGCATTGGCAAAATTACCTCCGTGAATTCAAATACTCTTTATTCCATTTCTTATCCCTTCTCTAATAATAACTCCACTAAAAGTTATTCAGTATTATGGGATTCTTTCATCTCAGAAAAGAGACAATAAGAAGTAAGATGTAATTAATACAAGGTTATGAACAGTAGGGAGAGGGTAGCTAGGAATCACTTACGCAGTACTTCTTCCAAGACAAGATCATGGCAGCATTGAATGAAGATAGCTTTGAAAAGACTGATGAAGACAAACAATAGTAGTATTTCACACAATGTTTAGGAAACTGTTGGCACAGGACACTGTGGATGCTGAAAGTATAATGTAGATCAGAGAGACATTGGTCAAATTCATGGCACAGAGGTTCATGGACCTTTATTGCAAAGACCTGCTTCCAACTCAAAGTGCTTGCATTACAAATTGCTGGTGGTTGAAGAGCATGAGCTTTTCTTTACCACTGATCTTGTCTTAGGCTTTTCCCAGGTGTTGACATTTGGCCATTTATGGAGATAAGTTGTAGAGCTAAATGGACATTTGTTTTGAACTGAATGCAACACACGATGGTTTGGGTTGGAAGGGACCTTAAAGATCATCTAGTTCCAACCCCTCTACAATGGGCAGGGACACCTTTCATTAGACCAGGTTGCTCAAAGCCCCATCCAGGCTAGACTTGAACACTTCCAGGGATAGAAGTGCTCCTCATTTGCCATAGGAATCAGTGCAAACCCCAGATATTGGCTGCTTGTTGACTCACACAAATTGATTGGCATGCATAAGATGTGCTGGCACATATCATAATCACTAAAGGGGTGCGTGCATCATACAGCTGCAGGGATGCTGGAATCCAATTGAAAGAGTTGTGTTTGAGAACTGATCATTGAATCACTTTAGCTTTGTCATTGTCTTCACAGTTTTGTATAATCCAAAGATATTGCAGAAGAGATTTTAGTTCATAGTCCATATCCCATATATTAACAATCATAATTTAAAATATGATTTAATCTGAGCAGCTTACAGTCAAGAGAATAAAGGACACAGATATTTATGTTTATTCAATCAAACAAGTATAAGTTGAGGTTTAGTTATGTGGTTAAGGCCTTTTACCCCCTTTGAATGCAAAGTATTTAATGGTTGGACCTATAAGGATGTCTGACAGTAGACAAGCTTGCCATGCCTTTAGCTGTACTGAACTGTTTATGAAAATATATGTATTTAACTTCTTTTTATTAATCTGACTTCTTAAAAAAAGACTGTGTGAACTTTTACAGATAGATGATGCATGTTCTGCCTACCTGTCCACAAATTCTGGGCCTCAGGTGAGTCAGACAAAGGTTACTTTATACTTGTCTTACTATTTGTTATACACAGTAGAATTGAAAGTGTGATACCTAATTTCATGTTTTCTTTGCATTAGGTGTCCAGCACACTGGAAGAACTTTGTTTTTTGGTCATGGGATTTCTCCCAAAACCACAGGTAAAACACACAAAAGATTAATCAGCATTTCTGAAGTCTGATCTCACTGTGCCATTGTCTAGAATGAATTCTGAGGACCCAGTATCTGAAATGTCACTTAGCACTGGAAGTAATACTATCAGGTTTTGCTCTGAAATGCTGTGTCAGAATCTAACACCTATTAAAGGTAAGAGGGAGACATTAATGTTTGGAAAATAATCTCCAGGTTGGATACAAGGTTTTTGGTGTTTTTATTGCTCTAGATAAGAAAAATTATGAGCTCTCAGGGGAGGAAGAAATTTGCTTAGGGTCTAGGGATGTACATCTACCTCTTCTAGGGCAGAGTGATCAGTGCTGTCTACAGAGTTTGAAAAGATTAGTTTCATTAATAAACAAGGACATATAATATGTCAAGGAAGAATGATGTTCCAGTCTGTCTCAGTTTAAGGAGACTGAAGTGTTTTGCTAAGGAGGATGAGTTATGAGGTAGACCAAACTCCCCTCTCTCAGCAATTGTAAATCCAAAATTAAGAGGCTCCAATCAAGGAAGTACAGAAAAAATAAGAAATAACAACCCTTTATTAAAGGATATATGTATACAGGCAAAACCAACAAAAAAACACAAAAACAAATAAACAATAATCCTGTACCTAAAAGTCCCCTCCAGAAAGGAAACAGTTTGATACTTTTCTGTCCTCTGGTGCGATTCTAATCCCGGTTGGCAGGAGCGCTGTTGGATCCCTGGAGGAGCAGAGCCTGCAGTGCTCGGTGTTGGTCGGCGAGGGCGCTGTTGGGCTCCGGCGCAGAAGCGGGAAAATGGAGCTTTTCCGCTCCACGCACCACGGAGGGGAAGGGGAACGGGGGAAAGAAGGGCGGTTTCCCTCGCACTAAACTCACGCTGTCTGCGGCTGGCTGTGGTCGGGGCTCCCCTTTTTTCGTCGATGAGCACAAACTCTCCAATGAATTCTGAGCAGATTTGGGCTGGGGGCAGGGCAGTGCGCAGGCAAGCCGAGGCCGGAGAGCAGCCAGATGACCAGGTTGAGAGCAAAACAGCCTCTGAGCTTGTCCAACACACACACACACCCACCGCTTGCTTCTGTTAAGGCAGAAAGTGAAGTGTCTCTTTCCAAAGAGAGGAGGGGAGAAAAACTGCTCCCCAATACACCCCCTCCAGCCTTAGAGAAAGCTATCAGCCTGGAATGCAGGTCTGCCAGCTAGTTCTTTTGTATAGTCAATCACCCCTTCCCCCTCCCTTGTTCGACACCTTCTTTCACAGCATGACAGGGGAAAGGAAAATTTTCCGCTTCGATTTTTGGAACAAATAAACCTATGACACAATCCAGTACTGAAAAGTTTATGATGTAATTAAAATTGTCCATTGCTGTTTTTATTTTAACAAATAAAAGCCTCTCTACCAATTATTCCCACAGGGTTTAGATGAAAAAGACAACACCAAAAGGGTAAGATGTCTATGTATGCTTTACGGTCACACTAAAATTGGCAAGAAGATCATAACACCCTTGCCCTGTTTTGTAGTAAACTTCCATTTTTAATTTTTTTGAACAGTTCTTATTTCATTATTCTAAGACTCATGACTCGGGCAACTCAGACATCGTGGTAAGTACTCCTTGTGAGTACACGTGTGCTTGTATATAAAACCAAAGCAATGTTCCTTTTTGCAGTAGTGTCTCCAACTGTATAGAAAGCTCGGGACTGGGAGTTGCATGTTTAAGATACAGAAGGTGTTTTAATAACATGGGAGAGGATCATCAATACTGTACAGGTGTGGAAAAAACCCCATACCCTAACAAACCTGATCAAACATTTGTGGAATCCCAACTGAATCTTAATCTTGTAGTTTCAGATTTTAAGAATGAGGTGAAGTGCTTTTTCTGCTATTGGAACATAGCATATGCAGTGAAACAATGTGGACTTACAGGAGCTGAGAATATGACCATAACTATTAAGAGCTCTTAATACATTTTTATTAATTATTAATTAAACTGCATTAATTCATTTGCACATGTTATAAATATGTAGCAGGCAAAATAGTATTTGCCTCACTCAAACTTTGGATTGTATTTTGAATGAAAAATATGATTTAAAACATAGTCAAGTATTGTTGCTATAAAAGTATTGTCATAAACCAACAATTCAACTATGTGTGATCCATTCTTGCTTTTAAAGTGTGAACATACTCTGCATCTATGCACCATAGGATTTTGAGAAAGCTAAACATATTCATATTTTCTTGTTTCTTAGCAATCATTCTTACATCTTAGTGTCCTTTTCTGCTCTGTTCATTACATTTCTTCAGAAATATGTAGTGTATTTCCTAGAAAGTGATATTGCTGATATTGTGGTCAGTGTTTTCATGATAGAGATGCTTTGGAGGCTTTAACAGTAATCAAGGCACAGTGAAATGAGCTAGTTCTGCTGCTTCTCCTGCTTAAAGGGTTACTGCATCCCACTTCATCACTATCCTGAATACCTTTGCTGCTGCTCCCAGAGATTACTGCTTTCTCACTTTTGGTTTAGCTATTCAGTTGACTATTTTCTAGTCCAGTTCTCGGAGATACTAACTTAGGTGGGATCCATCATTCCTTAGCTTTATAACCTCTATCCACTGGCTACAAGACAGAGCTGAAGTGACCGGCTGGGATATCCTTAAATTCCTTCATTCACATCAGACTTCTACTTTTTTTAGATGCTATGATACCATATTGCCTACCTTAGGCAGACCAATGCAAAATTGGCTCCAAATAGGCAAGCTTATTTTATCTATTAAGTACAGTAGCACTTTGGTAACCAGTTACTCCATGTATTACAATTCTTTTCATTGCATTACTTTCTAAGAAGTATTGTATCAAAAATGCATTTTTTTTAAAATTACGTTTATATGAGTTGAAGGTCTAAATTAGTTAAAGGAACATGGGTTTTTCTACTTTATTTCTCACTGTGGACCTCTCCACAAGCCCACATGGTTGCGTTTTGCCAGGGCGGGCACTTAGGCTGCACACAATGCCACTGTGCTTGACCAGGCTGTCTCCAGGCTTAAAGTCTTGTGAACACAAGGAATTTCATGATTGGAGCTTCGATATAGTAACCAGTTCCATGGTTACAAATGTCACTTGAGAAGAGATCCCTCCTGTACACTGTTCTCTAGCAAAAACCAAATAATTTTTCTTGCTGCCATTTAAGTTGAAGCTGCTAACTTCCATAGTAGATAATCATAGAAGTGTTAATAGAAATACTGTATGGAAATACTCTCTATACCACTCCTAAAACTGCTCAAAGTCTGAATAATTGCAGTAGTATGAAAATGGTTCTGAATTTTCAATTAGTAAAGGTGAGGATGCATGGCTTTTCCCTCCATCACTCTGTGAGTCACATCCATAGTATAAATGTTTGTACCTGTTTGTTGTCAAGTCAAAATGTTAAAAAAAGTTTCTCAATTGACATCTTCGGTCCTTTTTTGGTGCATATTTGGTCCATAAGCCAATACTGTGGGAAGAGACTTTTTTTGCATCAAGTCCCAATTTCATTGTTGTTCATGTGTCTGTGTTCATGTCCTCTCAGTCGTCTGTCCTGCATCCTTTACTGCAACTCGTTCCTCAGCTTAATGAGAGAAGACTGAAGAGATACAAAGTGGACGTATGTAAACTTAAATTCTACCTGCTTGTGCTCTCACACTTTGTTATTCACTAGCTCTTCTAAAAATGTTGTTGTAGACCTTTCTGCTCATATATTTTGATTGGACTACCTGACTGGTGTCATGGAATGTGTTTCAGGAAGGGTTGTCTTGCTGCTGACATTTTGTCCCCTCATATTGGGAAGAAAACCAGAACCTGCTGTATGTACATAAACGTACTACACCTCTCTCCCTGACTAGATGAGGAATTATAAAGGTGGATGGGTGAAGGAGGAAACCTGCTTATTGAATTCATTCTTCCCAGTTTGGACCAACACAAGATTTTGTCACAGATTTGATTTCTCTTGACGTACATCTTGCCTGATAGAATATGATCTAAAAAGAAGAGACAAGCATTTTGCTGGCAAGTCAATCTATGAGACTGAGCAACATACCTTCTAGAGGGCAGGCTTTAAGATAAAACCCTAAATAATCATACATCTTCATGAATACATATATTTCTGTGTACATATATACTAGAGCATGTATTTATTTTTTAACATTTCCAAACCCTTGGAAGTTTAAAAGGAAAGTGTTACAACAATGACCAATTTTTAGCTTCAATTGTTTTCTGATACTAAACTTCTGACATGAAATCAAACAGGAACACTATGTAAACTTGTTTAAGAGGTGTCTGGCTGTAAGCAGAGAGTGATATATTAACGTAAATCACAATTCCTCATGAGTAATTGTACTCTTCATTCTTTTTATGTTCTAGATAATTTCCTAAACTTGCAACAGCTGTCTATTTTGTTTCCATTTTCAATTTTGAATAGAAAAAGTAGAAAAAGAATGACATATAAATACTGTTAGACACTCCAAGGGCAATGGACAAGGCTCCATTGACAGAAAAATTTTTATCCTTTTGGAATATAAAAAAACAATAGTAGTGAAGTAGTGAACAGATTATAAATCCAAGATGGGTATTTCAAACCCTGTTAATGCTGGAATGAGATGGACAATATAAATAAAAATCATACAGATTTTTACATACAGCAAGGAACTGAGTATAATGCTATAGCTGGTGAACTGAAGTCAGAATTAAAATCAAGACTCAAAAATTACGTATAGTTTAAACCCTACTTCCTTTGAAAGCTTCCCTGGACTGAATCTACTCCTTTGTTTGAAAATGATGGGAGTCATCCTGTTTCACACATTTCTCACAGCATTATAATAAAAGTGATTTCTTTCTATGACACCTCAGGTTATGATATTTGGGTATCATATGAGAGAACATATGACTCCAGTTTTTAATTGAGAAATACCACCATTGCTGAATAAATGCCATCTAAATTTTGTGTTCTGGTAAGCATAAGGTTTGAACTATTTTGTTTCTCAATTGGCCTGTCTCCCCACCTGCAGGACAGGCACATCATTTGTATCTGATACCAGAAGCAAATAAAATACTGTCATTAAGCTTAGGTGTTCTCTAATTGTGAAGGTCTCATTAAAGCAACTGGATACTTCATTCCTTGTACTTGTTACATATAAATGGAATTTCTATTTTCTTCCATCATTTGTTACCCTCCTTGCTGTATGGATCACTAGAGAGTTGTTCCTCCATGTGTGCAGCACAGACAGGATACGATATCATAAGCACTGGTCTTTGGGAGTTAATGTGTGAAGGAGTTGATGTGTGAAATGGTACACCTCGGGGAACACTCTGGGGTCTCATTCTTGGGAGGATCCCAAGTATTTCTGATATTTAAACTTTACACTCTTGTCCTTCTGCAAGATGCAAAAGCCAACTCTATCTGTAGAGACTCCACCACCATGACGACACTGTGGCTGTGTCTGGGTAATGAAACCTGGAAAGTCAAAGGCAAAGGCTGCTCATCATTTCTAGTACCATTCTAAAGCAATCTGAACTGAGCTAAAACTTCAGGTGGAATTTGGCCCCCATTCATATGTTTTCTGCTGTTTCTACACGACAACATGAACTTTTTGTTACTGACATGGAAAAATGCACATAAAGCATTCCTTAAGGGGCAAGACTGTGTTGTAGTACTGAAGAAATACTTTTAAAATGCACATAAACTACCTGTCTATATGTATTAATTTACAGCAGTAGATATAATTTGAAATACTTTTTTTTCCAGGAGGAACTTCAAGGACCTGGAGGGATTCAAAGCAGAGGCTACTTCTTCTACAGGGTATGGTTTGTTTGACTTTTTTCTTTTCATTTTGTGATGAGCTACCAAAAAAAAAAAAAAAAAAAAAGTAGAGAAACCACTGAATTACAGAAAAATTGCTGTGACTGAGGAAACTTTTTTCAGGAAAAGCATTACACTGTATAGGACTACTTAAGATCTGCTTCAGACTTTTACTTGGATTAAAATAAAGGCATAATAGGAATTTTTAAAAATAATTTTAGGTTTGTGTATACATGATACCATGCTATACCTTAAGAAGTTATTGGTTATTATGTATTTAATTCTCAGAGAAAGTTCTAGAAAATATGACATCTTGGACAATCTTTCTAAAGTGTTGTTCAACATGGTGCATTTGCATATGATATAAATACAGTGCCATGCTTACACACTGTATTAAAACAGCTATTAGGCCTGACCTTGCCGTTTTCCTTATATATTGACCAGTAAGGTGAGACATTAAATACAGAAATTCTCATGAGACTGAATCTATTGTGTTCATCTTTTATGCCATGTTGCCTTTTTACTTTATTTTGACAAAACTGAGAAGATGGCAAGTCAGACTTAATAATAGTTCCCTTGATTTTGATTACTATTTCTTTCTACTTAAATGAGAAAGTGGCTAATGGCTTTAAAAAGAATGGAGCTAGGGTTGGACTCAATGATATTAAAGGTCTTTTTTGCAACCTAAGTGATTCTATGATTCTAATGAAAAGAGCACAAATTTGTATCTCTTATGTATCGGACTTGAATCTTTATAGTTGTTAAGACAGGCCAAAGTTTTGAGTAATACTAATATTGGTGCATTCAAGCTTCCAGTGTAAAAGGAAAATCCTTATAAAGCTCACTAAGAAATTTTTTATCAGCTTTAGTAGAAATTGTATCGAGTCCCTCAGTAGTGCAAAATATTTCTGAAAATGACCATAGTGAAAATGGAGAAAGTCTTTGCCTATGCTAAAGAACACAGTCTAAAACCAAAAAGTGACATACAGTTGTTTGTTAATAGAAACATACACTTATAATGTTATAATAACAACAATCAGCACATTTTAAGAAAATGCAAAAAAGAATAAGGGATAATGATCTCCTAGAATGACTTCTTATGGCTTTCTCCCAGTTATAGAATCATACAAAATAGGTATAATTCATTCTTCAATCTATATGCAGTAAATTTTACTGTATAATTCTCCTCTGGAGATAGATATAGTTTAAACAATAACTTATCTCAGGTGTATCTTCGATGATGATCACATTGACAGAGCTGAGAAGTTTGCCAATTTCTATACACACTAAGTTGTCTGGGCTTTGTTACTAAATCCTGTCAGTTTTATAAAGCTCTTATTGAATATTTCTCTTTCAGCCACGTAATGGAAGGAGATCAGTGGATTTTCGCTAAGGAGGTATTTATTTAATACTTTTAATCATGATTTACATGTAAGTTAGTTTATTTTTATACATATAGACCACCACATTTATGTTGAGAAGTAGTCTCAGAAAGCTTTTAACTGTGGGGTCAACTTAGATTTCCACCCACAAATTCTCTCGGATGTGTTAAATACACTGATTTTCAGAAGTGAATAGAAACTGTAGGTACTCAGTTCCTAGAACAGAAAACACAGAGGTGTTTCAGGCAGCAAGAACTGTAAACAGTTTGGAAAGTTAATGATGATGATAAGTATATGTAAGAAAGAACTGATCCAACTACTTGTCACATACATACTGAGAAGTAAACTGACATCCTCGAGGTAATCCCCTAATCTTAAAGACATAAAACTCGCACTGAAACTAAGTAAAGACTTCAGGGTTTAATTTCAAAGCATTCAACTATTTTGAGAGATATAAAAAAGAATACCAATATTATCATCATCATCATCATGGCTGGGCTTCACGAACGAAGATTTGGGAAGGTCTCTACCCACGTTTGTTACAAGCGCGCTGGTGGCTAAAAAGGCCAATACGAGATAGGCATGACCGGTTGCAAAAGGCACAGCAGAAAGACTCCTTAGGTGGTATATTCTGCAAGACACGATTCTTTCTGCATTGTCTTTTCTCCTCGCGAGTGATCCTGCGTGCTTTCTCAAAAGCATCAGCAGCGTTACAGATGCTGTGTCTCCAGATCTCCTGATTGGAGGCCAGAGTAGACCAGTTATATTGATCAATATGGCCAAGGCTGAGATGTTGCTTCAGGGAGTCCTTGTATCTTCTCTTCGGGGCTCCTCTCTTACGGCAGCCAGTGGCAAGTTCACCAGCCAGTGGCAAGATCTTAGGGAGGCGGTGGTCCTTCATCCTTGAGATGTGTCCTGCCCAACGCAGCTGTGTTCTCAGCAACATGACCTCGATGCTTGTTCTAGAACAGACATGTTAGTCACATAATCTGACCAGTGGATGTTAAGGATTGTACGGAGGCAGCATTAATGGAAGCATTCTAGGAGTCGCAGGTGGTGGCGGTAGATGATCCGTGATTCAGATCCATATAAGAGGGTAGACAGCACAGTGGCTCTGTAAACACTGATCAGTGTTTACAGATCAGTGACCAATATTATAATGCTATGTTTTCTAATGTATTTTATACCTCTATCATATTTTAAATACTTAGTGTTAAATCAACAGCTAATGCTTTTTCTTATTTTTCAGGATTTTAGATTCCTCACCTAGAGCTAATACTGCAGGAATGCTGGGTACATGGACATACTCTTTTCCTTACAAAAATTATTCGTTACTAATGTACAATTAAAAATCAAATGAATGTAAATGTTCTTAAACTAGATTCTGTTTAGGATTCAAAAGTTTCTTTACTTTCTTGATTATATTAAAAGCATATTAAAATTATTTGTTTCCTAGTGTTATGATGTTTACAACCACATGTAATTCAGCTGTAAAAAGTCAGTGTGTGTATGCAACAGACATTGCCTCTACCAACACTCTTAAGTAAATAATTTTTCCTTTCTAAATAAAAGCACTCAGCTAGAGAGTTGTTTGAATAAGAATGTTTGCAACACAAATACAAAAAATTGATTTTTTTTTCCAAATATGTGATTTGTGCAGTCTTTAAAATCATAGCTTATCTAGACAGGCCAAAGAAAGTGTAGTTTGATATTCAAGATGATGTTTTCTCCCCCTGTACTTCCTTTGCTGTAGTCTATGGACTTGTGGCAGTCTGCGGGGTCAAGTTCAGTACTCTGCAAGTGATCTATGGAATTATATTGATGATAAAGGAGTTTTACAATCCCCAATAAGATTTAAGGTTAACAATGTTTCACTGGAAAAAAAGATGAGATTCTCTATTCCCTTAATAAAAGAAACATGAATAAGTTGTATGTTTTGAAGAAATATCTTGACTTTAATTCAACCAAAATATAATGGCATCATTTTTTTAGCTATTAAGAACACAGATGCACTCTGGTTCTCATTCAGAAGAAGATTTAATTGCAACTGGGATTAGGATTCACTTGAAAATTCAACTGCTTTCAATGTAGACTTAAAGAAACTCTGCTAAGAAAAACAAGTCAGCCTCACAATCTTCCCAGCTTCTCTCTCTGAGTTTATTTTCACACCACAGTTGTGTTAAAACATGATGTTGAGGTTGTATTTATGTTGAAAGTAACTAATCATTCAGAATGGGATGATCTTCATGGTCCCTTCCAACTCAAACCATTCTGTGATTCAATGTAGAAGCAGACTAAAGTTTTTAATATTGTATTGACTGGTCATGGCTTGAATTGACCTCACCATTATAACTCCTGCTTCTGCAATTTTGGATGAGCAGCAAAACTTCAGAAGGTAGCTGGGAAAATGATGGCCTCAGAGGTGTAAGCCAAGTTGAGAAGACCTTTTCTTGATCACTCATTTTTGCACTGCTGTTTGCTGTGCCTCCAGTTGAACTGGCACCATTATATGTGAACTGAGGATCTAGTTACCTGACCCCTGCTCAGAACTAATGTGAGGCCTGCCACAAAATTGTGTTTCATAATGTATTGTACTAGATTAGGCTATTTGTTTGAAGTTTTTCCCGCAAGTGCCTTACACCACACAGCTGACAGCTCCCACTCCAACAGGCAGGGCATGAGCAGCCCACAACTGAGGGCAGGGCAGGGAGTGTGGTGGCCACCTTTGGTCACACCAAACCACCTGAGAGTGCCACCCTTTGACATTTTATTCCTTTCTTCTGGAATTGTTTCAAATGGGATGTGTTTTCTCAGCAGCAACCCGTGAAGGATGGGCCAAGTGGACAGGGCTGCCCTACTGCCACTGTCCTGCCACCACAGGGTCAGGCCAGCAGCATCCGTGAGGGCCAGCAGTGCCAGGGCTGGCCATGCAGGTGGGCACAGAGCATCACCCCAGCACTGAGCTGGCCGGGGGAGGCAGCAGCTGAGGCTGAGGGCAATGAGGGAGTTGGGTCAGCGATGTCAAGGAAACGGGGGAGATTTCAAGTGGGTGGTAGGGGGCATTACTGGGCCCTGAAGCACCACATCGTGCTGCTGGGGCAACCAGAGAGCGGTCTGGAGCAAAGGCAACTGCTGGGAAGGGAAGGTTCCCTCAGCATGGCCAAGCCTGCCACAAGGCTCCGCAGAGCCCTGCAGGGCAGGGAGAGCTGGGGCTGCTGCTCTGGTCCTGCATAACCTTCCCAGCCCTTATGGGGTCCTGAAAAATGACAGGTGGGAGAGAAGCTTCTGTGGGTTTCCTTGTGCCGAGACATCAGGAAACTCTACGTTTCTAACCGTTAAGAATTAACTATCATTGCTGCCCTGTAAGAATAATAAAACGCTACAATTTGTTAGCTGAACGGTCGTAGGTGTTCATATTTTAAAAACATCATTGAGAATTTGTTTCATGTCATTAGCCAGAAAAAAAGAACTGCAAATTAAATTTATTAGAAGTGTTATTTACATGTAAGGATTGATGTTATCCAGGGTGTGGTTCACCAGCTGGTGGTGATTAACATCATCACTGGCAGCAGTCAGACATGTTATGAAAAGGGTTTTCTCTTGGGCTTGTGCCCTGCTGGTAAAGTAATGCTGTTTCAGTGATGTAGCTTCATACTCTGAAACCAATTTATGTTGGATCGTTTTTGCTACTGCTTGGCTCCTTTACACTCCTACCATCAAATATCTTGAGAAGCTTTTGACACATATTTTCATTTATTTCATCAACGTTTTAAATATTGATTTGATTCAAATTGTTAAAAAAATTGTTAAAGGTTTGCTAGTTTCTGACCTTCTCTTCCTTGAGGCAGGAGTTCAGATTTATCAGATACTGGTTTCTGTTACATTTACTGTCATCTAGGGTTCTTGATAAAATTTTTTTTTCTTTTATATTTTGTAGATGTAACAGCATCTAGAAAATGTCCAATATAGAACTGGTTGCACAAACGTATTGAATGTTGCAAGCATTAAATAGGTATAGTATAAAACGCACCATTGAAGTAAAATAGTATGGAAAGATTTTATGTTGGACCTAGATATACAGAAAAACACAAGATGTCAAAATATTAAAAATATTTCCTGGCAAAAAAATGGTCAGAGCTTATCTTCTGGGTTACCTACATTCCAATTCCATTTCATTAGTCCTTTTTGCTGTGTGGTTTTGAAGTTATTTGTCCAGTTATGATGATGATTTTTGTTATGTTTTTTAATACCTTGTTCTTCATAATCCTGCTATGGGAAAGGATTTGCATTCTATGAAGCGGGCAAATCTGATTCTGTCTTAAATCAGGCAATCATACACTAAACACTAATTTGGAGGCCAAAGTGCCTGTCTATCACCTGTGTTTCTTCTGTAGTTACCTTGGAGGAGTATTCCTAGTTATGTGGATTTTTTTGATAGCCTGGCTGTACCTAAGTCAAAATTCTGCTTTGGTGAAGGATTGAAAACTTGCAGTAAGACTGAGTGTAAGACGCTTTTGTGTAAGTAAACCCTGAGGAATAACACTGTAGCAAAATCTTTGGGTTTTTCCTACTACAGACCCATTAGTGACCATCTAACTCATTTATGGAGCTTCTCCTTTAATTTTTTCCCAGTGGATTGTATCAATTACTTTCCAATCAAAGAAAGAGAAAACATTATTCTTAATTCTTATATTTTTTATATGTGGATAAAGTCAGTTTGTGAGTATATTTGAAATATCATTTGGAGATGAAATAACCACCTTCTTAGAGGTAGAAAGTTACAGAAAATAATTTTCCACCTATTGTAACTATTTACAGAGGAGCAGTTCAACATCAGGATATCGGAGATTTGCAGAAGGAATAAATTATTCAGATGTGAAATCTCTTCTTTATCTTAGCAATAAGGCTCTAGAAGTTTGCAAGGCCAGAGTGCTGCATTAGTAGTGCATGTTGGTAGCAGTACCCTTGCCTGCAGTCTCCTAAGCCAATGCAATAGGAGTGTTGGAAGAACTGTCGTGAGCTGCTGCCACTTCCTTTCCACTTCAAATCCTGCCAAGCTTTGCTTCCTCCCTCATGCCAGAGAAACTGGCAGAGATCAGAGGCTTCTTGCAAACCCACTGTTTTGAACTTCCTTGTGAGCGATAGCATGATTCTATTTACTCTCTTTGTGAATTCCACAAGTATTTTTTCATCTAAATTGCAAAGCAATTTTTTTTACCTTTGTGAAAATCCTTGAGGCATGTGTAGTATTTGATCTTCATTAGAATTGGTTGCATTATACTCATGCTAAATTCTGTACAAGAGCCTTGTTGAATAAAAATGAAGCAGCTGTCAGTTGAAAAGGCCAGTGCAGTACTCATGGGCACGGTAATAATCCAATAAAAATCCTGGATGTTTCCTCAGGTAAAATTTTTGTAATGTACTTTTTGTTCGATTTATGCTGCATTATTATGGAATTATGTATATCACCAAATATTTATGTTATTCAAATTTATTTAGTTATTTATTTATGGAGGCTTTTCAAATAAGTCATTATTTCAGGGCCAAAAATACCATACTTTTTGATTAGCAATCTATTTTAAAATCTGCTTTACTACTTCCAATTCATATTTGAGGCCTCCCAAGTGTTGCTATTCTACCATTCCAACAGCAGCTTCGTTAAAATAAAGAGTCTTTTAATGTGATAATTTCAGTAGAAATGCAGTCTTATGAAAAGCATGCAGTTCCTTTATCTTAACTGTTGAATTAAAATTACCACAGAAGTCCAGTGTTATAAACATGGTGTATTATGTTAACACATTAATATTAATAATCGATTTAAAACAAAGGTATGATTCTAGGTATGCTTTTACACATTTATTCACAGTGTCAATACCTTATTTTTAGTAGTTCTTGCTGTTTTCAGTTCTTAAGTGAAAAATGACAAATAAAAATTCATGATAGAGAATGGTCCATGAAGGTGTTGCAGCCTTAAAGTAATGGATCCCTTTTGTTCCACCTTCAGTACATCCAAAGCAAAAATGACTGGTTTTAATTTTTAAAAAGGCACACAAGAATCATTTGTTGATTTAATTTTGCTTTGTACTATTAAAACAGGGTCCAAATAAAGATACTGAATGGAATGATATATTGAAATATTTTGGAATTCTTCCTCCAAAAGAAAAACTGAAAGATGAAATTGAAGAAATGGTTTTACACTCACAGAAAGAAGCACAGGGCAAGTAAAATTAAATATACATGCCAGTAGTATAACAAATTTTGAAAAGTGGGAATATTTTCAATAATACTTTTTATAACTTGAATATTGTACAATAATTATGTTTTAATTTTTATTATTTTCACTTTTTTTTTTAAAGGATTCTGAATTAAACATACAATACAGTTAGTGACAGTTTACACAGAATAAAAAAGCTAACTTCATCAAAACATTTCCTCTGTTTAGATTCTACCTTTACTTACTGCTTTTGAGTTTTTGAAATGACCAAAACAGTTCTAGTGCTAACACTCTGTATCTAGTGCTGTATTCTCACAGGAAGATAATAATTCACAGTTATGTGGAAGTTGTAAACTTAAACTATCTTGTATTGTTGCTAGAGTATAATAACATTGTGCATGTATTATTTAACTTTTTTTTTTTGAAAAGCCACTTTGCAGTGGCTTTCAGTTAGTAAAATTAAGAGCTGCTTTTAGTTCAACAGATTTCAGTAAGGTATTTTCCTTTTCTACCTTGCAAGTATTTTTACAGATGAAGACTGCCATCTACTGTTTTTACATTTCGGTTTTCATGAATTATTTTAAAATTGGTAAATATTAGTATATATACTGTAATTCCTCCCTAAACTAATCTCATTTTCAGGATCATACAAACAATTAGTACCTGCTTTAATATTTTCTGGCTTTTTCTCAAATGATAAATGCTTGTGCAACTTATTACTCAAGTTTCCCAAATCTGATACTGATTAATTAAGAAAATGTATTTTAATGTCATATTATTGAATAAAGATTGGCATAGAAAACTTTCTAAGGTGTGAAATTGTGTTAGAAGACCTTAAGCTAAAGGGTTGTTCAATTTTTAAAGTAATTGAGATGCACTGGATATTATTTTAAAATGCACTTTAAATGTTCCAAATATGCTTATTTTTAGTTTTAGTTTTTAATTAGGCAACAAGACTTGCAAGAATGGAAATATCTTCAGAGGAGGCAAAAGTATGGGGAACTAAGAGAAAGCTGTAGAAAGCAGTATGTAAATGAAGTTACAAATGCTCCAGAGGATGTTTGGGTTATAATTCATCTTTATTGGTCAAGGTAATTACATTCTTGCACAAAATGTTGAATACTTCAATACAAAGAATTGAACTGGTAATTAAAAAGCAATACCAGGAAAAATTAAATACGAGAGTCTTATGAAATAGCATTTGGTTGGAGGCAATGGAATTAGAGAGCATCTGACCTCCTTGATTTGCTAATTCACTTAGTGTGAATTAATCACTTCACTTTTGTTCAATTATATGAAAAAAATATTTTGCTGTGTACACTTACCACCATGTATGTAACCTCACTGAATCTCTGAATTTCACTGAGAAAGTGGTGTCCACTCTTTGTAGATTCTTTTCCTAGCAGGAGTACTTTAACAGGACTTTTCTTTCCCCTTTATTTCCCCTTTGACTCCAACAAATCAAAAACCCTTCAGGAAAAGTTTCAGTTATGAAAACTGAGGAAAGCTAGAGGACTTGTTAGTTTATCATCTTCCCAGTGAATTCTGTAGAGGTAGCAGAAGTTGTGATAGGATCCAGCAGAAATGTCAAAGGACTTCCATGATCAGTTCCATATATGTTAGCAACTCTATTAGATGTTTTTGAAAAGCACTGGGAATGACTATGGAACATTTAATAATTTTTTAGGCTCAGGCCAAATTTCATTAAAATTACAGCAATTTAAATTTACAGTTCTGAAGAAAGAAAACAGCAGCCTTTCTTGATTTTCATTGGATTTGTATAATGGAAAACCAATTCTGCAATTTACCATTGCATAAATACGAGTCTGTGAGGAAACTGGAAATTCCTTGGGAATGAATATGAGTATCTTTAAAGTCTCTCATGGCTTGTAACAAAACTGCGTCGCCCGCCTTTGGCCCCCAGGGTCCATAGGCCACATTGGCTGCAACAAAGATCCTAATTGCTAAAAGGTTAATGGGCTGAAGGGGAACAAGAAAAAGGGGGGTTTCTGTGTCTGGGTTTTTGGTGGAGTTTTTGGTTTTGTTTTTTTGATTGGTTTCTTTCTTTTTTTTTTTTTTTTTTTAAACTGAGGTTTATATAGTGATTGTATTGCAAATAGTAGCTATGGAAGTAATGAACAGGTTTTTGGTGATAATATGACTATACAAAGGTTTCCTTGATGTTACTTAGATTTTACTAGAATAAAGAATTAATGAAATGTTAAACTGAAAGCTAGTCTAAATAAGTTAAAGTAAAATGTATGTTACAGGTTCAAAAATCTCATTTAAACTCTACAATAAATGAACAGAATGAGCTTTAAAATCTCAGTGGAGAACAAAACTGAGGCACAGTGCTTGAAATGTCTGGTAGCTTTCACAGACTGTGCCTCCCATGTAATTTTACTTGGATAGCTCTTTGAATCACAACGATCTTAGAAGAAGCTAAATAAAATTTGTGGTGCAATTCTTATAACAAATTGTTATAGGTTATAAATCTGAGAGAGGAATTTTTCTTTCCCTGCTTCCTTGTAAGAGAAACAGAGTTCAAATAGGGAAGGGGGAAGGGAATCAATTAGCCTTACAAGAGAAATGGCTGGCCAGACTGCATTCCTGGCTAATGGCCCATCGAATGCTGGAGTGAGGGGGGGGAAGGTTTTGGAGATTTGGGGAGCCGGCTGCCCGGACAGAGGGGAGCGCAGACTGTGGAGTTCGCTCTCAGGGATGGAGAAGGGGATCTGCGTGTGGGCATTTGGAGAGAAGGGCAGGAAGTTTTTCTTTCTGGCTTTTCGTCCTGGTGAGGCCGGACCACTGGACTCGGTCGGCTCGCACGCTGCCTCGTGACTCCAGCCGGGACCTACTGGGTTTTCATCGGAGAGGTCTGTGCTTGCTGGGAGAGAAGGGCAGAGCCTTGGAACACCGTCATCTGGGAACAACAAGAACTGCAGGCCCTGCACCTCCAGCGACCCAACAGCGCCCCCTGCAGGCCACGATTAGGACTGCGCTAAAGGACAGAGAAGTGTTCGTTCAGACTTTTTTTTCTAGTACTACTGTCTAGTTTTTTTGTGTTCTGTTACTGTTTTTGCCAACATACATATATCTTTTAATAAAGGGTTGTTATTTCTTCTGGTTTTTTCCACACTTCCTAGATTAAAGCCCCTTAATTTTGAATTTACAATTGCTGAGAGAGAGGAGTTTGGTCTATCTCATAACTCACCCTCTTTAGCAAACATTCCAGTCTCCTCAGACTGAGACACAAATTAAAATAGAAAGAGACTATAGTATTCTTTAAAGAATTCTTTAGTTACTTTACAAATCATTTATACCAGAAGTGTCATCATACTTTCTTCTTTTCTAGCATCCCAATGTGTTTACTGGTTAATGAACACCTCAACCTGCTAGCCTGGAAGTTTCCAGAAGTCAGGTTTCTCAAAGCCATTGTAAACTTCTGCATTCAGAATT
Organism: Pipra filicauda; assembly: GCF_003945595.2. Classification (NCBI taxonomy): domain Eukaryota; kingdom Metazoa; phylum Chordata; class Aves; order Passeriformes; family Pipridae; genus Pipra; species Pipra filicauda. Next base: position 1,909,770 of record NW_024103885.1, read on the forward strand.
ACCATGATATATACAGTACTTGTATATAAACTAGTGAAATAAAAGGCAGGTTCATTGGAGTAGCTGAATGTAGAAGATAAGAGAAGTACTTTTAAATAACTCACCATATGGAAAATTTTATTATTTTTGTGATCATTACATCTAAAGGCCACTGCTTAAAGAGTGAACAGGTTTTTGATTGTTTTTGTAGGGGGAAAAAAGTCTACAAAAAGCAAAGAACTAATTTATGTAATTCTGTGTCAGAGTATTGCCTAAGCATGGGTATTCTGCAATGTCACAGTTAGATGTTTTACTGAGATAAGGTTGGGTTGGCTCTAGTTTTTATTGTTGTTGAGATGTGTCTTGCTCTTTATTTAAAGTCATTTTTCTCTTAAGTGAGAATTACCTGCAACTATCAGAATAAAATATAACTTGTTTTTACGAGAGTTCAATTGAAAATTAGCAGAAGTTGGAGCAACAAAAACTAAGAACAAAACCCTCAAAAGGACATTATGAATATGATACTGCCAGTGTGAAGCACTTCTGCTCATGAAGACACCAATACAAAAACCAGTGATGTGATGAAACTGCTTGAGAGCCTTTTAATGCTTTAAGCAGATCATCTGTTTGGCATAAGTTAGTTCACATACAGTTTTTTACTCCTGTGGTAAGCCCGAAACTATTAAAAACAGGGGAGGGGAAAAAGAAAAAACTTCTGGTTCGATTGTGTGTTTTTTGGTTTTGATTTGTGGAAGAAAACTGTAGTAAATGAAAGCCACACTTACCTTTAAATTCCTAGAGATGGCTGTCATTGACATGGAGAGTCTGGATACTCCATTTCATAAAAACTCTGCTTAAACGGAAAAGGGAGGGCATTAGCTGGTGGGCTCTAATCCATAGTTTCCTCTTCCTTTTATCCAGTGTGGGTGCAAGATATTCCTTTAATTTTCAGTGACATTACTGTAGTAGAACTCTGCTCTGCAAAGTACCTTCTCAGTTCCCCCACTGAAAAGCGTGACCCAAAGACAATGATGCTTATAGACATATATACTGTGAATCCATTGACTAACACTTCCATTTGTCTGATAAGAGTTCAAGAATTTTCTCTAGGGTTGTAGATGATTGTCCCACTATTTTAGAACACTGACAGTTGAATCAGTTTTTCTTTCCTTACAAACATAACTGTCTTTTACAAAGTAGTTTACAGTACCACTGTAGAGAAGCAAAACTACATGAGCGAATGAAGAGGCCTTCCTCCTGATTCAGCATTTTTATTTCTTATGAGTAGTGAATCAAATTGTATAGTATTAATGTTATTTTTCCAGTGACTCATCATACAAAAAAAAAATCCCAGTGTGCTTATGAAGATTTAGTTATATGCAACTGACATGGTTTATAGCATTGAAATGCAGAAAGAAAAATGAAAAAGAATAGTTCCCTTAACACATGGCACACAGATACATAAGAAGAACGATAAAGTGAATTGATGACTGGTTTTTTTTCCATGCAGTGAGATATAGCTCTGCTATTGGTAGATATCTAGTGGCAGATACCACTTATGGGAACTTTTATTTTGCAGACTCAAAGAGGCAACTAGTAGATAAATTTCAGAGACAATGGCTTATCTGCCATTATCTGCCCTTTAAACTACAGAGCTAGCTAGCAGTTTTAAATGTAAATAGGTCACCAGGGGCTTTAGATGTGATTCCACAGTCATTTCAAGTACCAATGTTGGCTGCTGCAAAAGGAGTACTGCCTCATCAGTGACCTCCTGGCCACTACTGTGGCTGCTGTGAGGTACAACTCACAGCAATTCTCAAGTGCCAGTGCTGTCACACTGGAAGTAAGATATGGTAGGAAAGCGCCAAACCTCCCCTTTGGTGACCCTGACTTTGTAACTTCATCTAAGTAGTGACCATGTGATCGTGGTTACGGCCATCAGGTGTGACAAAGCAAGAGAAAAACCCAAGAGAATCTGCAGGTTAAAACCAGATGTTTCTGGTGCTGGGTCAGTTATACCATTTGGAAGTAAAGGCTCTAGGAATGAACGTGTCAACCTTGCTTTACAAGGATTATGTGGATTGTGACAGGCTTTCAAGTCAACATCCACTGATTTTAGTATTCTGGTTCGATGTGAAATTTAGTTTCAAAATCAGCCTCCTCAAATAGATCCTCTTTTGAATAGGCCAGTGAAGATCAAAAACAAATGCTCTGAGCAGGTGTTTGCTGTACAGTTCTGAGGTACATCACACACAAGATGGCAATGGCACTTCTGTAGGAAACACGGCTATAGTTAATGGAAGTGCACTTCTGGCTCAATCCAGTTCCATCACTCAATAATTCACAAAATATCTGCTGCTCTTAATTTGGCACTGTTTAAAAGCTACATTGGCTCTCTCATAACCCTTGTGAGTGAAACAAAACTATAATTACACACCAGAGCAAACTTACGTTGATGAAAAGAGCAGAGTAATAGTATTTCAACAAGAATAGTTTCATAAAACCACTACGGCATCTCTAACCAGTCCTGTACCTTCAGCATCCTCTAACATATTTTCAAAAGAGAAGCAGCATTAAAAAAATTACCTTGCATAAGTCATAATTTTTGGCAGTAAATGCAAATGTCTGTCATCTCCACAGCTGTGCTGTCTGCTTTAATCTTGTCACAGAGTAATTTGCTACTGCAACACTGCAGTAGGAAAGTGTTATGTTCCTATACATGCCAGATGTGAAGCATGACAGGATAGAATCTCTACTTTGTTTTTCTGAAGAATTACTACTGGTTACTAAAGATCTTTTGGCAAATTTGATAGATACAGCTTGATGCTATTTTTAGCTTCCTGATTTCTTTGCCATATTCTAGTTCTGGTAATTATGCATTTTTGTTGGAAATATTCCTGCATTTTCTTCTAGATGTTCCATTCCTGCTACACTCTATTATCTCTGCTACATTTCATCATAGAAGCATTATCCTTTTAATGAGTAATGGTATTATTAGTTTTGTTTATATCACATTTTCCTTAACGGAAAACTAAAAATGGAGTATTATGAATCACTAACAAAAATGAGTGTTGTTACTAATGCTTTTTAGAACTCTTCCAGCAGAAAAGCTGAGCTCATGGTTAGCTCTTTGGCAGCATTAAAGAGGCTCCTGCCCTGCAAATACCTTTGCATAAGGCTGATTATTAGGTGAACCAAACGGGGAAACTGATCTACCTGGAAAGTAACCCAGAAAGGAAAATCCATGAGATTCTGCAGCCAAGTTCCTTATTTCATTCCAGACACAAACACGAATTAAGCTTCTAGAGATACACATTTGTAATTACACTTTTAGATATGTTGCTATTCAGGTGATCGACTTACAAATAAAATCCTCGTAACTGAAGAGAGAAAACTGGGATTATTTAAATATTACCGCTGAGCGACGTTTTATTTTACAGAATACAATTCCCTGCAATGTTCTGCTGCACGCAAGACAGTTTTATGTTAACATAACCGCGGCACATTTATTGAATGGCATTAGAAGCCTTGTACACGGACAAAAGGACTGAGACGGTCATGTCTGTTATCTGCCTCTCCGTTTAGTTACACCACTTTATGCACACTCATAAAAGAAGTCACGGACTACCGCCGGGAGGGGTTCCTTGAACCCCTAAAGAACTCGGGAAGCACGTCTGTTCCCAGAGAGCATCCGGGACGCCGGGTGTTTCCCTATGGGAAGGCACGTGTGCCCGCGTTCCGCGCCGGGTTCACCGTGTCGCTGGAAAAGCGCCTGTGGAGACTCGGCTGCGGGCTCTACGCCCGCCTGAAGACCAGCCCTCGCAGCAGCGTCGCCTCTCTCCTGGTCGCAGCCCGGCGAGCCCTGACGCTCGGAGCCGGCGGGTCAGCGCTGCCGGCTCTGTCCGTGCCGGGCGCTGTCGGCGGACGCCATTTCCCGGCGCGCGGGGTGAGCTGAGGCGAGGTGAGCCCAGGTCAGGGAGGCGCGCGCCCACTGCGCCTGCGCAGAGCCAACTCCCCCCTCGCTAACGCGTGGCGCGGCGCGCGCAGAGCGGGGCTCACCTCCCTGGTGACCCGGGTGTGCGCAGGCGCGGCGGCAGCAGCGGCGACGACGGCCCCGCGCGAGGCCCGGGGTGCCGCGGGTTGCAGTGCGCCCCGGCGCACGCGCGGTGGCGCGAGGTGCCGCGGCGGCCGGCGGCGGTGGGTGCTCGGCGGCGCAGGCGCAGTGGCGGCGTGGGGACTCCCGGGCCCGGGTGCTGCTGGTGCCGCCGCCGGAGCAGCAGCAGCAGCAGCAGCAGCAGGAGAAGGAGGAGGAAGAGGAGGAGGAGGCGGCGGCGGTGGCTCAGTCGGGCAGTGCTGGCGGGCACGGGGCTGTGCGCGGGGAGCGGCGCTCGCCGGGACAGCTTGGGCGGGCAGCGGCAGCGCGGGGACAGGTGAGCAGCTAGCGCGTCTCTGGGCGGTGCGGGCGGCGGCGCCGGGCCCCGGCGTGCGGCGGCGAGGGGAAGGCGGGGGGACGGCTCGGAGGGGAGCGATGGAAGTTTGACAGCACCGGCGGGTTCCCCTCCGCGCTCCGGCGGGGCGGGAGGGCAGCGGCTGCCCTTGGGCGGGCACGGCCGCAGCCGGGGGCGGAGGGCGCTCGCGGGGCACCCGCTAGGCCCGGTGACCCACTTTGCTCCTGTCACAACTCCGGGCGCGGCGGGAGCGCTGTCCGTCTGGCCCCGCGCCCGCGGACCGAGAAGGGCGGGCGCGGGGCTCCCCGGCATCCCCGGGCCGGGCCAGGCCGAGCGGAGCCGTGGGCGCCGCCTCCCCTCGCGGCCCGTCCGCCGCCGCTCCGCTCCGCGGGGCGACTCGTCCCGCGGGGGCCCAGGGGAGCCGCCCGCCCCGCCGCCCCACGCCCGGGGAAGGTTTGCGGGGGGTGGTCCCCAGGAACGCGGTGCGGGTGTTTGCACGGCCGTCGGGCTGCGGTCGGTGCCCGCCTGGCCCCGGGCCCTCCCCGGGCGGGACAGCGCCGCGGGGCCGCGGGCTCCGGGCGGCGGGCGGCGGCAGGAGCGAGCCCCGCGCTCGCCCTGCGGCAGGTGGGCTGGAGCTGCGGGCGCGTACGCACTTTGTAGGCTTTTTTTTTTTTTTTTTAATTTTCGGGTAACTTTATTGCGGTGCCTGCAGCGTGTTCGGGCTCCGAAACCTAAGGGCTTCTCGGCAGCGTCCGGTCCTCGCCCGACTTATTGCGGCCTGAAAGTCAGTGTGTCAAATACTCCAGTGCGTGCAGGTGTGAAATAGGACCAGCGAGGAAATCCGTGGTACCTAAATTCTGTGTTTGTGTTAAGGTGGATCCCCATTTCTGGTTGGTTTCACTTTCAAATTCCTGCTACTTTAGGCCTCGATATAAATTTATTTTTTTTTCCGTGAGGAGGAGTGCTTGTGAACTAATCAAAGAGATTTGTCGTGAGATTTCTGTAAGGCTGTTGTTTTCATGTGCCTGTTAAGGGCTGACCTACCAAGAGGCACAGGGAAAGTCAGATAAGGTTTTAGCTAGGATATGAAGTGGCATGTAGCGATGGAGTGGCTGGTCATAGATCCAGACCCTCTGAATCCTTAAAGTAAGTCTTTTTTTTAAATGACATAGTTTGACAAGCAGAGCTTTTGGTGGCAGTGTGGACTTGACCAGGCCTGCCTCTTCCTTGCTCCCCACTCTCCTCTTTGCTGCCCCCCCTCAGCTGCACCAGCACAACGGTTCGTGGAATTCTGTCCTGTAACTGGCTTGGGGAAATGATCCAGGTTAAAATTAACTACCTGAGTTGTTTTTCTTTTTTCTTTTTAATGTGGTTGTATTTAACTTATATAATTTCCTTGGGTAACAAGTGTGCCAGGAGGGAAGAGGATTGTTTAAGCAAATGCTCTAGTGAAAGAAGTACTTGAGAAATAGATCTCAACTGTGGAAGTCCTGGCAAAGTTCAGTGCGAGCAGTTGCAGTTGTTTCACACTGTTCTATCTAACAGGAATAAAGTTGACTTTGTTTATAAATATCAGTGGGGTTTGGGCCTGTTATTTGAAATTGGACAGCATTTGATTGTTGTAATAGAGGGAATTCTACTTGAGAAGTAACTCTACTTTTCTGTTTTTTAAATGAACTATTAATTTTCATATGTATCTAACATAATTTTTCAAACATGTTACAAACACTGCTTTCAGATTATCAAACATTATAAGTTTGGGTTAAGTCTTTTTTGTTAGAATATGGGTACTTCTCTGAGAATTTTGTTGGTAATGCAGGAGTTACTGCTTCTTGAGAAACAATTCAAACAGGAGAAAAAAACCCCAAACTTCCGGGTTGATATTTAATAGTTTAAGGTGCCATTCAGCCATGCCTTGTTTTTTATTTCTTCTGCTGCATGTTCTTACATGGAAAAGTTTTAACGCATGTAGGTAAAATAAAAGAACGCGAGGAAAGCAATGTTTTCTTTACTAGTGCTCTAAGGACCCCATAAACTCTGCTATAGCTAATTTTACTCTCTTTGTACTAAGCAATTTAAAAACTGAGCAGTAATTACTTTGAATTTAGTTTGTAATGTTGGTTAATTATCTTATTAGTATAGAATTTCACAGAAGTCATGAATCTTCATGGCTGGATTGGTCTTGCTGAGCAAACTGCTGCTTTCAAAAGCTTTGAGCTTTTGCTTTTTTTTTCCCTATTCTAAATTTCTGCAAGAAGTTGAAGATATAAACCAGTAGCAGAGAGATTACCCCCCACCATCTTCACGTGTTCTTTATATGAAATGTTTTTATCAACTCATAAAGTTGTGAAATTTTTATTAAAAATTATAAATTTGTGTTGAAAACAGTTGAGAATCAAAAATGCAATTTTCTTCTGTAGGTCAGTTCACCATTTTCAAAACATCTCTTCTTTAGCTATGTACTCCTTCAGGAGATATGTATAATTTGCTGTCAAAGCCTCATGGCTTCAGCCTAATTTTGTAGATGAAGACTGTGGATAGTTCTCCTCTTAGAATAGAAAATTAGTACCCTAATACAGTTTTTAATACAAAACACAAAATATTATTCAGAAGAAGTGAAGTTACAGCTAAGGTGCCTTTCTTTTCATCACATTGTAATGAGGTAGTTTTCCTTGAGGCAAAGACTTTGGTAGATCTTTGATGTAAAAAAAAGTGCATTTTAGTGTGTTAGCCTTTTTAAAGCACAAGTTTCCATATGAATGCTGGAAACTGTAAAGGCCAAATAATAAATCAGATGTAGAAATGTTTCTGAGGATAGGTGGTATTAGTATAGTTGCATAGCAAAGACAGTAGTGGTTGTTCCTGCTGTTCTTACCTTCTGTTTATTTACTTTGCAAAGTATTTCTAACCTTTCTATGTCAATGAGCTGGTTTGCCCTGTAGAAGGCTATAAAGACGCCACTGAAGGGGTGGCACAAGAACAGGAGTCTCCAGGCTCTGGGAGAACAGTAGCTGTTTTGCGGTAGCTTTATCTCTGGAGGGGAAAAGAAGTATCTGTGAGACTACAGAGAAGTAGTGGCCAAAGCATTCCACTGTATCTCTCATCTTCAACCAATACTGCATTATTATTATTATTATTATTATTGTTAGTAGTGGTATTATTATTTTGGATTTAATGGTCTTTCAGAATAAAAAGAGGCGTAAGAAGCACACCTTCAGTTCCGTAGCAGAATCTGAAATGAAAGATTCCAGTGTCTCTGTGTAACTCTGGCACAACAAATATGGCTATATCCCTTGGGAAGGTACCTCATTGCCTTCTGTGGGTGGTCCACCTGGGGAAAGCAGCTTACTAGTGTAGATGGTTATTTTGTTAACTCAGTTAATGTGAGGCTGTAATAATTTGAAACTGTTTGTCAGACATTACCCTGTTTATTTGTTGTAGGAGTTACAGATATGAAATGCAAAATCACAGAAGAGGAAGAAGACTCGTGGTTAATGCAGCTGTGTGCTGCCCTGAAGGATTGAATTCTCAATCCCTACTCCTGCCACAAAATTCCTTTTGTAATGTAAAAACCACTTCAATTTTGGCATACCTCATGCCTGAGTGTTTAATTTTATAGTCTTAATATTCTCTTACCATACTTTTTGTGTATAATATAAATTCTTAATTATAGCTGCTTTTGGAATATATAATCATATACATAAAAAGTTTTGGTGCTCTGTGGTTGTCATATATCCAGTATTCTGTGGAAGCAACAAGGCTTCTCAGATTCTTTCAGGAGTTTAGCATTGTACACTTTGGACTCTATCCAACTGTTACATTTTGTCATTAAAATCAGTGAATTAGTTTTCTTATTCTGTACTGATGTTCTGAGAAGCATTGCTGAGTATATTATAAAATCATCATTAGTACTATTAATATTTTATTAAATATAGATCCTTAAATAGTCATGCACATGAGATTCAAGACTGGTAAATACTTATATTTAGAGTGTGATGCTTATGAAGCTCAGTAAATACTATGGGCATTTCTCATCTTCATGATAAAAATGTATTCAAACCCATAAATGTGGCTACTTAAATGCTTTGTCCTTAAAACTGTGTGTTTAATTATTTTAGAGTATGTGAGAAAACTTCAGTTTTGAAGCTAATGTAATTTTAGCCATAATGACAGGCTGGTACCACAAGATAAATGGTGCTAGACAATAAGGCTTATGTTAAAACAGAGGAAAACACTTAGAGTAAGACAGATCTAATTAAAGTGGAATTTTAAAATAAATACATGGCTTTGTAAACTGTAAATGGAATTCACAGTTCTGTTAAAAAGGTTGTTAGCAGGTATTTCTGAGAAAGATTTTGATGTATATTATTTTGGTATATGGCCAGATCCATAAAATAATACAGAGGAGTCAAAACTGTGATTTAGGTGGATTTTGGATCTCTAGCCTCAAATAAAATCGTAGCCATGTGTTGCCTAAATTTTACAGGTTTCTAGGTTTTCCCTAGTAAAGTTTTGCAAATGCATTGAAGTTTTGTTCTCACTCAGGTCTTCCAGAATCTTGTCACAACTGAGCATCTTGGCATCTAAATTTGTTTATTATTCATAAATTAGGCAATCTGTAAATTAGGCCTTCACTTGTTCAAAGGCATGTTCAAACTACACCTGAGGCACACCTATGGGATTGGACTCAGACCAAAACCCTGTGGTGACTCTCCCTTTTGTTCAGAAGCACAAAGAGGTGAGGAAGAAGTGGTTTTGTTGATGTCTCTTTAAAACAAACAAATAAACCCCAGAAAACCAACAAATCAAAGAAACTCCAACCCCTTAAAAACCACTTTTTGTTCCATACAAGATGGTTAAAGTCTAATTGGGCCAAAGAGAGATACTAGGCCAGTTACTTTCTTGGAGAAAAAGGAGGTGAGTACCTATGTTCTGGCCTGTGTTCTGAAAACTATTTTGTCTTTTCTTCCATTTAAAATTTTAAATGCCTTTGGGAACTGGAAACTAGGGCTTAGATCTCTCATTTGGGTGCCCTTCTCCCTAGAGAGGCATGTACACTGCTGGTTGTGCTCTGTCCAGCAAAGCATTACTTTTTGCTTTCATATTCTGAAGATTGCCACTGAAATGGTAAGTTAGGATTTGATCCATCTTCCCAGTCTCATGTGGAGCTTGCTGAGTGATTATGGTTTGAACCCCTTCTGACAGAGTAGAGATTGGTTTTCAGATTTCTCTGTTCCAGGTTACTGTGCTGTAACCCTGTGCTGCTGGACAAAATGAGAGCACATCTTTTTGCCCCTGCTGACATGTTAAAAGAATATATTACTCCTGTTTTGATGGGAAGAGCTTAGCTATGTGTCTGTCAAGGACAGGGACCAGGATTGTGTGCACTAACCTTACCTATGTCCTAGGTCTTCAGAAATAGGTGAACGTGAAAGCGTAATACTGTGGCCACTGGTTACTTTTATAGTTTGCATCTCTATTATCTTTTTCAAAAGCCTTGCTGAGCGATACATTTCTCCCTGGCTTTAGTACCTTAGGATTGTGGGTACTGTTGTATGGAATCCCCTTGTGCCCTTTTTTAGTAAAGACTATAGTGTAGGGTTGTATTGCCTGTTACAGCCAGAGCAGGAAGCAGAACTTAATTACTAACTCATTGTGTGGTAGTGGTGTTGCTGTGGGACGCTTAGAAGAGAAGGGAATGGGCTGATCATCCAGCATAAGGTCAGAATTTTAAGTGCTTTATTGTAGGGAATAGTATTACTAACAACATCATCTGCAAGAGTTTTTAGCTTGCAGATCCAGAGATTGGTGAGTATATCTCAATTGCTTAAAGAAGAATTGATCCCAGCTCCCATAAACGTGTCATTATCTGCAGAACTGGTAGATATCCAGAAAGTTCCAGCACTTTCTTCATCTAGCAAGTACTTGGGAACATAGAGGAGACAGGCTGGCCTTAAGTACGAAGTGGCTCTTCTAGGAGTGAGAGAAGTTAATATGTGAATTTCCTAATGTACATTAGACATCTTGAGGAAATATATATTTTTACAATTTAAATTATGATTTTAAAAGAACGAGAGTATGAGATACTAAGTTGGATAATAAAAAATACTTCAAAATATATATTTGAAATTCTGAGTGCTGCTGTTATAAATAAAACAAGTCTCCATTTTTACGTTTGAATCAAGTTTTTAATGATATAGCAAATAATAGTCTCTGGCATTTAAAGATATTTGAATTGTTTGGTGACTATTTCATTGCACGTTCGATGCAATGTCAGAGACTGCCTTTTGAGTTGTGGCTGTTACTGACATGTACCCTGACAGAATAATATTCTGTGATTTTGGGTGGTTGCTGGTGAGAAGGTGGTTTTGAATAGAGAGAGGGTAAACTCCTGCTGGTGTTGAAAGGTAGAGGGTTTGTAATTTTTCAAGTTACTCTTGCTAGAGAAATGCCAGAGGTTTGGATTTTCATCCGTTATCCAAAAGCCTCAAGATCTATTAGGGGAAAAAAACTGTCTTGTTACACACTTTCCCAGTCCTGAGTTCCCTAAAGCTTTATTTGAAACCTGTGATATTATAAAAAGAGAAATCAGAAAATATTTTGCCAAAATCTTATTTCTCTTGGCTCAGTAAACAACCAGGAAATTTTCTCCATTAAAAACTGTAAGGAGTTGCCTTTTTTTAAGCCTGATTTCCTAAGAAAACGTGATTTGTGCTTTTTTCCTTGTTTTCTCTTATTCTTTCCTTAGATGTTTGCCAGTAGCTTTTGAAATTGTTGACCAGTTGGAGCCATGTTTGTAGGAGGAATAGAAATTGCAAACTAATGTTCCTACAGGTTTTGGGCAAGCTGGATAGAGGGAAATGTGTCACTACCCTCTCCTGAGGGAGAGACAAAGCAATGCAATTTTGGTACTGGCCTGTTTTTTTTTTTCCAGCATGCGCTGGGTCTGTGTTGGATAGAGGAGCAGGAGATGGTTGTATATGCCGGTGGGGCTTGGGGATTCAGGCAAAACATTGGGCTGTTTTGGAAAGGGATGGGGACTGACGACACTGTGATGTGTCAGAAGGGTGACGGGAGGGGGAACTGGCTTCTCATGTTGGGGGAGAGGAGAGTGGGGCCACCAGAACGGTGCTTTATTTCCCACTGAAAAACTTCCTTAATGATATGCTGGTAAAAGTTATTTTGGCTGTCAGCCAGGGAATTATTGTCCTGATCAGAATTAGATGATACTGTTTCACTGACTGCAGGGCTGCCTGACTCTTAGTTTGGTTTAATATGTAAAATAAATATTTCTGTAATTAGAAGAATAGCATTAAGCTGTGATTAAGTGAATATTTTGCCATTGTTTTGGGGAAAAAAATGGTTTTGATGTATATCTTTGAAAAGACCAGAACTTAGATATTGCCTTTGGTAGTAAAAAAGGAAAGAAAGTGCAACTTGAACCTAAAAAATAGGATTTTTCCATGTAAAGGCCATAGTGAATAAGGTCTTTTAATAGTGGAGAGATGAAACTGGAAAGGGTTCTGTCTAAAGATTTTTGTTTATATCAGTTACTGAATGAAATATATTCATTATAGCAAAATAATAATATTTTTCTCTCAGCGTTAGAACAAAAGACATTACCTCCCAAATTGGATTTCCAGTAAGCTCACTTCTCTGTCTGTAACATGGAGTTACTAGTTAAAAAGCAGGAGCTCAGCTTCTGTCTAGAATGACATTTCTCTGATTCTTTTCTGTGTGGCCTATATTTGCAATATCTATTTATCATGATAAACAGCAGATTGAAATCTACCTCATTATGTTCAACTTGAAGATTTTTATCAAGTCTCAGTGGAGAATTGTAGTATGTCCTGCTAATAGGTTTAGAGAAACTTCTCATGGTGAAAGTGAAGAAAACTTCGTTAGCTTGTGCTACTTTTGTTTTTAGAAAATTCTTGCTCTGTAATATCATATATACTTTTCAGGCCTTCAGTAACCAACCTAATCTTCACAAATGTCATGGTATTCACAAATAATTCATTAATTTTAAGTATTAAAATAGTTCATTTTTAAAATATCATAAAGGACTGCAAAATAGTTAGGTGATTCTGACTTGTGCTTATTTTAAAGTATTTTTCATAGTAACAACAAATATTCGAAAGGAAACTGGGTTTTCCTCTGACTGTGAGTAGAAAAGCAAGTAGCAGAATGAATCACAGCTTCCAAGAACTGCTGGAATAGGAATGCAGATTCTCTCTCTCACACACACACACGCACTTTCCTCTCTGTCAGTTTTAATGTAGTAATGTGATTTAATAAAGTTTTTCTTGCCATCCACAGCAGCAACACTCATTATATGTAATCAAGCTACTACTAGCAGTTGAGTGTTTGAGAATGAAGCTACACTTTGTAACTAGTATGGTAATTCCAGTGATGACTCTCTAACATCTCAGCAATTTTACATGCAAGATATCTTTCCAGAGGTGTTTTTGTTGTTAAAATATTTTATTTCATTTTTATCATATAGGGTTTTTTTCCATTTCAGAAGCTTTAGTTAGACATTTTCTGCTGTGCTAAAGCTTTGCATGATGTTTCATAGATAATAAGATCGGTTCCAGCCTTGAAGAGCTTGTGATCTGAATTTCACTGACATAGAAAATGAGGAGAATGACCTCAGAAAGGGGGACAAGGATTCAAATTAATAATTGAGTCATAGTGAGTGAATAAACAAGTTGTCATTTCTAAGAACACAATAAGGTAGATCAGCAATGAGGAAGAGGAAAACATAGAAGAAAAAGACAGCATAAAGCAAGTCCAAATAGTATAAGGATTTGAAGGAAAAGAAGCAAAATGCTTTATTTTGTAGGATCTGGAAAGTGTAATGAAATCAGAAAGGTAGTCTGAATCCTGAGGAAGGATAACTAGAAGGTTTTAGGAAATGGGGCAGGAAAAAGATATGTAGAAACTTAAAAAGTATGTTGATGGATTTGGCTCTTATGATGAAAAAAATGAGAGAGGAAAAGGATTTGAGAATGTACTGGTTTAATCAGTTTGACAGGGAAGTCAGACCACAAATTATAGTACTAAGATTTATTTTTTTAATCCTTTAAGAAATGTAGCTGTCAATCGAACTTGGCTTTTAAAGTGAGTGGCAAAACAACAGGTAACTGTGCTTGAAAACTTGATCTCGAGATCTGTTGCTGCTTCTTTTTACACCCAGTTTTTCTGTAAACTGGAGGCCTTTGTATGAACTTCAGGGCAATTGAGGTGAAACTATAGTTTTTAACATCAAAGGTAATTGAGGTATTACCGCTTTCCCTAAGTCAAAAGGATCACAACCTTTTTTCATTAAAATAACTGAAATTGCTTTTCAAAAGTATTTTAGTTAAATTGTTGCTACCTTTATATGGACAATTAAATTTATGGGTGATTTATATCGAGTTATGTTAAACTTTGTTGCCGGCATAAGAAATGAAAAACAGTGTTTCATAAACTGGTGCAGATTTTTTTAAATGCACCTAAATGCTTTTCCTGCCCTATAGAATATAATTTGACATTTCTTATCTGTATACTGGTATTGGATTCAAACCATTGATTTCTAACATTAGAATATTTCATTTTACTGCATAGAAAAATAGATATGTTGTTGATAATGATCTGCCTGTCATATCCCATTAGATTTGGCAGTAGCTCTTCCTCAAACACTGGCATTCTTCTTCCCCACCTTGACAGCTTCTTCTTTCTGTGTTATATGTATTGGGAGACACAGTGGTAAAGAACAGGGGTTTTGAAGTTTTGGTTTGGTTATTTTATGTCAAAGGAAACCTGCCTGTCCTTGCATACAGTGGAAGGGAATAGATTTATATATGCCTTAAAGGATATACTTTACCACACAGGAATGCTGAATAGAAAGTATCAATAGTGGTAACCAGCAGTAAGATATTTCCAAGGTGGTGCATGTGTGTTTAAAACACAGCACTGTATATAGGAATACAGAATTTGTGATCTGTAATAGATGGGGAGCTATTTCTTTGAATAAGTAGTGTTTGTGTGTAGAAATCTCTACTGTATAGTTAGCTTTTGCTCAGCACAACTTACTGAAATTAGTTTTTCATCAGTGAGGGGAGTTTGAGTCTTTCTTGTGCTGCTGTGTTCCATGTTCTTTGAGAGTTTCAAGCTGTGTTCTGAGGTGGTTCACGTGTCCTGTTTGAACCATAGTACACACAGTTAAAATTGTATTGGTGCATTTTCTTTCCAGAAATTTGCATGGTATTTTACTGATGTTCTGCAAGGTCACAATATAACCCAAAGCAATTGCAGTGCACTAGTTGTAATATTAATGTTTTGTAGGCAGCATTAGAATTGTAAATTTCATGTTACCACTGGACTATTGCATTTGTCTTACAGATTTGGATTTCGGACAGTGCCAAAGCTACATAAAGGGTGATATGGAATGCTGAAGTTCTCCTTCATGGGTATTTACTTCATAATGTTGACTAGAGGAATTGGAAAGTGAAATTGTGGACAGTTAAGGGATGCAAATAAAGGAACAAAAATGGCAGGAGAGAAAACAGAAAGAAATAATCAAGGCCTCACCTCTGAAAGTTATTTTGAATGGATTAATTTTTATAGAACTGTGGGGTTTTTCTTGTTGTTTTTCAGAAGACTGCGCCAAAGAAGGCTTTCACTCAGATGACATCACATTTGGACTACTAATGCTACCCACCCACTCTACAAAGCACAATGCATTTCTGGGTAATTTAAGTAAGTATGTAGATTTTATTGCTACTAGAACAGTAATGCTTTAAGCAGAAACATCTCTTTTTAAACCTCAGGCAAGGTAGACGTTCCACTTCAATTTCAGATTCAAATTAATGGGGCGTGTGGGCAAGAATAAACTTCAAATAAGCTTTTAATAAGGTTTTATCCTTTACACTGGAGCATGGAATGAAACAACTGAACTGTACCTGAGCTGCCTTGGAAAGTAGAAGAAAAAAAAAAACCAACCACCAAACCTCGTAATGGCACTGTCCCCAGCAATGAAGTGAGCTAATATGGCCCTGTGATTTCTGGAAACTAAATTAATCTCCCTTCCAGGGATGTGTTGCAGTGAATGAGCATGTGTACTGCCACGCTCACTGCTTTTCTGACTGGGTTTTGGTTTTTTATTTTTTTTTTTCAGATGGTCTTGTTAAATTTGAGATGGGCTTAATACCCCATTCATGTGTATAGAAAGCAAAAGAATGCATCTTAATAGGTTCAGGTAGCGATATCTCAGTTCACATCATCTTATTTGTGAAAGGGGTTGTGTCTCCCCGCTTACTTGACTGGACGCTATGTACTGCCCAACTGAGAATGGGCCAGGAGGTGCAGATTTTCATCTTTGCAAGATTTGTCAATGTCTTACTCACAGTAAGGTTACTTATTGCTTTGTACATCACATGAAGAGAAACACAGAACAGATGAGGCAGTTTGTTTATGTTTCATCTTAGGAGCAACAAAGGGGTTTTGATTCAATGTATCATAAGGATCACGGGCGTAGCCCTCTGTAACCCTCACCTATGTATTTATATGCTTTTTCTTTCTAAGTAGGTATTGTTTTTTAGATGTTCTGTTGGTTTTTTTGACAGGGTCAAAAAAACCCCAAGAAACTGATCAATATATGCTGATCAGACATTATGCCAGTCTTGCTGAAACAGGAGTATTTTGTCTTGCTGGCAGAAAGCTTTTCTATATCCTTCATGGCTTATAATGTACTGGAGGTGTTTGGTCGTGCATGAAGTTTGGTCATGAATGGAATTACAGGTAGCAGTGCTTGCAGTTAATGATGCTTAACATTTTCTGTTCTAAGGCCCTGGTTTAAGTTGCTTATAATTTGGTAACACTTGAATCACTGAGCAGTAATTCTTTGAGTTATATATCTGCTTCAGCTAAAATTTTACCTGACGTCAGTTTGTGTCCGAGAATGAGTTGAGGGAGAAGAAATACTGTTTTCTTGATTCAAAATGCAATGAAAACCTTGCCACTGGAAAAATAGAGCATCTGCATATGTTAAAGCAAGCAGTCAAGGTTTTAGGAGAAACCAAACCGTTATGCTGCAGTATCAGACTATTTTTTGTGCCATCCCAAACTCTTACATTAGACTGCACGATAGATTTCTGAAAATGTTTTGTACCAGTTCAATGATTTGCCTAAATCCATTTCATCTGTTCAAATCAGATGAGGTAGATATGTTCCAAATCCTTTTAGTCATAACCAGACAGATCTACTGAGCATGTTCTAGCTGGACTGTGAGAAGTAAACAGGACTAATCTCCTCAACTCCGTTGTAATGTCAGGTACAAACACTGAGTAAGAAGATTTTCTTCTGTACTCCTTGTGCTTTTCCTTAACCCCATCGCCCATCTACTGATGATTTTGTCCTTTAAATGCTGTTTCAGCAGTATATTTACATAACTGTCATTCATTTTTTTCATTCAACTTTTCTATATTCTTTGATTTTTAATTTTTTTTAATTACTGCTCTTGTATTCAGAACAGATCGTAATAGAATTGATAGTTTTGAACAATGTGTGTGGTTAAAATTTATTAAATACTTCTTTTTGAGTATCCTGAAAACTTCTGCATGATGTGCATATTTGGTTTTGCTTTTCAAGTAACATTTTTAGACTGTGAGGACCTGCTTGGTTTTATTAAGAATTTGTGTTTTCCAGGGCATGTTTTAGCTTTATTTACTGCTTGTGTCTCCTTGGGCTGTTTACCTCCATCTTTACATTTTCAGTAGTCCTTTTAATTGTGTTTCTTCCTCAGAACATTTTTTTAACTTGTGCTGAAAATCCTCAGTTTAAAACTGTCCTTACATTACAGAACTTTTGTACTTACTTATATAAAGACATATTTTTATACATTTTTTCTTAGTGGTTTTTCGTAGAAACATGAAAAGCAAATAACTAAATAGAGAGAAAATACTTTAGACACTGATTTGTAGAAATAAGAAAGATTTGAAAGTTGTAGTCACTCGTGCACATTCAAGTGCTTTCAAAAGTGCCTCTGTACTTCTTGGAAATTTGCCTATGTCACTACAGGGGAACGGTGAAATCAAACCACCTTCTTATTCAGGTTTGTTCTTACACAGCTGGTGTCGAAGTGCAGTGAATAAGGGGTGGCAGCAGCGCAATCTGAGCCCATCCACAAAGAATGGAAGAAGTAGCATTGTAGGGCAATTGGTTATCTTGGTTGTAATCACTGGGGCTGCTCTACCTTTCACAGTAAGAGAAATTGCAACTCATAAAATCAAAATTTGTCTCCTAGGGTATGGGGAGCTAATGATCTGAAAATGGTCTCTTGGTTCCTAACTGAGATTTAAAGGAAAAATGAGTTTGTTTCTGAGCAAGCTAAGAGATTATCTGAGGTTTTACATTTGAATCAGGGGAGTTGACTTAAATAAATAAAATACAGTAGTGGAGTTGCTGACCAAAGAAAAAGTATGCCCTTGGCCAGGCAGAGAGATGAGAGAGGTGCTGTGTGGTAGAAATCATCATCCTTTGTCTAAAGATTTGAATTATGAAACAGAGGAAAACTGTCTTACAAGAACAGGCTGGAGACTTCTAGTTCTACTTTCTTTTGCTGAAACTAGAATTTGTAGTGTAGAAGATGATTTCAATGTTTCCACCCCTTCCTTTTGCTTATTGCAGGATGGTACTGAACTTCCTTTTTTAATCTTTTGTGGTTTTTGTATTGAAGTGATGCAGGAACATCTGTTGTTCATGAGTACAGGAACACGGAATCTGCGTTCGGTGTAGGAGTACATGCAATGATTTATTGCATCTTAAATTTTTATGTATTAATATGAATTCAATACTACATTTTTAAAATTCTGTGATTATTTCATAGGGTTTAAAAAATCCAGTGGAATAGGTCGTGTTTAATGATGAATATTTCTGATTTTAACTGATTTTTTGTTATTAAAACCAGAATTACTTATAAACTCTGGGTTTTGCTTTGGAGCCCAGGTCCACACAGAAGGAAGCTTCTGAAATGGACTGTCAATATACTTAAAATTTTCAATTTATGTTTGTATGAACACATGTATAGTGTTGTTTTGTGGTGGTTTTTCTTAAAAGACAGTTTTTCTTTAGGAATTCCTTTAAAGAGATCTGATTTTTTTTTCCATCTAAATTTAGCAGATGTAAAGGGAAGCCCATTCGTTCATTTGCAAAATCTCCTGGAAATTTATTTGGATGTTGTATACTGAATGTCACTGAAAGTAGGTGAGTCTCTGAATATTTTGGTTATTTTAAGCAACTGAGTTAATTGTATGTGACGAAATCCTGTTTGTCACTTGGATTGCTAAGAGCGACTTTGTCATTTAACCTAAATCTAGAAGATTAAATTATTAGATAAACAAATGACAAAGCTCAGGAAAAAAGAGCAGCCAAACTCTTAAGCAATATATTCCTGGCTTTACTCCAAAGGTAAAATCCTATGTATACACCAAATATATTTTATCTAGTGTTTCTGTTATGAAGTTCTTCCATTCCATAAGTTGCTTAATTAGCTTCCCTTAGTATTTCTGTGTTCCTGTGGCTGTTCTCTGAGATGAGGTTTAGAACCAGGCTAATTTCAGTCTTACAATAGACTAATATTCCTGTGTCGTTAATCTTATTTTTCTCAATTCATGTAGTTGCTTAGCACTGGATTTAGAGATCAGTTTGAATGATCGCAGTAAATACATGATCATCTTTATTCTTTTTAAATTTTGTTTGAGTTAGGGCATGTTAAATCACAGTGGTAGTGCTTACATGCCTGTCTCAGTCTACACTATCTAAATTTCCAGATAAAAAAACAATACCAACACCTCTGTCTGAAAGTTCAGATATGTGAAAATATTTTCTCTTACTGTATTTAATAGCACATGAAATAGGAGGAAATAAATGAGAAGAGTCTGAAAAAAATACGGGAGAAACAAGAAGTAAAATATTTTGAATGAAAAAAACCAGGATATAAAAGATAAAGTAAATAAACCAAGAAAAGAGAAATGAAACCTAAGCAATAGGGATATCCAGATTCATGCCTTCTGCTGAATTCTGGATTAGGGGAAATGAATTATTCTTGTGGAAGCCAGTAGATTGTCTTTTATGATGATCCTTCAGTGCCTTCAAGTATTCTGAGCTGACACCTGTGTTTGTTAGTGTGGCTTGAAAAGGTAGGATATAACTGTATGCATTGCCACTGTGATTTGGAACATTAAAACTGCTTTGGACAAAATCTCTCTGTCTCCCCTTACCACTTAGTTGCTCAGGGTGTTGGAACTACACTCCGTTCTCAGAAAAATAGTCTGTAAGTTCTGCTGCAAGTGCAAAGTGCTCTTCTGTCTATACTGGGTAAATACAAGTTTGCATCAATCATGAAATTCCTGGAAAAAGGTGAATGGTCCATGTGATGGTTATATTTCCTTCTGGAGACCAGATGAAATCTAATCCAAATAAACCCTCTTGAACAGCTAGCATAGAGTGTCAGCACCAGCTGCTTTGATCTGCTGATCCATTTCTGTTTCAGATTACTTTGTAATGGACAGATAGCCAAAATTGTTCACTTTGGTTGTAGGTCAGTAGATGAGGGCAGTGAACACCTATGATATGTGTTTATGCTACAAATCCAAGTATAAGTTTCGAAATTAATATTGACAGGATTTTTTTTTTTGCAATTTTTTGAATACAAACTGTCAGTGAAACAAATAAATATTACAAGTTGCAGTGAATCAAATGACTAAATCGTAACTGTCTTTTGAAATTCTGATCATTTACCTTTTCTTCCATGCTTATATTTTAATATTGTTAAAAACAGAAGTATTCTGATTTCTTTCCTAATTTTTTATAGAATTCTAAAATTTGTATGCTTCCCACTCCACATGTTTTGCTCAAGCTACTCATTTGCCTTGAAAAAAACAACACAATGAGACCAGTGCTTTATTGCACTCATAAAGTAGGAGCAAGACAAAAAAGAAAAAGAGGTGGTCTTCACAGATGTTTGCCGTTATTACCATTTTTTGTGCCTTGAGCTCTCATAAGTCATGACTTTTTTTTTTTTGCTGGAATGGATACCTGCGTTTGAGATTGTAGATGGCAATTGGTAAGGTTCTGAAAATCCAAGTAATATTTAGTTACCAGTGTTAATTCATTTTATCTTGAAGTTACAGTTGAAAGAGTTTTAAGTTCAGGGGTTCCCAAGAATTTTACATACTTAACATTAGCGTAATATCCCACGTCTAAGCCAATTATTAGGACTAAACTAAGTTATATTTCTTGTTTATTACATCCTTGCAGATTTTAGGCCTTGTCTTTCAGCATTTTTTTCCTAGAAAATTTCCAAGATCCAAGTAAGATTTCTGTCAATAGGAACATTTAAACAAACAGCCTTTTAATATAATCATTAAAAAAACCCCTACAACCTGATAAGGTTGTAGTAGCACAAGTATCAGCAGTATTTGGGAAAACTTTGTTTGAAAAAAAATCACTGACTTGAATACAAAAAATAAAGTTATTTGCAGTCTTATTTAATTTGTTCAATCGATTCCCTCATGTTGTAATTAGTATAAACATATTGTAAAAGTTAGCATATTTTATTCTCTTAGCTTAAGCATCTCTCCCTTAAATTTGTATAATCATTCCTGAAATAGTGATTGTTACAGGCACAATTGCATTTGGCATTTGAGCTCAGGGAAGTGGTGGAGTCCCCATCCATGGAGGTCTTTAAAATTTGTGTAGATGTGACACTGAGGGAACATGCTTTAGTGGTGACTTGGCACTGCTCGGTTAATGGTTGGACTCAATGATTTTAAAGGTGTTTTCAAACCTGAACAATTTAATTCTATTCTGGAAAAGCAATACATTAAGTAAAAATCAAAGTTTAGTACTCAGCTGCTTCATATGGCAGCTTAGAGAGTAGACCTCATTGAGGCAGGTACAAGCCTCAGTTTAACATGAAGTAAAATATTGAGAGTCAAAACATGAGAGCTGTAAAGCCAGTAAGTTACAAAGAGTCCTCATTATTTTAAGTAATCTTGTCTTATGAATATTGCACTGTTATGTTGAAGTGCTCTATCTGCATATTTTTTAATGTGTTTCTCATAAATAAACTGTTTCAAGCATTAATGTGGACTTAAATACAATACAGCTCTTTTCATTAGCCTGTTAGCATGTGACCTCAACATGTATTTCATGTTAGTTTCAGGATTTCCTGTGAATATTGATAGCTTTTGATATCCTGTTTCTCAATACCAGTGTTAAATAGCCCACTAACAAGATCCTAGGTCTTTGAAACCATACTCACAATGTGCTGAGCAGAAGAGAGTTAAATAAAATCTGATTGTAGTTTTGGTTTTTGGTAACTGATATATTAATTTTAAATTGAAATAGTTATAATGCCTTTATAAATATTTCTTAATGTTACTTTTTGGGACTTAAGTGCTGGATAATCTAAGTCAGGTTCTATGAATAAAGTGGGAAAACAGCCTGTAAGAGGTGGAGCCACCTGCTGCAAAGGGGCCTTGGTCCCAGCAGTGAAAGTCTCTGACGGTGGCCCTGACTGCCGGAGTGGCTCCCGGATTGTCAGACAGGAAAGGTTCCTTAACCTTGAGAACTTGAGAGCGCAGAAAAAACTTTGAGGGGCAAAAGGAAGCATTCTGAGACATGCGTTTTTGTAGATATGTGGTCTGATCATTCTGTGAAAGAGAACTTGAGAAATGGTAAAAGAGAAACAGAAGCAACTGAGGAAGAGAGTTTAAAGTCATGCAGTGAGTATGGTCCCAAGTAGCTGATATGATTTGTGTTGAATATTATAGATGGTAAAAAGGACTGATGGATGAATATTACAGGGGATAAAAAGGACTAACTCATGCAAATAACTTTGAGGACTCATCTGAAACTTTGTAAGGTTTACAGGGGGTATCAGGACAGAATCTGAATTTCCAAAAATGCAGAAAGGAACTAAATTTGTGACCTTTTCCCCCCCCATAACCTAATCTTGAAAATTCTTATCTTACATATTGTAGCAGCAAAGCTTAAAAAAAGTTTGGCATAGAATTTCCTCAGTTATGTTTTGTCTTTCAGTTAATATCATGATCTTAAAATATTTTTGAAACAATGGGAGATAGTTGACAGAGTTTTTGCTAGGAGCATTGAATTAACCTTCAAGGCACTGGAAGCCTTCATTATAAAAAGCCCCAATATCTGAAGATTAATATTGTCATCATAATTAATCAACTTAAATTACAATTAAATTGACTGGACTCAACATATTGAAGATGATACTGTTTTATGGGAACAAAGAATTTATTTTTTGTCTTTTGCTGCTTCTCTGGTGACCCTCAGAAGGTGATTTCAGTAGGTTTTCTGGACACATTTAGCACAAGCTCTGAAAGTTTCTGCTCATGTTAGTAGCAAGCCACAAAGGGACAAGAAAAGTGAACTTTTTCTGCCTTGGTTTTGTCCATTCTTTAGCCAAGACAACAGTTGAGACATTTCCTCTCTGTTCCAATTGCAAAACGTTGTGGGGTTTTTTTTTGTTTTGTTTTGGGTTTTTTTTGTTTTTTTTTTCTTTTTAACTTTTCCTGTTAAGGCACTTCTTGCCTTTGTAATATGAAGTATTTGTCCTGTACTTCAGGTTTTGCAGTCACTGTAATTCCAGTTGAACCTGGACTGTTATGTTGAAAGTTCTGACAAAAGAACAACTCTAGTGTTTTGTTAAATGAAATTAAGGAGTAGTGCAGTGTAGGGGTTTGGAATTCTGTAACTATGGTATTGTTTTTTCAATAAAAGGTTGTTGTATTGAGAGAAAAGCTGAAGGATCTGGCAGACACTAGAATTCTAGAAAATTAAGTCTTCTGTTAAATCTTGTTAATCTTACAAACATAACAGTAAGCATACTAATACAAAACTTGTTTTGTCACTTTTTTGGATAGAGTCATAGAAAGGCTTGGGTTGGAAGAAACTTTAAATATCATCCAGTTCCAACCCCCCACCATGAGTAGGGAATGCCATTCACTAGATCAGGTTGCTCAGGGTCACATCCAACCTGGCCTTGAACACTTCCAGGAATGGGTCATCCACAACTTCCCTGGGAAACCTGTTCCAGTGCCTCACCACCCTGTGAGTAAAAGAATTTGTTCCTAACATCTAATCTAAATCTCTGCTCTTTCAGTTTTAAACCATTCCCCTTTGTCCTATAATTATCTGCCCATGTAAAAAAAAAGTTATTCTCTTTCTTCTTTGTAAGCTCCCTTCAAGTACTGTAAGGCCTCAGTGAGATCTCGAAGCCTTCTCCAGGCTGAACAACCCCAGTTGTCTCAGCCTGTCTTTGCAGTAGAGGTACTCCATCTGTCTGATCATCTTCATGGCCTCCTCTGGACTCACTCTAACAGGTCCACACCTTTCTTGTGCTGAGGACCCCAGACTTGGATGCAGCACTCTAGGTGGGGTTTCACCAGAGCAGAGTAGAGGGGAATCACCTCCCTCAACCTGCTGATCACTTCTCTTTTGATGCAACCCAAGATACAATTGGCTTACTGGGCTGCAGACTGTAGGCTTACCATACTGTAGGCTCACGTGCAACTTTTTATCCACCAGCACCCCGAGACCTTTTTGGCAGGACTGCTCTCGATCTGCTCATTCCCCAGCCTGTACTGATGCTGGTGTTTGCCTCGACCCAGGTGCAGCACCTTGCACTTGTCCTTGTTGAACTTCACGAGGTTCACGTGGGTGCACTTCACAAGTTTGTCCAGGTCCCCCTGAATGGCATCCTTTCCTTCTGTTGTGTCACCTGCACTGCTTACTTCACGTTGCCTGCAAACTTGCTGAGGGTGCACTGGATCTCACTTCTGTGTCATTGATAAAGAGCACTGGTCCCAAGACAGAGCCCTGAGGGACACCACTCGTCACTGGCCTCCACCTGGACATAGAGCCATGGACCATAACTCTCCAGCTGCATCCATCCAGCCAGTTCCTTATCCATCTAATTAATAGTTCACCATTCAGACCTGTGTCTCCAGTTTGGAGAAAAGGATGTTGTGTGGGACCATGTAAAAAGATAATGACATTGGTCGATCTTACCTTGTCAGCTGTTGCTGTCAGTCCATCATAGAAGGCCACCAGATTGGTCAGGCATGATACACCCTGTGCTGGCTGTCTCTGATCACCTGCTTGTGTTGTATATGCCTTAAAATTACTTCCATGATCTTCCCTGGGCACGGAGGTGAAGCTCACTGGCCTGTGGTTCCCTGGATCTTCCTTTCTTCTTTTTTTAAAAAATAGGAGCTGTGTTTCTGTTTTCCCAGTCCACCAGGTTTTCACCTGACCACCATGACTTTTCAGATATGATGGACAGGGCAACAACATCAGCCAGTCCCCTCAGGACCCTGGAATGTATCTCATCACATCCCACAGACTTGTGGCTATTCAGTTGCATCAAGTGATCCTGAACCTGCTATTTTAGAATGGGAATACACTGAAATTACCATTCCCTAGTGTTTCCCTTGTTTTGTTTTGTTCTTTTTTCAGCTACCTCATTCTTTTTTTCTTTTGTTATTACTTTGTGGCTTCCAAAATGATGTGCAGGATTTCTGGCGAAAGTGATGAGTGGAGGTAGGGAGGAAGAGCTGCTTGTTTGGTAATTTTTTTACTTGGACTGCACTTCAGTGTTGCAGCTTAAAATTTTCCTACTCTCTCATTTTATGGAAATGTGAAGAAGTCTCTCTTTTTGAAGACACTTTCAGTGAAGTGCACTGCCTACTCCATTCTTCAGACACACAAACAGTCCACTCTTCATAAAAGCCTTACAGAATAATTTAGTTGTGCATGAGTCACCCATGCTGGGAAATTGAGGCATCAGAAGCACTTCCACAGCTGCACAAATCAAAAATTGTGCAATCAACTTGGAGAAAATAAAAAGATGACTAGCATTTAGTATTTAAAAGTGTTTTATTTACATATATGCATTTCTACATAAGAGATAATTTTCAGATCAAATATTAGCTTTTTGAAACAACTGTCACTTGTTTTTGGGTGTTACTGTTAGCAAGTATCCTAATTTTTTTAAAAATATGTCCATTTGGTACACCTGTACAATTCTAAATGTTACAAATAGCTGCTGCTGGTATAAATCATTCATCCAGTTTTCTTATTTTCATATTATTAATTTAAGTGAATACCTAAATTACCTAGTATCTGTACTGAGTATCATCCTAAAACAGTCCCAGTTCCTGCTAATTAACAAGCTGTTTGGTAGATAAGTTGATAACTGAGCAACACATCAGTTACATATACTCCTACGCTTTACATCTTGCTTGAGATTCCCATTGACTCTTAAGACTGAGTTCTGGATTTGTTTTCATTTCCAGAGGCTGATCCGTGAGTCTGGATTGATGTCTAAAAATAAGCCCCATTATGTCCAGAATTTTAATTTGTCATGGATTGCCACATGAGATGCAGCAGTGCATAGGAGAGTAAAGATGTTTCATTTAAGTATGAAGCAGACTTCTCAAGTAGTAGCTACAATGCTCATTTCTTTGAGCACAAATTTGAATCTCATTTTTCCTAATTTTCTTTGCTGGTAGTAATTTGACACATAGTATAGGTCAGCATGAAATGGCACTGTTGCCAAAAGATATCTAACCTGGTGATTCACTGCTTCCCCTTCCCCTGTGCCAAGACAGCTTTTGAGCAGCCATATAGTGAAACAAATGTAGTTGATTTAGCTGAATGAAACAACATTTGAGTTAGTTTTGGGCTGGATCAATTTTAGGCTGTGTTGGCTGGTCACAGATACTAATGCTAGAAGAAGAGGAGGAATTTAATATGGATGTGGAAATGAGCGGTCAGAGTAATGATCAAAGGCTAACATTACAAAAACTTTCAGCTTGACCAGGGAGTTTGTTAAAAGTGCTTACAAATATAAGTAACTTTTAGGACATGAAGTGCCTGGTATCTTGTAACCATGTAGTTCCTGTGTGGTCTTTGTATGTACTGCTCTTGCTATCTTTCATGTGGTAATTCTTCATCTGCGGACTAATTCAGAGGAAGAACTTAGTCTATTTCTCCCATATTCTAGGTGAGTACCCTGACCATGAGTTAGGAATAAGTCTTTGTCTCCTATTATAAACCAAAAAAACAACCCCCCCCCCACTTGAATTCGTTTCATTGAGTTGTCTGTCACGGTGTGCCACTTTCCCTCTGACCCCTCTTGCGTTTTCCCTTTGACCCCTCCAGCATGAGGGCATAACTGAGAAGTGGTAAGATGTTTCTGGATGTGCTAGATAATGGTATCTTAAAGGAATAAGTTGATGATATAAAATAATTGGTTGTTCCTTGAAAGGTAAGGTGAATTATAAATCAAGAAAAATTGATTTAAATCTCATAAACTATATCCTATATAGGCTGTAAAGGGCGAGGACAAAGTAAGGCAGCAAGTAGGATTACAACCGTGGACTTCAGGAAAGCTAACTTTTGCCTCTTCAGGGATCTTCTTGAAAGAATCCTGTGAGAACAGGGGTCCAAGAGAGCTTGTTGATGTTCAATCATGACTTCCTCAAGGCTCAAGAATGATGCATCCCAATGAGCAAGATATTGGGCAAAGGGAGCAAGAGACTGGCATGAATGAAAAAAGAGCTCCTGTCATTATTCAAGCATAAGCTGGAAATACACAGGAGATGGAAGCAGGGTCAGGCCACTTGAAGTCAAGCTAGAGAGGTTGTCGAAGTAGAAATGAGACGAGGAAGGCCAAGGCTCAACTGGAATTAAATCTGATCAAGGATATCAAGGACAACAAGAAGGGCTTCTTTAAATACATCAGTAGCAAAAGAAGAACGTAGGATAATGGGTGTCCATTATTAAATGGAAAGGGGACCCTGGTAACAGAGGATGCAGAGAAGGTGGAGACTATGAATGCCTTCTTTGCATTGGTCTTTGCTGACAAGACCAGTCCACTGAAATCTCTGATTCAGGAGACCAGGATATAGGAATGTTGGAAGGAAGACTTTCCCTTGGTCAAGGACAATTGAGTTAGAGAACACCTGGGTAAACCTGACATCCACAAGTCCAAGGGTCCTGATGGGATGCATCCACGAGTGCTGAGAGAGCTGGAGGACACCATAGCTGAGGCTGTTTATGATCATCTTTGAGAGGTCAGAGTGATCAGGAGGGGTGCCTGAGGACTGGAAGAAAGTAAATGTCACCCTGGTCTTCAAAAAGGGCAAGAAGGAGGAGCTGGGGAACTACTGGCCAGTTGAGCCTCACCACAATCCCTGGAAAGGTACTGGAGCATCTCATTCTGGAGGCCATCTCTATTCACGTGGGTGACAAGAAGGTGATGAGGAGCGTGGGTGCTAAAGGTAAATCATGGTTGACCAACCTGATTGCCTTTTAAGTTCAAACAGCTACCAATATGGCTAAGGGGAGAGCAGTGGATATTGTCTCCCTTGACTTCAGCAAGGCTTTCGGCACTGTCTCTCAGGAAGTGTGGACTGGATGAGTGGACAGTGAGGTGGATTGAGAACTGGCTGAATGGCAGATCCCAGAGAGTCAGTGACACAGGGTCTAGTTGGAGGCCTGTTCACTAGTGGTGTCCCCCAAGGTTCCATACTGGGCCCATCCATCAATGACTTGGATGAAGAGGCAGATGCCTTCTCAGCAAATTTACTGATGACACAAAACTGGGAGGAGTGACCAATACCCCAAAGGGCTGTGCAGCCCTTCAGAAGGACCTCGACAAGTTGGAGAGATGGGCAGAAAACCGTCTGTCAGCAAAGGCAAATGCAGGGTCTTGCACTTGGGGGAGGATAACCCCATGCACCACTACAGGCTGGGGGCTGACCTGCTGGAAAGCAGCTCTGTGGAGACGACCTGGGGGTCCTGGTGGACAGCAACATGTTCATGAGCCAGCAGTGGCCCTGGTGGCCAAGAAGGCCAATGCTATCAAATGGGTGCATTAGGAAGAGCATTGCCAGCAGGTTGAGGGAGGTGATCCTGCCCCTCTACTCAGCCCTGGTGAGGTCATATCTGGAGTGTTATGTCCAGTTCTGGGCTCCTCAGGGCAAGAGAGACATGGAGCTCCTGGAGCAGGTCCAGCAGAGGGCAACAAAGATGATTAGGGGACTGGAGCATCCCTCATCTCTTCCTCTTACATGGAAAGGCTGACAGAGCTGGGCCTGTTCAGCCTTGAGAAAAGATGACTGAGAAGGACCTCAGTGTTTTTTTCTGGTCTAGGATAGAATTTTGGAAAGACTCATTTGTGTGAATTTCAAAACCTGCTTTTTTACCTACCTTTCTCACTTCACAAGATACCTATGCATACTGAAGGTCTGGCAGTTGAAGTGCTCACCTAACATGTAGGTTCATGTTTTTCTGCAAGATTAATTGAGATAGATAGCTGAGTGTTATTGCAGTAATAATAATTGTAAAGTCTCACATTTTCTAAACTTAAATATGCATTTATATCAACACCAAACAGAAATTTTGCGTGGAATGGAAGAAGAATTTCCTTGGTGCTATCTTGCTTTGAATGTGTAATAATTATGTCTGTTGAATTTGATAAAGGATTTTCTCCAGGACAGTTTTCAAAAATTAGTTTACTTTCTGTATCTAGTCATTCTTTCCTCTTATCATTGGGGTAGAGGAAAAACAATGCTTAACTCTTTGATCTGTCTCATTTCTTCGTGAATTTTTGTGTATATTTTCAGTGTAGTAATAAAGGGTTTAATAAATTTTTTCTCTCTGATTGGATTTATTAGTATTTTTGGTAATATTTATGCTCTGATGAAAATGTGACAAACTACTGTAGAAAAATTGTTGTTTAAACTACCATCTGTATCTGAGACAAAACACCTAAAATTGCTAATGCTTAGTTTCATAAATATGCACATTTTATTTGGATGAATAATTTCAAAGTGGTGTTAAGTCCAGGATAGATATCTTGGTACCCTATTTTGAAGGTTTTTCTTTAAATTTCAGTTAATATTGAGAAATCGTTAAGTGAAGATATTTTTTCTTATTGTCTGGTAACTTTATTCTGTAGAAAATAAGTGATTTGTGTGTAGTAGATAATTTTATGGGATAATTATGATATTCAGTG
The DNA here is from genome assembly GCF_003945595.2 of Pipra filicauda. NCBI lineage: Eukaryota > Metazoa > Chordata > Aves > Passeriformes > Pipridae > Pipra > Pipra filicauda. Next base: position 1,939,296 of record NW_024103885.1, read on the forward strand.
GGAATTTAAACTTTTGAGTCTGTGTGTATGTGGTCTTTTTTCTCCTTTTGAATTTCAGAAAAAAACTTGTCAACTGTCTACCTTCTCAGTTCCATTTAAGAGGCTGGAATGAGGAAGCTGGGGTTTTATTTGTTCATTATAAAATGTACCAAGTTTAGATGTCTCCTGTGAGAGAAAATAGCAGACTCTGCAGATTCTACACTGTCTATTGCACTTCTTTCCTGAGCACAGTGAGCATTAATTTAGGATCTGCTCTTGAGTTGGCTGACTGCAGGTTGTGTCTTCCCAGAATGTCATTAAAGAAAATGGAGATTTACAGAGGTGAAGGTTCTCAGTTTTGAATTGTAACACTAACAGGTTAGCAATTAGCTTTTCTTGACCTAAACACCTGTTGTGAAGTACTTGTTTTGCGTTGAGCACCATTTAAAGAGGCAGTAGGTGTATTTTTAAGCCAGACTTGATTATGAGCTACGTATTGTATTTTAGATGTGCAAACACAATGCTTATTCTTAAATCTAAGCCATGGTTCCCTGTTACAGATCCAGCAGTGGCAGATGTAGTTAAGAGGTTCCCGCTCCTCTTTGTACAAGGGTACTGTTCCTTCCTTAGCTGTGCCAATTTTCAAAGGTACATGGAGTCACACTTTTTAAATACAATCTTTATTATTTTGTTCTTATTAAAACTGTGTGATATGTGGGCTCTTTTAAACATATTGTTTCAGAAATCTGCTTCAGTATGTGGCCAGAGCCGATGGGGTCTTGTTTACTGGGAGGGGTACACCTTCTTTGGCCTTCCTTTTCTGGTTAATACACCTGTAGATGTTGTTCTTGTTATTCTTTGCATCACTTGCCAAGTGCTCCAACTTTGCCGTGACCTTCCTCACCCCATCCCTACATAATCAGACTGTGTCCCTATACTCTTCTCAGGATGCATCTTTGTTTCCTCTGCCTGTGCATGTGTGTCTTGCCGTTTAGTTTAACCAGCAGTTCCTTACTCAGCCATGCTGGTCTCTTGCCTTCCTTGTCTGATTTCTTGTGCCTAGGGACTGCTATCTCTTGTGCTCTATGGAGACCCGTACAGATCTGCCAGCTCTGTTCCACTCCCTTGTTCGTGAAGGCAGTTTCCAAGGGGGTCATACTGACTAGCTTCTTGAAGAGTTTGAAGTTTGCTTTCCTAAAGTTCAGAGGCCTAACTTTACTCCTCGCCTGACTCATATGCCTCAGGACTGCAAACTCTACCAGTGTGTCATCACGGTAGCCCTGGTGAAGAGTCTGAGGCTTCTTACAGCTTTCTTGCATGAATCTTCACTGCAGTCTGAACCAAGATGAGAGAGCTGCACTGTATCAGGGGAGCTGTGGGCCCATCTCTGTGGTGAGCAAGGGGAAGGAGATGTGCACTCCAGAGAGGGGTAGAAGAGTGGCAACAGAACAACTGGTAAAGCAGAGATCAGCCCAAATGATCCGAACAGAGGCGTGGTAGGCAGGGATGTTTTCTTTAACTGGGAGATAGATGAAAGTTGCGAGCTGTGTTCAGTCCCAAGTCACAGAGTAAAGCTTTCTCCTGATGGTAGGACAGTCTAATACATGAAGCATACAGGACAGAATTGCTTTTTCCTATAATCCTCATAATCCATGTTTCTATGAAGATATTATTTGCAGTGACTTTTGACCAGGCTTGTCCGAGCAGCTTGCTTAGGTCCGTTACCTTTGCAGGGAGTAGACAAGGATACACTTTTGTGACCATTTCTAAGAACATCTTTTTACCTCTGTGATTTCTACATTTTCTGCCACTCACAGTGATCTGTAGGCTTTTCTAGCTGCTGTTTGGACTGTGTACAAATAGGTCTGTGGGCAAATAGTAAGCACTCTTTCCAATGTCATTTACTCAAGTAAATCTGTGATATCTCTGACCACTACTGCAACAGCCTCTTAACAGGCTTTTCATTCTTGTCAGGAACAGACTTGAGACTGGATCAGTTATTCTGGTAATGGTAACCTACACCACCAGTCTTTTGTCTTACTGACCTTTCTTCATTGTACTGCACACAGGTGTGTCCTTGTCTACTCCCTACTAAGGTGATGAACCTAGGCAAGCTGTTATGCCAGAGCAAACTACTCATGGCCACTCACAAATTTTCCTATTAAAAACCATCTGAGATCCATCTGTGGTGGAAGCAGCTCTCTCCTTTGTTTTCCTGTGAAGCAGCAGCAGATGTACACCTGCTGTTATAGTATGTTTATCTATAGAAAATGATGTTTCTGGGATTTGTCATCTGCAGCACAAATACTGACCAAAAACTCGTTTGTTGACGTGGTAGAGGAGAGATTGCAATATATGACTATTCCCAGCTGCTAGAATAACCTGTTCAGCTGCAAAGTTTGAAGAAATTCCTGAATTCTTGAAATTCCTTTTAGCCCTATCTTCTGATATTTTTCTTTCATTTGCCTTTTTTCTTAGGTAAAAAAGGAGACATCAATTTTAAAAACATAGTATTTTCACAGATAACCTTTGATTAGCAAGAAAGGATTAATCAGTCATTACCCTAATTTGCTTTCTGTTGGTGTATATGCCATTGCAAGCGAAGGAGCAAGTATCTTGAAACCTGCTAGCTTGTTATATTAGACCAAACTATATATGATTAGAGAGCAGGTTATGGTTTACCTGTCTAAAGATCTCTTGCTCTCTACAAAAGTCTGTGGTTACTGGAAAGGAACTAAACCAGAGCAGATTCTTCCCCTTCTCCTCCCCTCTATCCCACCTCCAAGAAAGAAAAAGCTGAAGGGAAAAATGTCTGGGCTGGAGATAAACCAGTGAAGGAAAGAGCAAAATGGAAAATATGAGGGATAGTGATGTACTATTCTGGGTATGAGATAACAGCTGCGTCTGTGCTTACCCTAATTATGGTATAATGTCCTAGTAGAGTAAAACCCCAGAAGTTCATAATCCAAATTATCAGAAGCTCGTGGAAAGGAGTATTAAGAAGGTTTATAATTATCTTCAGAATCTCTATAATGAGCAGGACTTTTGGTGCTGTGTTTACATCGTGAGTCAGGCTTTGGCTCAGCTGTTTGATCAGTGTGATGTTTCTGCTTTTGGTCTTTCTTATTCCTGGTATGTTACTACTGTTAGAGCTCTGCGGGGCATCAGGTGCTGCGGAAGCATAGACTGATATGCTGTGATTTTGATTCTTTAAACAAGATCTTCTCTAAAGCTAATCCTCAATGATTATAATAACTAATTTGTTCCCCTGACAAAATAGGACTATGGCACAGAGATCAGGTTATATTAAAGAAGTTGATCTATTTCTGTTTGAAGAAACTGTAGTGTCGGAAAACTGTTGTTTCATATATTTTTTCTGTGATATTCACTATGTGAAATTATTTGTCTTAATAATACAAGCTATCTTGCATTAATTCTGAGGGCTGTAATCTGCAAAGTCATGTAAGTATTACTTATATAAGTCTTGATATAAATCTTCGTATAAATCAAGACTTTTGTATACAAATGTTTCTTACACTATATGGACAATACTGATTCTTCCTCAAAAATATTTAGCAGTGTTACCATTGAGGTGAAGTGCTCGTGACATAGGGGTTTCAGTTGCTGGCTGTATACAAAATTAAGTATAGGAAATGCATGGATCATTGTCCCATCCATTTTTCAGTCCAGTCCTAACAGAACATCTGTCATGAGCAAGACTGTACCGTAATTTCATGGTTTGTTCAATCTTTTAATTTCTTTCCAAGATTAAATTTCACCAATGCGCATGTCAGTATTGACAAAAAAATTAGACAGAAGATACTGGAATTTTTTATTGGATGCTGCGAACTTTTCACTGTTACCTTAGGTTGGATTATGACTTTTTACCCTATAACTTACTCAGAACCTTTTTTCTTTGGCCAAGCAATGGCTTGGCACCCAGTAACTTATTGCCTCTCCGTGAATGATAAGTCAGCATAGTGCAGAAGTTGCAGTATTGCTATTTTTTGTGATTTTGCTAGAGATTAAGCAATGTTCTGTAGTAATAGTTTGAATATCCATGGCAGCAGCTAAGGTTTTTGACCGAGGACCTCAGCTTCCTTTAAGATAGTAAGTTTCTAGCCTTCTTGGTTTCAGAAAAGTTTGAAAACATGCACTGAATGTGTACAAAAGACACAGTATCAAGAGACAAATACACATAATTAATTTTTTTAAAAAAACCTTATGGGTTGTGGGGACAGAACTGTGACCTTTGAACACTTGTGACTGCCAATGCTGGCGTGTCTTAACCTTTCTGCTGGCTTTCACACACATACCATTTCTACTGAGTTAGAGATCTGTCTGCTTTTGGCTACAGAAGCTTTTCCACTGTGATTAGCTTCTCTTTTGGTCTGGTTTAAGTTTGCTTATGTTCATTTATGACATAAACATATTCCTTTCCTCCTCATTTTAAAATCCCTTTTTGAAATATCTGTAAAAGCTTCCTTTTTTAGACATTATCAAATATGGATCTATGCTTAAGTTCTGTGGTATTTATATTAAATGTTTAATTTTGATTTTAAAAAAATACACCTCTACATAGTGCAGAGACAAGATCTAAAATTTTCCATATTAAAACTCTGTTAGGAGCTGTGTGAGAGTTGTCAGAGTTGTTCTACTCCAAGCAGTTTAAAAACATGGGTTTCATGTTGCAGACTCCCATGGGACTCTTTGTCATATTAATGTTTGCACTTGTCAAACGGAGCAAAACAGAATAGGAGAGGAGGCTGTAAGCACCTAAAAAAGTAGGTCAATGGGCCAGCAGGTTATTTGGCCAGACAAGAACGGGTGGCTTCATTGAATCATGCTGTAATTGTTTTTCTCCTGTTGGCAGATTGTTCTGCTGTGCTTTTGACTTCCTATGTTAATATTTCCATCTGTATTTTAACCACTTAAGAGCCTCTGTTAGGTGCAGAAGAAGAAGAAATTTAACTTTTCAAATCAAATAAGTGGTAATTCTGTTTTCCATCAAAGTCATCAATGAATTTAAAAGTAGCATAACCTTGGTTTTTAGATCCTAGCTTCCTTTTTAGGAATTTAGCAGAATTTAGAATTAAATATGCTTTAAAATAAAATTTTTCAGAAGTGGAACAAGTACATTGTATAGTGAATTTGTTTTAAGACGAGTAAGCAAGGCAGATAGAAACAGGATAAAGATGAGAGGAAAAAAAACCTCATTTCATGTAGCTTAAAAATGTGAGAAGTAGCGGGATTCGAGGGAAGTAACTATAAATGAAATGTAGTGGCATAAAGAGACTGGAAGTAGGCGATGGTTTATGCTGGTGCTGAGTTTTTGTGTGGAAGAAGTGTATTTGCGAAGTAAGTTTGGGATACATTCTTGGAATTGATTTTGGAGTGGGTTTTGAAAGAAAAGAGTTAATGTCTGTGTTTGAGGGAGTAGCAATAATGCAGCTGAGCAACTTTGCTAGTTGTCAGCAGCATTCTACAGATTCTGGAGTCCTGAGAGTGACAATTTTGGAGACGTGGAGAGGAGAAGATGTAGCTGAGAAAGCCAGAAGAGGCCCTAATAAGAGCTTCAGCAAGAAGGTGTTTAAATCATGGTATAAAGATATACTTTGAAGGTAGCAAGTGGAAGTGAAGATGTAGATGGTATGGGTGATACCAAGTTCAGAAGTGAAAAGGACATCAAGACTAAAATTAGGCATAAAGTGATGGCTTAAAGCTGAGATGAAACTGTGTCAGAATATCCTGCTTATCAGGGAGTACTTTAAAGCAAGGTCAATTCAGATGATGAATTACTTGAGATATTTTTAATAAACAGAATATCACATTTATAGATTGATCTTATTAAAACAATTACTTGTCTTTTTTAAAAATGAAAAAGTGATAATTTTAAAACATTGATTTTGAAGCTCTCCTTTGTTATTTTTCAGCAGTTCAGAATTTAATTTCTGCAGAAGAGGATACATCGAACTCCGCATTGTTCTTCATAGGAACCAGGTTTCATCCCTAAACCTCACACTTTAACGAGTCCCAAAGTGTAAAAGGTAAAATTGTGGCTTTATAATTAGTAAGGTTCCTGTGGCTTTCAGTTATGCACACTGAAGGGCTGAGTAGCAATGTTTTGTTCTCCAGAACTCAACTTATTTTGACCTTTAGAAGTAGATACGGCCTTTTATCTAGTGTTTACTTTCAACTTGACTGTTTTTTTTGGAATTATCTCTGCGTACTTATACATCAGCATGTATAAGCACTGAGACTGTTCAGGCTCTTGCAAATTTCAGTGCAAAAACAGAAGGTCAGACCTTTCTGAGAAACAAATGTGCTACAGGTGCATTTCTTGTAGTCTTTCAGTACTTTTAACTGTTTGTCTTGGATACCTGATCTAAGTTGCCCATTCTGACAAAGGACCCATCTACTGTAACACATGAATGATTTTGTCAAATTCTAGAAATTGAGTGCTCTGTTAAAGGGAAAACGCTGACTTTTAAATTCTAACTGCATAATGAAGATGTCATGTCATAGATGAAAGTTTTCTGTATTTAGCTGTACTGGTATTTTTCTTAGGCAGATTAAGGAAAGTATATAATTTGTCCTACAGAATTTTGTATTACTCTTGATTTCTATAATTTTAGGTACCAGTTTTGTATAAAAATTAACACAGGGCTAAAAGTGTAATTAGTGCATAACTGTAATAGTGTTTACTATGTAAGCTAAAAGAAAACAAGTTCATAGTTTTTATCTTGATTTTAAACTTAATTTTCTGCCAGTCATGGTAGTTGGTTTTTGCTGCTGAGCAACCTGTCATTGTATGCTCCTGATGAAAATTCAAACACTTCATAATTTACTTTCCTAGTACCATTTCTGTCTGGTTTTCAAATGGTGCAACTCCATTACTTGGTCAACTAATTGGGGAATTAGATTTGTCAGTATGGCTGATGCAGTTGTTATTTTGAAGAATTGGAGTGAAGAAATGCTTTGCTATCAGTGTGTCTTCACAGCACTGGATTTTGGAGAGTAAAGGCAAGACAAAGTTGGGCCTACTAATTGTAGAAGTGGTGTATTTGGGCAAAAACACCAGCACACCATACAATGTGCCTTGAAAGGGATTGTGCTGCAGCACAGCTCTCCCATTTACTTTCCTGGTGCACTCAGTTTTGAAACTTTGTGGGGGAAAACTCTAGTCTTGTGAAACAAATCTGCACAGTATGTGGCTGTTGTAGACACGGAGACAGTTTGGTTGAATCATAAGCTTTCTTCCTCAGTTTCCCTATCATGCAGTTGCTGCCATATTTCTTGTGATATTAGCACTGCAAGTTCCACTGGGTTTGGTACTCTCAGGAACAAACATATCCTTTCTTCTCAGAAACTGTGAGTCACTTAAGGACTAAAATCATCTCCTTTGAAATAAATGCAGTGCCTTTTTACTAGTAAGTTTGTAGCCTACTAAAAATTCCTGAAAATCCACGAGTTCAACTCATATAAAACTTGCTGCACGCAGTTGTTCCCTAATCATTGCTAATGTTATAATCTTTCTGCTCTATTTGAACAGCCTCTGACAACTGACTTTTCCATATGAAAGAAAAAGGTTTAATTGTATTGATTTGTGTTTGACTTTAGCCTTTTCATAACCCACGCAATTTTGTAAATTTTGGGTACCTAAAAGTAGGAACTTGTTGAATTAAATACTTATTTTAATTTGGTATCCCTTCTCTTAATATTAATATTTCATTCACATTTTTTATTCAAAATCATATCTGCATCTGGAAAACCAAAAAGTTCCTGCTTGAAACTCTGTAATGAATAAGATGCTTTAAGAAATGGTCTCACAGTATGGCGATCATATTCTAATCAATATCTTATTGTTATAATTTCACATGTCTATTATAACAATGTACTCAAGAAAAAAATACAGTGAGAGATGAATTATAGCTCTGAAATACTGTGTCCCAAATACTTTTCTGTTTGCACAGTTTCTAAACAGATTGTATTACTAAGTGTATTTCACATCAGTTCAGCCTTCAAAATTATGAGGGTCTTTTAGGTAAAGGTTAAAATAAAAATGAAAAACTATATCTGAATTCAGAGTCATAAAAAGTTTTGCATTAGTTTAGTCCAAACATATTTATTGTGACACTTAGTAATCTTCTCTTGAACATTGTCATGTAAGGTGATGGTTATGATGGTAATGGAGACTGCATTAGAGAAGGCAGGAGGGCAGAGCAGAAGGCTGGAAGAAGGGAAGATTGAGAGCAGCTTATAGAGCAAATGAAAGCTTTGGTATACTGTAATGAAGAACATATTGGTTCCCCCAGTCACATTTTGATATTTTTTTCTTCTCTTATAGGCAGACGTACAAATGTCTACCACAAGACTAAAGTGTGATGTGTTATGTTTTTTACCATAAGCACCCATAAAATGAGCTCCATTGCAGACAGGTATGTTAATAGAGGCAGACAGTTTTGGGAGAATTACTGTTCAATGCTTTCTTTAATAGTCTTTTTCTTCTGGTTAATATATTAAAATGCTAATTTATGAAAAAATGAAAGAGTGAGGTTTTGGCTATTTTTGACAAAGTTAGTTTGGTAGTTGTTAGAATTGGAAATAGTGATTTCAACTGTTTGAGGTTAATCTTAAAATGCTTTACTTATTTTCAGCCATGGAACAACGTCTCTGCAAGTTGAGCTGATTTTTAATGTTTACTTGAATTTTTAATTTTTTTAGTACTTCAGAATTTGATTAAGGAAAGCAAATACATTTAAATGATTAGCGTTGCTGTAGATGATAGTAAAATGACCTGCTAACCTATTTCAAGGGAACAGTAATAGGTGAGGCATGTTTTCTACTTGATTCCTTGAGCTAGACTTTCTTAGCAGCTCAGGTGAACAACTGTCCTTAATATTCTCTTAATATTACCATTTTTGAGACTTCAGGAAATGAAACTTGCATCAAATTTATGGCAGGTTAAACATCATTAAAATGAAGAAAAATAAAAGCAAAGGGTAAAAGTTTTAAAATGCTTCTTTTAATGAAGTTTTGTGCCATCTCACTGAAACTTCAGCATTTTGAAAATATGAATTGCTTTTAAAAGCTTGATGTTTATGTAGTAGCATACAAAATAACTAACTACTTCCTAACATCACTGCTTGTCATAATGTACAGTACAATTGCCTGATGATTTATCAATTGGAGAGATGAGGTAAGCTTTCTAGAAAGAAGTTTACTTGCCTTAAGGGAAGGAAACATTAGGATGAGAAATTTAAGGATGGACACACAGAGGTCAGTGTGGACAGCACTAAATAGACTGAAAGCAGGCAGAGGAAGTTAGAGAAATAGACTGTGGAAGTCCATTATACAGCAGTTTTGGAAAACAGACAGTTTTCAAACTTTTGCTTGACTTTCAGAGCAAAAAGAAATGAAGCAAAGGTGTTGGATGAAGGCTACTGAGGCATCTTCAAGGAAGAACACCTTAGCTTGATATTTTAACATCTCTTTAGCAGTAGGTGGACAGTTATCAAGCTCAGGAAAAGTTATGCGATGCTTGGTTTGAGGAAGCAAATATAATTAATAACTACTCTTTAACATTGGTATCAGTTGTATATTTATGAAATTACATATGTGGATGAAGTATAGTACATTCCTTAGCTCTCTTCCACAATAATACTTCAGAATTTAAGAAAAATATACCTTCTTGCTATAAATATTTTCAATAATTAGAAGTTGCCAGTAAGTAAAAATAAATTATATATGTCCTCACCCATGTTTTCAAAAGACTAAGGTAATGCAAATAACCAAGAAGATAAAAAAATAAAATTAAGCTGTGTTCAATTAAGTGTTTGCATGGGGCTGTAAGTTCTCATTAGAATTAGTCTGAAAATCCTTTGGGTTGTGTCAGAAATTCAAGGTCCTGCAAGCAGGACATAGCAGATTTAGCTTCAGGTTATTGATGATGATCGTTGTGAGACATCACAGTAAAACAGTGCCTTGGTTTCTTGAAGTAGTGGAGATAATGAATAATGAGCTCTTCCCCTTCCCGCCTTCATTGTGATTGGACTTCAAAGGAGGGGAATTTTCACTCCAACATGCGTTTCTTTTTGTTTCTTTCAGAAATGATGGAAGCATTTTTGATGGGCTGGTGGAAGAAGATGACAAAGATAAAGCAAAAAGGTAAGTTTTTGTTATTTAAAGCTGAGAAATGTCCTATACTTGTACGCTTTAACCTACCAGCATGATTTCTAAATAATAAAATTGTGATTCTTTCATAAATAACCATATTACTCAACAGCATTTTTTTTACTGTTATTTTTCAGATACATTGTGTATTTCTAACCGTGGTTCAATTATTTCTGTTTTGTGAAAGGGTGCTTTATTCCAAAAGCTTTGCTGCACCCCTCCATGAGCAGAAAGCCATTCTTCAACAATGGTGTCTGAGATACAGAGTAGGTGTTTTTGTGACAGTTCTCACAGCAGATATCCTTAAGTGGCTGTTTGCATCAGGAACCTGGCAATAGTATGCAGCTCTTATATAAGAAAGTTTCGTAGTTGTTATAAAACATTGTCTGTTTTGTTTTTCAGAGTGTCTAGAAACAAGTCTGAAAAGAAACGTCGAGATCAGTTTAATGTACTTATCAAAGAGCTGGGTTCCATGCTTCCCGGTAATGCTCGGAAAATGGATAAGTCCACTGTGCTGCAGAAGAGCATTGACTTTCTACGGAAGCACAAAGGTAATTATTTGTAACAGTAAAAAAATTTGTAAATTCTTAAATTTTTAAATGATATTCAATTAGTACATAAAATATTATTAATTTTGCAGTTCCTTTAAGGAATTTGTCAAAAAAAACTCTCTTCAGGAGAGTTCCTGAAGAAAGATATTCTTAAGATCACAATTTAGGTAGTAGAGATGTAACTGTGTTTTTGCTAATACTTTGCAAAAGCCACTACTGGTTTTTTTTCCCGATAATTGCCAAAGAAATCATTTCATAAAGAGAAGCATTTATTTTTGAAATTACCTCAGAGTTTTTTGTTCTGGACAGACACTGGTGCCAGTGTCAAAGTTTTGCTTCACAGGAAAACTGCTCATCCATTTCTCTGGAATTACCTGTTGGAAATACTTATTTTGATATTTAGATAAGCCTGGTTTGAACGGTTGGTTTGTCTCTCTAAATTCTACATAAAGAAGATAAATCACTGAAAAAGCTAGTCTAAGAGAAATTAATGCTCCCCCTCTTCATGTCAGGTGCCTGCACAACTGGCTGCTTAAACAACGATGGTAAGGCAATAGGGCATTGTGGTCTCCAGCAAGTGTTCTGAGTAGGTTGTTTGATGAGAGAAAGTGAAATGTGGTGGGTATACAGACCAGGAGCGTTACCTTTTTTTCCTTTTATCTCGGGGAAAAAAAACCCCTGAAAATCTATAAATACTTACAGCTTTTTATTTGAAACTGTAAATTTCAAGACATACCCACTGATGTATAAGCTAGTGAGCGTATGTGTGTTGTTCTTTAAAGGTCTTGTGAAATGTCAAAATGATCAATATTTTTGAACATCCTTGCTATGTTTTGTTCCTCTGGTTGTTTGCATCAGTTGATGGTCGGATATACCCAGATATATTGTACCGAAGTTTGTTGCAGGTCATTATTTTTGTCACAAAAAAAATTCTTCCACCAAGCATACGCTTATTTATGGCTGTTAGATATTATGTGTATAAAAAAAGTCCTGTTCCTGCTCCTACACTTGTTCTTAATATGGCACCTCGTGGTTCACACTGCCAAAAACAAGATTAAAAATTGAAGAAAATGAACTCTTTTGCTAGTTAACCAATTTCCTTGGGTGATTTCTGAGCATGCATGCTAACTAGAAAGCAGTAGAAAGAAGTCAAAAGAAGTAACTATAACATAAAATAAGTAAAGCTATTAAGTGGATGAATAGTTATGTATTTATCTACAGTATATGTGTCAATTTAAGGTATGAGAAATGTTTTTGCATGCTCTAACATGTCTCTTCCATTAGTGTTATGGTTCCACTAGCACCAGATGTGTACTGAATATTGCTATTAAAATTGTAAACATAACCATTTAAATAAAAAGGGAGGGGAGTATAATTTTTGTGAGAACTATAGGTTTGGGGATTTTTTTGCCAATTAAATATCGATTATATTGTTTTAATTTTCTGAGACAAATTTGTCTTGTAACAAAAAGAAAAGCAGCATGAAGGCTCCTTTTCTGTAAAAGTCAGTTCTTTAGGTTCTAAGGCCTTTGTGACAATTGGTTATTTCAAAATCACTTTATTTTGTGTTGATGATTCCTGAGATTAAACTATAGAATTCAGACTGAACACATGTGTCAGGCAGCCAGGAACACCAGTCATACTTTTTTCTTCAAAGTACTTTCTTAGATTGTTTTTTTCATTATTATTTTTTATTTTGTTGGATAAAGAGGCAAAAAGCAGCTCTGGAGATGGATGCCTGTTAAGGCATGGCACTTTTGTCCTTCACTTGGTGTGACAGAGTGCAGCTCTGTGTGATAGCACATACCACATTAAGGTCACTAAGGCTCTGCCTGCCAGTGCTTACTGGCGTTGCTCTGCACTGGTTTACATTAAAATGTTTTGGACAAAATGCTGGCAAAGTTCAGAATAATATTTTGCCTCCTGAGGTGCTTGGATATGTTACAATAAAGTAGAGTGACCTAGCAATAAATGAATTGTTCAGCACTGAGTAGCTGCTTTACTGTTGAAATCCTACTGTGTTTAGCCACCAGGTTTTGATTAACTGCATTGCTTCTGGTTCTTTCTGGACCATTTCCACATCAGCCAAGCTTAGTACTCCGGCCATAGTTCCAGATGAACTATCTCAGCTGGTTATTGGCCAGTGTGGATTCTGTTTCTCACTGGGAAAATACAGCAGGCTAAGCACACTGAAATTATATTACTGGGAACTTCTTCTTGGTGAATGCTGCCAATGATCTTTCTCTGAATTTGTAAACAAGAAATTTTTGAAAATTGGTAAATACCAAAGAATTTAACTGCTTCTAATTGCAAGTGGTAGACTGATATTCCTACAACCCATTGATAAATGGTACACATCTAGGCCCAGCTGGAAATCTGTTCTGAGAGTTTGCAGTGCTGATGCAAAGTTACTTCAGATACAGGACTTGGAAGACTGGAGGAGTTCAATGTGCAAGTTTGGTTATGCTTCTCTGTCTGATATCTAGCTCAGGAATGTGATCTTACTGCCATTTATCTTCGAGTGCAACATTCTGCCAGAATTTTTAAGCATTTCCCTGAAGTTACTAAGTGAAACAAGTTCTTTCTGTGTTACTTTGGCTCTGTTTTCCAGTATCATACTTGTTCTAATTATGGAAATGTAAAAGAACACCTGTACTTGTGATAGGATATTTCAGAATGATTCGTTAAAGGCACGAACTTCAACTTTTATTTAGCATAGATCTGTTCTACTGTAGAAGACCGAATGACTTTTTTCTTTTTTTTTCTGTTTCTTTTGATTCTGAAACAGGATAGTTATAAGGGCCAGAATGAGCCAATGAATCAGACTTTTCCAGTTCTAAAGTGAAGATTATCTATGTCCTGTTGACTGAATGCATTAAGTTCCTTGAATTTTGCCTGTACTTTGGTGGCAGAGCTTTTCATTTCCATGTCCTTTGACTTGCCCCTAGGTATTATATGACAAATTAGATTTGGGATTATACTTAGGGTTTTTTTATTTTCCAACCCACTTTTCCTGCTTTGTGATACCATTTCAAAACAGATAGCAAAAGCCTGATCAATTTATAACTTTTGTGACATCTGATAATTGCCAAGTCTTATTTGTTGATACTTTTTTAACCTCTTCTTGCAGCTTTCCTCTTTTAGCCAATTTCTTGTATGATGTTACTGTTGTTTACTGTTCTTTTAGTTAAGTCTCAAGCTCTTTTGTAAAGTTTTCTCCCTTTGATGTGGGAAACAAAATTGTGAACTGTTCCAGCCCTTTGCATATTTATCTCAGTTCTAGGTTTTCTGGCTCTTCGAACCATCTGAACTAACACTCTAGCTTATGGTCTTTGTCCTTGTCCTTTAGAAACCAAAAGCCTTAAAGACATAGTTTGGTTCTTTCAATTTGTCTGAATACTTGATTGCTTGTTCAAGATTGTACTTGCAGCCAGCCCTTCTGTGATGCCCTTGTTACTCATCCAGACTGAAGCACTGTGTGATCTTGCTGCTTCTGGTTTCAGTTATCAGTCTATAAGGAAGCATCAGTTTCAGAACCCGATGTCAGGTTTTGCTTAGCAGCCGTTGTTTCTCTTGCCTGTGTATGGAAAGTTAATTATATATTTCTCAACTCCTACAGGAATCTCTGCTCAAAAGTCACCTATGTCAAAATCCATCTATGTCTGTGTAACAGACGGAATTCTAGAGTGGAGTCTGTCATACAACTCTAAACAATCTTTGTTGAAAACCTACTCTTTCCTAAATGTAACTGGAAAAGAGTAGGAGGAAGAGAAAGGACAGTGACAGTTCTTAGTGCAAGGGTTAGAATGACAAGGATTGGCCAAGATATTTGAAGTTTAGCCATTTTAATGGCCTAAACTGTTCAGGCATTTTGGCTTTCTAAATCTTTGTAAACAACATTCTTAATAAAACGTTTTATTGTAGTCTCAGAGGAAAGAGTATTTTTCCATTATCAAAAACCCATTACTTACTGTAATTAACATCGGTATTACCTTGAAGTCTGGCAAGACTGTAGCAGAAACTGGTTGAAGGAAAGAGAAGACAAATGTAATTCCAACATGCTGGAGAAGACATTTATTTTCTTCTTAAGGAAAAACATCTATATGTAAAGAATGAACAACAGGGGAAACTGGAGAACTTTCTACTATTTCTTAGCTGTGTATATGTAGCTTAGTGGGAAAAAATGGCTTTTGGAAGTATGAGTCCTTATACTATATATATATGTTTGATTTTAGAAATTACTGCACAATCAGATGCCAGTGAAATTCGACAGGACTGGAAGCCGACATTCCTTAGTAATGAAGAGTTCACACAGTTAATGTTAGAGGTATATTTTTTCTGTTTTTCTGGGAGTAGAATAGTTCCTCCCTAGGAGTCATTACATTATGGAATTTTTCAGTTTGTTGACATATCGTTTTATTTTCATATTTTAATTGTCACAATCTGTTTTCATTAATATAAACAGTCAAAATTCCTATGTATGCAGTGTTTCCAAAAATCGCAGTGTTTCAGAAAGTCAAATCAGATTTTCTTTTAACTGCATATTCAATTACATAAAACATAAAAACAGAGCAAGTCCATAAATGAACGTGTTTACTGTCTAAGTGGATATTTTAAGTTATCAACATAAGGAAGGTACTAGATAAATAAAGAACTGTTATGCATAAATTAAAATCCTAATTATGAAAAAGACTCAACACATCCATGTAACTTGTGAGCAATAAATATTTAATTTCTTTACTTGTTACGCTTTCCAAAACTGGTGTGAATGCATTACTTTGCTGAAGAAGATTACATGAATAGTTGCAAAAATACTAGAAATAAACTTTCAGTATAAGCTGTCATTTCCTTGGAAATGAGCCCAAGTCATTTATATTTTGTTAGTAAAGCAATTATGAATAATAGTTAAATAAAAAGTATTATAAATGAACAAACACTTCTTTATTATCATTCCGTAGTTAAACCTTTTCTTTGATGCACAGATATAAAAAGTAAAGGTTCTGATTTTCTGTACTTAAATTTAAAAAAAAAATCCTCTAAGAAGTTTTTTTGAAGATGTGAGCTTTAAAATTTCCTGTCTAGAAATACAGTTCTGTCAAGCTTTTTTTGGTAGTGTTCAACTAAAACGTGTTGTGTTCAGAGGAAAGAAGTTTGAGTTTAGTAGAAGATAAGATAGTCAGAACTGTATCTCACAGGTTTCAAGTCTCAGTAAAATCTTACTACAAGCTTCTTTCATTGAGATTGAGAGATACTGAGATTTTTAAATACCGAAATTCATTAATTTTGCCAGATTTTACTTGTTCTTCTCTTAGTTTATCCACATCTTCTTGCTTTTGTCTCTAGCTCATTTTTATGAGTTTTCTGAGGTTTAAAACGATGATGGAATTAAAAATAACAAGGAGGCAGAGTGGGAGTGGGGGAAAACGGTGGCTAGCTATAGATGTACTTGCTTCTGAAATTACAGAATATTTAACGACAGAACAGTATTGGAATTGTAATGCTCATAGTGTAAAAGCAAGACTAAGAATTTTTAGAAGGGAAAGATATTGCCATTTCTATAATAGACTAAACTAAAATTGATCTACATGATTTTGTGTGTTGAATATAGCTTAATGTATTTAGTATGTTCTATTTCTTTTTATTTAACTGCCCGTTATGTTTAATTTCAGGCTCTTGATGGTTTTTTTTTAGCAATTATGACAGATGGAAATATAATATATGTGTCTGAAAGTATAACTCCCTTACTTGAACATTTGCCAGTAAGTACAAATTGCTTTCAGTAACATATCAGTTTGTCTGTGATTGGTGTTCTGCGGTGAGTACTAATTAATCATTGGCTGGTTTGGCATTATAGTATAGATGTATGCTTTGTTTTAATGTTTCTGCTTTTATTTCAGCACAACTCCTTCTTACTGGTCTGTCTCCTGTATTAAACATTTTCTTTGGAAATGCGGAATGCAGCCGGCTCTCTGTTAGGCAGGATTATGATGCTAGACTAGCATCAGTTTATGTTCAGTGTAACTGAAGTAACACAGTTGACTGCAGGAGATCCTTTAGAGTTCACTCCTAACACAGCCTCTACATGAATCAGAAGAATATTACTAAAGATCTGTATAATTGGAATTTTTTAAAACTACTTTTTTACTTCTTTCTTGACAAAGCACTCTGATAAATACATTGCTGCTGGTTCTGTTTTTTAAGTTAGGTATATACTTTGGGGTTTACCCCATTCACTCATTTTAGTCTCAGTAGCATTGCTCACTGGTAAATTTAACATTCTAGAAACTTACCTTTGAATAATGTTATCCTGAAGTGAGACAAATTAGTTCTTAAAAGTGCAGAGAATTGATGAGTGAAACTGAGTTCTTTTCGAGATAAGAAATAAAATATATTGTTAAAGGATAGTTGTCCTTCTGTGATAAGAGATTAAATAAATTCCCCTAAGGTAGGTATGATAACAGTCTGACAATGTTTAAAAATGTGCAGGTAATTGTGATTTTTTTGGCTTTTCTGGTAGAATTTGCCAGGTTCTCAGAGGCACATTTGTTCTTTGCTTTTAGGTGTGATTTATGTACTCTAAACATACATTTTATGATCCCTCTTTTTTGGATACTTACCCAATGCTCTTATGCATATAATCAGCTGTTCAGTTTTGCTACATTCATCTCTGTTGTTCCCAGTTTTGAGTACATAGTTGTGGAACTGATTAGAAAATGTGGTAACTGGCAACTCATCCCTGCACAGTAGCTGATTCATCATCCCTTAGTAGAACAGGGGGAGGCAGTTGGAGGGTAAAAGTGAGAAAACTTGTGGATTGAGATAAAGACAGTTTTGTAGGTAAAGCAAAAGCCATGCATGCAAGCAAAACAAAACAAGGAATTCATTCACCACTCCCCAGGGAGCGGGCAGATGTTCAGCCATCCCCAGAGGAGTAGGATCCATCATGCATAATGGTGACTTGGATTGACAAACACTGTCATTCTGAATGTCCTCCCCCTTCCTTCTTCTTCCACCAGCTTTACATGCTGGGCATGATGCCATATGGTATGGAATATCCCTCTGCTTAGTTTGTGTCACCTGTCCTGGCTGTATCCCCTCCCAGCTCCTTGTGCTCCCCCAGCCTCCTTGTGGGTGGGGTGGAGTTAAGAGCAGAAAAGACCTTGGCTCTCTGTAAGTGCTGCTCAGAAATAACTAAAACACCCCTGAATTATCAGAACTGCTTCCAGCTCAGGTCCAAAACATAGCCCCATACCAGCTGCTATGCAGAAAATTAACTCTATTCCAGCCAAAACTAGCACAAGTGTATTCATGAAATCAATTGCAATTGGATATAGTTATTGGTTACATAATAATATGTGTAAAGTATAGAGGATTGTCTTTTGTTCCAAGGTATCATTTCAGTATACTGGATGCCACCAATATGTTAGAGTGCCCTGGAACAACACCCTGTAATTTCTACTTTAAGTGCTTCTTTACTTGAACTTGTTACATCCCAGGGAGGTTAATACAAGCTCCATTGCTCTTTAACAAGTATGTATATATCTACTGTGTTCACGGTAGTTTTCAACAAATGGTTTGCAGTGTCAAATTTAAGGCAAAACAGAGTGAGATTTTTCTTGCAAAATATTCATGTGTATTCCAGCAGGTGGCTTTGTTGAGTCAGTAATAAACTGTGGAATTGTTTTGCATTAAAATAGTAGGCTTTGTGACATTGTATGTCTTGCTTTAGTTTAATGCTTATTAAATCTTTTTCTTTTAGTCTGATCTTGTGGATCAGAGTGTATTTAATTTTATCCCAGAGGGGGAACATTCAGAAATTTATAAAATATTGTCTTCTCATCTGCTGGAAAGTGATTCATTGACACCGGAATACTTAAAATGTAAGTAGTTATTTCAGGTTAACCCCTGTAGGCAACTCAGCCACACACATCCGTTTGCTCACTCCTCCCAGTGGGGTGTGCAAAGGGTAAAAGTGAGCAAACTTGTGGGTTGACATAAAGACAGATTAACAGGTTAAGGCAAAACTGTGTGCACAAGCAAAGCAAAATAAGGAATTGATTTGCTACTTCATGTCATTAGGCAGTTCAGCCATCTTCAGGAAAGCAGGGCTCCATCATGTGTAATGGGTAATTTGGAAGACAAATGCCATAAGTACAAATGTCTCCCTCTTCTTCCTTTCCCTGGCTTTTATTGCTGAGCATTGTCTTACAGTATGGGATATCCTTTAGGTCAGCTCTCCTGACTGTGTCCCTTCCCAACTTCTTGTGCACCCCCAGCCTCCTCACCTCACTAGCAGGGCGGTGTGAGAAAGAGAAGACCTTTGCACTGTGCTGCTCAGCAATAACTGAAACATCTCTCTGTTATCAATACTGTTTTAGTCACAAATCCAAAACACAGAACCATGTAAACTGCTATGCAGAAAACCCTGTCCCGATGAAACCAGCATAGTAGTTGTGTTAAAAATTATCTACTTTGTATCATATGTTTTTCCAGTGTTAATTAAGCAGAAGCATATGCTTCACAGCCCTGAAGAATAGAAGCACTATTTTGTGGCCCCTCCCTAAGACTAGAATTTTCAGCATTGCAGTTCACTCTGTGGCTTTCCCGTGTATTAGAAATGTTCATCTTGTTTATAGAACTTCTATAAAGATAATTGTAGCAGTTGGCAAGAATAAAAACATAGCAGCCTAATGGGGTTTGGAAGCACATGCTTAAGTGAACTAAAGTTTAGGGCATCTTCATCTTTAATATAGCTCTAGTTCTGAGAGGTTTTTTATGTCATTAACATTCAGGCCTTACATGTACAAATTCTAAAGGAGTTCTCCTTTTATTTTGGTTAGTTAATGTCATGCTGGTTAAAGGCAGAGGCTGTAACCAGTTGTAATCACAACACTTACAGTATCGCAATATGTATGCTGCTTAATTATTCCTGCTTTCCACTGCATGTTGGCCATGTGCTTCATCAAACATGTAGCCTAATGATTTGTTTATTTTTTTCTCAGCAAAAAATCAACTAGAATTCTGTTGCCATATGCTGCGAGGAACAATAGATCCAAAAGAGCAACCTACATATGAATATGTAAAATTTATAGGAAATTTCAAATGTTTGAATCATGGTAAGTAATTTCAGCAATGAGAGTGGAATTCTTAGGCAGCTCCACAGCTAAACCACGTTAGGACCATTGTGCAGAACATAATGATGAACTAAAATCGGTCTTTGAAAAGAAGAGCTTGAAGCTGAGTTATATGACTTCTATATTGATTTAATGAAAAAGAAGAAAAACTGGTATTAGCATTTTTCTCTATCGGGTATTACAGGTCTGTGTGTTTGGATGCAAAATGTAGTAATTCTGCTTAATGCTTTCAGTTAAAGAAAACTAGTAGCTCATAAAACTTTCTTTAAAAGAATGTCAGAGAAATTTAAGCAAATGCTTTAAAATAGAGCCTGAATTTAGTTAGGCATAATCCCTATTCAAGCAGGTGGCTAACTTGAAGATCAGTGGTATTGAGTACCTGCAGTTCTCATTACACAGACAACTGGGAAGCGAAATGTAGGTTTCCCCGCCATTTCATTTCTGTGCTTTCACTCGGTAGAAGTTACCACTCAGATGAGTGGATGGGCCAGGACAGTTTTCTGCTCTGAGTTCCTACTCCCTTACATTAAAGTTATTTTTATTAGTTATATACTAATATGTTTCCTCTGTACTGTATTTGTAATCTGTTTGGCCAGGCTGTGCTGACTGTTTACTTGAGAGGTATGTTTATTGTCCCAGACAAATGGATTGGGCAGTGTAGTCAGTAGTAGATCTTGATAAAGATCACCACCAAAAACATTATTAAAGCCAGTATTTTGTAAATAAATCTGTGGGGGCTTTATGTGATACTGGTATTTTTCTCACAAAATGGGAAGAGATTGAGTCTTAGTGCCAAATGCAGTTATGTAATATTATAGGAAAGACATGAAACAGTCCTGAAAAAGCCAAATACAGTGCTAGTCTTGGAATGAAGAATTGGGAGAGTGCAGACCTATCAGTTGCAATTCAATATTGGAAAATATTCCAGAACAAATAATTAAACTATATATGCATTTCAGGAAGCTAGCAAGGAATGGCAAACATTTTCAGGGTGGATTTTTCAGGTAGAAATAGCATCAAATCAATTCAGCTTCTTCTACCAAAGAGTAACACACTGTGTGAATAAGAGAAAAAACACAAGTAAGTGATTTTTAAATATGTTTATGTCAGTTATCGTGTTCTGTTCTCACAAACATGAAAGCAGATATTAATTGAAATTGCCGGAGAACAGCTGCAAAAAGTGGTTGGAAAGGTTACCAATGTTTACCATCAAAATGGAGTTTTAATGCACGACTTCTGGATTTGATCAGTGTAGTGGAATGTAGCTTGCAATCATGAAATGATTAAAGAACAGTAAAAACCAAGATAAAATTCAGCCCCAAATTTAGAAAATTTTGGGCTAAAAAACCAGAAAAA